>NW_024096505.1:4080000-5280000 GCF_016545835.1 Crotalus tigris
CCCTGATGAAATTGGCAGGAGCCAACGAAAACTAGGTTTCTATTTTATTAAAACTTTTAATGTTTTTTATCTAAAACTTTTATTGTTTTATATTTAAAACTTTTAACGTTTTAACTTTTCCTGGTGATCAAGTTTTATTTTCAACATGTACACACCCAGGAATCATGCTTCTATTTTTAATATTCACATATATATATATATATATATATATATATGTGTGTGTGTGTGTGTGTGTGTGTGTGTGTGTGTGTGTGTGTGTGTGTGTATGTATGTATGTATGTGTATATATATATATATATATATATATATATATATATATATATATATATTTTCTGAGGTTTTCGCGGGTATTTGTATGTAGGTCTTTCGGGTTCGCGTAAAATTGGAAGTGTCTTGGCGACGTTTCGACGAAGTCCCATTCGTCATCTTCAGGCTGGTGTTTTCAGCTTCGTGCTTCGAGGAGCAATGTATCAGCTCAAACTAGAGCCATCCACAGGCAGCAGTCACAACTGTGACATCATATACATTTCTAAAATTTGGATTGCTAGCAAAGAATTAAGGGAGAACTGGATAGCTATTTCGAACTCTTTAGCTCTTTTCAACCAGACATACCCTTCTGAGATTCGAACCTGGCTGTCTGCATGTTAGGCTAGCTGTATTAACCTCTAGGCAACATGGGCTCTGTCTCACTTTTGCAGCTGTGTTAGGGAGGAAGAAACAGGGGAGGTAGTTAGCTAGATGCTGTTATGTCTGGTTGAAGAGCTAAGAGTTCGAATAGCTATTCCAGTTCTCCCTTAATTCTTTGCTAGCCCAATCCAATTTTAGAAATGTATATGAGTCACAGTTTGTGACTGCTGCCTGTGGATTGCTCTAGTTTGAGCTGATACAAGGCAAAAGATTTCTCTCTCCCATTTTTGGGCAACAGGGGTAACATACAGCATTCTAGATAACTCCTCCCCTGTTTCTATATATATGTGCTATTGATATTACTTATCCTTTTGTTATTTAGGGTTTTCTTATTCTTGTTGCTAGTCTAATATCTAACATATTTAGAATCCCAAGGATTGAGGTGTAGATGAATTATATATATAAAAAGTTATTTGTTGATAAATAGGTCTGATCCTTGCAGGTGTTGTGAATGTCTTTCTTTCTTGAAACACTTTGATGAAACACTGATGAGGGACCATATTTAAAACTTTGCAATAAAGTAACTTTTCAGAGTGCTACGTACTTTTAAATATGTTAATTGGCTACTTTTTTGCTTTCCCAACTGATTTTTGTGCTGTAGAGTTATGTGTGACAATGTTTACTTCATTCAATTAATCTTTGTATCCTAATTCAAGTAATCTCTAATCCAACTGTTGGATTACTTCTTGTTCTTACCCCCATTCCTTGCTTTTCATAATCTACCTATTCCATTTTAAATTCTGTTTAAAATAGTAATTTTAATTGTAATAATTTTCACTTAGTCCATTCTCCCCTTTTTATCATACATTAATACTTTCTGCTTTGTGTCAAGGTTCTTTATTATGAATTAGTATAAAATATATCTTTTGTCTCTTTTCTTCTGATCTTTTAGCCTTGCAAGAAGTATTCCCTACAATCTTGATCTGTCAGTCCACTTAATCAGTCAAAATAGTGGTCAGAGAAAATCAAATGCGAAAGAATTGTATCAAGTGGGAGAAATTCACCACTTAGGTGAACTTTGAAAGAAAGGAATGGGTACGATCCATTTTGTCTTTTCTGGGCTAACTCAAATAGATAAGAGATAAGAGCCCCCAACTCAGAAAGTAAGTTAACACCAGGAAAATATAATAAATGTCTCTATAACATATATAGAGAAGCAGAGCTAGAATGCAAATTAGAATTTGAGGATTTCATCCATAGAAAAGTATTTGAGCAGTGTGCCTTAGTTGCATTTTTCCTATTTGGAAGTGAGTCTGTATCTATGTCTGTGTGTATTCTTGGCTCCAGTTTATTTTTTTTCTCTTCTCCTTTTGCTTTTAATTTCTATTTAGTTCCTTAAATTTATATATATATATATATATATATATCTAGATATATATATATATTATCATATATATACTATATTATATATAGATGTTGTACTGGGTTTTCGCGGGGTGTTTTATAGTAGGTCTTTGGTTGTTCGGGTTTTCCTCCCATGTAAAATTGGAAGTGTCTTTGTGACGTTTCGATGAGTCCCATTCGTCATCTTCAGGCTGGTGTTTTCAGCTTCGTGCTTCGAGCAGCAATGTGTGGTCTTAGCTGTTTCTTCCTTTTAACTGCCAGTGGGGGTATGAACTGATTGGGTGGGAGCTTGGCTGTGTTCTGATTGGGTGGAGGTGTGTTTTGATTGGTTAGGGGCTTGGCTGTGCTCTGATTGGCTGGGGGTGTGTTCTGTTTGGGTGGGGGCTTTGTTGTGCTCAGGTTAGTCTGAGTTGCAGGGGGGTTTAAAATGGTGGGCTGCCTTGCTATTTTTTGGCTTCACATTCGTGGTCGTGCCTCATCTTCATGAAGGGTGTCAGTTTGCTTCATGTATGGATTGGAGGGGTTTAAAGTGGCTAATGATGCAGGAGGATACGGCAGGTGGAGGCGCGGGGGAATCGCCAAACGCAACAGCTCGCCTGCGCGCCAAAAGAAACATCGTGGCCGGTCCGGAAGGGAGGAGAAGACCCCCTTGCGCAGCCAGAGCGATCGGATCTAAGGGGGATAGATCACGGGATATGGCCAACGACGAACCCCCGAGCACCGCCGGAGAGGAGGGGAGAAGATTAGAGAGCGGTGGGGTGCGAGGGATTGAGTCGTTACGCCCCCTACCCGATGATCCTGAGAACTCCCATGGAATGCATACGAACATCAACAGCGCAGAAAGGGGGGGAGCCGAAGAGAAACGTTATGACAGCCAGAAGGAGCGTGATTCGACTACCACACACACACACCCCCCGGACCGAGTACCCGAAGCAGGACGCGCGCAAGACAGCTGGGTATGGCGATGACCAGGAAACGACCCCTCCACCTTGCTGAACACCCCCCCACGCCGTATTTGACTCGTAACAGCTCGCAAGACCATCCGGATGACGGGCGCACCAAAAATGAAAGTATTGGGACTAAAAAGGAAAGTTACTTTAAAAGGAACAATTGGGTAGGACATGGCTGTGAAAGGAACGTGGAATGTGCACTACCACCTGAACCTGGGGGGAGGTCAGAATGCAAAGACAACCGAAACAACTGGAGTTGCCACCCAACCACCCCAAGGTTGAGAGAAATAAGGATGGATGAAGATAGAAATGCAACCAAAAAGAGAAAGGAAAAACAGGTTAACCGTATGCAATTGAATCAATCAGGCCCGATAACGAGGTCAAGGAGCCGGGCGCAAACCTTGACACGCCTATAAAGGACTTCCTCATTCTCTGGCGCGCTAGCCCTGAAGATGCCGGCAGGTGACGGCGAAAGCTTGGCGCTTTTAATTAAACTTTTATAGTTTTAATTAATTAAAAACTTTTACAGTTTTTATTACCCTGGTGTTCATTTTATTTCTTTACCATGTATACGCCCAGGGTTCATATTTTTAACCTTTTTAACCATGAATATAGTAGAGCAGTTCTGCTCAGAGCCAGAAAATGGGAAAGATCTGCACGGCGCGTCTCAACCAACTACTGCAAACTAGCATTTCTTCATAGCTGTATTAAGGAGAATTTAACGCCGAATTCATTAAGAAGAAGACCAACGGTGGACTCCTTGGAATGCCGGCAAGCAGTCCGTCAATTCCAACGACGTACATTATATGCGCTGGTCAATGACCAACATAGGAGAATACGGAACCTAAAGAGATGGATCCAAGATTATCGGGACTTTTGCAGTACAGAACTGAGTAACCAGCACCTTAGGATGCTAGACCAGCATATCCGGCAAACTATGGCCCGGGTGACTCAGCATATGACGAAGGTATTCCTGAAAAGACTGAATTCGCTACGTGAGTTTTGTAATAACAACTTATCGGGAGTGGTGCACAATCTATCTTCAAGGGTGTTAAGTCAGCCACAACTATCCGTGTTACAACGGGATACAGGGTACAACCTCACTGATGCGAACACGCTGGACTTTGTGGCAGCATTAGAGCCCGCCCTACACCGCACTGGGGCAGGGGAAGAAGCCAAGAACGTGGTCAGGCAACAGGTCACGAGCCTAGTCATGAGCCACAGACGCTGCCAAACGCTATCGGCAAAGGAAAGGGTGGCTTTAAGCCAACTTAGAAAGGATGACACTATTGTCATCCTCCCAGCCGATAAGGGGAGGGCAACTGTTGTTTTAGACAAAGAGGTGTATGTAAGCAAGGTATTGGATTTACTTCAGGATGGTGCTGCGTATAGAGTGGTTAGCAAAGATCCCTCCACCACGTTGAGAAACCGCACGAACAAGCTTCTTGATGACCTAAAACGTAAGGGGAGGATGGGGGAAGAGGTGCTAAGAAGGATACGCCCTGGCGACTCAGCGCTCGCCAGATTTTACGGCTTACCAAAAATACATAAGCCCAATGTCCCCCTCCGCCCCATTGTAGCATTTAGGGGTACCCCTATCTCTGAACTTGCCAAGTGGCTGAGCACACGCATCAGCCACTTGGCAAATAACAGCAATACCACTGTGAGATCGGCAGAAGAATTCCTCAATAGAATTAGAACCCTGAGGGTGGAAGAAGATGAGCTCATGGTCTCCTTTGATGTAGTTTCGCTGTTTACTTCCATCCCGCAAGAACTTGCGGTTACGGTCCTAAGAGACTGGTTAAATCAAGGAGACCATGAGCAGCACCAAGACTCCCTTCAAACGGAAGATCTTGTAAAGTTGATGGGAGTATGCCTTAACACCTATTTCACCTTCCAGGGTACTATATATGAACAAATTAAAGGAACACCTATGGGGTCGCCGATCTCCAGTGTGGTTGCAGAGATAGTACTCCAACAGTTGGAACACATAGCGATGGCCCGGTATCAACCAAAATTCTGGGCCCGCTATGTGGACGATACGTTTGCGGTCATCAAGAAGCGACACAAGACTGACTTTATGGGCATTTTGAATTCGGTATACCCAGACATCCAATTTACTATGGAAGAGGAAGATCAGGGCAGTTTGGCATTCCTGGATGTATTAGTGCAGCGCCAGGTGGATGGATGTCTGGCTACCAGGGTGTACCGAAAACCAACATGTACGGACAGGATTCTCCACTTTGGGAGTAATCATCCGATGGCCCATAAAGTCAGCTGTGTCAGGACATTATTCAAACGGGTGGAGACACACTGCAGCACCGTCAGAGCCAAGAAGGAAGAGAGAAACCATCTCTTCCAAATGTGTAGACGTAATGGTTACCCGGTAAAGTTTATTAATCAGTTCAGTAAACCACCTGGACCCCGGGGTAACCTTACATCCCAAGAATCCATACCTCAGGCAACTACATGCATCACCCTCCCCTATATTCATAATGTATCAGAAGCCACAGCGAGGATCCTGGCACCGTATAACATACAGGTGGCCCATAGACCAAACCAAACACTGCGGGCGGCTATAATGCGCCCCAAGGACCCGCTCCCCAACACTGAAAGATCGGCAGCCGTTTATAGGATTGATTGCATGGACTGCCAGTGCAATTACGTTGGGGAGACTGCTAAATGGATTAAGACCAGGGTCCACGGACACAGATTGGCAGTGAGAAGGGGAGATTGTTACTCCCAGATATGGGCACACACGGTAGATCTGGGCCATAGGTTTAATTTTAGTGGCGTCAGCGTATTGGCGAATGATAACACCAAAGGGGGCCGCCTACTTAGGGAAGCATGGCTCTCGGATAATAGATCTATTAATAGGCATGTTGACCTATGCCCGGCATACGTGGCTTTAAGATCATGGAGCATTAATAATCAGCGGCAACACCCCCGATGGCTTAATAATAATCCCGGTGATACCAAAGAGGAAGGGCAAATTGCCCAACAGACCTGGTGTAATCCGGAGGAGGAAGGGCAACTGCGGGACACCCCGACCATCCCAGTGAGGCTACCGCAATCCCAGAGGACTAGGGTGGTGGTGGAAACTGAGATCTGGAATTCTGATAGTGAGAACGAGATGAAGGAGGATACGGCAGGTGGAGGCGCGGGGGAATCGCCAAACGCAACAGCTCGCCTGCGCGCCAAAAGAAACATCGTGGCCGGTCCGGAAGGGAGGAGAAGACCCCCTTGCGCAGCCAGAGCGATCGGATCTAAGGGGGATAGATCACGGGATATGGCCAACGACAAACCCCCGAGCACCGCCGGAGAGGAGGGGAGAAGATTAGAGAGCGGTGGGGTGCGAGGGATTGAGTCGTTACGCCCCCTACCTGATGATCCTGAGAACTCCCATGGAATGCATACGAACATCAACAGCGCAGAAAGGGGGGGAGCCGAAGAGAAACGTTATGACAGCCAGAAGGAGCGTGATTCGACTACCACACACACACACCCCCCGGACCGAGTACCCGAAGCAGGACGCGCGCAAGACAGCTGGGTATGGCGATGACCAGGAAACGACCCCTCCACCTTGCTGAACACCCCCCCACGCCGTATTTGACTCGTAACAGCTCGCAAGACCATCCGGATGACGGGCGCACCAAAAATGAAAGTATTGGGACTAAAAAGGAAAGTTACTTTAAAAGGAACAATTGGGTAGGATATGGCTGTGAAAGGAACGTGGAATGTGCACTACCACCTGAACCTGGGGGGAGATTAGAATGCAAAGACAACCGAAACAACTGGAGTTGCCACCCAACCACCCCAAGGTTGAGAGAAATAAGGATGGATGAAGATAGAAATGCAACCAAAAAGAGAAAGGAAAAACAGGTTAACCGTACGCAATTGAATCAATCAGGCCCGATAACGAGGTCAAGGAGCCGGGCGCAAACCTTGACACGCCTATAAAGGACTTCCTCATTCTCTGGCGCGCTAGCCCTGAAGATGCCGGCAGGTGACGGCGAAAGCTTGGCGCTTTTAATTAAACTTTTATAGTTTTAATTAATTAAAAACTTTTACAGTTTTTATTACCCTGGTGTTCATTTTATTTCTTTACCATGTATACTCCCAGGGTTCATATTTTTAACCTTTTTAACCGTATATATATATATATATATATATATATATATATATATATATATATATATGTGTGTGTGTGTGTGTGTGTGTGTGTGTGTGTGTGTGTGTGTGTGTTTTCTGAGGTTTTCGCGGGTGTTTGTATGTAGGTCTTTGCCGTATGTATGTAGGTCTTTGCCGTATCGGGGGGAGGCGTTGGTATTATCGGAGGAGGAGGGGATGCAAGGTTACTAACACCTCTAAAGACCAATAGTGGAGGGATAGGGAAGGGCATCCGAAGAAAAGAACATAACGTTATAGACACATCTTGGTTATCAGCTGGCCAATCAGGGCCAGTAACATGGTCTAGGAGCCGTGCGCAAACATTACTTGAACCTACTTAAACCACCTTTATTGTAATGGCCTTTTAGCCCTGACGATGCTGGGAAGTTCCCCCAGTGAAAGCTTGGCAACTTTTTAGTATAAGTATATTTTTAGTAAAGTATTCTTACTTCAACCCTCCTGGTGATCGTATTTTATTCTTTTATTCATAATTATGCCTGGGAGTCGCATTTTTACCAATATTCTTGAATATATATATATAAAATTTAAGTCCAGCTACACTGGACTTAATTCTTAATAACAGGGATGAAATGGCTGAGGGAGTGAAATTTGTAACAATTTTGGGGAATAATGAACAGATCATATTAGAATTCACCAAAATGCAGGCATAGGTAAATGAATGAAGTCAGACTAGTGTCCTAGACTTTAAGATAGCTGACTTCAACAAACTAAGGCAGAAAATAGGAAGGATTCCATGAGTGGTGATGCAGTAATAAGACTGCAGTATTTATTTATTTATTTATGAGACTTATATACCGCTTTAAGTGCAAACACTCTCTAAGCGGTGTACACCAGTAAGCAATGTATATATATATATATATTTACATTGCCTCCATCAATCTGGGTCCTTATTTTACCTACCTCGGAAGGATGGAAGGCTGAGTCAACCTTGAGCCGGTGAGATTTGAACTGCTGACCTGCTGAACACAGTCAGCTAAAGTGGCCTGCAGTACCGCACTCTAACTGCTGCGCCACCTCGGCTCTTATTGCAAGCTAACTCTGCTTACTGCCAGGAGTTTGATCCTGACCAGCTCAAGCCTGATTCACCCTTCCATTCTTCTGAGGTTGGTAAAATCAGGACCCAGATTGATGGGGGCAATATGCTCACTCTGTAAACTGTTTAGAGAGTGCTATAAAGCACTATGAAGTGGTATATAAATCTAAGTGCTATTGCTATTGCTATTGCTAGAGGGAAAAGGGATACTTGGAAAATTCTGAAAAACAAGATAATAAAGGCCCAAATAAAAACAATACCACAGAGAAAGTAAAACAAGAGACCAGCATGTTTGCACAAAGAGCTCTCTGATAAACTGAAGGACAAAAAGGACAAATATCAAAAATGGAAAGAGGGGCACATAATTCAAACAGAATACCAGGAAATAGCCTGAATCGGTAAGGATGAACTAAGACTGGCAACAAATGGCAACAACAATAACAACAACAACAACAACAGTAATAATTATTTACCCATCACAAATAAACAGTGATTGAAAACAAAGAAATAATGATATATTATTACAGATCAAGTTCAGCAAGAAGAGAATATTTGAAACAAATGCACCAGTTCTGGAAAGAACAACATCCAAAATCAGAAATAACAGAACAGAGGCTAGCAGATCAATGTCAATTTATAATATGAAATAAAGTATTCACAGAAGCAGAATTGGAAGAACTATAAAGGTTTACCCAGGGCAAAGAAATCAAAGCCTTGCCAGAAGCAACTCAAAATGTAGAGACAAACCACGGGGAGTTGGCAGTAGAGGAATCCAGTAGAGATATACAATTGTTTTCATTTGGAAAGTAGGCACCCTCTCTTCTCCTCTGCCTCAGAAAGAACTAAAAAAGTGAAAAAATTGAAACGAAGAGTAGATGAGCATCTAGAACAGCACAAAAACATCAGAATAAGGCTGCTTGCATTGAAGCTTGTTCCAAAGAAACAGCTAGCACAATTGTTAAAAGATGCAAATACTGCAATATCAAGCATAAGTACCAACTCACTGCAAGAAACAAACCTACTAATGTACAGCACTGCTGCAATTATTACCTGAATACCTGGGATGCAAAATCAACAGAAAAGAAAAACAAAACAAAACAAAACAGTGCACCACAAAAATGGAAGATTAGACTGGAAAATAAGATCAGTAAGTTGAAATCAAATGCAAGCAAGCTAGAACAGATGAAAGAAAACAAGCTGAAGAACAAGAAGACCAAAGAATACCTAATCAAGAAATACCACTTAGAAATAAGGAAGGTCAAGGAAGCACTGGAAATAATAAAGCAGCAAATAACAGCTATAGCCAAGAAGATCAGCAGATATGAAGCTCAAATTGCTACTTATAGGCAGAACCTCCAATTTCAATCCAATCAGAAATGTTTCTACCAATCTATCAATAGAGAAACTGCAGTGAATCAGTCAATACCTGACAAGGAAGAAACAGTGCAGTTTTGGGTGCAGAAATGGGATAACCCAAAGAAATACAACAAGGACACAGCTTGGTTAAAAGAGGTGGATAAGAATAAAAAAGAAGTTGTAATGAAGGAACTAGTAATAACAGTAGTCATGGTAAAGAAAAAAGCAAGGAAGATCAAGAATTGGTCAGCACCATGTGAAGATGAACTGCATGGTTTTGGGTTGAAACATCTAACTCAGGCATGTCAAACTCATGACATCATGTGATGACGTATCGCAACTTTCCCCCCATTGCTGGCAATGGGGTGGGTGCGGTTTCAGTGTGATGCATCCAGCCCACGGGCTGGCAGCTTGACATGCCTGATCTAACTGATCTATACCCACTTGTTGCCAAGCAGTTTAACAACATACTACAAGGAGGTGAAATTGAAAAGTGGCTAACATCTGGCAGAACCTACCTGATAATAAAAGATCCACCAAAAGGGGCAGCACCAGGCAACTACAAGCCAATTACCTGCTTACCAACAACTTTCAAATTGCTAACTGTTGTGGTAGCTGATGCAGTCCAACAGCATTTAATTGAAAAAAAATCAGCCCAATAGCAGAGGAACAAAAGGTCAACTCCTAATTGATAAAATGATTTTGGAAAACTGCAAGAGAAGGAAGACGAACCTGAATGCAGCATGGAATGATTACAAAAAGGTATTCAACTATCTGTGCCATTACTGGATAATCAAGTGCCTAGAAATAACAGGAGTCAGTAGAAACATCAGAAAGTTTGTGCAAAGATCAATGGCACAATGGAAGACACAGTTGCAGGTCAATGGTGAGAAACTGGGAGAGGTTAGTATCAAGAGAGGAATATTTCAAGGTCATTGCACTGTTTCCTCTGTCAACAATACTGAATAACTAAGGCCATGGCTATCAGACATCAAAAGCATCTGCCAGATTATCCCACCTCCTTTACATAGATGATCTGAAGCTGTATGGAAAAACTCCATTTGAAATAGAATCGTTGCTCAACACTGTCTATATATATAGTCAATATATTGCAATGGATTTGGATTGGACAAATGTGACATACTCACAATCAAACAAGGAAAAATAGTGAAAACTGCAAGAATCAAGAAGCCCCAAAAATAACAAAATAACAAAAATAACATTAAGAGTCTGGATGAAGATGATTACTACAAATACCCGGGTATCCTTCAAACTGACAACATCAAGTCAAGAAAAAGGTGAAAGGCCATTTTTATGCACTTATATGTATGTACACATGCACATCTGTGAATTTATGTTCACAAGTAGCTTTGGAAATAATCAGCAATATGTATAGTTCTACTTTATCTGTTTTAGTTCTCTGCAGCTGCTCTGTTAATGCAAACTGCTCTTATTGAACAGCATATGTATGAAATTTTGATCTTGGTGGAATAATACAAATGAATAAAATGCAATATGATACAAACATTTTATTACAGTCAAGACCAGTTTATAAAAATTAAAACATGCAATTTGAGAACACAACAAAATCTTATTAATTATGTAAGATATTTATTTGGTTGTTGGATCTGACAATAGAAAACCATTATGACTTAGGCACAGACTTTAGTAAATGAATGGGGAATTTCAAGGTTGTTATCTTTTTCAAAAAATTCTAAATACCCTTTGTCTGCAAAGGCTTTTAAGGGTTTAATTACTTGGGAGTACAATTCCTTGTAAAATCTATATCTCAGAAAGACGTGATCTAAAGTCTGGGCAAAGGCACAAGAGCATCTTCTTTGTGAAAGGGGTATCTGGTATGATCCATGTTTGCAGAGAAAAGGCACTGAAGCCCTTGTTCTAGAGAAGGCCTAGAGACAGTTGGAATGGGACAACTTGGATGATATGTAGGTTGCAGTTTCCTTGTTTCATTACAAAGTCAATATAGCCTTGGAGCAGCTGCAAAATTATTCTGGAATTCCATAGTCTCTATTTAATGACCTCTTTTAATTGATGGTTAAAGGCAATCAAGAGACAGACCCAAATGGAGCAGCTTGCTGGTTGTTTTTTTGTGCCATTTAGATTGGGAGAGTTTGTCTACTGTTTTGGGAGCTTGTAAATCACAGGTATGGATTTGTGGAAGCAAAATATAACATTGTTGCATAATTTTCACTGATATTGAATTAGTTAGCTACCCATTGATTCTCTGTAAGACTCAAGCTCTTGTTTGTTTGTGCGATTTATAGATAAATAGCAATGAAAGCCTATCCATGGTACATCACTGGAGTTCATTTTATCAAAGGCCACTTTCACGTTTACAAAGGTTACACACAATTGTGAGAGTTACATGTATATTAATCAGCTGGATGTTGGAAGAAAAGATGACAATGATTTAAAGTTGATCTTCCTTTCCTAAAACTTGCTTGCTCATCCTTCAGGATGCTGTCTTGCTCCAGCCAATCACACTACTTCTTGCATTGTTTACAATGCATTGATTATATTTAGAAAACTTATAAGCCTATAATTATCAGGGAGTGCCTCATCACCTTTTTTAAGATGGGCACAATGATAGCTTTGGCCCAACCCTCTGGAATGCATGCAGAGGCATCTGGAATAATGCTTGCTTGACATAAGTAGGAGTTACTTAATAACAGCTCTATGAGAGGCAGGCATGCCATATATGCATATTTTAATACCATCAAAATGTGCTATCTGAGAAAGCATTAACCTGCTAAATTTATGCTTGTCAGGCACAGAACTTCTTTTACTTAAGGATGGCAATAGTTCCAACCTCCAGCTTCATCAAAATCTCCAGCTTCATTAATTACATTTGTCATATATTTTGTGATTTATCAAGGGGGCATCTTGAGAAAGGAAAACCTTTAATTTATGTTTTTTTAAAAAAAAAAATAGAAAGCCAAGTTAATATAAAATACCAGTAGATGAAAAATAAGGAAGCATCACTGCAGATGGAAGTCCTAATCCTTGGGACATACCAGAGAAGAAAAAATTAATAATGCTTTGTAATTATATAACACATGGATGGCCTCCCCTTTATGGATTACTGCCTTGTCGTGGCAAAGGGGCTTGTATAACTCAATGAAGCTATAAGCTATGCCATGCAAGGCCACCCAAGATGGACAGGTCATAGCAGAGAGTTCTGACAAAATGTGATCCACTGGAGAAGGAAATGGCAAACCACTCCAGTATCTTTGCCATGAAAACCCCATGGACAGTACTAAAAGGCAAAAAGATATGACGCTGGAAGATGAGCCCCTCAGGTCGGAAGGTGTACAATATGCTGAGGACAGGAAGACCTGGAGGAACATTGTCCATGGGGTCGCGATGGGTCGGACATGACTTCGCAGTTAACAACAACAACAACAAATGGATGGCCTTTTGTAATTCTACACCACATCAAAAATAATCAATAAATGGATGATTACATTTTCCTTTGAACAATTTGAGAGCCTTTTGCTCACTCAGTCCTTTGGCATATAAAACAGAATACACTAATTGATTGTGGTGCAGTGTCGATCCTGCTGCAGAAAATGCCTTAGAGAGGAGGAGGAGATAATAATAATAATAATAATAATAATAATAATAATAATAATAATAATGATGATGATGATGATGATGATGATGATGATGAAGAAGAAGAAGAAGAAGAAGAAGATGATGATGATGATGATGATGATGATGATGATGATGATGATGATGATGATGATGTTGGATAGGACCTTGGAGGTCATCGAGTCCAATCCCCTGCTCAGGCAGGCAGGAAACCTGGCAGGTTGTTCCATTGGTTAATTGTTCTAACTGTCAGGACGTTTCTCCTTAGTTCTAGGTTGCTTCTCTCCTTAATTAGTTTCCATCCATTGCTTCTTGTCCTGCCCTCAGGTGCTTTGGAGAATAGCCTGACTCCCTCTTCCCCTGAGATATTGGAACACTGCTATCATGACCCCTCTCATCCTTCTTTTCGTTAAACTAGACATACCCAATTTCAGCAACCATTCCTCATATGTTTTAGCCTCCAGTCCCCTAATCATCTTTGTTGCTCTTCTCTGTACTCTTTCTAGAGTCTCAGCATCTTTTTTACATCGTGGTGACCAAAACTGGACACAGTATTCCAAGTGTGGCCTTACCAAGGCATTGTAAACTGATATTAATACTTCACGTGATCTTGATTCTATCCCTCTGTTAATGCAGCCCAACATTGAGTTGAGTTTTTGGGCAGCTGGCTCATATTTAAATGATTGTCCACTAGGACTCCGAGATCCCTCTCACAGTTACTACTATTGAGCAAGATACCCCCTATATTATACCTGTACATTTGGTTTTTCTTGCCTAAATGTAGAACCTTACTTTTTTCACCATTGAATTTCATTTTGTTAGATAGCGCCCAGTGTTCAAGTCTGTTTAGGTCCTTCTGTATCTTAAGCCTGTCTTCTTGAGTGTTGGCTATTCCTGCCAGCTTGATGTCATCCACAAATTTGATGAGTTCCCCATCTATCCCCTCACCCAAATCGTTGATGAAGATGTTGAAGAGCACTGGGCCTAGAACAGAGCCCTGGGGCATCCCAATACACACTTCCCTCCATGTAGATGCGGTTCCACTGAGGACCACACGCTGAGTACGGCCGATCAGCCAGCTACGAATCCATCTGATGTTGATGCTGTCTAACCCACTTTTTTCTATCTTATCAAGTAGTAGGTTGTGATCTACTTTATCAAATGCCTTACTGAAGTCCAAGTAAATTATATCCATAGCATTCCTCTGATCCACTAATTTTGTCACTTGGTTAAAGAATGCAATAAGGTTTGTCTGGCATGATCTGTTTTTGACAAACCTATGTTGGCTTTTAGTAGTGATTTTGTTTGCCTCTAGGTGTTAGCTGATTCGTTGTTTGATTATCTTTTCCAGAATCTTCCCAGGTATTGAGATCAGGCTGATAGGTCTGTAATTTCCTGGATCCATTTTTTTTCCTTTTTTGAAGATGGGAACTACATCAGCTCTTTTCCAGTCCTTTGGTAGTTCCCCAGTGCTCCAAGATCTTTGAAAAATATAGTTAAGTGGTTCTGAGATCACATCTGCCAGTTCCTTGCTTGTCACCTTCTTGCCACTTTCGCCCACTAATGGACCAATCATTTCGTTCACTTTTTTCTTGTTTTTTACATGTTGAAAGAAGCTTGTTTTGTTATTTTTGACTTTGGTCACAAGCCTTAGTTCATTATGAGCCTTAGTTTTCCTCACTTCATCTTTGCAGGCTCGGGCTATTTGTTGATATTCTGATTTAGTTATGTGCCCCTCTTTCCACTTTCTATACTTGTCCTTTTTATCTTTCAATTTATCAGAGAGTTCTTTATGCAGCCATGCTGGTTTCTTTTGAGAGCTATTATTTTTCTTCTTTGTTGGTATTGTAGTAGACTGGGCTTCTATTATCTCGCTTTTCAGAATTTCCCAAGCTTCTTGAGTTGTTTTCCCCTGGAGGATTCTCATCCATGGAATCCTTCCTAAGCCCTCTCTAAGTTTATTGAAATTAGCTCTCTTGAAGTCCAAGACTCTAGTTTGACTATGTTCTAGTGCTTCCATAATGTTGAATTCCAATATTGCATGATCACTACCTCCCAAGGTTCCTGTGGCTTCAACACCTTCTATCATTTCATCTCTGTTAGTGAGAATTAGATCCAAAATGGCTAATCTCCTAGTTCCCTTCTCTTCTTTTTGGGAGACAAAGTTGTCTGCTAGGTTTGTCAGGAATCTATTTGATCTTCCACTTGGTGCAGAGTTTGTCTCCCAGTTGATGTCAGGGTAGTTAAAGTCCCCCATTACTATTGTGATTTGCTTCCTACATACCTTAGTTAGCTGACTAGCAAAAAGTTCATCTATTTCCTCTGTTTGGTTGGGTGGCCTATAGTATACACCTATGGCAATGTCATTTTTTTCTCCCTTTTATATTGACCCAAATGCATTCAAGACAGTTTTCATCATTGTTGTGCTCTATTTCTGTAGAGATGTAGTTATTTCCTATATCAGCGGTTCTCAACCTGTGGGTCGCGACCCCATTTGGGGTCGAACGACCATTTCACGGGAGTCGCCAAACAAGGCTGTCCACCATTTTTCCCCCTTTCTTTAGCTGTGCTACTCCCTCTTATTCTGTTGGCTTTTGAAAGCCAATAGAATAGACTCTATTCAAGAGACTCTATTCTATTGGCGTTCAAAAGCCAATAGAATCTATTGGCTTTCAAAAGCCAATAGGAATAGTCCAGGCTGTCTCTGCCCTGCTGAGACCGCCAAAAGCCCCAGTCTGCAAACAGTGCTGCAAGGAAAGCTTCCCTCCCTGCTGAGCAACTACTAAAAGTAAGTAAAAGAGGGCCAGGGGTGGGAGGTGGGAGGCCAGCAAGTGCAGGGAGGGTTGCTGCTGCATGTGGGGCCCGGTGGGTGCCTTACCTGCCTGGGCTGGGCCAGCTGGTGGTCACCCTGCGCCATCGCTGCCCCTTGCAGCTAGGTGGTCACCCTGCGCTGTCGCTGCCCCTTGCCAGCTAGGCCTCGGCCGGCGCAGGGGGCGGCACCATGCATCCGTAGCGCTCCCGGGCAGAGAAAGTCCTTGACTTACGGCCAGTTGGGTAGTCCTCGACTTATGACCAGTTGGGGGTTGCAGCATTAAAAAGGTTGAGAACCACTGTCCTATATAGAGAGCAACTCCACCTCCTTTTTTATTTGGTCTGTTTCTTTTAAATAATTTAAATCCCTCTAGCTGTGTGTTCCATTTGTGGGTTTCATCCCACCATGTTTCCATGATGGCAACAATATCATATCTGCCCTCATTAACCTGAATTTCTAGTTCACCCTGTTTGCTGTTCATACTCTGTGCATTGGTGTATAGACATTTGAGTCCTTTATGACTGACCCCATGTTTACTTTCTACATAACCTGTGTGGTGCCTGAGTTTCCCTATTGTCTTATCACCTATTTGGTTAGTGCACTTTATATGGCACTCATTATTGAAAGTTTTGCTTGATAGCAAGGTTGGTATTCTTGTCCACACACACATCTATGTTACATGCACTGATAGCCCTATAGTTTTTAGATTGCTGGGGACAGGGTTGTTCTGTATCAATTAATTCACTGTCCCCACTGTTTAGTTTAAATATTCCTCCAGAAAATCTGTGAATTTGTAGCCGAGTAACTCAGTCCCTTTCTTTGATGGATGCAAACCATCTCTTTTGTACATTTTTTCATTGGACCAGTGATTAATATATCCAAAGCCTTCCCCTTTACACCACTCCTTTAGCCACATATTGAATTGTGCTATACGCTGACCTTTTCCATTTTGCTCTTTATACACTGGTAAAACCTCTGAAAAAGTTAGCCTACAGCCTATTTTGCTAAGTTCCTGCCCCAAGCTCTGGAAATCATTCTGCACAGAAAGTAAATCTTTTTGGGACAGATCGTTAGTGCCAAGATGCCTCCACATCGCAGTCCTTGCTGGCATTCTTGATTATTTTAGAAATATGCTTCTTGTCCCTACTGGCAGTAGCACCTGGGAGACATCTGACCTGTTTTGAAACCTCTGTGTCCTTTCCTACATTTACATCCCTTATAATTGAATCACCAACCAGAAGGTGGCTTTTCTTTTTGGATGCCTTTCTGTTCTTGCATGACTGATGTGTAATACCTGATTTGCACTTCTCCCTGTCAAAAACAAGTTCTTCATCTCGGTCTATGGTCCCCTGCTTATTTGAGTTATCATCACAAATACTTTTACCTGTCTCCTTAATTTCCCTATTAAGGTGAGCAAGGGCACTGTATCTGTTGTGCAGGGACACAGCGAAAGCTTTGTGTTTATGATTCACAGCTCTCACCCTGCTAATAAATACTATAAACTGGCTGGAGCACAAGAAGAAGCAGGAAGTAAGTGATTGAATACTTATCTATATTATTTTAGTAATTTATTTCTTTTTCTTTTTTGGGTAATTATAAATAATAATACATTAGGGATATGACACTAAGCTGAAATATATATACACACAAAAACATACATATCCATACTTGGGTGCACTGCTTTGGTTATCTCTGCTAAAGCTATATTGAGAGTTAATTTTATGTTAACAACATTTTTTTCATTTATTTGATATTATCTCTTCTAGAAATATATATTTGTTTTAATTAAATAAATGGGGGACAGACTGGAATAAAAATAACTGCCCCCTCAAAAGTGGTATGGGGTGACTGCTTGAAATCTTTTAGAGGCTCTCCATGTGCATCAAGCAACTGATTACCCCCCAAAAATGGATTTAGAACTGAATTTTCCTTTTACTGCTACTCATTTCAATCTTGGGTAGCAAACACTAGAAAGTGACAAGAGGAATAATTGCAAGGGAGAAGAAAGAAACTGAAATGAATAGTATCATTCCCTCTGTTAAACATTGTGTGTTCATGTATGCAAACAGACATGCAAACTGGCTCTGCTTCTTCCCTGCAAACACTGTCTTTTCATTATCGCTTTCATTTGTTAGAGAAAAAGTAGCTGAAGTTTTCAGAGCAATGTCTCTGAATATATTTCAGCTACATTTTAGAATCAGATTACATTGATGCTCTTCACATGAGAAACAAACTGTCTAATAAGCAAATTAAAATGGAAGACTATTTTTCAGCTCCTTTAAAATGTTTGTTGTAGTTTTATTTCTTTGGATAATTGATTTTTAAAAAATGCTGGAATCCTGTTTTGTTGTTAGTACCTGCATTGCTTCCTACTTCTATTCAGCACTGCCTAGCTGACAGCTAAAATACTTTTGTGTGGGAATACATCTTAAAACACTGCACATGAAATATATAATAACCTTGTCTAGTCGGAGATACAATTAGCATGTTCAAAATAGAGTACAAGTGTGTTTTGAAAAGGCATACTTTGAAGTCTGGGCACTGAGATGAAGTTAGTCTTTGTAGCTGTAGATTGTTTTTATTGTTTCAATAAATAACTTCAAGAAGAAAAACTGTTACTTCAGCCTGGATTTCATGGGTAGAAGACCTAGAGTAAGAGAAGCCCCCTATACATCACTGGGAGCCTGCATAGGTCCTTTCTGTTAGAAGGGAAATTTTAAACTAAATAGTAGATAGTAGAATAAACTGCTAAAATGTACACTATAGCAGTAGAAAAATTATTTAAAAAATCTTATTATTAGGCAATAGCTTAATTCTTCTACAAATAGTTCTAAAGCACAAAGTAAGGTTCAAAATAAAGGTAACATTTAAAATGAACTCAGTTAAATGAGGTGAGGTGAGATGAATTAGCTGGTTCAACTAATAGGATATGGTGGTTTACATTAGTGTACAAAATGTGTTTTACTTTTTGTACTACAAAGCTACAGTAATTTATGGAGCTGAGGGTGCTGATTTGTTGCTCCCAGCTGACACAAGGCAAATTGATTAACTCCAGCTCTACTGCTTACCCTCACAGACCAATGAACCCATTTGTCAGTTTCATTCTTTCATATTATTTTTCAAAATCTCAAGCTTTTTTATTGTTTATTACCAAAAACAAAAACAGGATTCTTCCATAAGTTCTTATCAAGAAAAGGCACATTAAAATTCTCATTAGTCAAACTGCTAAGGCCTATTTAAAATGGCTTTATACCTGACTGGCACCATATAAACTGGATAATTTTACATACAGAAAATCCTTAATGCTATGCATTTGTGATTGATAGGTACAGTACAGATAGCAAGGGACAAAAAACTCTTAATAAGTCAGTCTTTCACAACTTGGCACCCTCCAGCTACAAGGGGACTGTAGCATTCAAAATTCCTGGCATTAAACATTTAGTGCTCAGCATTTACAGCACATTGCTAGAATAGGAACAATTGCCATCTCACACTCATATACTCCACACCAGTGGTGGGGATTAATTTTCCCAAAGGGTACATAACAAACTGGGATTGTTGTGCAGGGCTGACACCACTCATTCTCCCCTAACCCTCATGACACCACAGGCCAGACGGGGACAGTCAAAGGGCCAGAGGTGGCCAGTGGGCTGTAAAATGACCATATAGTCTCCATAGAATTCCATTCACAGGGATATACAGTTTTAAGTCAGTGGTCTTCAAACTTGGCCCTTTTATGACTTGTGGACTTCAAGCTGGCTGAGGAATTCTGGGAGTTGAAGTCCACAAGTCATAAAAGGGCCAAGCTTGAAGACTCCTGGTTTAAGTAATGGTTTTATAAGGAAGGACATGAGATAACATTACCCAATTTCTAAAGCCCCTATGTTGAAACTTTTCCTAGGAATTTGGGTTAGTTTATCATAAAGTTAAACAATTCCATGTGTTGTATAAATTTCAGAAAATTTCTTTTTTAAAAAAATAACCTGTGTTCTGGTAGATTAATATGTAACTGTTTCCTGCTGTCATTACAGCTCCTCCCATTTTGGTTTAAAGTAATATTTTAAAATATTTTAAAGTAATATTTTAAAGTAAATATTTAAAGACTTTGCCAAGTCTTTCCAAATATTTTTTTTGGAAATTAAATGCTAGAAGTTATCAAGCAATGCCTTATCCTTATTACAAAAATGGATATCAGTAAATGTGTGAACAAACATGTTAAAACTGAGAGGGAAAAGTTGCTTCTTCCCCAGGTATGGTTTTTTTAATGTGGCATTATATGCTTAATTTTCTAAATTAAACCTTTGATAAAGAAACCTACATTAAAATTTTGTATTTGCTTTTTGGGAAACAACTTTCTGGATTGTTAATTCTTAAAACAAAAGAGATCATTGGTGTGCTGAAGGCCAGATATCAAAGAATCAGTTTCATTTGAGAGAAATGTTGCTTCATCCAAAATGTAATATATTGTCAATAAAATGTGAGTTCTGCCAGATAATCCAAATCAACCAACCTGAAGACATGTTTATTTATCTATTTATATTTTGTGTTTCTAGATCACTGATCTCCCTCAAGGAGGGACTCTGGGCAGTGTACAAGGAATTGTATGAAGCTTTTAATTAAAATCATTTACTGTATTAAGTATGGTTTACATAATTTATCCTTGTCTGCATCATATTGTATCTTGAGCTTTCAGGACAGGAATGTCAATTATGTTAACAACCTATTATTAGCTATCATCAAGCATCATAAATGGTATCTGACAACACACTGAACAACAAAGAAAAAAAAACTAGCAGAGAAACTGAATATACAAGACTCTGAGCTAAAGACATTCTCTTGCACTGTTTCATTGCTGAAGGGAAATTGTGAGCTTTGCTTTGCAGTTCTCTAGTTCCTATAAGATTTCCTTTCCTTGAAAACAGAAAAAATAATAAATAAAATTATGGCTGAGCAAACTATGTTAAGCGTGAGTCAATAGATGGAGCCCAAATATACCTTGCAGCTCTTTTTGAAATATATTTTTAATAAACGTGTTTGTGTAACTCTTGGAGATGATATAAAATTTAACATTTGTTCACCTTATTCCATTCTGCCAATTCATTTGCAAAGAAAGAATTGATATTTGATTCTGAGGTAGTGTGAGGTCTGGAAAGCTGTCTGAGAAGCCAGATTTGGATAACTGAGGAAAACAGATTTAAACAGTGCTCTGTGAAATCTTGGAGACACCAAGAAAGTGTCTAAGACTGCTAAGCAGGTACAAATGTATTCTGAGTAGAAGACATTTCATTCCAAGTTACAGTACGTGCTGATTATTGTTATACAGTACTTGCTGATTATTGTAACAATATAGTGTTTCTAGAATTATAAAACAAGAAATATTCTTAGAAGAATGCCTGAAATAGTTGGCCCCCTAGAAAAAGCACAGATCAAAGTTCTAAAGCAAATATTTTGGAAAGATACAAACTGGGATTTCCCTTATACCATTTTCTTAAGCATAACTTTATTTGATCTTCCTCATCGTGATCATTGAACTGGTTTTGCAACCCATCTTCAAAGCCTGTTTAATACATGGGAAATCCAAAGTGCTTTCCCCTTAGTTTATCCTGACAACCAGCAAATTCAAAACATGTCCAGGGAAAAGAAGTTTAACTTCAGACTAAAACAGAAAGACAGGGAACATGACCAGCAGCCATTCTTCCAAATGAAAAATAAAGGACAAGCACATGTGTTGCATGAGTTGAGTTGAAAGAGTAGAAATGAAGCTGATCTTTTGGGGAAAGCCAGACCACAGAGTTTTCTCTAATCCAGTGTTTCTCACCCTTAGCAACTTTATGATATATGGACTTCAATACCCAGAATTCCCTAGCCAGCCTCCATCCTATCTCAGACTTCCATCTGTTTAATCTATGAAGTGCCACCATTGTTTTGCAGGATATACCATGCAAGTTCTGGGAATATATCAATTCTCTCTCTATCTCCTCCCTCCCTCCCTCCTGCTCTCCCTCTTCTTCTCCCTCCCCCCTCCCTCTCTCTGTAAATTAGAGTAAAGGTTTCTGTATTTAAGGAAGGAAAAAGTAGGAAGACTTTGAATGTTACATTTTAATTAAATTCCTTGCAAGCTGAAAGGGTATTACAATAATTCATACCTTCATTATTTGATACCAAGGGATATAATCCTTGCACAGGTGCGTTGTCTTTGTATTACAACTTGGATTAAACTATAATTATTCATCTATCTGGTGTTTTTATAACATCTACAGGGACAGCTATACTGATTTGCTTGAGAAAAAGAAAAAGACCTTTTCAATAACTTAAAGTTTAGTAGATTTCATAAAGCATAGATTTTGTAGACTTGTGCCATAATAAACCTAGAAGTCTTAAAGTTGTCATAAT
Organism: Crotalus tigris; assembly: GCF_016545835.1. Lineage (NCBI taxonomy): Eukaryota > Metazoa > Chordata > Lepidosauria > Squamata > Viperidae > Crotalus > Crotalus tigris. The sequence goes on from NW_024096505.1 coordinate 4,102,379, forward strand.
CTTAACAAACTCATACAATTTGACTCATGTCTCCCAGACAGAAAAGAAAGAAATTCATAAGCAACCTACAAAAGAATACCAAAAAATTATCTGGACAAACAATACACATAAACAATAATATTTGCTAAATAGGAATGTCAATATTAGCCTATTGAATAATGTGCTAACATGCAAATCAAGACATATTGCAAATATTTTCTATATCTTCTGTCACTTCTGGGTTTTTTTTATCACTACTATTATTATTCAGATTTGTTGTGTTTTATTTTGTTTTACAAGATTGACTTGCTCTAGTTCTAGTAAAGAAGAACCATCTTGCAGGACGTTTACTGTAGCCATGATTACATTCTGTTTCGCTGACTCTGTTGTACTTGAAAATTCAGCCAGTGTTGTTGTTACCATGCCCTTGAAGTAGATTTTGTACTGCTTTGTAATTGGATGAGTTGTTTTCCCTGATGGGAATCCTATATAATTATTTGCTCTTCATTTTGTTCATAGTTTTAATGTTAACTATTTATATATTGTAGGCTGATTCCTTGCTAATAAAAGAAATGAAATAAATGCTGTTTTTAAAAAAAAATCAGCAAGAACCAAGAGCCTATCACAGTAACTTATAAAAATAAACGCCCTTGAACTCAGAACAACTTTCTAAATATGCAATAGATTTATCATGCAACACTATATGGAATAAAGTTTGGAGGAGTTGGGGAAAATAGTAATATTTTCTCATACTTCCAAAATTAAAGTAGGCTATTGAATCAATTTGAAAGCATTGAAAGATTGAATGATAAAAGTTGTCTTCAATCATTAAGAGTTTGCAGCTGGCCTGACAAACAGAAAGCTTTTTTCCTCAATACCTGATAAGATAAGATGATAAGATAAGATAAGATAAGATAAGATAAGATAAGATAAGATAAGATAAGATAAGATAAGATAAGATAAGATACGATAACCTTTATTGTCATTTTTATACTGTGGGTACAATGGCACACATCAAAAATGAAATTTAGCTGCCCGCTTTCAAAGTGAAACACATGCATGACACACACCTAAACATACTATGAACAACATATGTATAGACCCACATCCCTACATACACATAGCAAATAAATATTAAATATTGTCCATCTTGAATATATAATGGAAGGAGGAATCTTGAGAGTTCACAAGGTTAATGCTGTATGGAATAGTTTGACAACCTTCAGGCTTGTTATTAAAAGATGGTTGCATTGCATTTCTACAAAATGAGCACATGCAGAGCACATCATGAGAAAGGCAGGGCTAGATGAATCAAAAGTTGGAATTAAGATTGCCAGGAGAAATATCAACAACCTAAGATATGCAGATGATACCACTCTAATGGCAGAAAGTGAAGAGGAACTAAAGAGCCTCTTGATGCGGGTGAAGAAGGAGAGTGCAAAAGTTGGCTTGAAACTCAACATTAAGAAAACCAAAATCATGGCATCCGGCCCTCTCAATTCCTGGCAAATAGATGGGGAAGAAATGGAGGTAGTGACAGATTTTATTTTTCTGGGCTCCAAGATCACCTCAGATGGGGACTGCAGCCAAGAAATTAAAAGACGCTTGCTCCTGGGGAGGAAAGCTATGGCAAATCTAGACAGCATACTAAAAAGCAGAGACATCACCCTGCCAACAAAAGTGCGTATAGTCCAGGCCATGGTTTTCCCAGTTGCAATGTATGGCTGTGAAAGTTGGACCATAAGAAAGGCTGAGCCCAAAGAATTGAGGCCTTTGAACTATGGTGCTGGAGAAGACTCCTGCGAGTCCCTTGGACTGCAAGGCGTTCAAACCGGTCAGTCCTAGAAGAGATCAACCCCGACTGCTCTTTAGAAGGCCAGATCCTGAAGTTGAAACTCAAGTACTTTGGCCACCTAATGAGAAGGAACGATTCACTGGAGAAGAGCCTAATGCTGGGAAAGATTGAGGGCAATAGAAGAAGGGGACGACAGAGAACGAGATGGCTGGATGGAGTCACTGAAGCAGTAAGTGTGAATTTAAATGGACTCCAGAAGATGGTAGAGGACAGGAAGACCTGGAGGAACGTTGTCCATGGGGTCGTGATGGGTCGGACACGACTTCGCAATTAACAACAACAACAACAACTGTATAGGAGCTGTGAAAAAGCCAAATTTTATGTCTAGAAAGTCTTCTACCTGATGTTCTTCAGTGAGAGAAGAATCTTCGACTACAGGCTTTCAGGAGCGCAGTTTTTGTCCATTCTATCCTCTCTACATATCTTCAGCTTATGATCTTCAGTCATAATAACTGTATTAGTGCAAGAGCAAGCTAAGGAGAGAAGCAACCTAGAATTAAGGGGAAATTTCCTGGTAGCCAGAACAATTAATCAGTGGAACAACTTGCCTCCAGAACACTGGAAAGTTTTAAGAAGAGACTGGACAGCTATTTGTCTGAAATGGTATAGGGCTTCCTGCCTGAGCAGGGGGTTGGACTAGAAGAACTCCAACGTCCCTTCTAACTCTGTTATTCTGTTAAATCTGATATACCACATACCTTGATTCCACACATTTAACAAGGAGATAGCACAAGCAGGTATACATAATGGATTGTACACTAGATGCTATTTATTCATGGATAAAAACATGCCTCTGCAGAACATTTTGTATAGCTGGGTACAAGGCAAAATGCATTACTAGCAAGGCTTTTTAAAAGAACAAAAAGGGGAAATGTCAAACTCCAAAGTGATATGAGATTCATGGACTATGTGCATACTTCCATGACATTCTTGTTACATGCCTGAATACTGGACATAACTCAGCATTCATGAGGCAGTGACTATAGGCTAGCATTGATGCACTGAAAACAGATGAACATTCTGCAAATCTTTTCAGTCTGTAGAAACAAGGTTTTCTTCTTCTTCTTTGCTTCTCAATCAGAAGGAATGTTTATATCTCTTACTGTCAGTTCTTTGAGTGGGAAAACATATTTTTCTGCATGTCCCCCTTGGCCAGCAGTGGAAAACCTCTGAAAGCATTCAGAAACTTCAGGTAACTGAAAACAGTCAGAGACAAAGCAGACTTAGGTATACAGTGCTTCTAATATGAACTCTCAGCCATATCAGTTGAACAGCTAGTCCTCAACTTACAACTAAATTTGGGACCGGAATTTCTGTCATAAACCCTTGCAGTTGCAATAAGTCGAGTTGGACCTGATTTTACAATTTTTACAGTAGTAGTTAAGTGAATCACATGGCTGTTAAACAAATGCAGCTTCTCCAATGCACAAATCACAAAGGATGTGACAGAAGGACACTGCAACCCTTGTAAATGCGAGCTGGTTGCCAAGTTTGCAATCATGTAACCGGGGTTGATGTGAGTGCAAGTACAGGCCATAAGTCACCTTTTCTGAGACTATTGTAACTTTAAATGAATAGTCTTATGTTGAGGACTGTCTGTAGTATGGCAGTACAGTACCCTCGAGCTGCAATAACAAATGAAAACTGGTGTGATCAACTTGATAGAGATGCAAAAAAGAAATAGCTAGAATATGAAAAACATCATAGGTAGATTCATGGTTAGTTCTAAAACATATTAAAGACTGGTCTTTGAAGCATCAAAATTGCCTGTTAATTCCTAGATTTCTCAGGGCATATTGCTTTAATAATATGCAGTGGATTTTGTTAAGATTCTACTTTTCATCTTATTGATGCTGGCAAAGCTCTCCCAGGCTAGATATGGAAAAGAATTTTAGAGATTCATAAAATCTTGACCTAAAGAAGATGAAAGCTTTTATAAACTTTGACTTTTTCTACATCTTTTATTGAAAACCTTGTGAGGCGGGAGGTGGGGGTGGTGGCCCTTTACAAAACAATCCCACTCCACAACCTAATAGCCAGCCTAAGATATATGCAATCTTCTCTCATTTGCTTGCATTGGATTTTGGTGACTTTTTCAGGGTTTTGTCCTCCAGTGCAGGCCAATGGAGATGAAGCTACTACACAGGTTGTAAATCTCAGTCATTGGACTTATGACCACAACTAGGACTGGAACATTGGTTGTGATGCAGTCATTAAGTGAGTCATAATGTGATCATACCCAGATTTTATAATCTTTTCTGGCATTTAAGCATTTTTGCCTAAATGGTTATTAAGCAAATCCAGTTTCTTCCATTGACTCTGCTTGTTGGAAGGTATTGGGAAAGCCACAAATGATGATCACATTACCCCAGGGTGCTGCAACTATAGTAAATACATGTACTATAGTTTCCAAGTACCCAAATCATGATCATGTGACTCCAGGGACACTGCGAGAGACATAAGTGTGAACACCAGGTAAGTCACTTTTTTTCAGCACGGTCATAAACGTTGAGTGGTTGCTAAATGAGTGGTCATCTATCAAGAGCTACCTATAATGCAACAGGACAGAATATGGGCATTTTTCCAAGACCAAAACTATAAAATTGCCTTATAGCCTTGGGGAGGCTTGCTCTAGTGTCAGTCTGGTCATTTGTATACCATTTGGCATTGGCTTCCTACTTGTGCTACTCATTGTCCAGTTCCATAGAGGCAGTGTCTTCCATATTGGCCATTTGTGCAGCATCTCCAGCTATTTTTGTGCTATATGAATACCACTTACTGTTTCTGCTTAAGCCATAACTTGTCAGTAGTATCCAGCTGCTCAAGTACTTTAAGGAACAATTTGTCATCAGTCTCACACCTCCACATTTTCATAATCTTGTAGATTATTGGCTCAAGAATGAGACGTGAAATATCTCTGAACATATGTCATGAGGTGATAGTTTAGCCTTTCATTATATCAAAATTTCAATATTGTGTACTGCTATGTCTACCTTCCTTAGTGTTTTCTGAAATCTGCATTCCATTCTTTGTGCATTCTCCTACCTATCAATTATCCATTTACCCACAGATTAGTAAGCAAGTAAACATTATTACACTGTCGTTTTCATAACTCCTATTTATATGCTTTATATCCTTAACAGCTGTATTGTTCATCTAATATAAACTGTCGTGGATCATGAAACTAAATAGACAATTTAATTTAGCTTTTAATTCTGCCTTTTCAGCCAAACCATTTTAACTTCATCTAGGCTTTCAAAACAGCATAAATTCTTCAGTCTAGAACAAATCAAACTGAAGTAATATTTCTTTATCTTGAAATATTTTTTATGAAATATAATAATATGCCATAGAACTGAATTTTAATGAAATCTCCTTTTGAGATGAGAGTTTTGGATATTCAGCAGAGAATCAGCAGGTGCAGGAGGAACTGCCCTTTTCTCTCAAAAGAATTAAGACTCTTTGAAAACCAGAGGGCATCTCCACTGTTGATCTCTACCACTGTTTCTACTCTCACACAAAAAAAGCAGTTTGAGCTGCTTACAGCTGTCCTTATGGCCACCAGCTTCAAAACATAAAGAACCATAAAGCTAGAGGCAGGAATCTTGCCAATGGAGTATTAGAGGCAATGCTCACCAAGAAGAAAACAGATTGCTCCAAAATTCTGTAGAGCTGCAATTTTGTAGTGCGATCTGAGATGAATTCTAGTTGGTGATTCCTAAGGAACTGGATAAGGTCATTTTTACTGTTAGTTCAGGCAAAACTAGGGACCCTCTCTAGTTTTTTGGGAATGTAAAGATGAGTGGGGAGAGATGTGCCTTCAGATTTGCGCTGTTCTGTTAATGTAATTACAATAAAGGTAGAGCTAATACTCCTGAGTGTGCTCCTTGCTTGGACTACCTTGTAATAGTAGTTATCATCTATAAAGGCCTCCATGGCATTCAGCTGGGTTATTTGAGGGACTGCCTGCCTATTAGTATCTTATGATTCATCACTTGTGTCACATGTTCCGACTAATGAAGCACTTCAAAGAACTTTCAGGCATGTTTCCTAAAGTCTTTATTGCAGAGCTACAGTTTTGCCGGTCACCATGATAGACGGGTTGATGCCAGAATCTGATTTCCTGTCGCTGGCATCAACCTATTCTTGCTAAACCCCTCCCTTCTCATGCAGTCACAGGTCACATTATCCAATTAGTGTGAAGGTCAAAAGTTTACTTCCTCTTTCTTTCCCTGGCTTTTTTCCCCCCCACTCTAAGCTAAGTATTAACCCAATAAATACCAGACAGTTTTGCATATTGTCAAAGCAAGAATATACAGTATTTGCAGCATTAACAACTTGTTTGTATCTTATGATTTATGATTGTAACTATGATTTATGATCTATGACTTATACTTTGTTGTTTGTATGTATACTGAGAGCTTATGCACCGGAGACAAATTCCTTTTGTGTCTAATCCCACTTGGCCAATAAAGAATATTCTATTCTATTCTATTCTATTCTATTCTATTCTATTCTATTCTATTCTATTCTATTCTATTCTATTCTATTCTATTCTATTCTATTCTATTCTATCTTATGCCATCTCTTAGGAAACATGTCTTCTCAGTCATTGGACCTAGCCTTTGAAGTAGCATTTCCCCTGAAATTCATGTCAATCCTATGGATTTCTCTAAGCTGTTGAAGACTTGGCTATTCTCCCCCATCTTGAGTATTAAGGCAGTCACTGGATGTATTTTTTACTTTACCTAAACAACTGGATCCCATCTTCTTTTGTATTGTGTTTTTATTGTTTATTATATTGTAAACTACCAAGAGTCAGTTTGGAGTTGGATGGCTCCTAACTATACATGCGTACATATTAATAACATGCATGCTTAGAACAAGTTCCCTTCCTTCTCTCAAAATGTTACTTAAATTCTCCAGTATCTTCAAATATACTTTATCTTCATCAGACTACCAATGATGTTCTAAAGGTCACAAAACAAACAAAAACAGTATAAATGAAAATTGCTTAACAAATGCTAATCACTTATTAACTAGGAGTCCTTTTAATGCTATATCTGATTAGCAAAAGTTGAAAATGCCTAAACCTCTCTGTGAAGGTGCTTTTTTCCCCTGGCCTTTGATGGAACCCAGAAACACTAGATTACATGAACTTTTATCTTATGCTAATAAGGCACATCTGACATTTTAAAATAAAAAACTAGTATGTTAATCATCTTACTATCTCAACATAAAAATCAGATTCCATATGCATGATTGCCCCCAAATTATTTGTTTCCTAGCCAATCAATTTAGTCTGACACTGAAGAATTATCTGCTGATGTAAACATATATAGAAGTTTATGACTTTGAAAATATGAGCAGACAACACACAAAATCCAAATATAACCTAAACATTAAAGTACAAGAACTGAATATAAATGTGACCTTTCTGCCTTTTTTTATCAAGAGATCAAAATTTGGATGTAAACCTTTCTAAGTTCCAGTTTTTTAATTTAGATAGTAATGGAGAATGGATTTGGTAAAGAAAAGTAAACTAGAAATGAGCTAATAAAGTGAGACTGATGCAGTTAGATTACAGTATCAAGATGGTGGAATCTCATAGACAGTTCCTCAGGATATTTGTCTGATGAGAAGAATAGATACATACTAATGAGGGACATAGATGTTAAGACCATATAGGTCCTAGTATCATCTGATATTGATCAAAATTGAAAGTGTTAAACTAATGCTTGGGTAATGCATTTGGAATGTATTAATGGACAATTAAGAAACAGGAACTAGGAAATATGTCTGAGATGAATGGGTGGGACATGTGAAATAACAATTTTCTCATAAGATATGCAGTAATAAAATTGCCATATTGTGTAGCTTTTTATGTACTTTTTATTTCATTAGCTTGTAAAAGAACTTTACATACAAACAGGAACTAGCACAAATATATCTAATACAAAACAAGCACAAGCTCTTTGAGCTGAAGGGGAAATGTATAACTAAATGGCAAATAAAACAAATCTATTGCTTTTATTATTGTTCCTTACCACTACTTTTTAGAAAACATTTTTAAGAATGTTCCTTCCCATGAAGTAACACTTCATGACTTTGAAAAAGAAGCATTGTAATTATTGCACATTTTTGTGCATGCCTAATCTATGGATTTTTGCAAGCAAATTTCCATAATAAAATCTTCATCATTTTTTTCCACTTCTTTGTCTACATTGTTCCATAATATATATGCATCCTCCTGTGCACGTTTGGTTCAAAAAAACACAACAAAACATTCTAAGTAGTGTGAATGCAAGAGAGTCCTTACCTTCCCATTTGCCTATTGATTCAGAAAACGTTTTGTGTGTACCAAGCCTGGCTTGTTCTCAGTGACATGGTTTTGTTTAAGATTTACTGGTTAGAAAGGAATGCAGAAGAGCATCCACTGATTCTTATCCACCAGCAGCCCAGTGAAACCCCAATCTATCTTGTTTGAGAGAATCTCCCAAAGTTAAAAGGGGAGGATGGTAAGGAGAGGAGAGGATTGCTCTGTCAGTGAAATTTTCGATTCCTTGCACATGGTTAGAAGAATGACATTATATGAAAAATGCTAAAGCAGAGGAAAGATTTCAGCCCAGCTTGCAGCTTTAAATTTGCTTATATATCAGAAGATAAAGCAGTAACAGTTTCTTCTGCCAACTCCTTCCCCCAGGTTCTCTCTCAATTTTAATAACAAAATTTCAGGTGCGCTACATCTCCAGGTTGCAATCTAGTAACTCCATCTGTTCATACATTTATAAGTTGTCACAAGCGTTGGCTGCAAAAAAATTATTTACAAATGAATATAAATACAATCTTTTCTTCCCAGACAATTGGCTCCAGCATCCTATGTTATTTAATATGAGAAGTATTTAACAACTAAATAAGATGCCAGTGTCCTTACTTCAAGCTGTCCATCGCTAGTCTTTAATTATAAAATTAGGTTAATTAAATATTAGACCATTGCATATTTTCATTATCACTCTTGCTTTGCAGATTCTAAAAAGACATTGTTGTCAAAGTATTAGCTAAAGCAGACATGTCAAACTGGCAAAGTCACATGATGTCACGCAACGTATCAGGACAGTTTTGCCATTGCTGGCAATGGGGTGGGCATGGCTTCTGCATGACGCATCCAGCCCACAGGCCGGCAGTTTGACACCCCTGAGCTAAATGAATTAAATTTAAATCTGCCTCAACTTAAAACAAAACCATTTCTTTTTGCAGCAATATTCTCTTCTTTCATTTTTGTGTATTCAGTTAAGTCAGGTGTGCTGTGGAGCCATGGGTCAAGGATTATTTTGGCTAATTCTGGATCATCTATAGTCACACATTCCTGATTGTTTGAAGACACTGTATAGTGGAGAATTAATGGAATGTTGGCTTCCACTTGTGAGATGCCCAAGCTTTCTTGTTAGTTCTTTTGCAATGTTGTATGTAGGGGTCCCTGGTAAAGATACAATTGGATGGAGGGGTATGCCAGGTTTGTGTATTTTGGGGTTTTCTGTAGAGGTGTGCGAGGATAGGTCCACTGCTTCTCATCCACCACTGTTTTTCTTTGGTAATTTGGCCTTTCTTAGTGAGGTCACTGAGGGTTCTCTTGATCTGGTTGTCTAGTTTTTGTATTCTATTGGTGTTCACAAGGATGTAGGTTTCTTTGTCCTCCAGTATTTATTTTGCTTTTTGTTGGTATTGTGCCCTGTTCATAATCACTGTGGTGCAGCCTTTTTCTGCAGGTAGATTTCTGAGGGCTGCTCAGTCTTCTACTATAAATTGATTCTGTTCCTTGGTTGTTCCATCAAGTCACTTGTCAACCAAGATTAGATTACTGTAATGTACTCTTGCATGGAGCTGGTCAGAAGGCAGTAGTGCGGGATCCCACTAGTTGGTGAAATGAACTGGTTACCAGTTAGCTTCTGGGTATAATTCATAATGCTGATTGATGTAATGGGCAAAAAAATTACTTTGAGGGACAGGAGGAAAAGCTGTCACCAAGACAACAGTCAGATAAAAGAAACCCAAGTCCAGTGCAAAACTGTAACCTGAGAAAAAATCTCAGACATGACCCTTCTTAGTTCTCACAAAGATAAAGGGCATAAATGTATTCAGACTATAAAGTTTCTGTTATTATAACCTTATAATAAAAGTAGCTTTGGCCTGCATGACTTTGGTTTCCTAGTCTGGTAAACTTTTAACATTATTATGTGATTTATGTACATTAACTCTATTATATATGTGACCTAAGACAATTCCTCTTCACTCAGTGCAGCCCAGGCAAGCCAGAAGATTGAATACCCATGATATATAGACCATGGGTAGATGTGAGCTACCCAGGAGATGAAGGGGACACAAAAAAATATTAGCAGTGTGTATCTTTTTCTTTCAAAAGCTGACTACAGATCTTTATTTAATCATTGTTTCTTTTTGTTAGTGTGATAGCATGAATGCAATCTCAAATAATGGCTTTTGCTGCATTCCATACCAAAAGCAGTGATATCAAGTCCCTAATATAAGGGGGGGGGGAACCCTACCATCTCCTTTCATTTGCTTAATAAAATAATTGTTATTCATCAAAAGCATATTTAAAGGCCATTTGAAAAATGTATATATTGTCAAATGAGACTATTCATTTCATGAAAGCATGATGATGGTGATGATAATTACATTCCATCATGAGCCCTGGTGGTGCAGTAGTTAGAATACAGTACTGCAGGCTATTTCTGCTGACTGCCAGCTGCCAGCAGTCTGGCAGTTCAAGTCTCATCAGCTCAAAGTTGACTCAACCTTCCATCCTTCTGAGGTCAGTAAAATGAGGGCTTAAGAGAGGGCTGTAAAGCACTAGATGCTATTGCTATTGCTATCAAACCAGATCTTAACAACTGCATAGATCATTTTTCTCCAGAATTACCTGTCCTTAACCTGGTCCTTCAAGTTTTCCAGTGGTGCAACCATCACGTGAGAAAAGTGTGTCTGAAATAATTATAATAACTATATCAGATGCCTTTAACTGAGATATCAGGAATAATTTAAATGAAAACAAATTTATGTGCTGAAAAGAAGAAAGTTTCCTTCACATTGAAAACAAACACTAAATATCCATTATGTTAAATTCACACATAAAATCCTGCAACATATTATGGATCTAAGAATATTATTTGAGGTTAGTACTGTGTCACTGATCTATAAAAGGATTTGGAAACAAAAGCTGATTCATATGAAAACCTTACATGTTTAGAATTACCACATAAACCATCTTCCTCACTCAAGTGTTCAGTAAGAACTGCTTTATCATTTGTGACCCTCTTTAAGAAAAGATTTTTTTCTATTTTTTTTTTTTTTAACTTCCTTAGGCATAAAGGGAAGTCCATAGCCATTAACTTTCCATGGTACAAAATAATGTAAAAAAAGAAATAGAGAACAAGGGAAAGAGGCAATTGCCAGATCCATCTTGATTATACAAATACATCAGTAAAATTATTCCACACCCCACATGGAGTGCTATAAAAAAGGGAAAAATCAAATACAAAAAGCATTTAAAACAAAATGACATTTTAGACTTTCCAACTGTTATGGAGTTATTTTAAAAGATATCCTAGCAGTCCTCGTACACTTTAAGAAGATGAGTAGTAGCAGAAGAAGTAATAATAGTTATGTTATGGAGGCATTATGGGGACATTGTGAGCTAAGGAGAAATTAAAAAGAAAGAGAAATATCTTTTTCTGCTAAATGACTAACTAAAATACTAAAACACTAAATACTATTGTGAAAGAGCAACAGGTTAGCTTAATGAAATAATGTTCAGCATAAATGGATCATCATTTTATGGTGATTTTTGAATTAGTTATCCTGCGATAAAACCAAGACTGCAATCTAACTACATCAAGTAGTAATGATTCCTATTGAACTCATCTGAATAAACTTTCTGAACAGATGTTAATTCTGAACAAGATTTTGAAGAAAGCTCTATTTCCTGGTAAGTATATGAACTTCGCCTCTGAGTTTTCTTAATGCCAGTATGAGTCTTCTCAGATTATTTTAGACCTTAATCTAGTTCACTGCTTTTCACAATTTCTGTTGGTTTCTCCTCTAAATACTAATGAGGTTCATCTCTGTTTCTATTTAGGAGACTAGACAGGATTAAAGTCAAACTGTTTTGGAAGCATGTACATTTTTTTCAAATTCTTAAAATCCAGAACGCTAATATTGTCGAGTTATACCATGTTTCTTCTAATCTTGTTTTGTCTTTGTCCCAGAAAATTCCTAGATAAAAACTTCAACATATACCTAGATTTATTTACAATATGTAATAAAGATTGGACCTCCTGGCTCAAATCCAAAATTCTGCAGCCCAATTTGGGCCAAATAACCAAATAGGAGCCAGAAAAATGTACCAACGGTGTAAAAGCAGTTGAAAAACATGCATAATGAGGCTAGTAAGCATGGAGAGCTTAAGAACAAGAAGTCTGGGATTTAAAATTATCTGGCTGCAACAGTATTTGCTAAGGCAAACTTTTGCTTAGTTTATTTAGCTGACTGGTGCTTAGTCAGCCTTCTTCTTGGCAGAATATCTTTCCTGTTTTTGTCACTGCAAAGTAACTGATATGATACTCTATTTTAAGTAAGCGCTTCTCCTGATAACCATTATCCTAAGAAGAAACTGTTAGTTCTCTAACAAAAATGTATTTAACAGTGAAACTTGACTCCAGTGTTAGAGTCAAAGAACCATGGTTTATTGGGATATAATTCAGAGGTAATTTTGTTCCTATAAATCATTGTTAGTAACATCGGTATGATCTGGTTGCAAGTTTTCCCTTCTAGTGCCCCCTTCCTTTGCAACCAGATGCCTGGGACTGCAGTTCTCAGGACTTAAATGGCAGAAATTATGTTGTGATATTGAAAGCCTCAAAGCTTTCTTGGGAAGGAGAATGGAAAAAAAGTAGTATGTTGATTTATAGGATTCCAGTTTCCTATTTTTAAATTAAGATTTTTTTTAAAAAGTAAAAGAGGAAGATGGGGCAGAAAACCAAATGGATACCCAAAAAAAAATATCTCACATTGTTTTCTTGACCACTAGAGTGGGGACCTAGGACAGTCATTTCCAACAATTTTGCTCAAGAAATAATAATAATAATAATAATAATAATAATAATAATAATAATAATAAAGCAAGTATAAGCACCAATTCACTGCAAGAAACAAACCAATTAATGTACAGCACAGCTGCAGTTATAACAGAATACCTGGGATGTAAAATCAACAAAAAAGAAAACAAACAAACAGTGCACCAGAAAAATGGAAGGTTAGACTAGAAAATAAGATCAGCAAGTTAAGATCACATGCAAGCAAGCTAGAACAGATGAAAGAAAAGAAGCTGAAGAACAAGAAGACCAAAGAATACCTAATCAAGAAATACCACTTAGAAACAAGGAAGATCAAGGAAGCACTGGAAATAATAAAGCAACAAATAACAGCTATAGCCAGGAAAATCAGTAGATATGAAGCTCGAATTGCAAACTATAGGCAGAACCTCCAATTTCAATCCAATCAGAAACGTTTCTACCAATCCATCAATGGAGAAACTGCAAGGAATCAGTCAGTACCTGACAAGGAAGAAACAGTGCATTCTGGAAGCAGATATGGGATAACCCAAAGAAATACAACAAGGATGCGGCTTGGTTAAAAGAGGTGGATGCAAATAAAACAGAAGTTGAAATGAAAGAACTAGTAATAACAACAAAAATGGTAGAAAAAAGAGCAAAGAAAATCAAAAATTGGTCAGCACCAGGTGAAGATGAACTGCATGGGTTTTGGTTGAAACATCTAACTGTTATACACCCACTCATTGCCAAGCAGTTCAACAATATACTACAAGGAGGAGAAATTGAAAAGTGGCTAACAACTGGGAAAACCTACCTAATAATGAAAAATCCAGCAAAAGGGGCAACACCAGGTAACTACAGGCCAATTACCTGCTTACCAACAACTTTCAAATTACTAACTGGTGTGGTAGCTGATGCAGTACAACAGCATCTAGTTGAAAACAATCTCTTTCCACCTGAGCAGAAAGGAAACCGCCCCAATAGCAGAGGAACAAAAGATCAACTCCTAATAGACAAAATGATCTTGGAAAACTGCAAGAGAAGGAAGACCAACCTGAATGTGGCATGGATTGACTACAAAAAGGCATTTGACTCTCTGCCACATGACTGGATAATCAAGTGCCTAGAAATAACAGGAGTCAGTAGAAACATCAGAAAATTTGTGCAAAGATCGATGGCACAATGGAAGACACAGTTGCAGATCAATGGTGAGAGGCTGGGAGAGGTTAATATCAAGAGAGGAATATTTCAAGGAGATTCATTATCACCATTACTATTTGTTATTGCACTGTTTCCTCTGTCAACAATACTGAATAACTCAGGACATGGCTATCAAACATCAAAAACATCTGCCAGACTATCCCACCTCCTTTATATGGATGATCTGAAGCTGTATGGAAAAACATCATCTGAAATAGAATCGCTGCTCAACACTGTCCGTATATATAGCCAAGATATTGTAATGGAGTTTGGCTTGGACAAATGTGCCACACTTACTATCAAACAAGGAAAAATAATGAAAACTGAAGGAATCAAGATGCCCCACGAAAATAACATTAAGAGTCTGGATGAGGAAGAGTACTACAAATACTTGGGTATCCTTCAAGCTGACAACATCAAGCACACTGAAGTCAAGAAAAAGATTAGAGGTGAATACATCAAGAGAGTGAAGAAGATCTTAAAATCCAAACTCAATGGAGGAAATACCATAAAGGCAATCAACACCTGGGCAATCCCAGTCATTAGGTACACAGCTGGAATAGTGGACTGGACTCAAGCAGAACTAAAAGCAATGGATAGGCAGACCAGAAAAATAATGACAATGAATCATGCCCTTCATCCACGCAGTGACATTGATAGACTTTATCTACCAAGGCAAATAGGTGGGCGTGGAATGCTACAAGTACATCAGATGGTTGAAGAAGAAAAAATGGCTTTGGAAGAATATCTGAAGAACAATGATGAAGATGCACTGAAATTAGTATATCAGGAAGGCTTACTAACTACTGGAGAGACCAAACTGGCCTACAAGAAAGACCAAATGAAGAACAGAATAGAGGCATGGGAAGACAAAGCACTACATGGCCAATACATTAAAAAAATAGCTGGGAAAGCAGATAATAATAAAACCTGGCAATGGCTAAGAGCAGGAAAATTGAAGAAAGAGACCGAGGGACTAATTCTGGCTGCACAAGACCAAGCCTTAAGGACAAATGCATACAAAGTCAAAATTGAGAAGACAGCAACAGACAGTAAGTGCCGCCTATGCAAAGAAGCTGAAGAAACAGTGGACCACTTGGTAAGCTGTTGCAAGAAGATTGCACAGACTGATTACAAGCAGCGGCATGACAAAGTAGCAACAATGGTGCATTGGAAGATCTGCAAAAAATATCATTTGCCTGTAAGCAAAAACTGGTGGGATCATAAAATAGAGAAAGTCATAGAAAATGATAAAATTAAACTGCTCTGGGACTTCAGAATTCAAACAGACAAGCACCTGCAACATAACACCCCAGACTTAACAATTGTCGATAAGAAAGACAAAAAAGTCTGGATAGTGGACGTGGCAGTGCCTGGAGACAGCAGAATAGAAGAGAAAGAACTGGAGAAGATAACAAAATACAAAGACCTACAAATAGAAATAGAAAGACTGTGGCAAAAGCAAGCAAGGGTAGTACCAATAGTCATAGGCTCCTTGGGCGCAATCCCAAAACAACTGGAGCACCACTTGAACACCATTGGCATTGACAAATTTGCTATTAGTCAATTGCAAAAGGCGGCCTTATTAGGAACTGCTTCCATCCTGCGACGATACCTGTAATACCATCAAACATCCACATCTGCCTATCCCAGGTCCTGGGTAAGGACTCGATAGGTAGACAAAATGCCAAATCCAGTCTGAACATCTGGCTGACTGTGCGATGATCGATAATAATAATAATAATACAAGTAAAGTTGGAAGGGACCTTGGAGGTCATCTAGTCCAACCCCTTGATCAGGCAGGAAACCCTATACCATTTTGGACAAATGGCTGTCCAGTTTCTTCTTAAAAGCCTCCAGTGTTGGAGCATTCACCGCTTCTGGAGGCAAGTTCTTCCACTGGTTAATTGTTCTAACTGTCAGGAAGTTTCTCCTTAGTTCTAGGTTGTTTCTCTCCTTGCTTAGTTTCCACCCGTTGCTTCTTGTCCTGCCTTCAGGCGCTTTGGAGAATAGTTTGTTCTTGTTCAAACATCTTTATGAATAGGCTATTTACGCCAATTAATATTTTTTTTACTTTCCTCTAGTCTTCCCACTCTCATCCCATTGCAGTTGTTTTTTAAAATTTCATCATCATTATCATCATCATCATCTTGCAATGAAAAAATAATCTGTGAAAATTAACTATCCTGACCCTAGAAGCTTGTGTTCCTTTTAACCCTAATATCTCTCAATGGACATATGTAGTAATCAGTGCTCAGTCATTGCAGGGTGCAAATATGGCTGACCGCCTTCGCAGCGTTGATTCTTTTTATACAGTTTTCCAAGCAGCAAAAGTTTAACATGGCAATACCATAGCAATAGCATTTCATTGGTTAAACTCCTTACCAATCCTTAAGAAGAAAGCCAGAGGCCCAAAACAGGGAGCTGTTTGCTGCAACATCCTGTTGGTGTAAGCTAGCTGATATCAGGCAGGTGAGGTCATTGTACCAATCTGGGGTAGTTTCCCACATTGCCATGGTGATGTGAAAGGATGAGATAATGTAGAGAGAAGAGGCACGCAGGCTTTGGAGGGGCAGTTTGCTGCACATGCCCTCTACCTGGCCCCCATCTCTACAGACATATTTTGGTTTCTTCCCAGACTGGGTGGCTTTTTTCTCTCTTGCTCCACCCCCCATAATATTGTAATAAACAGGGAGCTGTTTGCTGCAACATCCTGTTGGTGTAAGCTAGCTGATATCAGGCAGGTGAGGTCATTGTACCAATCTGGGGTAGTTTCCCACATTGCCATGGTGATGTGAAGGGATGAGATAATGTAGAGAGAAGAGGCACGCAGGCTTTGGAGGGGCAGTTTGCTGCACACGACCTCTACCTAGCCCCCATCTCTACATCTCACTCTTTTTTGTTTTGTTAGATGAAATATCGTAGTAAGAGGGGTTAAAAGGATTATAATCAGGAGAGGAGCATCCTTGCAGTTGTTTATACAGGGTATAAACCTTGACCCTGAGGCAATGTGGGAGAGAATTTGGGGCTAAAAGCTCTGATACATATATTGCAAAAGAAAGGAATATACTTGAACAAAACAGCATCCACCAATCAAAATAGTACAATTTATGACTGAATAACGTAGGATAGCTCCCAGTAATCCTGTGGGCAACCAAGCCCAAAGGCTTTCCCACCAAGTCCCTAAAGTATCCATTTTCAAATCAGAGGCCAAATTGTGTAACATATTAATCTGGTGCTGGATGGTTCGTGAATTATCAGAAATATTGAAACAACACATTCCCTCAAAACTTTCACAATCCAAATGCTGACGCAGAAGCAAATAATCGATAGCGCAATTTTGCAAGATAGCTTTTCTCAAATCTTGCAGCTCATGGTTGATTGCTGAAATAGCTGAAGAAGTAGCATTAATTGTTTTTGCTAAATTACATGCAATAGCATTAATGTTGAGGTGAACATGAACAGCAAATCCTGGTACACCCACTGGAGACATAGTCAGTGCCACATATTCTGCTTTATTAAGTAAGGTTGTCTCGAAGTCACAAGTGCTGTTTAGCATGACCCCACGTCGAGAACGGTTTGAGTGAACTTGTTGTTTGGAAAGCAAAACAGGAATCAGCTGGCTGAGGCAACACTGTGCTTCACTAATATTAGCAGGAATATAATTAAAAGTTTCTTGACCACATGTAAAAAACCATCCTTGCAGTAGCCAAACATGTCCAAAATGAAAGGAAGTCTCTTCAAAATCTGTGCAGTTTAAAACAGGTGAGCCAATGCGATGACAGTGAGGTTTTTTACTTGAAGAAGTACAATTAACTATTTTTGCACATGTTATATTTGCAGGGATTGCTACCACCGGGGTGTGCAAAGCAATAGCGTCAGGGGGTGGATAATAAGCAGTAACCCCCATCTATATATAGCCTTATAGTTAAAGTTCCCATTGAATAAAATTCTGCTCAAGCCAGTGAAGTTTTAAATTACTGCAAAAGGGGTGCAAACAGAAAAGCAAATTTTCCATGTCATATGCTTTAGGTAAGCAAAAGACATCATTTTGTGTGATGTTAGCCAGCTGAACCAATAGATTTTGCTTCATTCTTTGCTCGAATGATTGTTTGGGTGGGATGACAGTTGCTGTTGTCAAAGGGCAGATGTTAACGATCAGACACAAACAAATGATGGCTAAAGAATTTGCAGTTAAAACTGCAAAAATGGCAGTGCATAGGTTCTTGGGGGTTAGGTTCTTTACATCTCCCCACATCACTGGCCGACTGGCATGCCGGGATTAGATTGGTTGCTGTGCCATCTGTAGAGTCACCCTTGCCATTTCTGGGACCAGGTCCAGGGACTGGTGCCACAATATCCCTGGCTGGGTGAACGTAATGTGCTGGAATCCACAAAGGTCCTGTAGGAGCAAGCACAGCAGCATAGCATCGCCTCCAAGTGATCAGAGGGACCGGTCCCAACCATGCTTTGTCTGGTAAAGCCTGATAATATGTCAGAGGTGGAGGCAAACTTGTTTTCTGTTGAAAGTGTCTCTGATAAGTGGTGGAATTTTGAATGGAAATATTCAATTGGTGTAATGTAAATAATACTTTTTTAACCTGCTGTGTTACCCACGACAAATTGGATACCCTAGATCCGTCCTTTTTTATTTGTTTGTGAAGGCGGCCCTTAAAGGACTGATTAGCACGTTCCACAATGGCTTGATCCGTGGAATTATAGGGAAGACCATGAGTAAGAACAATATTCCAGGTTGTACAAAATTGCAAAAAAGGCCACTGAAGAATAGGCTGGCCCATTATCAGATTTTAAGGAAGGGGGCTTACCCAGAGCTGTAATGGCCAAAAAAAGATGAGAAATAACATGTGCAGCTGTTTCCCCTCATTGAGGAGTAGCCCAAATTGTTCCTGAATAGGTATCAATAGATAAATGAATATATTTCCAGGAAGCCAAAAAGAGAACATGGGCAACATCCATTTGCCATAGTTGATTAGAGGCAAAACCACAGGGATTAGGAAGACATAAAAAAAGTTAGGCCCAGCAAGGGAGGAGTGACTGCGTATATGAGAAATAAAATATAAATGCTTTCAGTCTTGTAGCAGCTGCTGTAAAGGAAAAAACAAAGTCATAAGATTGGGGTCAATCCTGGGCGTGATATAAGCACCTGGAAGATTAAAAATAAGTTGGCACATATAATGAAAGTCAGAGATTAAGTTAAAAGGCTGTTGAGAAAAGGTGTGGAAAGCTAAAAAAGCAGCAGATAATTCTGAGCGTTGTGGTGAGGATTGCATTGCAGTGTACCACACTTTCCAGGTATCATCATGAGGATCCTTGTAAGCAATTGCTCCTCTCATTCGCCCTCCACACACACACACACACACACACACACACACACACACACACACACACATACATACATATATACATACATACATACGTGTAATATCTTTACTGGAGCCCAAGGTTCAAGATGTAAAGTATGCCCTATCTTTTAGCCTAAGCGTCCGGTGCTCAGGATTCCAAGGGCATTGTTTCCCTACCTCATCCACCAGCTTCCTTATGTGTGCCTCAGGCTCTATGACGCCTGATTTATGTAACAGGAATCTGAGTTCCTGTGCATGTTTCTGCTGGTGCTGAGATAACTTGCGACCCATACTTACCACGGAGGGGTCTCAGAAGAAGAAAGTGCACTTAGGGGTCTATTCCAGATGATGGTAAGTATGTTGGTTGTCACTCTTCCCGGGGAGGGTCCCAAAAGTCCCTGTTCAGGCAGCCAGCTGTAGTAATCAGTGCTCAGTCATTGCAGGGTGCAAATATGGCTGACCGCCTTCACAGCATTGATTCTTTTTATACAGTTTTCCAAGCAGCAAAAGTTTAACATTGAAATAGCATAGCAATAGCATTTCATTGGTTAAATTCCTTACCAATCCTTAAGAAGAAAGCCAGAGGCCCAAAACAGGGAGCTGTTTGCTGCAACATCCTGTTGGTGTAAGCTAGCTGATATCAGGCAAGTGAGGTCATTGTACCAATCTGGGGTAGTTTCCCACATTGCCATGGTGATGTGAAAGGATGAGATAATGTAGAGAGAAGAGGCACGCAGGCTTTGGAGGGGCAGTTTGCTGCACATGACCTCTACCTGGCCCCCATCTCTACAGACATATTTTGGTTTCTTCCCAGACTGGGTGGCTTTTTTCTCTCTTGCTCCACCCCCCATAATATTGTAGTTTTTCCTCCCTTAATTTTTAAAAACATCTTTATGTTGCACTCTGTTGCCTTGCATAGTATAGCATTGGAGTCACAATGGTACCATAAGGGAAAGAAACTCCAAAAGAAACGATCTGTTACTGTCAAAGGAGATATGTTGGAACAGGATATAAAGGCTTGTATGCAAACATCTGAGAAAGCAAAGGAAGCTAGTGAGGAGAAAACAATTGTCAAAGGAAAAAGCAGACAATAGTAGACTGAAGTAAGATAGGCAGCAGGACTTGCCTTCCTTGCATGGATTGGAAGGATAAGAAACAAGGGAATAACCAATCAGGTCTTGCAGTGGCCATAGTCTGGGCAGAGAGGTAGACCCATTGTCAATCCAATCCAACTCATTTCAGACTGGAATTTCTGAAAGTGACTTAAGAAATAGTTGGGAGCAGAAGGGAAGGTAAATAGCATAAGATGCTGCCCAGAATTTCCCTTAGATTGTCACTCAGCAGCTAAAGTAACATGATAACTTAATTTTCCTTTCTCCCTTGTCTCTTGACAGGGGCATCTGCAACAAGGACAAAGGCCAGCATAATAAATCTGCAGCAGGTTGTAACATGCCAATTGCCTCCTAGAATTTGCTGCAGGATCTAAAAAAGCTTCCAGTGTAATGAATAAATCATCATTCACAGCAGCATAATCAACCTTCATTCCATCTAATGCTTTTCATCTTCAGTCCATCTAACAGTTCTCTTCTGTCTTATGAATCCCTTTGAGACTGTTGTGAATTTGTTTTGGTTGTCTTTACAAAAATTTGTTTGGCAGGCTGCCAAAAGGATATTGGCAATATAAACGAACCTCTTAGGCCCAAACTTTTTCTGTTCCCATATGCTCAATTAATCAGAACTGCAGCCTAAATGTTGCTGAATTCTGCTGAGATTGCTGGTGAGTTCATTTTAAAAAAAAAGGGGGGGGAGTGTTTTTTTTAATGCCCATGGTATCCAAAGCTGTATTTCCTGAGGGAATGTTTCCACTGACTTTTTAATTTCCAGCTGTTTTCAAAATAAATAAGCTGCACCTTAAGAGTGATATGGAGCTTGCTCTTAAAATGTGTCTAGAAACTTCAATTGATATCCCAATGTTGCTACTCTAGTGCTGCCTAGGTCTGCATCTCTGTACTCTACATCTCCAATACTGAACCGACCAAACCAAGTTTATTGTTTCAGTTAAAGTTCTTTGTATGAAAACCCCTAAAAATAAAATTAATAAAATAAAACTAGTGGTATGAATCCAAATTGACAATTTGTCATATTTGTACCAATTCTTGCCATGTTTTCGTTCAGCCACATAAAACATGGTTGTGTTGGTGGTAGCTTGATTGGAGTCTGAGAGTTTATTTTATTACTTTATTTAAGTATATTTCTGCCCTCCCTGGGAGATATTGCAGTAGGTCTATTCCCTATAAAAATTACAGGGCATTCAGTTAGTGGGGTTTTAGTGAAACTAACCAATGGAAGCACATCGTGCACAGCTCTAAAAACTGGGGAAGGTTAATATATACAAATAACTTGCAGACTGCTGTGTATCTTTTTCTATCAGTTTTTATTTAAAAAACAAACAAACAAAAAAGAGAAAACTGTGGGGAAGAGAAACATACTATATTACATATAATACTAATAAGTCTTTCCATTATGCAAACAGAGAACCACTATACATTAAAAAAAAATAATATATGCAATCAATCTAAGATTGCAATCTAGAGGATGCACTAGCTTTCCAAAATCAAAGGGTGTTTAGTTTTGTGCTTGATAAATCCATAGTTTTTCATTTTTTCAATATATGGTACATTTTACAATTCCATCATAATAACACTGACAACCAGCTTTCTCTGAGGTATCCAATAAACATGAAAGACTATGTGTTAAATTAATTTCTTCTTAAAATAATGAGAAACATAC
Source organism: Crotalus tigris (assembly GCF_016545835.1). NCBI lineage: Eukaryota > Metazoa > Chordata > Lepidosauria > Squamata > Viperidae > Crotalus > Crotalus tigris. The sequence goes on from NW_024096505.1 coordinate 4,124,695, forward strand.
TTTATCTGTTTATAACCAGATATACCACTTCAAAATAGATGCTAATGTTGACAATAATTCCAGAATTTTAGAGACAGCTAATTCATCTGCATCAAACTGTGAAAACAAGAGTTCTTCTGATCAAATATACTGCCATTGATTTAAGATATTAATAAAAAAAAAGTTATCTGCAATTTTCAGATTCAATTTCTTCCAAAATGAAATTGATCATGCAAATAAGGGTCAACGTTATGCTTCCACCTCTACACTTCCAAATAATTACAGTCCTTCGTGAAAGAAAAGCATTAACAATATTGCTAAAAAAACTGAAGACAGGCAGTTTGATACTATGATTAAGGTGCTGGGCTAGAAACTAGGAGACTATGAGTTCTAGTCCTTCCCTAGACATGAATCCAGCTGGGTGATTCTAGATCTGTCACTCCCTTTCAATCCTAGGAAGATTGCAATGTCAAATTACTTCTGAAAAAAGTTGTCAAGAAAATTGTATGTCAAATCCATACACATTCTTGAAAAAGTGCCATGATATAAAGGGGGTCATCCATAACCTTCTAATTGTTTCCATTTATATCAAGTTGAATCAAGTCAAAATGTATGCCCAGTGATAAAACCTTATCTCAGAAAGGCTGTAATCCATCATTAGATGTTGGCTATAGTTTACATAAAGAAAATCTAGGAGGTTGTCCTTCTTATAGAAAATATGTTCATATCTTATTTCATCTTTATTTTTAGACATAGTTATGTTATGCTTTCTTAGAAAATAAGCATGATAGATGTAGTTAGAGCCAGTATATTGTGTTACTCTTATACCTGGAAAGAAGATTGAGCTAAGCAAAAGCATTCAAAAACCTTTTAAAAGGCAAGGTGGGTTGAAGTCAACCAATGCTTTGTGGCTGTGTTAATGGCATCCACTTGAGGAATAAACAAATAAATAAGCATACTAACCAAGGCAGAGAATATAAATTAATCCTATGACATGCCTTTATGCGCCCACTAGCCTAAAAATGTTGGGAGCACTTAGTACAAGCCATAGTTTTAAAAAAACACAATTGTCAGGACCACAAGCATCTTAATACCAGAATAACCCCTATTATGGTAAATTGTGATATGCTATAAGACTGACACTCTCTTTCTCCCATTCTTTTTCTCTTGCACAGAGATAGGCTTTTTTCCAACACCTTTTATTTCTTATTAAAAATATGTTTAATGCAAAAACATACATGCAGTGTTTATTATATAAATTTCTCAGTACAGCTGCTCATTGGAAAACATGTCTGCTAAGTATCTGTCAAAATTATAAAAAATTATAAAAATTATTTAAAAAATCCATTAGTTTCATAGAAAAGTTTGCCAATCTGAGTTTTCCTAAGGTAGTTTGTACCTGTAAGAGAAGATTATTTTGAAATAAAATATATGTTTTATGGTTTAAACAGTGAAAAATGAATAAATGCCAGTGGACTGAAGAAAAATCATGATGTCAGGAAACAAAGTGCAGAAATAATCTCTCCTCATAAATCATCCATTACAAGCAGTCTGGTAGAATCTTTTCCAACTAATGACTTTAAAGGGTGTAAGGTTTCCTGAGATGCAACCTACTTAGCTTACAATATCTTATGCCGTTTAATACAATGTATTAGTCAGAAAGGTCCTTCCAGACTCCTACTCCTTATCCTTATCCTTTATCGGTCCTCCTTCTCCAGTAAGCCACCAATGTGAACATTTCTGAAGCTCCTGCTAATTTCATTGGGTTTTGCATTACAAGAAAGTGCAACAAGACTCCAATCTGTATGAGGGATACAGGGATATCAGTGCAAGTTTTAAACTCAACGGCATTTTTCCAAGTCTATTTTTTCTTTCGGTCATTGAAGAAAAGGGTGCACCACGTTTAAAAAAAACACATAAAAATAAGAAGTAATAAAGGATACTCTTTTTGTCTTTTGCAAATAGGACAAAGCATTAGAATTTTTAAACAACTGAAATGTATTACTGCTTTTGTGATAGAAACAGCTAGTGTTTTAATTGGATTTCAAAGCAATTTTTCCATGAAAAATAAGAATATTTTGGGGGAAATATCAATTCTGATCCATTTCTTAGCTTCCTGCTTGAAATATGAGCATTCCAGATAACATGTAGATGTGTTATTATAAAGGACTATCCAACCATCCATTCTTACACACAAACACACACACACACAAACACATGTATTTTATTAAATATTTTCCAGTTTTATAATTATAATTGTGTGTGTTGAAATTGATTAAGAATTCTTTTCTCCATTTTTTTCTTTTCACTCGTTTTTATTTGTTCTAAAAATGTAAAATTAGAATGATCAGCCATTGTTCATGAGAGCCTGCTACGCAGAATGTCTGTTTCAGAAGAGAAGGACTACAGCAGCAATTCCTTCTGAAAGCTGCATAGTTGTTGTTTTTTCAAAAAAGACAAAAAATTAATTCTACTTATGTGAGAAACTGAAACAAATAAAAAAATATAATAATTTAAAATGCACCACACTTAACAGCAAAATGATTTTCCACAACTAAATATAGTATAACCATTTGGTGAAGAAATTAGTTGAAAATGTTCTAATAAACCAGACTGCCCCTGGATGTGTGGGTGGAAGTTAGATAGAGAGAAAAAACTGAATGCCTTTTTAATTAGTGGCTTATCTGCTATGTATATCAAACAACACAAAGCAGCTAACACAATCAGAGTGGCAAAAAATAGACAGCTGCTGCATTGATTTTCTTAGATTCAAAGAAAGCCTTTGACAATTTGAACTGTGTTTTCTCATTCAAGGTTTTTGAAGACAAGAATTTTGGAGAAAACTTCAAAGTCAAATAAATCCTGTGAAATACAAATACAAAAAGGAACAAGGCAAAGGTGTCCACTCTTTCTTTTCTTTTTATTTTGATTCTTGAAATGCTGAACAGAGATATATGACAAGATGAGAGAATTGTGGAAGTGAAGATTGAACTGATAATTTAAGGGCGTTTTCAGATGACTTGGGGCTGATTCTCAGTACAAGAAGCAATTTATAGCCAAGAAATAATAGAAAAACACAAATGACAAATTTATCATGAAATACTAGAATTTTGTCATGTAAAATTACATGTATAATGTAAAATAAAATTAGGAGAAAAAGAGATGATAGACAATGTAATTTTCAATGGTTTTCTCATTTATAGTCATTAAAAAGATTTAAAGTAGACAAAAGAGTTTATGGTTTTGAGTACTGTAGAACTTAGTTTCAAGCAGAACTGTGTACAAATGATGAATATATAATTGCTAAAATGTATAAACTTTTATTGAAATTTGAAACAGAAGCAGAACAAGGGAAAGAATGTATGATAAAGTATCCATAAGTGTTTTAAGAGTGTTCCAAATGCTATGCAGCGTTTGTGTGAATTGAAACTTTTGTAGAAAAATGCAGTGAGATCCATTGTACATATTGTTGGGTCAAACCAAATTTTTTTTATCATTTTCCCAGCAATTCAGTCTAGGCAAAAACTTTCCGAAATAGAAGAAAGGCATTTTCTTTACTACTGAGTTAATTGTTATCCACTCATTACTGGGGAAATATCCACCAATCAGGACACAGCAGCAGGGAAGATTCCAGGAGCAAACTTCAGGAGTTCTCCTCTAGACTAGAGAAGTCAAACTCTGCTGTGATTGTACAATTACAATTGGTTTTGTATGCTGCCAAGAGTCCATTGGAGTTGGGCAGCTATAATAAAATTAAATAATAAATAAAAATAAATAATATTTTTTTATAAATTATTTATAGAACCAAAATTCTGTTTGAGTCTGGGGAAGATTAAAAGTGATAAATATAGGAACTCTGGCAAATATTTCATCTTTCCCAGATGAAATAGTGGACATCTGCTTTCCTTTCCTGTAGTTTGTTAGAAGCTAAAGAAAAGTTGATATCAAAGCATGGGCAGATGACAGCTGTATCGGAAAGTGAAAGATTAATGCAGAAGGCATCAGATTTGTTAAGTTGAAGGCTGGATAGTGACCAGAGTGGACAGGCTGTATCCAACTTCCTCCAAACACATCTTCGATCATACCTACCATGGTCTTCTGCTTTCACCCCCATAACCAAGTGGCAAAGTATAACACGTTTTTCATACTTTGAGACTGTAAGAAAGTGTCAGAAAAAGAGAAAGAATACTGTTTTATACATGTCACTGAGAGAAGGCAGGAAATTGCTGCTCTGAAGGCAAGATTGTGCCATGGTTCATTGTGAGGGAGGACAGGTCCAAAGGCCCACATTTGGGGAAAGAAAAGAAAGAAAGGAATATCTGTTGAGTTCCTACTGTGATAGAAATGCATTTGCAAAATTAAAGGTTATCTGTTGAGATTTGTCCTAGGCTGCACTTGTGGTTATATAAGTGATGGCAGTTCTGATAAAAGGAAAGCTGAGAGCTTAATTCTAGAGGAGCCAAATGAAACAAACTGAATTCTTGCAGCAAACTGTTGTTGTTGCTGATGCCCTCTGATATCCAGCAGATTACATGTGTCACATTTTGAGAAAGAAAATTTTGAAAGGAAGAAAGGAAAACTTTCTTTCCTTCAAACCATCTCAGAAATAGTCAGGATTTATTATACCACAAGGACGGCGTGACTGTATAAAAAGCCACAACTGGAGGTTGAAAAAAGAGAAGCCATAAGTTTATTCAAACAAATATAAGCAATTATTCAGACACACATGAAAAAGCTGGACATGCTCACCACACTTGTCAGCACCTCTTTAAAGAAGCCGTGCTTTTTCCTGGATTTTCATCTAAGTTGGACAAGTCCGGGAAAATAAGTGCTTGAATTAATGTTGCAGTGTTACAAATGTGTTGCACCCTATTCATGTCACCAGCTGATTTATTGCTCCTGAATTCAAATGCAGTGCCTCCTACCAGCCCAGGAAAAGGATTGCCCAAAGCCCTAAGGTTGAGCCCCCTTCTTCATTTCCATCAAGTTGTACAGAAGTAAAGAGTTGTAGAGAAAGTTGTAGAAAAATTTACCACAGTAATGTTTTACCACAGTAATGTTCCAGATGCTCAGCGGGGCATTCAGCACTCCAAACCAGCCCCCTCCCTCCATGTTGCATTAGGCTGTTTCCCCCAGATACAAGCAACTAAATTTAAGGCAGAGATTGCTTACCTTAATCCTATCTCTAATGCTGCATTTCATGTTTTTAAGATAAAAGTATCTTTGATCACTGTGAAACATGTGAAGAGCAACAGTCTTCTTTCTCATCCCCCAGCAAAAGTAAGTTTAATTTCTGAAGCACTGGGAACTACATGAAGGGCAAGAATTAAAGGCAGACAGTAGCTGTATTTTGATTCCTGCCAATGCTGAAAGCAATTCTCATACACCTTGTGGTTTCAGAAAGCAGGTTCACAGCTTCCTCCTAGATTATTGAATAAGATTGTACCCTGATCACCTCTATAGGAAGCCCTTATACTAAATAAGGTCATATATAAGCAACAGGTATTTAGATGAGAAACAAATGATAAATTCACAAGCTCTTACCAACATTTGAGCAGGGAAAAGCAATGATGGTCAAGATTCATCATCAGAAAATCCAGCACATCTGTAGTTAGCACAATATGGAGACCAAGTATCACCTTCTTTCATCATCTTAAGACATTAACATGAAAATAAGATCAAAAATTGAGAGGTATCCCTTCAGATATGTGATTAGGCAACATGTCTGTCAACTAGAACATAGGAAAACTATATGAGAAGCAATTTTCCCTTAATTTATTGCCATTCAACCTTAATCCTGGAACTAAGAGAGACAGACTTTTTTTCATCAGCTATTGTAGCTTCAACCTTAATGGTTGGTTAAGCTTGATAGGAAAGCAGATGGATTCTGTCTTTTTCACACTGACAATGTAATTTCCTAATGGGTGAAGCACATGGCCAGATTATGGGTGTTAAATGTGGAACTATGGGAAGGGTTTAACTCTTCCTTTGCATTCCATCATCACATCATATCAAAAATTCCTCCACAAAAAGTAGATAACCCTGGAATGAAAACATTTGCATGGTTAACCTAAAATATGGGGTAGATTTTTAAAAAATCATGGACAAAAGATTAAGAAAAAACTTTCTTGTACATTTTTAGAATCTGGTTTTTCTTTTATTCTAGACATGATACAATATTTAAAATAGTCAAGCCCAGAAACTGAAGGCAGATATTTTAAGGCCCTAAATAAATTAATTCACATTCTCTCTTTCCAAGTTTATAATTCCTCAACATAAAATTGTCTTTAAAGATAAATTTGAGTAAAATGGAAAATAGTGGATCTGAATAAACAAAGCATTATTTACCTTTGAAGCAAAATGTGACAAGGTTTGTTTTTTGTAAAAATCTGAAAAAATACATTTCTAAATGATGCAAATCATTGTATCAACAATTATGGAACAGAATTATCTTGGAATAATTCTGGATTGATAGGTACTTAAAGCATAGCATGTATGTTAATATCGTGGATTAAAGCAGTTAACAGAAACAAAGAGTAAATTCACACTTGGTCAATCTTACAACTTTGGCTGCAGACCAGCAATGACATATGGTAAACAACAACAACAATAACAACAACAAAACCCTACCCTCATTCCCACACTTCTGCATTCCTCCAGCACTTGTTTTTGTTTTAGAGAGATTGACTGCTTGCCCCGTCTTCATTCAGTTAGAAACAGTAAGGTCCATAAAGTTGTACTTATCTATATTTAGTAAGGAGAAAACAAAGTGGCTTACAGTATGTTGGTGGTATAACAGGATTGCCTTTTCAAAAACAAAGTTGTCATTCAATCACTTTTCAGAGGAAGATGGGCAGCAAATCAGAGGAAGATGGGCAGCAATTTTTTATATAAATTAAATAAATAATGTAAAGCAGAAAAAAATGATGTTTTTTTCCACTAATAAAATGATTCAGTTGAATTTCTGCAACAGATATTTGTGTTTTTGCTCTTCGATGTCTACAATTATTTCTGAATAACATCTTTTCCTCTTTCTTTTTCACCATTTGTTGTCTCTGGCAATTCTTCACAAAAGTTGTGTAGTTTTGATGTCAATTCAAAGAACACAACTCTATCTCTGACCTCACAGAGCAGCTGCAAAAAAAGATGAGTTCAGAGATAAATTCCTGCTTCTTTCTCTAGCTCCAAGCAAGCCAAAAAGTAATTTTAGGCTTATTTTGGTTGTGTGCTTGCTTGATATATGGCAATAAATGGGTATACTTCTAATCCAAGATGAATAGGGAAGACAGAGGCACTGAAAACTCCAAACAAAGCCAAACATACAAACACTATCTCCTTCCACTAGTTCAAAGTTAAAAAAAAAAAAGAACAAAGGTAGAAATTTGCTTTGTCACTGTGTTAAACAACAGCAAGTGGAGAACAAAACCCAAAAAGCATCATTACAGGTAGTTCCTTGGCTCACAACCATTTGTTAATGACCACTCAAAGTTACAGCAGTCATGTGTAAAGTGACTTACCACTGTTTTGCACACTTACGACCATTGTAGCATCCCCATGGTCACGTGATCAAAATTTGGAAGCTCGGCAACTGGCATGTGTTTGTGACTGTTGCAGTGCCCTGGGGTCATGTGATCACCTTTTGTCACCTTCTGACTAGCAAATCAACAGGGAAACCAGATTCACTTAACAACTGTGTTACTAAACAACTGTGGTGATTCACTTAACAATTGGGCAAGAAAGGTCATAAAATGGAGCAAAACTCACTTAATAACTGCCTTGCTTAGCAATGGAAATTTGGGGCTCAGTTGTGGATTGTACTACTATCACCAGAACAAAGGACTTTTCTGGCTGGGAGGGGGGAGGGGCAGTGATTTTTAGAGTTCAGCTCTACGGCGGATGATTATAAAATACTATCGTGTTCATTGCATGTGATTATTTATTCTGGTGAGCAAAACTGTGGCTCTTACTCTCCTTATCAGCAACTGACTTTATTCTTTCATATTTCACTCACATTGTTTCACGCTTAAAAATAGCAGACACCCACCAGCTGTGTTATATTTACATATATTTTTGAGGCTTCTTGTGTGCAGGAAAAGATTAAAAAACATTGTATAAGCTAATAATCAGTGCTTGCCATCAGAAGATAATTTACGTATTGTATAACTCAGCATGTATGATTTATAGGTTATAATTCTTCAAGCTGTATTACATAATTCAAAATAGGTTACAACGTGATTCATGATATAATGATAGCTTGTATGTTCATCTGCTCTGTAATATGAGTGTCAGGTATCCAATCTATACTAAAATTGTAATCTTGTGACAAGACATAAAAGAATATATTGACTTGTATCTGCACATTCATACAGAATTATTCATCAGCACATTCAGGAATCTCTTATGAAATCCAAATACTTAATGAATTACTTATTGCTAAAAGAACTAAAATAATAGAAGATCTTGTGCTGCCCCAGATATTAATCAGAATAACAGTTGCATACACATTTATGTGAAAGTATCTCCCACATAATCAAAAGAGCATTTGTGAGCTACTGGGAAGAATTTTCTGGGCATCTTGTAGATAAAATCACACACCTAAAGTAATAATAATAATAATCCCCCAGTGAGGCACTACCTTGACGTGGTTGTGGGGCTTGTGTACTCTGAGGAAGATGAGAGCTATGCCAGAGGTTCAACCATACTGGACAGGTCTCATCAGAGGAGTCAGACAAAGAGTGTCTCTCCCATAAAAAATATGGTGAGACGTAAATTGCAGAATGCCATACCGGCTCGGATGTCACCCGGGTTAACAAGGTCCATGCTAGATATTGGAGTTCCTGGATATCTGGTGAAAAATGGGTTACAGGACTCAGGACTGTTGGCTGAGCAACCAGGGCCAGCAGCTGCAGAACTACTGGAAGAAAAAGTGTCTACCTGGTGCAGATACACAGTGATTGAAAACAAAGAAATAATGATCTGTTACTACAGATCAAGTCCAACAAGAAGAGGATATCTAAAATGAATGCACCAGTTCTGGAAAGAACAACATCCAGAATCAGAAATAACAGAACAGAGACTAGCAGATCAACGCCGATTTATAACACGAAATAAAGTATTCACAGAAACAGAATTGGACGAACTGCAAAGGTTTACCCAGGGCAAAGAAATCAAAGCCTTACCAGAAGTAATTCAGAATGTAGAGGCAAACCAGGGGGAGTTGGCAGTGAAGGAATCCAGCAGAGATATACAACTGTTCTCATTTGGAAACCAGGCACCTCTTCCTCAGGAAGAACAAAACCCTCTAACTAAAGAAATAAAAGAATTGAAACAAAGAATAACTGAGCATCTAGAACAGCACAAAAACAACAGAATAAGGCTGCCTGCATTGAAGCTTGTTCCAAAGAAACAGCTAGCACAATCATTAAAAGATGCAAATACTGCAATATCAAGTATAAGCACCAATTCACTGCAAGAAACAAACCAACTAATGTACAGCACAGCTGCAGTTATAACTGAATACCTGGGATGCAAAATCAACAAAAAGAAAAACAAACAAACAGTGCACCAGAAAAATGGAAGGTTAGACTAGAAAATAAGATCAGCAAGTTAAGATCACATGCAAGCAAGCTAGAACAGATGAAAGAAAAGAAGCTGAAGAACAAGAAGACCAAAGAATACCTAATCAAGAAATACCACTTAGAAACAAGGAAGATCAAGGAAGCACTGGAAATAATAAAGCAACAAATAACAGTTATAGCCAGGAAAATCAGTAGATATGAAGCTCGAATTGCAAACTATAGGCAGAACCTCCAATTTCAATCTAATCAGAAATGTTTCTACCAATCCATCAATGGAGAAACTGCAATGAATTAGTCAGTACCTGACAAGGAAGAAACAGTGCAGTTCTGGAAGCAGATATGGGATAACCCAAAGAAATACAACAAGGATGTGGCTTGGTTAAAAGAGGTGGATGCAAATAAAACAAAGTTGAAATGAAAGAACTAGTAATAAGAACAAAAATGGTAGAAAAAAGAGCAAGGAAAATCAAAAATTAGTCAGCACCAGGTGACGATGAACTGCATGGGTTTTAGTTGAAACATCTAACTGTTATACACCCACTCGTTGCCAAGCAGTTCAACAATATACTACAAGGAGGAGAAATTGAAAAGTGGCTAACAACTGGGAAAACCTACCTAATAATGAAAAATCCAGCAAAAGGGGCAACACCAGGCAACTACAGGCCAATTACCTGCTTACCAACAACTTTCAAATTACTAACTGGTGTGGTAGCTGATGCAGTACAACAGCATCTAGTTGAAAACAATCTCTTTCCACCTGAGCAGAAAGGAAACAGCCCCAATAGCAGAGGAACAAAAAATCAACTCCTAATAGACAAAATGATCTTGGAAAACTGCAAGAAAAGGAAGACCAACCTGAATGTGGCATGGATTGACTACAAAAAGGCATACCATAAAGGCAATCAACACCTGGGAAATTCCAGTCATTAGGTACACAGCTGGAATAGTGGACTGGACTCAAGCAGAACTAAAAGCAATGGATAGGAAGACCAGAAAAATAATGACAATGAATCATGCCCTTCATCCACGCAGTGACATTGACAGACTTTATCTACCAAGGCAAATAGGTGGGCGTGGAATGCTACAAGTACATCAGATGGTTGAAGAAGAAAAAATGGCTTTGGAAGAATATCTGAAGAACAATGATGAAGATGCACTGAAATTAGTATATCAGGAAGGCTTACTGACTACTGGAGAGACCAAACTGGCCTACAAGAAAGACCAAATGAAGAACAGAATAGAGGCATGGGAAGACAAAGCACTACATGGCCAATACATTAAAAAAATAGCTGGGAAAGCAGATAATAACAAGACCTGGCAATGGCTAAGAGCAGGAAAATTGAAGAAAGAGACCGAGGGACTAATTCTGGCTGCACAAGACCAAGCCTTAAGGACAAATGCATATAAAGTCAAAATTGAGAAGACAGCAACAGACAGTAAGTGCCGCCTATGCAAAGAAGCTGAAGAAACAGTGGACCACCTGGTAAGCTGTTGCAAGAAGATTGCACAGACTGACTACAAGCAGCGGCATGACAAAGTAGCAACAATGGTGCATTGGAAGATCTGCAAAAAATATAATTTGCCTGTAAGCAAAAACTGGTGGGATCATAAAATAGGAAAGTCATAGAAAATGATAAAATTAAACTGCTCTGGGACTTCAGAATTCAAACAGACAAGCACCTGCAACATAATATCCCAGACTTAACAATTGTCGATAAGAAAGACAAAAAAGTCTGGATAGTGGACGTGGCAGTGCCTGGAGACAGCAGAATAGACGAGAAAGAACTGGAGAAGATAACAAAATACAAAGACCTACAAATAGAAATAGAAAGACTGTGGCAAAAGCAAGCAAGGGTAGTACCAATAGTCATAGGCTCCTTGGGTGCAATCCCAAAACAACTGGAGCACCACTTGAACACCATTGGCATTGACAAATTCGCTATTAGTCAATTGCAAAAGGCGGCCTTATTAGGAACTGCTTCCATCCTGCGACGATATCTGTAATACCATCAAACATCCACATCTGCCTATCCCAGGTCCTGGGTAAGGACTCGATAGGTAGACAAAATGCCAAATCCAGTCTGAACATCTGGCTGACTGTGCGATGATCGATAATAATAATAATAATAATAATAATAATAATAATAATAATAATAATAATAATAAAGCTGTTGCAAGAAAATTGCACAGACTGATTACAAGCAACGGCATGACAAAGTAGCAACAATGGTGCATTGGAAGATCTGCAAAAAATATCATTTGCCTGTAAGCAAAAACTGGTGGGATCATAAAATAGAGAAAGTCATAGAAAATGATAAAATTAAACTGCTCTGGGACTTCAGAATTCAAACAGACAAGCACCTGCAACATAACACCTCAGACTTAACAATTGTCGATAAGAAAGACAAAAAAGTCTGGATAGTGGACGTGGCAGTGCCTGGAGATAGCAGAATAGAAGAGAAAGAACTGGAGAAGATAACAAAATACAAAGACCTACAAATAGAAATAGAAAGACTGTGGCAAAAGCAAGCAAGGGTAGTACCAATAGTCATAGGCTCCTTGGGTGCAATCCCAAAACAACTGGAGCACCACTTGAACACCATTGGCATTGACAAATTTGCTATTAGTCAATTGCAAAAGGCGGCCTTATTAGGAACTGCTTCCATCCTGCGACGATACCTGTAATACCATCAAACATCCACATCTGCCTATCCCAGGTCCTGGGTAAGGACTCGATAGGTAGACAAAATGCCAAATCCAGTCTGAACATCTGGCTGACTGTGCGATGATCTCCAATATAATAATACCTTGACGTGGTTGTGGGGCTTGTGTACTCTGAGGAAGATGAGAGCTATGCCAGAGGTTCAACCATACTGGACAGGTCTCATCAGAGGAGTCAGACAAAGAGTGTCTCTCCCATAAAAAATATGGTGAGACGTAAATTTCAGAATGCCATACCGGCTCGGATGTCGCCCGGGTTAACAAGGTCCGCACTAGATATTGGAGTTCCTGGATATCTGGTGAAAAATGGGTTACAGGACTCAGGACTGTTGGCTGAGCAACCAGGGCCAGCAGCTGCAGAACTACTGGAAGAAAAGGTGTTTACCCGTCGCAGATACACAGTGATGGAAAACAAAGAAATAATGATCTGTTACTACAGATCAAGTCCAACAAGAAGAGGATATCTAAAACGAATGCACCAGTTCTGGAAAGAACAACATCCAGAATCAGAAATAACAGAACAGAGACTAGCAGATCAACGCCGATTTATAACACGAAATAAAATATTCACAGAAACAGAATTGGACGAACTGCAAAGGTTTACCCAGGGCAAAGAAATCAAAGCCTTACCAGAAGTAATTCAGAATGTAGAGGCAAACCAGGGGGAGTTGGCAGTGAAGGAATCTAGCAGAGATATACAACTGTTCTCATTTGGAAACCAGGCACCTCTACCTCAGGAAGAACAAAACCCTCTAACTAAAGAAATAAAAGAATTGAAACAAAGAATAACTGAGCATCTAGAACAGCACAAAAACAACAGAATAAGGCTACCTGCATTGAAGCTTGTTCCAAAGAAACAGCTAGCACAAGCATTAAAAGATGCAAATATTGCAATATCAAGTATAAGCACCAATTCACTGCAAGAAACAAACCAACTAATGTACAGCACAGCTGCAGTTATAACAGAATACCTGGGATGCAAAATCAACAAAGAAGAAAAACAAACAAACAGTGCACCAGAAAAATGGAAGGTTAGACTAGAAAATAAGATCAGCAAGTTAAGATCACATGCAAGCAAGCTAGAACAGATGAAAGAAAAGAAGCTGAAGAACAAGAAGACCAAAGAATACCTAATCAAGAAATACCACTTAGAAACAAGGAAAATCAAGGAAGCACTGGAAATAATAAAGCAACAAATAACAGCTATAGCCAGGAAAATCAGTAGATATGAAGCTCGAATTGCAAACTATAGGCAGAACCTCCAATTTCAATCCAATCAGAAACGTTTCTACCAATCCATCAATGGAGAAACTGCAAGGAATCAGTCAGTACCTGACAAGGAAGAAACAGTGCAGTTCTGGAAGCAGATATGGGATAACCCAAAGAAATACAACAAGGATGCGGCTTGGTTAAAAGAGGTGGATGCAAATAAAACAGAAGTTGAAATGAAAGAACTAGTAATAACAACAAAAATGGTAGAAAAAAGAGCAAAGAAAATCAAAAATTGGTCAGCACCAGGTGAAGATGAACTGCATGGGTTTTGGTTGAAACATCTAACTGTTATACACCCACTCATTGCCAAACAGTTCAACAATATACTACAAGGAGGAGAAATTGAAAAGTGGCTAACAACTGGGAAAACCTACCTAATAATGAAAAATCCAGCAAAAGGGGCAACACCAGGTAACTACAGGCCAATTACCTGCTTACCAACAACTTTCAAATTACTAACTGGTGTAGTAGCTGATGCAGTGCAACAGCATCTAGTTGAAAACAATCTCTTTCCACCTGAGCAGAAAGGAAACCGCCCCAATAGCAGAGGAACAAAAGATCAACTCCTAATAGACAAAATGATCTTGGAAAACTGCAAGAGAAGGAAGACCAACCTGAATGTGGCATGGATTGACTACAAAAAGGCATTTGACTCTCTGCCACATGATTGGATAATCAAGTGCCTAGAAATAACAGGAGTCAGTAGAAACATCAGAAAATTTGTGCAAAGATCGATGGCACAATGGAAGACACAGTTGCAGATCAATGGTGAGAGGCTGGGAGAGGTTAAATATCAAGAGAGGAATATTTCAAGGAGATTCATTATCACCATTACTATTTGTTATTGCACTGTTTCCTCTGTCAACAATACTGAATAACTCAGGACATGGCTATCAAACATCAAAACATCTGCCAGACTATCCCACCTCCTTTATATGGATGATCTGAAGCTGTATGGAAAAACATCATCTGAAATAGAATCGCTGCTCAACACTGTCTGTATATATAGCCAAGATATTGTAATGGAGTTTGGCTTGGACAAATGTGCCACACTTACCATCAAACAAGGAAAAATAATGAAAACTGAAGGAATCAAGATGCCCCACGAAAATAACATTAAGAGTCTGGATGAGGAAGAGTACTACAAATACTTGGGTATCCTTCAAGCTGACAACATAAAGCACACTGAAGTCAAGAAAAAGATTAGAGGTGACTACATCAAGAGAGTGAAGAAGATCTTAAAATCCAAACTCAATGGAGGAAATACCATAAAGGCAATCAACACCTGGGCAATCCCATTCATTAGGTACACAGCTGGAATAGTGGACTGGACTCAAGCAGAACTAAAAGCAATGGATAGGCAGACCAGAAAAATAATGTCAATGAATCATGCCCTTCATCCACGCAGTGACATTGATAGACTTTATCTACCAAGCAAATAGGTGGGCGTGGAATGCTACAAGTACATCAGATGGTTGAAGAAGAAAAAATGGTTTTGGAAGAATATCTGAAGAACAATGATGAAGATGCACTGAAATTAGTATATCAGGAAGGCTTACTGACTACTGGAGAGACCAAACTGGCGTACAAGAAAGACCAAATGAAGAACAGAATAGAGGCATGGGAAGACAAAGCACTACATGGCCAATACATGAAAAAAATAGCTGGGAAAGCAGATAATAATAAAACCTGGCAATGGCTAAGATCAGGAAAATTGAAGAAAGAGACCGAGGGACTAATTCTGGCTGCACACGACCAAGCCTTAAGGACAAATGCATACAAAGTCAAAATTGAGAAGACAGCAACAGACAGTAAGTGCCGCCTATGCAAAGAAGCTGAAGAAACAGTGGACCACTTGGTAAGCTGTTGCAAGAAGATTGCACAAACTGATTACAAGCAGCGGCATGACAATGTAGCAACAATGGTGCATTGGAAGATCTGCAAAAAATATCATTTGCCTGTAAGCAAAAACTGGTGGGATCATAAAATAGAGAAAGTCATAGAAAATGATAAAATTAAACTGCTCTGGGACTTCAGAATTCAAACAGACAAGCACCTGCAACATAACACCCCAGACTTAACAATTGTCGATAAGAAAGACAAAAAATCTGGATAGTGGACGTGGCAGTGCCTGGAGATAGCAGAATAGAAGAGAAAGAACTGGAGAAGATAACAAAATACAAAGACCTACAAATAGAAATAGAAAGACTGTGGCAAAAGCAAGCAAGGGTAGTACCAATAGTCATAGGCTCCTTGGGTGCAATCCCAAAACAACTGGAGCGCCACTTGAACACCATGGGCATTGACAAATTCGCTATTAGTCAATTGCAAAAGGCAGCCTTATTAGGAACTGCTTCCATCCTGCGACGATATCTGTAATACCATCAAACATCCACATCTGCCTATCCCAGGTCCTGTGTAAGGACTCGATAGGTAGACAAAATGCCAAATCCAGTCTGAACATCTGGCTGACTGTGCGATGATCGATAATAAACAACTTTATTGTCACTTTGAATGTACACCAATCGGCATACATCAAAATGAAATTTTGTTGCATACAGCTCTCAAAGGGCCACCACCTCCATTATACACTCCTTGTTCATTGCCACCTCAAGTTTTAGATCATCATTTTAATCTCTAGGGAGTGAACAATGGCAAACAGGACAGATGGAAATGGAGCTCCTTGTAGATTAGCCCTCAAATTAGCTTGTATTCCTGCACAACAACCTCACCTCCTCTCCTTTTTCTGATCCTGTCTCTTCCACGTTTTCCTTAAAGGGGCTTCGCCCTTTTCTCCCCTGGAGCACATTGCCACTGCCTCCAACTCCTCCAAAAGCCTCTTTCTCTTCCTCTGGGCCTGCTGACAGCCTCATCCAGTTCCTTTGCTCCATAAGCCCCAGGACCTCTCCTCCTCTACCTCCTTCAGAAACAGCCCTGATTTGCAAGAGAATCTGTCACTGGGCCAGCAGTCAGATATTTCGCCGGCAGAACAATTTCAAACAATGCAAACAACTTTTAACAGTCTCACCAACAGTTCCCAAACAGCTAAAAAAACACCATACCAGCAAAGATTGTCGGTCATATGTTAGCTTAGTCCCACCATGTTGCTCAAACACATTAAAACCTTCCTGATCATGTGGCCTATATCCCTTATATCCCTCCAAAAACTTTTCACCTTCGAGAGCCAATGCAGCTGCAGCTGATCCAGGTGCTGCCATCTTAGAACTCAACTTAGAACATAGTAGATCCCACTTCAGAAAATTCTGCTGAAGTAATACAGATTACATCTTCTGAGGTTATTTGTAATGAATCTAAGTCTGTTGCTCCTTATTATTATTAAATTCTTATTAATATTGGCCCTGCCTCCTGTAATCAGAATTTGTGTAGAGCAAGGAAGGAGACCTTGACAGAGATAGACCAGATCTAAAGCAACAAGAGGAAAAACATTGGTTTAAGTCCAAAATAAGAAGAAGGTATGCACAACATGAGATTGGGGCAGCAAGGAATAAAGCACAGATTCTGTTACTGTAGCCAATATTCATAAAAGTAGCTTTAACTTTCTTGTGGAGTCAATTTCTTGGTTTGGTTGATATAGTGGGGCTGACAGGAGTCTTTCCCTTCCTAGTTGATGAAAGTGTCCAGGGAGGTGATGAGATGCTGTTTACCACTGTTATGGTAAATGCTTCCATGGTTGAGGTCTAGTACCATTGGCTTTAAGGTTTGCCCCCTCATTAGGAACACATTGCTCAAACCAGCAACTTTGGAGAAATATATCTAGCTCTTGAGAAGAAGGCAGGCCTGCAATTACAAAAGTTTTACATATTATCCTCAGACAGAGTCAAAGTCCTATCACAATGCCTGGAACTTTCAGGGTCTGGGTGAGAAGTTGTAGTCTTAAATTCAGTTCAAGCAAGATGGAGTAGTTATGGGTTCAGAAGCCATCTAACTCCAAGCAATTTCCACTTCTTGTTTAGGACAGAGTGGTAGTTCCTGTACTGAACAGATTTATAATGACTTTCTGGACTCACTTCCTGCTTGAAGGATTTCTCATGTCTTGATTATACCAATTTTTAAAATTCTTCAACTGCACAGGAACATATTATCATCTTTGTTAATGTTTGGTGTCTTTGGTTTTATATTTATGGTAGTTTAAATCCTGTTTATATATATTTGTATAGAATAGAATTGTAAGCAACTCTGAAACAGGGAGCAATTGAAGCAACGTACAAGCTTAGTAAAACAAACAAAAAAATAATGTTATCCTTTAGAAGTGATCATATGCCAAATAAAATAGTGAGATTGATTTTTTTTGTAAGCTCTGTCATAAGTAAAATCTTTGGGGTTTAATGAAATTTTCATCCAATAAATACATTGAAGATGCCATAAGATTTGTTTTTGCTATATTGGCTGAGTGGACCAAATTTTGGGAATATCTGGTGTTCATAACATATAAACATTGTGCTCTGCCCAGAATACTGAAGTAGAAGGAATTTTTCAAAAAAAAAAAAAATTTGAATTTTTTTTCAAAAATTAACATTGTTGACTGAGCAAAGAAAACTCCAAACAAACTTTAAGACCATGATATAGTCTTACATAGCATGCTTTCAATGCTGCATATAGGAAAAAGTGAGAAATAATTATTTTTTTCTTGGAATACATAAAGAATGACCAGAAGGGGAGATGGGTGGACCTTTGGAGAAGGGTTACCTCTTCTCTAAAGAATTGCTCACTGTCCCTCTGTTTTTTTCTCTTCTCCAGAGCTCCTTCTCCTAACAATTATATAGCCCATTAAGAAGACTTTACGAACCAGTTAAGTTTCTCCTTCCTGATTTACTTAATGCATAGCAGTAAAAAATTGGCAGATGGCAGATAATTGTGAGACACTGACTTGAACTGAATAGCAGCATGATTGTTCCCTAGATATACTATCTAGTATATATTGTTCTGTGTAGGAACACTGCCAAGATGATAACATCAGCCTCTTGTTTGGGATGATGCTGTTCTCTGAATGCTTTACCAAAGGAGAAGTACAGATTCATTTATTATGATCATTACTATGATATTATCTGAAACAAGCCAAGTTAGTTTCTATAAGACAAAAATGCAAAATGGAACTCATGCTTAAGGATCCATGGAACTCTGACTTACTATAATGTAATTCAAAATAAGAACTAGAACAAGTATAAATTATTGTTGTACAGTAAGATTCATTCCCAAACAATACATTTGTCTTTAAATACTTTGATGAAACTATTCATACAGTTGGGCTAAGTAGAAATAGCTTTTAGAAGTAGATTCAGTGTTGAGTTCAGTGGTGGGATTCAGCCAATTCGTACCACTTTGGCAGAACTGGTAGTAAATTTTTTGTTGCCCAGGCCCACAATGGACTTCCGGAAGCGGCATCCACACAGAGAACCAGTTGTTCACATATTTGAATCCCACCACTGGTTGAGTTCCATCTCTCATCAGCATTATTTTTAGCATGGGTAAAAGTAAGGAATGAAGAAACTAGCAAGCTAATACTTACTCTTGATTTATGGAGATAATTTATAAGAAATGGTTATGTACCATCATGTGTTCAGATTTATCTTACAAGTCTCTTCCTTTATCTCAGTCCTAGTGATGGAAACATTTAATAATCTAATTAAAGATTACACAAATTATGTTACTGGAACCTACCACACATCACCATTTCATGAAATGTATGTTGTTGGAGCACACAGAATAAAACATTTTTACTTTATATTGCATAGTGAGCTCTAACTTCATATCACAAACATCAACTTCCACAATGTCAGAATGAAAGAGGATTGTATGTACATGTCCTTCATGGAACAGAGAAGAAGGAAAGCTATCTCTTATCTCTTTGACACATAAATGGGATAGATTTCAAGCCAGCTATTCTCTAGCTATAGTAAGAATAAGCACAATTCTGCCATATATTATTCCTGAAGTAAATGTTGTCATATATATTTTGTTAGGTCAGTATTATTAATGTAACTCAATATGTATTCTGTCCTTTTTAATGTCTGAGTTCATTTTTCCCTGACATCCAAATCTTTATAATGATATATAAACAGATATATATGTACCTTAGAAAAATGACATTCTCATATTGCTATTATCACTGTTATTCTCCTTTCACTACAAATAGCAAATATTTTATCAGTCTTATTTCTCATTCCTCACTTTGACAAAAGTTTTCATTTTTTTTAAAAAAAGCTCAGCCAAACACTGAAAATTCTGCCACAAACGTTTTGTGTTTCACTTGTCTAAAGTATCTACATAAAGTTCTTATTAATTCATAAAGTTATGTACAGTATGAACTGCATGCTATCAGAAGCCTGGGAATAGCACAAAACTGAATGCTATAGTCTCATAAGAGCAAAAGGGTTCATGTTTCAATAAAGCACAAGACTGTTGGATAAATCATTACGTTGGGGTGGCTGTTTGTAAACACCAAGTCTTATCTCAATAAATTACATTTTAGTTTCTAGCTTTCAGAAGTTAGAACCTTTTTTTCTGTTTATATCAATACTGACTCCCTAAATCAAGGAGTCCTCCAGATGTTTCCAGCCAACCCTAGATGATATGGTTAATGTTCAAGAATGACCTCAAGAGAAATTTGGACTAGAAATGTTAAATTTACGCAGGCCCAGAATTTGAAGGAAAATTTTTACAAAATGTTTTATAGATGGCATTTGGATCCTAAAAAGTTGTCTTGTATGTACCCGAACCTGCAACCTAAATGTTGGAGATGTGGTTGCTTGGATGCAACCTATTTTCATGTTTGGTGGACCTGTAAAGTTATTAAAGCCTTCTGGATTATGATTTGGTGGAACATTCAAAAGGTTTTTAAAAGGAAGATTAAGTTTACTCCCCAACTGTTTCTTTTGGGAATTTTCGTGGACTTTAATGTTAAAGAAACTATCTTAATGTTGAATTTAATGACAGCAGCAAGATTACTGGTGGGTCAATATTGGAAGAAGGATACTCTGCCTTCTTTAGAAGAATGGGTATTTAAGGTTTCTAATTTAGCAGAAATGGCTAAAATTTCTGCTTTTTTAAAGGACCATTCACAAGAGAGATATTTTAATGTATGGAGAAGATGGATAGAATATGTTCAGAAGAAATATGGAACTACAAAGCTTCACTTATTCTATGAGTAATGATTTTGTTTATAAACTTATGATGTCAAAGTTTGAAGAGAGTTAAGGGTCTTTATGATTTTGTTCATTGTATAATTAGTAAACTTAAATAGATTATGTTTAATATGTTTGCATAATCCTGTATTTTGCTCTGGGAAGTCGGGGGGAGGGGGTGGGGGGAGGGGGGGTGGATGGGTTAAAGTTTAAGTAGTTCAGATAAAGTAGAAATAGTCTTATTGTATATAATATTAATGTTTTAATTTTGAGAGAGGAACTGCTCGGGCATTTCCCCTGGACCGCATCAAGAGGGAGGAGAAGAAGGTGAGAAGTATGTAGGAAGGTTGAGGTGAAGGAGGAGAGGGGGATGAGTGAAGAAAAAGAGGGAAAGAAGTAAGTTGGTTTCAGGTGGGATGCGGTTTGGGGGGAAATGGGCGGGCAAGACCGAATGTGATGTGTATCAATTTGTTTTATTTTTTATCTGAAGTATTTGTAAGATTGTTATGTATTGTAAAGTTGAAAATAAAAATTTTTACAAAAAAAAAAGAATGACCTCAAGTTATTTCTGACTTAAAATATTGTCAATTGTTATTCTGCAGCAATGGCCTTATTCTGGAATTAACCTGAGGCCTTAGTAATGAAAGTAGATATAATTCAATAGTCTGAGACCTGGTGAGATGAGCTCTATTATTGGAATATAATTAAATGAGGTAGTTTGTTCAAAAGTGCAGAACAAATAGAAAGAAAGGAGCAGTTGCATTTTATGTTAAAAGTATCCATTCCATTCTAATTAGATATTCAAGTGAATTAATCTAGCAGTGCTACAGAGAACATCTCAATTAAAATGAGGACAAGAACAAATAAAGGCAATATTGTGGTGGGCGACCATTACCACATGTTCAACAAAGGTGAAGATGTGGATGTTTTCTTCAGAAAATGAACTGCAACTCTAACAAAAAGGTATGGAAGCATAATGATTGGAGTCATTAATCATTCTAATATTTATTGAGTTTTAATCTCTGCCAGGCACGGTCTTTCTATTCATGTGTATTATTTCAATAAGCAGCAGGAAAACTATTTTTAACCTATTTTTTCCAAAGTTAGCAAATTGGATAGCCCCAATCCAGCTATGATCTGACATGATTAAGGCTGAGTACCACAGCCATCTAAGATTATGTTAATACCACACTTGTCTGAGATATATGTCTCTTTGCATATACATCTTTCTTCAGAATTGGGAAGTAAGCTGTTTTAGGGCACAAATTCTAAGAGGTACTTACCTCAAATCAGTCAAGTCCTAAATAGTAATGGACAGAACTGTTTTGCTTTTCATAATGTTCACACTTTTCAAATACAAGCTTGTGCCATCAGTGTCCACATCGATTCTTAGATCTTTTAAAATTGGTATAAAGCTCACATGCGCTGTTTTAATAATCCAAAATTTGTACAGATTCTGAAATGCATTATTTTAATGTATTTTACAAACAGTTTTCCCTCATCTATACCTGTTAAGTTTTTGTAGATCTCTAAAGTGTATATTTTTATTGCAAAACATAATATTCTGACATGTGCAAAAAAAAACCCAAAAGTTGTGAAACAGGCCCTGATTAATATAGAAATGCAAATTAAATTACTTAATAATGCATACCAAACATTTTTCCTCATCCCTAGTTATAAGGAAAGAGCTCTTATTGTGGCCCTGGTTCTAATTTATAATTGGATATAGTGCTTTGGGGTAAGCTACTAATTCAGAAACAAGCACATTCCCCCAAAATGATCTTGTTGAGAAAGAATTCTATTTTAGGTAATTTGTTATCTCATAAAGCAGACAAATTATAATTTCTCAGAAATTGATTTCTTATAGATAAAAAAAAGTTAAACGGAGAAAAAAATGGCTTTTCCAAAGTTAGATTACTAGAAATGCGATATTCCTAAGAGAACACACAAGGATGCTATTGATAGTAATAAAGTGGAACTAGAAAGCTAAAAATAAAAGAGTTTTTCTCTTCTTCCTTATAATGAGTTTTCCAAAGACTAGGGACAGGGGTCGTCAAACTTGGCCCTTTTATGACTTGTGGACTTCAACTCCCAGAATTCCTCAGCCAAGCATGCTGGCTGAGGAATTCTGGGAGTTGAAGTCCACAAGTCATAAAAGGGCCAAGTTTGAAGATACTGCATAGGGAGGTGAGGGAAAAGGAAGGTTTAACATCAGAATGCATCAAAAAAATAAAGCTATAAAAATGTTTTCTATACTATTTTAACAGGCAGAATCATCTGAAAGGGAAGTACAGATGACTAGCAGATAAATAGAATCAATAGCCGGATGTTTTCTCCTAGCAATACAATATCTAAAGGCTTTGGGGGAGGTTCTAAAAGGCACGCTGGAACTATGCTCCAAAAAGTGGTCAGAGTAAGGGCAAAGTTAAAATGGATGTACCATAATGTGAAGAATAAAGAAATAAAAATAAAGAAATTAAAGCAATAAATGTGATAGTCCCTATATATTTAAGTTTCCCCCTTCTGTAATCTTAAATTTACACTACATAGGCAGCTTTTGAAAATGTTTTGGAGGTTGCAGCACCCCGTACTTTGGAGTACATGACACAATGGAGCAATTCTCGTGACCATTTCAGGAGAAGAAATTTGGCTTTTCTTCCTGAATTAAAATTCAGATGTGTAAACTCTCCTGGTGTCCATAAAATACAAGGGACCAATGTTCTCTGTTGCTCCAAATAGGATTTCTTTTCCCAAAGAGCCTCATTAAGATAGATAGATAGATAGATAGATAGATAGATAGATAGATAGATAGATAGATAGATAGATAGATATGAGAAATTATCAATTATCCTGTCCAGAATAATTTTAGAGAAGGAAGAGATGTTTAAATTGTTGTCTGCTTCTCTCAACTTCTATAAGTCTTCTGTAAAATAAAAGCAGACAACAATATAGAAATCTCTTCCTTCTTAAAATTATTCTGAACAAGATCATTGGTAACCACTCTTGTTCATATAGTTTTATAGTTTTAAGGTTTTTTTTCTTCCAGCTTCTTTCAATACCAGAATGAAATGACAGGCTATAAAATGTACAAATAAATAAAGGAAACTTTTTTAAAAAAAAAACCCACAAAGAATAAAGCTATAAATACAGAATCAAGAGTTTGCGATGTATATTTACATACAGAAGGTTCTTGGCTCCCATTCTCCTATGCTGTCTCTTCATCATCCAATGTTATTTAGAAAACTTCCTTCAATCTCTAGAGATAAATAGTTTGTGACTGCTTGTTTCTGTAACATAGAGGAGGAAATGGGGAACTTTTATATCAGCAACTTCCTTAAGTCATAACTTATTTGACTCTTTAAAGATTCTTGAAGATAATTCAAAGGAGACAGAAAGAAATATGACAGGAGAGACAATATACTGTTCAGGAAAAGAATTAAGAAGGAATTTTAAAAAATGGAGAAGGAAGGTAAGAGGTTAAATGAAGGGTCAGCAAATTTCTTACGGACAGATAGAAAATGAGGCTGAAAGAAGATGAATATCATTTGAGGAAATTAATGGGAGATAATATGGTAGAGAGGCTGAAATAGAAGAAGGAGGGAACATAAATTTAATGAAGAAAAAACTAGGACAGCAATTTCCCTACAACCTCAAGCAACGAGAGTGTCCAGGAAGCATTAGATTTGCAGCTGCCAACTCATCCCCTGTAATCAGAAAGCTACGAGAACAGAGAAGAAAAATAATTTCTCTTCAAGCTCAGATAGGAGAGTTCCAGTCTAGAATGCCTCTTAAGGATTTGTTATCGCTTAGGGCCAAAATGCCTCTTGGTACAAGTCCATCCCTCCCTCTCCAGAGGGTGAAGCTAACTACCCTGTTAAAGTGCTTAAGCAAAGTAAAAATAACTTACTTGATATTGTTCTCAGAAAGGGAACTGTTCAGTCAACTCTGGATCTCCATTTCCATACTTCCCTAGCCTAAAGGACAGTTTGGTTCTAATATTTATAATTACTATATTTGATGACAAGAGAAACATTCTGTTCATAGATACATAAACATTGTTAACATTTCCTTTGAGAAAACTCTGACTTGCTAAATGAATGTGGCTGAGCAGGAATTCGAAGTGTCCCTTCTGTTGAAAGAGGCAATGCCCCCTCTCTGTTGCCAGAATCTTTGAACCAGGGATATTATTCATTCAATGAATTTCCCACTTCCAATGCCATTTTTTTTTACTCATACATGTGGCAATTAGAAACTACAGCATACCACAACCTGACTTGGGTACCTGTGTACCTTTGTGGTCTCTAATCCTGATATTGAAAAGTTGGAGGGGGACAAGAGACCAAATTAATGAGTGCTGATCTATGCAAACTTTTCCTTTATTTTGACCCACTCTGACTTTTTGTTGTCTCCAGGGTACAAGCCTAATGGAGAAGAAGAATAAAAAGCTGTGAAACTGTCTCAGGTACAGAATCTCTGGATGCTAAAGCCCCACCTCTGGATCTACCCCCTCATCCCCGGGCCACCGTGTACCTCCTTTGCTTATCAATCTGCTGCCTTTCCAATCACATTCACAGATCTTCACAGTGCAATCTCATTCACAGTTCTTCAGCAAATTAAACAAACAAAGAGAATTTCTTTAAAAAGCTATCTTAAAATGAAAGGAACAGAAGATGGGAGAAACACATTTTTCCACTGAATTAAAAAAAAGGGAACATGTCTGTCTTATCCATTTTTGTCCTTTTTTCAACATTAACAAACAACAGAAAGGAGAATAAACATGGAACAATGAATCAGACAGCTGGAAGCCACTAGATTCTGCAGCTGCTGTTTTGGTGTCTTCTTACCTACATAAAGATCAGTGTATGGGAAACTTTTCCATCTTAATAGGAGAACAAAAGATAATTCTGAGTGGATTGAGAACAATTAATTATTTTTTAAAAAGCTCCCCCTGTCAGCTAAAACTTTCAGTTCTGAACAGCCATTACTTTTATTTGGGGGGCAGTGTTTTGTTCCTGTAGGGTGGCAAAAATAGTCACCAGTTTTGCTGCATTCGCTACAATTCTGCCTCTAGAAGGCATTTCAGTCACATTGGTAGCACTCTGGTCTCAGTTGGAGAAACGTTTTCACAATAATGAAAGTTGGCTTCCTACAGAATGTACCATTATTTTTCCTCTTCCAAATGTTTAGAGCTGCACTGTTTATTACAACATTAAATTTCCAACACTAGAAATCTAATTCATAAAACATAGCTTGCTTTATTTATTTCATAAAATATATGTATAATCTGAAGGCAGAAAGTATTACAAATGCCATTTTATTAAAGGGGAGAACAAATGTTTCTTTAAATCTCAGATCTTTCATCTAGCATTAGCAGCTTTAATTAATAATAATAATAATAATAATAATAATAATAATAATAATAATAATAAAGTTGGAAGGGACCTTGGAGGTCATCTAGTCCAACCCCCTGCTCGGGCAGGAAACCCTACACCATTTCGGACAAATGGCTGTCCAGTCTCTTCTTAAAAACTTCCAGTGTTGGAGCATTTACTGCTTCTGGAGGCAAGCTGTTCCACTGATTAATTGTTCTCACTGTCAGGAAGTTTCTCCTTAGTTCTAGGTTGCTTCTCTCCTTGATTAGTTTCCACCCGTTGCTTCTTGTCCTGCCTTCAGGTGCTTTGGAAAATAGCTTAATTCCCTCTTCTTTATGGCAGCCCCTGAGATATTGGAATACTGCTATCATGTCCCCCCTTGTCCTTCTCTTCTCCATTCTCCATCAGTAAAAATGAACTTGAGTAAGAATGCTGAAACGTAACTGCAAGATATAAAAAATGTTTAATAGCTCTCCAAATCAACTCCTTGTATTCTGCTTCTAGCATGAGCATACATCAGCCAAGCAGCTTTCACATAAGATGCTGATGCCATAGCCTTCCCAAGAATTCTTTTTTTCCTTTTCAATAATGCAGAGTACACTTTTAAGAATGCTAAGTTGAGACATTTCTATTTGATCCCAGCACTGAAACTATAATTTAGTTATCTGATGGAGCCTCAACAATCAGTCCTGCCTTCTCTGCATGGCTTGTAGAGGGTCTCTGTTTAACTTTTTTAAGGCTATATGTTAATGAAGTTTAATATTAATTCAGCAAATGAGCCCTTTTTGAATATATATATATATTCTGAGGTTTTGGCGGATGTTTGTATGTAGGTCTTTGGTTATTCGGGTTTTCTCCCACGTAAAATTGGAAGTGTCTTGGCGGTGTTTCGATGAAGTCTCATTCGTCATCTTCAGGCTGGTGCTTTCGGCTTCGTGCTTCTAGGAGCATAGATAAAGAAAAGTTAAACAGAAAAACCCCTTTTGCCCACCCTAACACAGCTGGCAAAAGTGAGACAGAGCCTGTGGCTTAGAGGTTAATACAGCTGCCTAACATGCAGACAGCCCAGGTTCGAATCTCAGAACGGTATGTTGAAAAGAGCTAAAGAGTTCGAAATAGCTATTCCAGTTCTCCCTTAATTCTTTGCTAGCAATCCAAATTTTAGAAATGTATATGATGTCACAGTTGTGACTGCTGCCTGTGGATGGCTCTAGTTTGAGCTGATACAAGGCAAAAGATTTCTCTCTCCCATATTTGGCCAACAGGGTGTAACATACAGCATTCTAGATAACTCCTCCCCTGTTTCTTCCCTCCCTAACACAGCTGGCAAAAGTGAGACAGAGCCTGTGGCCTAGAGGTTAATACAGCTGCCTAACATGCAGACAGCCCAGGTTCGAATCTCAGAAGGGTATGTCTGGTTGAAAAGAGCTAAAGAGTTCGAAATAGCTATTCCAGTTCTCTCTTAACTCTTTGCTAGCAATCCAAATGTAAAATCTCCTATGTAAAATTGGAAGTGTCTTGGTGACGTTTCGATGAAGTCCCATTCGTCATCTTCAGGCTGGTGTTTGCTCCTAGAAGCACGAAGCCGAAAACACCAGCCTGAAGATGACGAATGGGACTTCATCGAAACGTCGCCAAGACACTTCCAATTTTACGCAGGAGAAAACCTGAATAACCAAAGACCTACATATATATATATATATATATATATATATATATATATATATATATATTTGTTTGTTTTCTGAGGTTTTTCGCGGGTATTTGTATGTAGGTCTTTGGTTGTTCGGGTTTTCTCCCACGTAAAAAGACACTTCCAATTTTACGTGGGAGAAAACCCGAACAACAAAGACCTACATATATATATATATATATATATATATATATATATATATATATATATATATATATATATATATTGATATATATCACAGCTGAGGAGAAGTTTATTCTTAATGACATCACACACCCCAAATAGTCAGCACTCTATTTAGCCAACACATCTTCTTCTTCTTGCTTGGAGAACTGATTATCTGAATTGGGGAGAGAAAATATTGCATGTAGGAAACTATTACACAAACCTCTTAAGAAGCAGGGAAAGCTTAGAATTACCACATCTGTGTTTTTTTTAATCAGGATGATCACTAGATGTGAATAAAAGATATAGAAACTCCTTTTTGCTGCTATCTAATGGTTATCCAGATTTTTAAAAGCAGATCTAGTGGCCCCCAAAAACCTTTTTTATATATTTTGGGAGGGCTGCTGCTGATTGCTACTACCTGCTATTGCTATCTCTTTCTTATAAACTTTCTGCTTTCATGAATTTTTCAGTTATTGATTTATATAATAACTTTATATACCAAAGTGTGTGCACATGTGTATGTACAGTACACATAAGTACATGTCAGAAAAAAAGTATGTTCCACATAAATTATGCCCAAAGAACAAAAGTTTACTTCATTTCATTTCTACATCTAATCATATACAAACAACTTAAAAATAACCATTCATAATTTTTACATTTGATGAATTCAAAATGCATGAGTTCAGGCAGAGAACACCAATCAGTTCTACCTTCATAGAAGAGGTTTTGTTTTGTTTTTTTTTTTAAAAAAAAAAAAAGAACTTAAACTTTATTTGAGTGTTAGGAGATTTTATATTAGGAGTGCAAGTGTTAGGAGATTCCGAAGAGTTCTTTATTCAAAAATGTCTCCATTTTTTATACTGTATAAGTCAAGATGTCTGTGTTAATTCTCACACTAAATGTTCATTCTCATAGTTTCTTCCAGCATCTTGCATTTCCTGCGAGTTACACGTTTTCAATTTTTTTCCCCAAAGAAACAAATATTTTTGTTTGTTAGTACTGTCCATTTGATCATGACACTTGAGGTCTTTAGCTTATTTTATGAAAATGATAGCTGAGCTGGAAATGACAGCCAATGGTTGCAGTCTGCATTCTTTCCTATTTGTTTCTCTTTGGGAGCTGCCTTTTGGTTAGCAAAGGATATAGTAGAAAAATTCATATGTAAATAATATAGGCAAGTAGAGAAATTCTGTGAATAAATTGCACATTTTATATCAGAAGCTACTCTGCTGTAAAGATCTTATTCTTTCTGTTTCTTTTTAAAAACTTATATTAATGGGGATCTTGACTGAAGCTTGCAACCAAGCATTTTTCACAATAGCTCTAACCGGTGTACAGCATCTATGTCTGGAAATAGAATAATGACTCATGAGCCCAAAAGTATGGGAAGAGATGTGAGCACAAGGTTGATCCATGTTGCTTATATAAGCAGGAAAAATCAAGACAGACAAGTTTTATTTTTATAGGGACTCTTAAGCTGAATAGGAAAATTAAGATCTGGTTTCCCTATGTTTCTTTTCCAGCACAGATATATTTCAGTCAATATTTCAGTGTTTGTTGAAGAAGGAAAAGGGAACTACCTTTGTCATTTCACTTGGTATTTCTAATCCAAACAGCAAGCCATATTACTGTAATAAACCATAACTTTTTTACATAAATAAATGAAGCTAATAAAACCACAATTTTATGTAACACTTTCTGAGTACAGTTTCTGCTATCAGTAATACACAAGATTTGCAGCCCATGGGATGCTGGAGGATTATAGTCCATTATTTTTTTTAAATGATAACAGGAATAAAGAATTAATATACATGGAAACAGGAAAGAAGCAGCCTAGCAGCATTGTGTAATTTAATTGCTAGAGCTCTATTTACATGAAACAAAACCCTGCAAGCAATCAGATTTAATCAAACCAAATCATGAGTGGCTCTCATTTTATATGCCAAAGGTAATTAACAGGGAAAATGATGCATTTCAGGGAATTCAAATGTTCAAATATCAAGCTGAGCATTTAGCAGTTTAAATAGGTTGTCTAATCCTCTATTTCAGAATACTGAATCACATACTGATTCAATTAGAAACTGCATTGCAGCCAATAGTTCTTTACACTCAGAAATGTGCCTACTCTTGTTTTAGTTAGATATCTCCTTTATAGCTAAATATGAGAATTATTCTTGATATTAGAGGATATACAGAATCTTAAAAAGAAAACCCACGGCCAATTGAGATGAAAGCAGGTGAAACACAGACCCAGAATTCCATGAAAATGCATTCCACCAGCTGCTCAGGATTACATGTTCATCTAGTTTTTAGGTTTAAGAGAGCAAAGGCTTCAATAAATTCCCTAAAGCATTTAAAAAGTTAGCTTCTTAAAGTAGTTTTGTTTATTTAAGCTGAAACAATGCTTAATTAGTAGTTCAACATTGAGTAGGAAATATGACCAAGATGTTTGATGCAGATAAGGCAATACTGTTGGCTGAGAACACAAATTATTTTCATTGAATATTACAATAAGTTGCATAATAACAGAAGGAATGTGCATCAAAAGTTAATGCATGAAAAATTAAGGTAGTTGTGATGGGCACAGGAAGGTATTTGCAAGTGAAATAGTAAAAAAAATCAATCAAATAGATGAAAAATGGATAGAGAAATGTTAAGGCATGATTGCTGATAAAAAGGTAGTGTTTGGTATATAGTCAATTGTTTGCTTATAGAAATGAAAGTAGCTATATGTAAGAATGTGCTTCTATCTAATTTGTTATGTGGAAATAAAAGTAATGAGAAATATACAGTAGAATTCGTGGGAATAGGGCCCTAAGTTTTACAGCACTATCTTAGGTCTAAAGATAGTCATGTACTAGGCAGCACTGCTATTATCCTTCGCATCTTCGCATCTTTCTCATCTTCTTATCTTACCTACTAACTTCTCCTATTGGTATCATATAATTTTTCATTTGTTGTTTGTATCTTATCATTAATGATTGTAACTATATAAGATAGTAAAGATTTATGGTCTATGGCTATCATTTTGTTCTTTGCATGTACATCGAGAGCTTATGCACCAGAAACAAATCCCTTGTGTGTCCAATCACACTTGGTCAATAAAGAATTCTGTTCTGTTCTATTCTATTCTATTCTATTCTATTCTATTCTATTCTATTCTATTCTATTCTATTCTATTCATGTGGCAAAGGGAGAGATAGGGGCAAGAATGAAAGAAAGCTGAATGAATCCCATTTTCATAAGGGAAGAATTGTAACCTCTGAATTTCCCTCAGGAAACACCATAAGAACTACCTTCTTCTTGAAAATGAATAGAAAACTCCTCCCAAGAGAGCAGAAGCCCTGGATATATTTATTCCATGTATGTAGTATTATTAGGCCAAGAATTTTAGGCACATGGATGCAACGAGCAAAGCCTTGCTCTTCCATATTCCTCAAAGTACTCTTACAATACAGATAAACTTCATGAAGTCCTTGGTAAAGAAAATGTAAATAAGAAACCAAACAATGTAAGCCTTCACATCCAAAAGGAATCACTTTATTTCAAAATCAATACTCTGATTGTTTTGAAGATTTTATTCATGGCCACTCAGGAACTTTTTGCAATCCAACAGAAATGAGTCAAACAAACAGAAAATACAAAGCAGAAAAAGTTGCAAGCAAGCAAATGGATCTTGAGAAAGACTGCATTCAGCAGCAGTGGCCTATCACAGCCTGACTGCAGCAGTGTGTGGGCGGCTGGCTTGCTCTTCATTTTCCTGCCATTTCTTATACAGCAGCTGTATCACAGAAAGTCCCTTTTCTAAGGTACTCCTGCTGAGAGACTGAGAATGTTACATACTTCAAGGAACACCAACAGCCTTGCTGGACTAATAGACAGCTTGCATCACTCGGCTGAATTGCCTGGCATTCTTCTATAATCCCAGCAATGATCCTTCTGCTTTTTAAATAATGACTTTGCTCAAGAGAACTGAACATTGTGGTGCATTTCCAGGAACAAAAAGAACATTGTAATATTATTTTTGCAAATATTCAACCATAGCCCTCGAATCTCTATGGGTTAGAGACCAAAATTTGTCTTTTATTAATTCCTTTATACTCGTGTACTTCCACAATCTCTCCTCTTTAATGCACATTGGCAGCCCTACCCTGCCCTAAAGATGCTGTAGGTTACCTGCACATGCTGACTTCTTATATTTACCAGTATATTGCCTCTGAACCCAGAGGTTAAGGAATGCAGTAGAAACAGATTCCTGCAATGGGTAAAATGTTGTGTTCTTCAAATATTAGGCCATGGAAAACAGAAAAGTTTGATACTGTAGTCCTCAACATTTGTTTAATGAGCATTTAAAATTATGATAGCACTGAATAAAGTTACATATGACTTATGATCATTGCAAAATTCCCACAGGCCCATTATCAAAATTTGGACACTGGCAATCAGCATGTATTTGGAGGGTCATATGATCACTATTTATGGTCTCTCTCTCTCTCTCTCTCTCTCTCTCTCTCTCTCTCTCTCTCTGTGTGTGTGTGTGTGTGTGTGTGTGTGTGTGTGTGGCTTCTGACAAAGCAAGTCAAATCAGGGTAGTCAGGTTTGGCTAATAACTGCAGTGATTTGCTTAAATACAAAAACAAAAAAGATCATAAAATGAGACACAATTCACTTAACAACCACATTGCTTAGCAATAGAAGTTTTGATCCTAATTATGCTTGTAGGTTGAGGACCAAAGTATTAGGGAAGTTGTTAGTTAAAACAATGGGGTGAATTTGCTCCTTTTCAGGTAGAGCCTGCCTTCCACATGGAGATATGATATTAAACCTATCCTGGAAAAACCATTCCTCTTCTCTTTCATATTACATCATGGAGGGACAGCCATTGACCACGGTTTCTTCTCTCCATACCAAAGAACTGTCCAAAAGGAAAGATAGTCACTGTTTTGGGGCATGGGAAGAGGATGTAACAGAAGGAAGGCTCACATTTTTACACCCAGTTTGGAAATAGTGGCATCTCTTCCTAACTTGCAAAGTCTAATCAATCAGGTGATAGTATCGAAGCCAGATCCGAGATTTGAAATTTGAAGGCAGCATGATTTGAATTTATGATCTGAGATTCAAGATGTCACTGCCAGTCTGTCATGAACCATGGGAGGGGGGAGCTGGAAGGGAGGGTGAGGGCTGGAGGGAAAGTGAAATTGAACTGTGAGAAGATTTCTCTGTGAGAATTGAGGAAGTCTTTAAGGTCATTTCTCTGGGAGAAGAATGCCAACAGGTAGAGTGACGGTTTCCAAAACATCTTGTTTAATTGTTTGATTGGACAATGAGAGATAAACAATAGGAAGGGACCAAGGGAAGAAAGTTAACTGGCAAAAATCTGGCATGAATTCTCAGTTCTGGCTCTATGCTACTGCAATTCACTTGACTTCTAATAAGCTATACCTTTCTCAATAAATGGAGCTAAGAATCATTTTTTACTTAGAAGCCCAAGTTGAGGCAGGTGTGACACAAGGACAGTATGATTCAGTTGAAGTTGCTTTGAGATTCAAGATTTGGTTTGAAAAAAGTTTCATAATGTGGAAATCTCAAAAATCCAGAAGCTGCTTCATTTTGTGGCAGTACTTCCAGGAATGGTGGACTGTTTAGATCTTTAGTCAAGTTTCAGTTGGATGCCTTCAGGATTATACCTGCCCCACTTGTGCAGAATTTAAAAGTGAGGTCACACTTGAGCCTATATTCAGAGTTCTGAGAGCTAAGTCAGGAGCCAGTTGTATTGACTTGACAGGACAACCAAACAGGAGTAGCATCCCATTAGCAAAAGGAAGAGCAAAGAGTTGTAACTAGTTGCAATAAATTAAAACTGAAAAAGGGAAAGAACTGTCAGCAATGCCACTCTGGAGAATTTAATTTCATTGTCTGACTGCTCACATCAGAGGGCCCATCATACTTTTCAGCCCCTCTCAATGCTTTTGTATATGGAATTATAACTGCAGTATTGAATGCTATATGTAAGAATCCCAAAAGCTGTAGAAAAGCCTCACATCTCTGACGTAATTTCTAAAGGGTCCAGAGCACTTTGAAGCTACCCAAGTCATTCCTTTGAAGAAGTTTCTGCTTTCATTTACAAACCTGCTTTGATGGAGTGATGCAATCAAAGCTTCATGTAACCAAATCATCCATTTACTTCTTCACACAGCCATAATAGAAATCGTCATTTTAAAAGATTGCTCTATTGTGCACAAATAAATAGAATAACAAGTTTTGGATTTTCCAGAAAGAGAGCTGCATTAGTCTATAGAGGCAAAAATCAGCATCTTTCTAACTATCAAATTGCATTAAATAAAAGCTTATGTCTTAAAATGCATTAGTCAGAATAGATGCTACCAGCTTTGGATTTCTCATTGCTGTTCTGAGCTGCTGGGTGCATGGAAGATAAAAGCTAACTGCATTTTGGCTTATGCCTGGGTTGGATTTACTTTCATTTGGTCAGAATATTGAAATACAAATAATTCAAAGATGAAATTGTAACAAGGTTCAGGAAGACAGCACGTGATGAATAGGTCAAGAATTACCATTACCAGCAGTTCATTCATGGCTGAGAAGCTTACACAGTGAGTAGCATGAAACAATTACTTCCCTTTCCATTAGTACCATTTCACTATTTGCTTAAAAAATGTAATTCAGGCTTGACGTGGGCTATTTGCTTTTAATTGAAATGTACATATAAAACCTGAATGGAATTGCTGCAGGTTTGAACAGAGTTCTTCATTTCACACAATCTCTGTTGTTAAGATAGCCCGTCATACAAGAAAATGTAAGAGATTTTTCTTAAGAAATCTATCTGTTTTTTATATGCTAATGTGTGAGGAGATGCTCTGTACAGTTTCAAAAGGGAGTTACTTGGAGCTGTGGGTGTCATCAATAATATTTGTTTGGTTTTTGGCCTTTCCTACATGCTTTTCTTTGTTGCATCAACCATCTAAACTCACTGTGTCATGTGATGTGATGCGATGTGTCGCAACTTTTTTTGCATTGCCGGAGCTGGGCGTAGCCTCCAAATGATGCAACCAGCCCGCAGGCCGGCAGTTTGACACCCTTGATCTAGAATGTCATTTCTCTCGATAGAATGTTTTCTGAGTGCTGTGAATGGGATCTGAATGCGACACAGGATCTGTGCAAAGTTGTTCAGCAATTGCCTTTTCAGCAAAAGAATGAAATACGTTGCTGGTGTGCAAACTTTAGCAAACTAAATTTGTATTCGTCTTAGTCCACCATAGATCAATTCATACAGTTTACACTAGGCCACGTGTAAACCCTGTGAGATCCAGATAATACAAATGTGTGTAGAATAAAATTACCTTCCTGGTGGAACTTAAGATAGGAGCCATCACACTATCATTCTTGTTTAAAATATCACAAAGAGCATTGTGATCCTGACTCCTTAGTCCTGGTGCATCGACACAATATCAATGGCAGATACAGTTAAAGAGTAAAAGCAATCTTCCGCCATCTTAATCTTCATTAAATTAACCTTCTGAATTCATTCCACTTTTTTTTTATTAAAATTTTTTAAGATTTTACAATAAAAACCCTTTCCCCGATCCCTCCCAACCCACCCCAAAACCCTCCCCCATTCTTCCCAGAGCTGAATACAGGCTTAACTAGAATTTAAAAGAAAAAAAGTTTTAAACCCAAATCAACCTTAAACAAATAAAATTACACTCAATAAACAAATTGTGAAATACTTTAACTCCATTATATATAAAAAAACAGAAAGAGGAAAGAAAAAAAAAAGAAAATAAAAAAATAAAAAATTAAAGAATTAAAGAATAATAATAATTACACTTCTAAATAATATCTTGAACTTTAAATATAAATTATTCGAAAGCTAGATGATATTTTCTTATATCATACATATATTGTATAAAATTTATCCATCTTTTCCACACCAAGAGATACTTCTCTTGCGATTGATCTTTCAAGAAAGCCGAAATTTTTGCCATTTCCGCTAAATAAGAAACTTTAAAAAACCATTCTTTCAGAGTAGGCAAAGATTCCTTCTTCCAATATTGCCCTATTAACAACCTAGCCGCAGTAATTAAATTTAACATTAAAATGATCTCTTTGTCATCACAATCCGAAACAATACCCAACAAAAACAATTGTGGAATAAATTTTATCCTTCTTTTAAAAATTCTTTGAATATTCCACCATATCTTAAAATTCATTCCACTTTTTGTTAATAACTGTTTTGAAAAATAATTTTTGTTAATAACTGTTCTGAAATAGTAAAAAAAAGGCTACTTTCCATGCTAATTATCCCCTCAGAGAAGGTAATGTTAGAATAAATTGGCATGGAAAGTAACCACATTAAAAACCTGCTTTCACACTATCTCCTGTCACAGTTGGGCCATGAAAGCCAGTCTTGAGTTGAGCTAGGATTTTCCAAAAGTGCAGGACTAAGAATAGCTTCTATTGGAATTATCTAGTAGGTCAAGAGAATTCTGGTTGGAGTAAGTTGTCCTACAAGACCAAGCCATTAAGAGTTTTATAGGTGAAAATCAGCACTTTAAATTGCACTTGGAAACCAATTAGAAGCCAGAGCAGTACCTGCCACACGAGTATAATATGTACCCAATACCAGGTGCCAATAGTACACAGACTACTGCCTTTTGGACTAAGAAGCTTTGTTGTTGTTGTTGTTGCCTGAGAGAGTAAATTAAAAGCTATCTTACATTACTTTCAGGAGGATCAAGACTTTTTTAGCCTCTGTAGATTGAGTCAGGAAGCATTTTGTGAAAAGGCTGAAGCCTAGCACTTGGTGGATCACCCCCTGGATCATTTGTGCTTTGTGATTGAGCTACAGAAATATCTCAATCATGGAGACTTGTAATGCAGCAACGGGTTATGTTGACTATCAGACTTATAAAGCCAAGAAATCTCTTCTGTAATAAACAACATAAAAGAACAAGATTCCATATAGTAAGTTAGGTTCTAACTCAAATGGTTTTCATTAAAAGACATTGATGGAAGAGTGAAAGATATATCTTTGAAATGTATTTACTTGAAAACTTAATTATCTGGACTGATTTCTAGTTGCCACAGCTGAAATACTGTTTATACTATTTTTGTCATATAAAAATAATAATAATAATAATAATAATAATAATAATAATAATAATAATAATATTAATAATATCAAACAAGGAAAAATAGTGAAAAATGAAGGAATCAAGATGCCCCACGAAAATAACATTAAGAGTCTGGATGAGGAAGAATACTACAAATACTTGGGTATCCTTCAAGCTGACAACATCAAGCACACTGAAGTCAAGAAAAAGATTAGAGGTGAATACATCAAGAGAGTGAAGCAGATCTTAAAGTCCAAACTCAATGGAGGAAATACCATAAAGGCAATCAACACCTGGGCAATTCCAGTCATTAGGTACACAGCTGGAATAGTGGACTGGACTCAAGCAGAACTAAAAGCAATGGATAGGAAGACCAGGAAAATAATGACAATGAATCATGCCCTTCATCCACGCAGTGACATTGACAGACTTTATCTACCAAGGCAAATAGGTGGGCGTGGAATGCTATAAGTACATCAGATGGTTGAAGAAGAAAAAATGGCTTTGGAAGAATATCTGAAGAACAATGATGAAGATGCACTGAAATTAGTATATCAGGAAGGCTTACTAACTACTGGAGAGACCAAACTGGCATACAAGAAAGACCAAATGAAGAACAGAATAGAGGCATGGGAAGACAAAGCACTACATGGCCAATACATGAAAAAATAGCTGGAAAAGCAGATAATAATAAAACCTGGCAATGGCTAAGAGCAGGAAAATTGAAGAAAGAGACCGAGGGACTAATTCTGGCTGCACAAGACCAAGCCTTAAGGACAAATGCATACAAAGTCAAAATTGAGAAGACAGCAAAAGACAGTAAGTACCGCCTATGCAAAGAAGCTGAAGAAACAGTGGACCACTTGGTAAGCTGTTGCCAGAAGATTGCACAGACTGATTACAAGCAGCGGCATGACAAAGTAGCAACAATGTTGCATTGGAAGATCTGCAAAAAATATCATTTGCCTGTAAGCAAAAACTGGTGGGATCATAAATAGAGAAAGTCATAGAAAATGATAAAATTAAACTGCTCTGGGACTTCAGAATTCAAACAGACAAGCACCTGCAACATAACACCCCAGACTTAACAATTGTCGATAAGAAAGACAAAAAAGTCTGGATAGTGGACGTGGCAGTGCCTTGAGACAGCAGAATAGACGAGAAAGAACTGGAGAAGATAACAAAATACAAAGACCTACAAATAGAAATAGAAAGACTGTGGCAAAAGCAAGCAAGGGTAGAACCAATAGTAATAGGCTCCTTGGGTGCAATCCCAAAACAACTGGAGCACCACTTGAACACCATTGGCATTGACAAATTCACTATTAGTCAATTGCAAAAGGCGGCCTTACTAGGAACTGCTTCCATCTGCGACGATATCTGTAATACCATCAAACATCCACATCTGCCTATCCCAGGTCCTGGGTAAGGACTCGATAGGTAGACAAAAATGCCAAATCCAGTCTGAACATCTGGCTGACTGTGCGATGATTGATAATAATAAAGTTGGAAGGGATCTTGGAGGTCATCAGGTCCAACCCTCTGCTCAGGCAGGAACCCTACACCATTTTGGACAAATGGCTGTCCAGTCTCTTCTTAAAAACTTATTTCAAATCTCTAAGTAAGTACCAAAGTAGGTTACTTTAATAATATTATACTACCAGCACACATTTAAAATAACAAAACAAAGGAGGTTAGCATCCTACAAAATATGCATTTATTTCAAAGCAAATATGATGATCATGAAAATGTGTCACCAAGTCATATAGCCAGTGGTGGGATTCAAATATGTGAACAACCAGTTGTCTCTGTGGATGCCTCTTCTGGAAATCCATTCTGGCCCTGGGCAACAAAAATAGCTATCGGTTCTCCGAAGTGATGCAAACTGGCTGAATCCCACCACTGCATATAGCCAAGCAGTCCAAGAGGAACCTAACCAAATGAAAATACGATGTGTAACTGCGTTTTTACTCTTCTCAATAAAGCCTAAAAGTGCATTAGCTGTTGTAGGATAAAACATGAATTTATGCTATTTGTCCTGATTGACTTTATAGTAACTCTTTGAGTATCAAGTAGATGGCTGTACTGAGCATTTTAGAAGCTAATCCAGTGGTGGGATTCAGCCGGTTCGCGCCAGTTCAGTAGAACCGGTAGCTAATTTTTTGTTGTCCGGGCCCAGAATGGACTTCCAGAAGTGGCATCCATACAGAGAACCAGTTATTCACATATTTGAATCTCACCACTGGGCTAATCATTGGTGTATGCAATATGCTTGCTACTGACTTTTCTACCACAGATCTTGGACAAGTTTTCTAAACCATTTCTTACTGCTGATTCTTACTTTGAAGGAATTATGTGCATTGCAAAATGATCACTCTGGATCAGACACATGGGTGATGATGATAGTACATTTTCCATAACCCACATAATTCTAATACTCAGAAACACATCTGGAAGCATTGCCAGCTGAATATAATTCCATTTAGTAACAGCTGTGCTTATAACTCACTGAATGTTAAAGTCTGTGACCTGGAGTTCCAGGCCTCCTACAATTATAGTAATTCAGACAAATTAGGCAAATGGTTCTCTTTATTAGTCCTTTTAGTACATGATTCACTTTGCTTATTAGATGCAACAATTTCTTCCCACTGTCTGAAGAGCTGATGTAAACTTACCCGAGGACAACGCCACATCAAGCTGGCTAGGTACTCTCTACCTCATGCAAAACTGGATGGCAAAATGAGAGCTGAAAAATATTAGTGACTAATTGATTGGAGAAAGGGAACCAGGAATAAAGGACCCAGCTGAAGAATATCAAGGAGAAGTATTTTCACGCTGACCGCTGAAAATTCAAAGGCCTGTTTTAGTGTTTTTAAGTGTCATAGAGTATCTATAAACATACTATTAAAATAACAAGTATGTAGTTTGCTTTTTGACAGTCCAGGTCAGGGGTGTCAAACTCGCAATGTCATGTGATGTGTCATGACATATCGTGACATTTTTCCATTGCCAGCAATGGGGTGGGCGTGGTTTCACCATGACACATCTGGCCCAGGGGCCGGCAGTTTGACACCCCTGGTCCAGGTGTTATATACATAATGATGAGGAGGAAGATATATAAACATGTAGTTGTCCAAGCATGGTTTTTCCCAGCTCCCTATCCTTTTTCCTTTCATAATTGGATAATACAATTCCAAAATACTTTCATAAAAACTTATAAAGTAATTAATTGAATACTATTATGTAAGACTAACCAAGTCAGTCCAAAAAATAATGTAATTAGTACTTCAACTGCAAAATGAAAATGTCTGCATATTCTTCTGGAGTCAACATAGTTTATTACAGTTGGGTTGAATGAAAAATCAAAGCTGAGAATTTATGCCTTTAGTCAGCACCTGCATTGACTTAAGGGGGAGGGGGGAACTGGGAGGAGTCTAGAAGCATAATTAAAGGATTGTCTCTGAGAAAACAGTTCAGTTTTTATTGTGCGTTTTATAATGCTTAACACAATGTATAATATAAATGGTAATTTTTTTGTTATTTTTATTATTTCTATTTCTCAAAGAGATTAGTTTGGTTGCAAAGAAAACTATGAAAAATGTTATCTGATAGTATCAAAAAGCAGTAGCCCAGCACAGCAAAACAAAGCAGCAATATGTAACAGCTGCTTTTCATGAAAGAGACACCCAAAATGTATATCTAAGAACCACAGACATTACCTTAGAAGAAATGCAGCAGTTATCAAACACTCCTACCTACTTTCATTCAATGCAATGCTTTTTGACATTACATTAGTAGGCTAGGTCAAGAAATGGACTCCATAAGAAATACTAAAACTCTGCTTTATTGATATGAGCTATAATAAGAGAATCATGAAAGCCTTACAATATTTTCCTTCCCTGGTTCTTACATCAAAGACAGCCAAAGCAGGGTCGCTCTAAGTTTCTTT
This sequence comes from Crotalus tigris, assembly GCF_016545835.1. NCBI lineage: Eukaryota > Metazoa > Chordata > Lepidosauria > Squamata > Viperidae > Crotalus > Crotalus tigris. The sequence goes on from NW_024096505.1 coordinate 4,165,703, forward strand.
CTAATGCTTTCCTCCTTCTCTGGGTTTACTTAATGTTTTGCTAACTGCCACATTCCTTCTCTGAGATAGTTTCTGTGGTTCTTCATAATATGTGATGAAGTTGCGTAGTGGATTTCACATAAGTGAAAAAAGAAAATCCGTTTTAAAAAGTAGGGGGTCTTCCGAATACCAAATACTACATAATTCTCCCAAATGGCAAGATAGTTTTGTGTCAAAATTATAGTAATGCTACCACTGTCTTATACTACAACTGGTTTATAAACTCAGCAGTCCTATTAGGAGAACCTTCCTGATGTGAACAGTTTGGGGAAGATTTATAATCATCACATAATGAATGACAATCAGTATTTAGAAAAGAAAGAGCAAGAATCCATTGTTTTTGCTATAAATATCAATCTGAGCAGAAATTCTTGGATTCTTGACTGTAAACTTCATAGCCTTGACATTCTAACTACCAATCTTTAGATTTTCTACAAAAGAAATGCCAAAGAAAGGGCAAAAGGGATATCCTTCTGGTATGACTCAAATTAGACCGTTTATTTAGCTAGTTTCCACCCACACTTGTCTTTGTTCTCAACTTGTTCTTAGTCTGCTCTGGAAATTTCCCAAACCAGATGGTACACAATTCCAAAAGATCCTGGAGTTGTGTCCATACAATAGCAAGGCCTTCCTTCCTTCCTTCCTTCCTTCCTTCCTTCCTTCCTTCCTTCCTTCCTTCCTTCCTTCCTCCCTCCCTCCCTCCCTCCCTCCCTCCCTCCCTGCCTGCCTCCCTCCCTCCCTCCAGGTAATTACCTGCCAAAATTATTGTCATTTTTAATTCTTTCTAATTCTCAAATGAAACAAAATTAAGTAATACCAATTTTCGAACATTCAGACATAAGACATCTGTATAAAAGTCTTCCAATTTCATCAAGTTTTCAGCATGTTTGGATTGCATATTTGTAGCCTTTAAGTTAAAGAACTCAGTGCTTCATATGGTAGCCTTGGATTACAATATCAGTGTACTACATATTGTAGTTGAAGATCACAGCAAAATCAAACAACCATTGATATCTTGCTTATCAGTTCTGACCATGGCAGTGGAACCCCATTCAGAACTGGTAAAATTCCTAAATTTAGAAAGCCTTAAACTCATAGCTACTCAGTCTCACCATACAGACCCCAAGACACTATGAAAAAAAAGATGGCATCACTTGGTAAGCCTGGGTTTAAGATGCAGAGCTAGGTATCAGCATTTAGATTATGTCTGACCACAAGCCTTCAGATGATCTCAGCCAGTGGCTTCATGTAGATGTTAAATAAGAGCAGGGAGATAATCATTTTCGAGGGCAATTCAGAAATAAACCTCCGTTTGGTTATCAAAGACAGATACTCATAGATACAAAACTTTTATTATACACATTAGAAAACTACAGCATTACATTACTTTTTGACATAATCACCATTCAAATTGAGGCACTTGTCATAATGTCTTACAAGGTTTGAAATTCCTTAGTAGTAGTCACTCGGTGCCAAATCTGGGCTATGGGGGGGGGTGATCAAAAACATCCCAATGGAACTGCTTCAAAGGTTCTTGGGTGTGTCTAGCGGTGTGCAGGCAAGCATTATCGTGAACCAAAACCACACCAGAAGTCGTGCCATTGAAAATCCCGCCAAATGTGAAGATGCCAAAGGAGCACTGCTAGTGAAGTTTATGGAGCGTGGTTCAACCATCAGTTCAGAAGTCTACTGTGAAACTTTATGAAAACTCAGACGAGCCAGCCATAACAAGTGTCAGGCCATGCTGACTTCCAGTGTGGTGTCGCACACCGCTAGACGCACCCAAGAACTTTTGAAGCAGTTCCATTGGGATGTTTTTGATCACCTCCCCTCCATAGCCCAGATTTGGAACCGAGCAACTACTACTAAGGAATTTCAAACCTTGTAAGACATTATGATAAGTGCCTCAATTTGAATGGCAATTATGTCGATGTATTGTTGTCGTTTTCTAATTGTATAATAAAAGTTCTGTATCTGCGAGTGTCTGCCATTGATAACCAAATCACACATACTAAAGCAGAGGTTCAGAGCTAGACCTTTTTTCCCAAATGTCACTGACCTTGTAGGAAGGAGGAGAATCACTGCAATATTGCACCTTACATAGTGATTGAATCAATCCAGAATACCATGACTGATGGTATCAAGATCTACTAAGAGATCAAGGAGAACTATGGGAGTATGTATCAATGTCAAAAACTACCCTTCTATCTGAAAGACAAATATGATATATAGAATTTAGCTTAGTGTAGAAAGCATTGTAATTATACAGATTTGGACCACATCCAGAGTTTGGATTTTTTCCTAAAATATATACAGATTTGGATCACATTCAAAGTTTCGGTTTTTTCCTAAAATAAGATTACAACATTTACATTTTAATGATTTTCTTAAACTTGCTACATTATCTTGCAATGAGACTTTTAAAAATCTTTATTCAAGAATTGAATAATTAGCACCTGTTAATTATTCTATAATAACCTAATTTTAAGATTGACTTACTGTATCTTAATTCTGACTTAAACTTTCAAATCGTAAGATATTCTAATTTGCAGATTTAAATTATTGTTTAATTTAAATTTTATAGCAATTTTTATGATGTTTTATAATTCCCCTTCTTTCAGTTCTCTTGCTTTTTCTTTCTGTTTATAAATTATAAAATTATAATAGATTGTAATTTTTAAAATGGGATTAAGAGATCAAAGAAGTCCAGCCTCACCAAGAGATCATCTGATAACCTTAAGCAACGTGTTCTCTTTACTATGCACTTGTCTGAAGTCCAGCTGAAACCATGATAATCAGCTTCTTTCAGGACCTCTTGAAGCTGTTACCTGACTTTCTGAACAGCATTCACCTGAGAGAGAAGGTTAGAGATAGGACAGAAATAGTTGACTGAGACACAAGGTCGCATATCCATTTCACTGCAGCTTCAGATTCCATAAATCAGCATTCACAATACAAATTCATTCATACAAACACAGAAAAAAGTTGAGCTGATTAGATCTGCTACTAATCTTGTCCATCCTTCCATTGATCATTTTGAAGTCAGGGTGTGAAAGTTTGGAGAACCAAAGCTCACATTTGACATGCCAGAGGCTTCACTCCTCCAAAGTGAATGGGGCCAGAACAAAACCTGAAGTTCATGTCATCATTACATTCCATCCATTCCATTCCAACTCAGAGCTAACATTCTTTCCTCTCAGACCACACCATTGTACATGCCCAGAATTTTCCTTGTTCTGGAATATGTTCTGCAACCCATACTTGAAGAGAGAATAGTGTAGATTGATATAGGATACTGTCTTCAGTAGTCATACACATAGGCAAACAGGTGGGCTGAGATATTGAGTACAGCATCTATCTTTAAATGAGTCCATCAGTGTTTCTCAGTGTTGGCAACTTTAAGTGGGGTGGACTTCAACTACCAGAATTCCCCAGCTAGCCATGAAGTCCACCCTTCTTAAAGTTGCCATGGTTGTGAAACACTAGAGCTGATAGAATTTTTTGGTCCTTTCAGTACCAGCCTTCACTATCAGGACAGTCCGTTGGATGTAGTGATTAAGGCATCAGGCTAGAAACCAGGAAACCATGAGTTCTGCACTTGGGTTGGACATAAAGCAGGAGGAGCATCATAGCTCCAGCATCCCAGCTACTTCCCAGTCCTTCTCTCTAGCATGTGGCAATCAGGGATTTACTGCTACTGAATCTGGCGAGTCAATGTTCATTCGGAACATCGGTATTAGAAGCTGTGAGTTAATGTATTTATGACCCAGACAGAATCACGTAAAAGGGTGCAATGAGGAAAGGAGAGAACTACTTAAGGGTTGGGATTGGATACCCTTTTCTGTGTTAGAAATTTTACAGTGCAGCATCCTCAGGACTCACTTCAGAAAAAAAAAAAAAAAAAACCCTGATCTTATTCAGTCCAGATCTTTTCAAACAAAGCTACACAACTCCACCCAGCACACAATTCCTCATCTTGGGTTACGTTTATTTGTGTGCCTTTATTTTACTTTTCTAACGTCTTGTCATTTTTCTTGGCCCTAAGGGACCTACTATATATGCACTACAGATTTTGGGGGCGGGGAGGGGCGAGAATCTCACTGACTTCCATAAGCCTTATCACACATACTACATATACGGTACACAAAAGTATTGCCTCAGTTCTGCTCCCAGGAAACGGAGAGGCTTGATCGCACAGGCGGAAAAGTTTCCATTTAGCCTCTTCTTAACGCAAAGGAAACATCTTACTTTCTAAAGAGGGGGCTGGGGAGCGTGCGCGGGGAAGTGGGGGGGGGGCTCCCCTAGTTTGTATTTCGGCTTGAGCCGCTAGATGGCACTGACTAGAATTTTCCCCTGCTTTGTTTTGTTAAAGCGCTAGCCTGGAGATCCAAGCAGTCACTCGCTTGAAATTGAGTAGAATTCATTGAAACTGCAGGCTTTCGTGACGTGTCCCTGAGCGGTCCATTACTTATCTCTCTGCCAGCGCTGGGTCTTCTGGCTTGCTCCACTCCGATCTTTCCCGTTCCTGGCGGCGCCTCCCGCTGAACTCTGCGTGGGCAAAGCGGGCACCAGTTCGATTCGCCTCGTGTGCCCCAGTCGGCTTCTCGTGAGGAAAACCAAACTGATTGATTGGAGCCAAGACTTCGGCGGAGGATGGAAGCTCCCAACAACAGCGCCGGGTCCCTGTAAAAGCCGGAGATTCTTTCTTCTCGTTTCCTTTTGTTTCTCTTTCTTTCTTAAATTTTAACTGTTTCATCTTCCGTTCTTGAGCGACAGATGAGCCTGCTGTGTTCCGAAGGAGAAAAATCATGATCGAGTGAGTGAAAACGAGCAGCAAACAGGTATTTCCGTGCAGTTTATTCCAATCCTGTGCATGTTTAAGAGAAATACGCCTTTTGTTGCTGCAACCCTCAACTTGTCATAGCGCACGTTGAAGTATATCCGATCTCAAAGTTGTGGGTTTTTTTTAGGGAAAGGGATGACAGTTACATAACGAAGAAAGCGATCGGTTTCCTGTCTCTTTATTGGCAACTAAAAGGACAGGGATGGGGTGCATGACAGGCATTTGACCAATTACGATTTCTAACATGTTTCTTCCTTTGTTTGGGAAGCCACGCATGTTAACCGAAAACAACTGCGTGAAACGGGGTGTGTGCCGGCGGGTGTGTGTACTCCTATCTGTTATTCTGCTACTGAGGAAAATCAATAGTTCTGATCGCTGAACTCCGAGCGTGGCATTTCTGTTTACCAGAAAAATAAGAGGAATCTTGGCTGATTTCTGTCCCCCCAGAGCCAGCAAGCACGTGGAGGATGAGAGAAGGGAACTAACTAACCATTAGAAAATAAATGCATATAATTGCGAGTCCGTCAAACTTGGGATATTTGACAAAGACTCTTGGCTTGTATTTGGCTTTCATGCATACAAAATTAAACAGGTGTTGTGCATTTTGGTAATGTAATAGAGGGTGTGTTTTGGATCCTCTTTATTGTTATTTACTTTACAATCAAGAACAAGTGATTAGGATAATTTATAAGTTGTGAAGTAGATAAGTACCTAAGTGAAATTTTATGCAGGGGGTAGGGGAATGAGTAATGATGCAGATAATGCCAAAAGGCACCTAATGTCCTTTAGATAGGGAAATATTTCCACATGCAGCCTATACCAGAAAAGGTAAGGTTGGGAATGCCATTTTTATTCCGGCTAAAGCTAGTGGTCAAATTCTGTTTGATTTCAGAAACATTGCCAGGTACCCTGAACTTGTTTTATAGCAGAGTGATAGTTAAACAGTGGGAGAAACATTAAGGAACTTGAGGAGTATGCCACTGTGACGTAATGACATATAATCATGCCAACCCTAATCCTTTCTGAATATTTCAAAGAGGAATTGCATAGGACTGCAAGCTAGAAGGGTGTTCAGGCTAATGAGGTAGTGCCTAATTTGTCTTGCTCTTAGGAACAGAGCTCACTATCACCATGGCGACCCAGGAATATTAACTTCAGTTCCATGGAACATAGTAAGGACAGGAAATCTTTACTGAGAGCAAATGATGGGGGAATCATGAAATGTTTACCATCCATAATTTTATAGACACCAACTTTATGATTTAGGGACTACGTACGGTAATAGGATCAAAACAGTCATTAGATATCCCGCCCTGAAACAAACATAGCATCAGCACCATGGACAGTGCCAAAAGGAGGTAGCGGTTGTGGGTTGGTATACTGTAATTCAATTGCGCATTTCAGACTTGACATTTTCCTAATACTGTATGGTAAATGTGTTAATTTTAAAGTAAGTATTTATAGGAAATATTTAACTTATTGCATCTTATATATGTAGTTTTTAATACACCACTTTAATATAAACTGATGAAATATCAGAGTAGCTAGCAGAAATTAACAGTAGCTTAGATATCTGACAAACCAAAACCCCTTGGAGCAGGTACTTTTTAACAGTGATAGAAAGATAATTCACTTGTTCAAAGATAACTTTTTAAAATATCTTCTAGCTCTTAAGTTGCTTCAATGCACACACTGTGATCACCTAAAGCATTTGCATGAAAGCAATGTTCTCTGGTCCAATCAAAAAATTAAAAAAAATGATCTGAAAAGCACTCAGTTAATTCTTTATTTTCAGAACTATATAATTTTTTTTCTTTTCCTTTGGTAATGGTCACTATGCAGCATTGCTACTGCTGGAGAATGATAGGGCCAGGATAGATAGAAAATGGATGAGAATCAATTGAACACTCTATTGGGAGATCGGCATGGACAGGAGATTCCAAATTATTTAACATTTTAGCAGAAAGATATTTCTACTCCTTTTAAAATCTCAACTTTATACTACTGAGATAAAGAACACTCAGGAGAACTAAGAATGAATCCCTGCAGAAAAGTTGTGAATATTGTCCATTGTTGTATTCAGAACAAATTCCTGAGTTTTGAATTCTTCAGTACTTAATTAATTTCCCACATTATCCTCACATTTGTTTGTTTATAATATTTATATCTTGTCTTTCTTTCAGGAGAAACTTTTTATTACTGGTTCCTTTCTGAGTCCACTTGAATGTATTCAATAATATATATATAATATCAGCCTAAACCTAAACTACTTACAGGACCTATTAAATATTTCCCTACAGTCCACCCCATAATCTTGGGTAGTCAGTAGGACATCTTTTGCAAATCCTGCTATGGATATGCTCAAATTTGGTGATCAGTTCAGATTTCTTTGTACCAGGACCCATTTATAGAATAATTTACCGCTGGAATTGAAGCAAGCCTGAAGTTTAAGAGGGGACTCAAAACCAGTGTACAGTATTTCAGATTCAGTTCCACAGGTACTTTGGATTATTACTGTAGGACTTTATAAATCAGCAATATATTTTTCTAGGATCATGTTTCTGACAACCAGCTAGTGTGCAATCCCAGTAATAAGACACCTGCATTAAGGAGTTGCAGGCAAATGCTATTATCACCCTCCTGCAGGATGTAAATTTACCTTGTCCAAATCAAAAGACAAATGTTGCACAGTACTACTCAAAACATTTATTATCTCAATGTTACTGTTTTAACTTTTGTCCTTTATTATGGTTAGTTTACTGTTTTGTTTTTTAAAGGAAGATAGTGAGGTTTTAATGTGCCATTGGTTTCCCACAAGAGAGTAGGTGGCATAAATATTTTCTACAAAAGTATGTCAGGCTCACTTGGTAGATGTCAAAATGCTAATAAAAACATAAAGAAAATCCTGTGAATTGGAAATCTGTCCATCCCTGAATGAGTGCCATTTTAGATTAATTTCTCTGTTCTGCATATGAGATGGGATTTCTATCCTAAATATGTTCCATATTCATATTAATGTGCCAAAATTAAAAATAATGAGCAAACAAACATTTGCCATAGATGAGCTCCTAAAGGATGAAGACAGAACATGACATCTAGATTACTGAAGCAAAAGCACAGTGATGGGCAGGACACATATTAATGGGAAATTACAAAGTGACACTTTCTTTAGATATAAAAAGTAAATATAAAAATATTTTTATATTTTTTTTCATGACTTATTTTGTAAGTATTCTAGGAAATCTGGAGAAGACTAGGCAATGAAATAAGGAATTTCAGAGGTTACCACTAGTCCTTCTACTTGTGATTTTTTTTTGGTTGATTTCTGGACTTTAACATTTTGATTCAGCAATCCTATGTTCATATTACACTGGACTTAAAAATATATCATAGCTGCCCAGTGGAATAACTAAAGGATCTAATATATGGTAGTCTGTGAGCAGAAAGAGGAAAGCACACAAATAAAAAGTTTCAAAATGTCATAAAAACACATATACCAACTCTAGAAACACCATCCCACAAATTGGGGACTGTGTTAGTAATGGGACCAACCTGCTACCCACACTGAGAAGTGATGACTCACTGATATATTCATCAATGCCAAAGCAGATGGGTCTAGGGGAATACTTTGAAGACCATAGCAGCAGTTCCATATTACAGTACATTTTCTCTTATTCTTGCTTAGTCTTATAGGATAATCTGCTTTGTCAGTATCAGAACAAAATTTGGGGTATTTGTATCTATAGAATTTCTAGGTGACATATCTGCAGGTATATTGTCAACTAAGCTGTTTTGCATGGAAAACTAAGCAAAGATTGTATGTAACCTTTGGTTGCCAAATTCTCTTAGTTCTTCATCTGTGAATTATATTATGGGACTTGAGAGTTATAGTTGCATACTATGTCAGTTTAGTATTTGTTTATTCTTTTTAATACCACTTTCTATTCAAATTATCTTAAAGTTAAAGCAACAAATTCATATTTATTTAAAATGGATGGAAGTAAAACAAAACACACATCCGTCCAAGAGATATACAAGAAAAGCTTTGATGAACAAAAAGGTTTTCCAGAGATGCCCAAAAGGCACCATAGCAAGTACTTGTGCTCATTAAGAATCAGGAGTTGGGCTTATTTCAAAGGAGATAATATGTTTTTAATCATGTTTTAGTGAAGAGACTATTCTGGAGAGCAGACTCCAAGAAGAAAGGATGGCAACCTACACTTCTCCTCAGATGATCTCAGTGATTAATCATATCTGTACAGAGAAGGAGTTCTATCAGATATTTCAGCCCCAATTTGTTGGGGCCATATGTCAGAAACAAGACTTTGAACTAGGCGCAGTAGCTAATTGGCAACCAGTGCAATTGCTGCAACATATATGTAACATGGGCACAGCCATTGTCCCTTTTAGCAACTTGACGGCTACATTCTGCTACAGCTTTTAACTAAGTACTGGGTAGCTTCTATGGAATGCATTGCAACAATCTCAGAATGAGTTTACCAGTGTGCAGACAATCATTTTTCTTGTGTAAACCTCTATACAGGTGATATTGTGCAGTGATTAAATGAGGCTGATTACATGATTAAATGATATCTGATGCTCAGTCATGGCAGTATGAAGAAAGTAGCCTTGCTAGACCGGCTTTTTTCACTTTTCAGTAAAGACAAGAGAATAAAAGTGTTTGTGCTAGATTTGGGTGCAATATAATATTGTACTATCAATGGAGAAACAACATCAGTATATCCCCTGTGTTGCTCAGAGCTCTTTTAGCCATTTTGTCAGTATTTATTTTATGGTGATGGCATTTCTTCCATTCTTCCAGCTTAGTAGTGCTTCTGCCAAATCCTCAACCTTTTTCTTTTTAGCTGGCAGGATTATACTCTTATGTGTAGCCACAGCAATTTTCCATCATTTCACTACAACCTGAGAGACATGGAAGCAGCATAGCATCAGTGCTTTGCTATGTACACAACTTGCTTTTCATTTGGGAAATTAGGCACTGGTATAGCTGCCCATATGAAAGTCAGTGTAGTGTAGTGGATATAGCACTGGATTGGGATTGGTGAGAACCTGGTTCTCAAGCTCCCTTAGGTGGCAAGTCACTTTTTCATCTGTAAACTGGGAAAACATCTCTCTCTCATCCCACAATGGACCAGACAGATTATGGTCTGAAACATCCAATGAAGATGCCTTCATCCTGCAGTGAATTGATAAAAGATGATGATATCTGCCGATATATATTTTTTAAAAAGTGTATGGCTTTTAATTAAGTTTTCTATAAGCATTTATGTTGAGAAACTATTTCTACAGCTACTTTGATGCAGAAACAATAACAATGCCAAACTTAATCAACCTAGCCAAAATAAAATTCTTTTTGTTGCCCTTCACAAGTATTTATTACAAAGCAGCTTTATTCCAGCACCACGAATAGTTTAAAAAACTATTCTCACCGTGTTGTTGGTGTTCAGTTGCTAAGATGCGTCTGACTCTTTGCAGCCCATGGACCACAGCTCGTCAGTCTTCCTTGTCTTCTATTGTCCCCCGAAGTTATTCTCACCCTAACTCTAGTCTTAATTAAACTAAAGAGCAGTCTGGCATAGTATAATTAATTAATTAATTAATTAAGTATTTGAATATAGTGTAAATAGTTAATAAATAGCATTTAGAAATAGAAATACTGAATTTCAAATTATAAGATCTGTATGCAAATGGTTCAAGTCACATGGCCAAGGATGCCTCTAGTGTAGACATGTCAAACACAAGGCCCGGAGGCCGGATGCGGCCCGCAAAGTGGTTTCATGTGGCCCGTGAAGCCATCCTGGAAACAGTGAGGGAACGGCTCCCGTTGCCTTGGCCCTGGCCCAGGCTGACTGGGAGCCAATGTATAATTTTATGGTGGCCATCTATGCTGAAACACATTCAGTCTAAACTCCACAAGGCCGTCTGGAAACAGCAAGGAACCAGCCCCTGCCACGTCGCCCCCACCCCCTGGGTGCATGCTGGGGAGGTGAAGAATGAAGAAATGCACCATCGCGCTGGCCACTTCCAGGTGATGGTGCATTTCTTCATTCCTCACGAAGGGTGACACCTTCCCAGCTGCGTTTCTTGCCTGTTTTTCTTCCTCCCTCATCTCAAATATTTTCCCACCAGTCTGTACTTAGGAAAGAAGGAAGGAAAGAAGGAAAGGAGAGGGAGTGTCTGAGGGAGGTCCTACCTTAGTTCTGCCCTGCTGCCCTTTCACCATCCCCTTGCCCCCTCCTCCTGGCCTATCCTCGAGGTCTTCCATCTTATTGCTAAGGATACAAAGCCGGATATCCTCCCATGGAGAGGGAATGGGCCTCCCTCTGACTTTGCCCTTGTACCCATCATGAGCAACCTGGCCAAGGAGAGCAAGCACAGCAGCAGCAGCCTTGAGGAGGAGGTAAGTGCAGCTGGGTACTCCCTTGGGGAAGTGGGGCTGGGCTTGGTGCCGCAGGTGCTTGAGGGCCAGACTGGGCATTTGACCTCTGCTGCCCAGGGCTCCGGGCAGCCCACACCACCATCCAGCCCCCCCCCTGCATGGCCTGAGAGGAACAGTGAGGCTCCTCCAGTGGACCATGCCTTGGCACTTGCCCTGGTCCCACCCCCTTCTGCCAGAGACCCTCAGATCTGTCCCACTCCGGCCCAGGCCCCCACAGCACCCTTGATGCAAACGATGGAGACTGGCCACGCCCACCCAGGAGGCCACACCTACTCCATCCACACCCACCCTGGCCACACCCACTCGCCCCCCTGAGGGCAACTGCAATGCTGATGTGGCCCTCAGTGAAAATGAGTGACACCCCTGCTCTAGTGTAATTCATAGACCTAGCTGTGGTAGGCAGAAAATTGTGGGTATCATGGAAAGGCAACAAATTGTTAACTTTTATTGGTTGTTATTATTGCTTTTATTTCTTTTATTATTATTAATAAAATCAGTGGATCATAAATTAGACATTCAGTGGGATTATTCTGAATAAATCTGGATTCTGTTGGGAAAAATGGAGGGAAATACCTGGGCTTTTCTGCCTCTGACTCCAAGGTTAATTGAACTGACCTTGGATAGCATGTGTGTTTCTGAGGTGTAAGTACTGTGGGTGGATAGATGGAAAGTCATTTGCTAGTCCACTTCAGACAGCAAAATGCCTTAAGTCACTCCTGACCTTTGGTACATGGGATTGAGATTAAAGTTCCATTGGAGAAAAGTAACAAAACTATTTGACTGATGATCATTTTCACAAATTTATTAGAGATAGAAATAGCACCTTGAAAGCAGGTAATAAAAAACCAATTTATGTTTTTATTGTACAGCCTTGCATACAGCCTTAGAACTAAGGAGAAACTTCCTGACAGTGAGAACAATTAATCAGTGGAACAACCTGCCTCCAGAAGCGGTAAATGCTCCAACACTGGAGGTTTTTAAGAAGAGACTGGACAGCCATTTGTCCGAAATGGTGTAGGGTTTCCTGCCTGAGCAGGGGGTTGGACTAGATGACCTCCAAGATCCCTTCCAACTTTATTATTATTATTATTATTATTATTATTATTATTATTATTATTATTATTATTATTATCCTATTTAAGAACAACTCTAAAATATAGCTGTGAACACAAGTATTGTTCCACATTGACATTGCTAGTTCCATTTCTATTTCTTGCTATAATTATTTCTGTCTATTGTTAGAAATACAAAGCAATCAAGAACAGAAAAGAAAACAAGAAAATAATAGTGTTCATTTAGGAAACAAATCTTTTGATGACTCATTTTGGAGCTTTTCTTCCATGTCATTTTTTTGGTCTTTTTCTTTTGTATTTTGCAAACACATTTTCCTTTAATGCTTTTCCTAGCCCCAGAAAACAAGAATCAGAGGATATGTCTGAACAACTGGAGCAAGTAGACTGAAGGTTTATTCAGAAATAAAAATACACATTAGGAATCAAATATCTATTTTTTGCAACTCACTGGTGTAACTATTTGCCATGTACCTTATTGTATGTAATCTAAATATAAAGAATTTCTGCATCAGGATACAATTAATTTCCTGGTGGTCTGTACAAACCTGTACAAATAAATTAGAAATTCAGAAAATCTGGATACAAAAACACCTCCAGATTTTGTAATCAGAAAGCAATAATTAATAATAAATCATTCTGTCTAAACATTTTTATTCTCTCTGACCTGATATTTAGAAGAAATGTTCAGTTTATAGCAACCAAATTTGGAAGCTTTTAGTGAAGTGATGAGGAGAAATGCTCATGTTTGTATGACTGCTGACTAGGATCCCTAATTATAATTTGTATACTGAATCATTATTTCTAGTTCCTAAAATAATAAGCCAGTTTCTTCACAGTCACTTCATCACATGCACAGCATTATTCAGTTTCATTGACTGTAGTCCCAAAATGTATGCCTTCTGTTGCTGCAAAATTCTTGATTATATTTTTTTCTGTAGTAAGCTAATATTAACAGGTATGATTTCATATCTGCTTGGAAAGTAAAAGCAAACTAAGATCCTTTCTGTTCAATCAGGGGCATTAAAACATCTACTTTTCCATATATACAGGTTTATTAGTGATTGAAGATTTGCTTTGAGGCTGCTCACATAATAAATGATATAATTTTGTTCATCTTTTTTTTAAAAAAAAAAAGAAGAAGCATTTTGGTAGCAATTTTTCAGCATTTCAGAACACTGTACATTTTAGAATTGTGAATGTATCAGAATTCAATTGTTGAACACATGACATTTGCAAATCATGGTCTCCTGAAGCTTCATATATTTGTCTTTTATGAAATATTTTTATATTCTTTGTTTATACATTTCTATTTTTAATTATTTGCAGTGATATTTATACACCATTCTTCCAATAACTTAAAGTTTAAAAATGTGTTCCCCTATTTTATTTTATCCATATAAACATCTTATAAGATAAATTGAAGCAATTAAAATCACCCAGTGAACTTCTGGACTGGCTCTTGATCACCCATCTCCTTGGTTTTTATCTGACATCCTAATCAACAAATTACATTAATATATTCTGAAGTACCTAGACTACTTTCTTAATATCTCTCAGGTAAAATGAATATTCAAAAAGTAAGAAATGAATTGTTGGGGCATTCTGATGGAGATGATTTTGATGTTGGTTAGCAATATGGAAAAACTAAAATCATGCATATTGGCATTTATATTATCCATTCAGGAAAATAATATACAAATGAGATTATGTCAAATCCATGTCTGGAAAGGGTCAAATCAAGCTAACATTTGGATGGGAGAATATCAGAGTTGTCAGGTTGATTGAGAAGACAGAAAAAAAGATCCTGAAAGATGGCAATGGAAAATTGCTTTTATACTATTGACAGAAAGCTACATGGATGTGTCCATGAAGCCACTAAGAATTTAACCTGAGCTGAAGAACAATTTACTTTTTTATGTAAAAGGCTGTCAAAAGCATTTGAAAGAGTGCTTTGCGAGAGCATTGAATTGTATTGGCATTAGTGAAGCATTTTCATGGCCCTTTGGAAGGCTCACATGGCTACTTTGAAATTTCTGTGGACCATTAGTGAAGCTAAGCCAGGTCTCCAGCATCTTCCTCTGTTGCAATGAAGAAATGTTGACATCATTATCAGCATGAATTCATGTTGCTTTTCAAGCAGAGAGGAAGGCAGGTAATGTCAGATAGTCCATTATGGGAGATGAGGGGAATCCAACTGAAGCATCAGTTGCTTTGCCCATCCTTATTATAAAGTATATGCATTATAGTACACTGCCACACACTTTTGTATTGTATTTGGAAATCAGGCTGCGTGAGGCTCTCTAAAATGGTCCATCTAGTTAAAAGCTGCTATATGGCAGCAGTTTTTTAAAGTTTTAGTCAAGAACTTTTGCCGCCCAAGATGTTTTTTAACTAGAGAAGACAAGAAGTTTCTAGAATATAGGAGCTTCGGCATGCAAAGCTAATTCAGAGTTCTTTGGAATATGAGAATTATGATATCTATATGGATGAAGAACTTTTGTATTTACTATTATTATAATTATTAAAGCTATTGTTACTTTTTATTCTAGAGTTGGAGAATTTCTTATAAACTCTCCAGTTCAATTCCTGCTGGTTGCAGGTCATTGGGCTAGAATAGGGGTGTCAAACTGCCGGCCCATGGGCCACTAAAACTGCACCCACCCCATTGCTGGCAATGGGGAAAAAGTCACAATATGTCGCGACGTGTCACGTGACGTTGTGAGTTTGACACCCCTGGGCTAGAATATTATCCACAGACAGCTGCCCATATTTTACTTAAGAACCCCAGTGAGAAACAATAGTAGCCAATCCTAATGATCAAGTACTGGATTTACTGTTAAGAGCATGTTCATCAAAAATCTATCCACTCGCTACTACTCTTTGGAACTGCAGAAAACCAATCTCTGATCTCTGCAGAGCCTGGGGAATCACTGTACTGTTTCAAGGCTTTTCTGTTTTGCTGCATTCCTAGCTGAAAAGCTTTGTGGGGTTTTTTTGTTTGTTAGCGTTTGGCTGCATTGCTTTGTTCAGCTGCTTCCTGGTTCTTTCCTTTTTACATGCTGTGCTGCTGCACACTTACATAACTAGCCAACCATGTGTGGAAACGGCATGCATAGGCTTAAGAGCCAGTTGAAGTGTTAGTTCCAGTGCAATAGAAACAAACAGGAAGGGCATTTTTCTTAGTATAAGAAGGCTGAGACACCTTCACGCATTGTAAAGTAATCGACATTTTTTTTCTATGCAAAGCAAAAACAAACAGGAAGGGCATTTTTCTTAGTATAAGAAGACACCTTCATGCATTGTAAAGTAATGTAGCCAGCACCTTGTAGGTTTGATATCCTGACGTTCCAATATTAACTAGGGCAAAAAATTCTTCAAAATGTCAGGATATCAAACCTACAAGCTGCTGGCTACATTACTTTACAATGAGTGAAGGTGTCTCAGCCTTCTTATACTAAGAAAAATGTCCTTCCTGTTTGTTTTTGCTTTGCATAGAAAAAAATGTCGATTCTGATACATATTTGGTCTGAACCAAGAAACTTTAAACTGTTGATAGGGAATTTGGAGAATAATAGTCCCAATATATCACACTGGGAAAAGCTGTTTTATTGAGGGGAGGAGGGTTTCCCTCATCCAAACTGAGTTCAAGAAACATTCACCCAGCACATTAGCAATGGCATTGCTCTGTACCATAGAATTTGAATACAGGTAGCCATGGCAATATGCTGCCCATTTCAGGTATTTTCATCCTAAAAAATGGGATTGTTGCCTGGCCATGTCATATTGGAAGAACACGAAGCCTCCAAAATAAGGGTAGAGGAAGTGATGGCATTGCATCAGATTCTGCCCTCCCTACATCTGTTACTTCTGCAGGGTGAATACTGATCAGCTATAATGATGTGCTAGCTGAATAGTCTAAAGGTTTACCTAGAAGTAACAGACTTGTTCCTAATAATAATGGGGCTTAGTTCTGGATAAAGAATTTCAGTCTTCCATGGCACTCCTATGTATATTTATTCATGAATTTGTCCCACTATATTCAGTAGAGATTAAGCCTATTGTGTTTAATATGTCAAGTTCTTTAAATAAGAGAGAAGGGGAAAAAAGTAAAATATGGCATGAGCTTTGAGTTAACAAAGCTCCATTTCCTCAATCCTGGTATGTCAATAGGCCAGACAAGCACACATTCCTGGTTTACATCAATGTTTGCCTCCATTTCCCTTAACAGAGCTTTCTAAAAGGATAATCTATGCTGTAGTAATCAGTGCTCAGTCATTGCAGGGTGCAAATATGGCTGCTCCCTATGCAGCGTTTATTGTTTATATACAGTTTCCCAAGCAGCAAAAGTTTTACATGGCAATAGCATTTCATTGGCTAAACTCCTTACCAATCCTCAAGAATATAGAAGCCAGAGACCAGAAACAGGGAGCAATTTGGCAATAACATCTTGTTGGTATGAGGTAGCTGCTATCAGACAGGCAAGGTCATACAAGCCTGCACACTTTCACATCACCATGGTGATGTGAAGGAATGAGATAAATGTAGAGAAGAGACACCCAGGCGTTGGAAGGGCAGTTTTCTGCACATGACCTTTGCCTGGCCCCCACCTCTACACTATACAAAAATTTAGAAGGCTTCATCAACAAATTAAATTTAAGATGAACTAGAGGGGAACTTTAACTCTTACATAGGCAATGTTATTTAGAAGCCATTTGGCTTCTAAACTAGTTGCAAAACACGTTGTTTAATCACTTTGTACTTATTCCTGCACCATGCTGGAATTCAAAGTTATCATTTGATTTTCAGTTTATAAGCAGTAGAATTTGCTAGCTCGGGTAACTTAATCTGTCTTCTGAATATACTGTATCTGAATGTGATCTGGGAAATAAATCGTGTTTGCAATGAATCACTGCTTCCAAGCAGTCTTCCAACACTTTCTACTCTTCTGCTTGCTTTTGGAAACCATTAGCTTCCAGCTTAACAGCTTCAGATGCACACACACACACACACACACACACACACACACACACACACACTGAGAGAGAGGGGGGAGGGAGGGAGGGATTGGTATTTGTATGTTGGGCTTGGAATGCATTAAAGAATAAGTATTTTGATATGTGTTTATTTTTCAAATGTTGGCCTATAGTACAAACATCTAGTGGCACTGCACCTGTATTTTTTAAAAGTGATTGACATTACCATCTTATACAGACCTTGGCAAAAGCACCTCTTTGGGGAGAAGCAAGACAACAATTGCTTTTCCCATCATTTATTTCAATGATGCTTTCACACAGGATTCTTCTAAAACAGAAATCATCTTCCTTTGATTTCTATATTTCAGTGTATTTCAGTAGCTGCCTTGTGTAGTTTACCACCGCCATCACCATTTGTTCAAGTGTGAGACTTGAATTGCTGTGAACTGAGTCCCATTCCACAAAAACAAACCATACTTCAAAAAGAAAGCACGTTTTCCCCACTTAAATCTTATTTCCTTGGAGTATTCTTTTCAATTATGCTTTGTTAATTCTTCATCTTTTAGCATAACTTCTAAAGGTGTATTCTAAAAAAAGACATAGATTTTTTTTGAGAAAGCACTGAAAACTATTTGAGAAAAGCGAACACAAATCTGTTCAGTTTGGATCAAAAGTAAAAAATATTGATCAATAAGTTACAACAAGTATGTGGTGGTATCTGTGACTATAAAGGACATAAAATCAGCAGCCAATGCAATTTCTTGATTGCAGTTGAAGTCTGCGAGGCCTCATTGCGACACTTGCAATTGCTGGGTTCCTGTATTGTTCCCTCAGGCAAATAAAAAAAAACATGAGGATTGTAATTGAATTCAATAAGGCTGCAACTTTATTTCAATAGACTCCAAACTGCCTCCTCTGAAATGCTGCCTCACAGCTACTATCCTCGAGCATCTTCTGCATTTCCCCCTGGAGCAGTGTTTCTCAACCTTGACAATTTTAAGGCATGTGGACTTCAACTCCCAGAATTCCACAGCCAGCAATGCCGGCTGTGGAATTCTGGGAGTTGAAGTCCACATGCCTTAAAATTGTCAAGGTTGAGAAACACTGCCCTGGAGGATCCTTCTGCAAACTCACTGGGCTGATGGAAGTTGTAATGTCATGCTGCCTAGAATTGTTGGGAACTGTAGTCCAACACATCTCGCTGACCTTTTGGTAGGTGTTTATGAAAATGGGAATTGTGTTGTTTCACAAAATTATATATATCATGAATTCCTATGTGTATATCATTCCCAATGGAATTATGAATGCAAAAAGATTCTTAAATTAGCCAGGCATGTCCTTCCCTTGAGAATATTAAAAAAAAAAAAAGAAGAGAAAATCCATTGCAATTTGTGGAAGTTCAACACAAGCAAATTGATAGTTTTGTAAAAGGGCTAGACAAGAAATGTTTCCTTACCTTAGCAGAAATAGAATAGCCACAGGTGGGGGGGGGGGGACAGTGGAATGGAAATGACTTCTAATTTCCTGCCAGCTTCTTCACTGTTTTCTTATGGGAGGTTGGCAGAGAGCATCAGAAATCTTCCTTCCTTCCTTCCTTCCTTCCTTCCTTCCTTCCTTCCTTCCTTCCTTCCTTCCTTCCTTCCTTCCTTCCTCCCTCCCTCCCTCCCTCCCTCCCTCCCTCATTCTCAACTTTTTTTAGATATCACAGTTGTCTTAGGAAATTTTCAGTAGTTTAACTCCAGGGACTGTTTGTGGTTAAAGCCAACTTGCCCACAGGCAGCACATTATACCCTTTGCATGACCCAATTAAACATGTAGTTCAGTAGTGCAACTATATCCTTTGTTACTAAACACAAAATTTTATTCACTCATCTCAGTGAGTCCTTTTTTTAGAATTTGTCAAACATTTTCTTCTCCCTATGAAGTTTTATAAATTTCCCCATTGTTATACTCAGTAAATAATTCTTTTCTTTAGCTCCGTTTAAATTCAAAACTGTGGCCGTAATCTGAGATGACAAGCAGTTGTTGATTTTCCTATGTCAAGAAAAATAATAATGCTTGAATGTTGAAACATAATTGCACATACTGAAATTACAGTGAAGAGCTTGACTGGAAATTCCTTAAGAAATTTGGCCTTCATATACTATTTGATATATGTAATTTTCTATTTCCCTCTTTTTTAAAAAGATAGGCAAACTAATTCAGTGTAAAATAATTAGATGAACAGTGCAATATAACCATAAACAGATAATTTCAAGAATGATGCATTTTCATGTAAGTTCTTCATTTTCTTTTTTTTAAATAATAAAATTTTAAAAAGGAAAAGGTCAAACAATTAAAACAAAAATATTATTTAACGCAAATCTTCCTCAAATCCTGTTGAAATAAAAATCCTACTGTGTTATTATAAGCAGGAAGCCAATCGATGAATTGAAAATCTATTCTTAGGCAGCATCGCTTAGAGAATGCTCTTTAAAAATCCTTCAATTTTGCTCCTTCAGAAATAGGGAGAGAATGAGAGAAAGATGTATTCCCTGCCAGTTCCATATGCCATTCTTCTCAGGAAATTCCTTGCTTCTTCAGACATCTAGTGATGCTTTTGCCACACTAGTTACCTGGACTGTTTTCTCAACAATAAGAGACTATTGGTGGCAGAAGGAGTAGAGTGGCAAAAAGGTGGACAGGTGGCATAAATACAAGTAAATGCAGTGTCAAATTAGTCATTAATTCAGAGAGAGAGAGAGAGACCTAAGTCAAAAATAACACAGATTTCCAAACCTTTTAAAATGCAGTAGGAATAATATTTCCAGCACACCAAATTCCAGATTTATTCCCCTCACAGATTTGTATATAGCATGTGCAAGTAATAAACACTTATTTCCCATTACTTTCCTATTTCTGCAGATACAATGTTTACAAAGAGATGTTTAATCTGGGCAAGAGGAAAGTATTATGCAGGACACTACATCTTGGGCTGAATAATGGGATACCTCTGGTGTTCCCTATTCACACTGTGTTGAAGCTGTTTCTCTCCAGCCCTCCTTGGCATAGAGCCCTATCGAGAGGAAAACAAAATTAAAAGTCTAGTGGGAGGGATGCGTGGGTGAAAGAACATTCTAACACCGTTCACCATCACCATCGCCTGCTTCCACTAAAATCACACTTGTTGTGCTACTCTGTGGAGATTCAGCAGCAAACTCTGTTCACCATTCTGTGCCATTACAGACTGAGTTCGGTCTGTATATATTCTGGGCCAGGTGGTTTACATCCCTTCTTAACAGCAGTTTCAATTCCCTACTTATAAAACATAAGTAAAATGAACTTTACATAGGCTGCTAAACAACAAAGAAAAGAAAAAAGAAAAGAACCTTGACTCATTAAACATACAATGTTTGTGACTATACATCTATAGAACCATACATAATTGTTCTGCTTCCAGCAGAGCTTGGCTGGTAAATCATATGGAGTGGTAACTGAATGTTTCAGTACCAATTAAATAATGAAATATTGTTGACAGCTGCGCACTGAAGCCACTTTTGTATGATTCAGATTAACAAGCAGACTGACTTGGAAGGAGGGAGGGAGGGAGGGAGGAAGGAAGGAAGGAAGGAAGGAAGGAAGGAAGGAAGGAAGGAAGGAAGGAAGGAAGGAAAGTTAAATTGAAATGAGCAAATGGTTTTATTTTGGGATAAGGAAACCAATCTCTTATTTAATAGTCATTTTCAAAAGATGTGCAGTTTATCTGAATAAACTGACAGAGCATGGAAGTTCTTTTTTCCATATAGTCACCCATATATTTCATATTGACAAAGCAAATGTGAAAAAGTGTGGGCTGGCACCTCCTTCTTCTCAATCACTGAAAGTGAAATTTATTTATGACAGAGCATGGAAGGAAAATAAAGGGACATCATTCTTTAAGCAATTACAAGAATAACTATACCGTTCTTTTATACAAGTTTTAAGAATACAGAACGATACAGATGCAAGTAGGAGGTAAATTGCTCATTTTTATCTTGATTTAATAATTTACTCTAATGTTAATGACTTTGTCTTAATTTAGTCATACCTGAATACTAGAGACTTGGACCTGATTGGTTGATTGATTGATTGATTGATTGATGTGTTTGTCAATTTAAAGAATAGGAACAGAGCCAAGGGAAAAAATACCAATTCTAGAATCAAAGTCTCTACATCATTTTTATTATCCTGTATTATTTAAGACATTTCTTAATACACTGCTTTTAATCCAGATATAGAAACACACAATTAGAGGCAGGCTCTCTCCTTCAAGCAACAGGAGCACCCAGTGAGTCAGGAGACCTTGCTGAATAAACAGTGATGCAAGGCAGCATAGATATCTCTAAACACTGGGTGAAGCAACTTCTCTGAGGGATACTTCATTTATGGAAGGCAATTCCACTCTATATGAAGGGATATAATTCCACTGGAAAGGTATTTCTAGTGTACTTCATGCCATTTTCCCCCAAAATCTTATTTTAATCACATTCATAATACGAACATATTTGGTTTATAAAGCTCGGTTTCATTGGTGACAAAAATTAGCCAAAATAAATTCTAATTTTTCCCATTATAAAATACAAAATAATAATAGATTACTCACTGGTAAACAGAACAAAATAAAGTGACTTTCTGCCAGTGCATAATTAACTTATGAGGTCTGCTATTACAAGACTGATTTGTCTATTTGTTTATTTATGCAATCTATTGCTTCAGATGTACTCTAAGAAGTTTACAGATACTAATAAATCCAACACAATAATGTTTTTGTATTATTATATTTGGTTTATTAGTATCCCTCCTAACATAATATGACACAATTAAACTAGTAATCCTCAGTCAGTCCTCAAAGGCCTTCCCAAAACAGTGGGTTTTACTAACAGGAGGCTGTGGTAATAAGCGATGACCTTGTCTGGGGGCAATCAAGTTGTTTCATTGTAGTGGAGCAGCTGAAAGATGTGAAAATGGTCAGCAAATTGATGATGGATTGATTATGTATCATCAAGTTGGCATTTGATGTACCATCAAGCAGGCAGTGACTCTTAACAACCACACAGATTTTTTTTTCCCCAGGATGATCTGTCCACAACTGGGCCCTTCAGGTCTTCAACGGTGCACCATTACTGTTGTAATTCAGTTTACTCCACTTTGCTGGTGATCATTAAATCAGAGACTTCATAATTGATAGAGAACATGAATACAATCTGGATATGAACAAAGTTCATTTCCATAGAAACCAAGAGAAGTCAGTTCACTGTACAGGGTAGTTCAAAATGCTTTATTTCATTAAGGGTTTGATCATGGCCAGTTCAGAATAGCAGTGATCAGGACCATGGCTAGTTCCATGATGTTCCTTTAGCAAAGTGGGGAAAGGGCATTATTAGTGACAGCATGCCCTCTACCTGAGCCTTAAAAACACTGGCTGAAATTATTTTTCCACCCTGCTGTAATCCTGTAGGTCACACCATGGCTCCTTCAATCACATGCTCCTGAACAAATGAGTGAGTAGGACAATTATAAGAGATGCTACAGGGAAAACATACCTCAGATTTCATGGCTGATGAGAGAGCTATGGCCTCAGACAGGGAAAATATACTAGAGTCTATAAAGAGATCCCTGGAATTAGGTGCTTATTTCTTATCTGAATTAGGCTTGGGGTGAGTCTGTACCCTAAGGATAGAGGATTTGACAGTTGGTAAAAGCAGACCTCTGAGTTGGATAGATTTCTAATCTGTTCCAGCATGGTTCTTTTTTAATCTTACACTGTTAAGAAATTACAGTGAACTCTGCATTGACTGGTGACTGGAAAAGGGACATTTGAATGAGAAAGGGAATGCCATGCTTATTAAAGAAAATTAAATGACACACTGTTTTAAAAGGGTAATAATGCTGTTGAAGGATTAAATAATATTACACATTTTTTCAGACATTGTACTTTAGTGTGATATGGCCATTAGATTATAATTCTTGTAAGTGTAGTATTCTATTTTAACATGTTGAAGTTATTTTGTAAATAGTTTCCCTGTATGCATAAAGCACAAATTTAGGGGTAATTGCTACCTTGAGAATTAATGAAACCCATCAATATGAGAGTTATTTGGTACTCAAATAGAAATACTGTAGTATCAAAGTATGGGATCAATCCTGAAGAAGAAACAATGTTTATAGTTGTTGTTGTTAATTGCGAAGTCATGTCTGACCCATCGCGACCCCATGGACAACATTCCTCCAGGTCTTCCTGTCCTCTACCATCTTCTGGAGTCCATTTAAGTTCTCACCTACTGCTTCAGTGACTCCATCCAGCCATCTCATTCTCTGTCGTCCCCTTCTTCTATTGCCCTCAATCTTTCCCAGCATTAGGCCCTTCTCCAGTGAGTCCTTCCTTCTCATTAGGTGGCCAAAGTATTTGAGTTTCAACTTCAGGATCTGGCCTTCTAAAGAGCAGTCGGGGTTGATCTCTTCTAGGACTGACCGGTTTGAACGCCTTGCAGTCCAAGGGACTCGCAGGAGTCTTCTCCAGCACCATAGTTCAAAGGCCTCAATTCTTTGCGCTCAGCCTTTCTTATGGTCCAACTTTCACAGCCATACATTGCAACTGGGAAAACCATGGCCTGGACTATACGCACTTTTGTTGGCAGGGTGATGTCTCTGCTTTTTAGTATGCTGTCTAGATTTGCCATAGCTTTCCTCCCCAGGAGCAAGCGTCTTTTAATTTCTTGGCTGCAGTCCCCATCTGAGGTGATCTTGGAGCCCAGAAAAATAAAATCTGTCACTACCTCCATTTCTTCCCCATTTATTTGCCAGGAATTGAGAGGGCCGGATGCCATGATTTTGGTTTTCTTAATGATGTTTATAGTATCCAGCAGCAAAATTACAAGCAATTATAATCTAACTCCTTTCTGTGTCCATAATGAATTTATAGGGTCTGACAGGCAGGTGTCAGCATTAAAGAACTATCAGTTCAGTACTAATTGATAGACTTACTAACACTCTCAGCAGGAAAGATAAATGAGTGTACAAATATAAGAGGTCAGTATGTTGTTTGCAGTGATAATTTTAGATACTCTGAAGATCTTGAATGGTGCATAAGCTGTAACTCTCCCATTTAAACAATTACAGTATATGTTATTCCCCGTCAGAAATAATGTACCTAGGGCTGCCTTTATAAAACTAAAACTGAATGACACAGAAATCAAGCCAGCACAGGAAAATCTAATTCTTGGACAGAATAACATATTGTTATGGTTGCTTTTTAGTCTGGGCAGTATATTCTGTGGTCATGTTTTTAACTACTTTAATTGTATCTTTTGATGGTATAAGCTTCTCAGAGACTTTTGAAGTGGGTGGCCATTATACATCTAATCAGTAATAAAACGCTTTGTACTGGACTAATGTCAGTTCTTAAGCATCCTGCCATCTTAGGAAGCAGCCTTTTAGTAGAGCAGACTCCACACCCATCCAAATCAGTGCTGTCTGCTCACTGGACTCTGTACCCAGTGAAGTAAAAGGCAATAGGACCAGTCAGGACCTAAACTCAGAGAATTGATTTTCTCTGAAAACAGTCATAGACCATCAACTGGAGCAAAGACTTAGGTAGGCAGTCCACTTTAGTATCCCCAATCCTTCAATCCTTCTTGACTCATCCTTAGCCCTACTACTTTATTAGTAGGAGGGAGATAAATGAATAGCATGGTAGCTGGGTACATCTGAGAAACTGGCAGTATTTCCAGTAGGACTGGTATTAGTTTTGAGGCCAGCTTCCAAACTAAGGGAGCATCTGGATAATGTCGCATTTCTCTATAAGTATGCCTTTATTCTCCATCAAATCAAATTCATATTTCTGTCTTAAAGTATCCAAATAATGGTGATTATGAATAAGTAAGTAGAGTGTATTAACATCAATGAGAATGCCACAAACTGATAATAAACCTCTCTGATACATATACATATACATATACATACTGTCCACATATACTGTGGATTGTAGCGGCTATAGTGAAATAAAAAGGATACATTGTAACACCTATTACTTCCCCCCTCCCCTCTAGGAGTATGGCAGAACCTGCAGGAAGAAAAAAGAAAGAAATGACACCCCCCCCCTTTAATACTGGGTTCTGACAAGTCAGAAAGATCATCCTGGTTACTAGCCTGATTTTCCTTCTTTATATTTTTAATCCATTTATTCTGCTCTTGCTCTCTGTGGTAATGGGCAATAAGTCCAGTCCTTCAGATATTTGAAGACACTATCGTACTTACTTCGGTCATCTTGTCTGTAGGCTAAATATAGCTATATCCTTTAACCCTACTTCATAAGGTTTGGTTCCAGACTCTTCATCAACTTAATAAACATTCTCTGAACTTACTTCAATTTTTGAACTCCAATGTCCAGAAATGGACCGACAAATTGTAAATTGTGTAAAATATAACATTATTAATTATTGTTGCAAGTAAAACATGCTATGATGTTTAGCATCAATATCATTAATCCACAGAAGGAAATATTTATAAGTATTGAGCATAAAGAAGCAAAAGAAGAAAGCAATTAGGAAATGTAACAACAAAAAATGATATTTGTACGGACCACTTACTCATGAATATCAGTCTTCAGCCTATATCTCCATTCTGTTGGAGATTTGCCTAGTTTGTTCTGAATCCCAATCAGAATAGAGCTGGAAGATTCCTTGGAGGTCTTCTACTCCAATCCCCTGTTCAAGCAAGAGATCCTATACCATTTCAGACAAGTGGCTGTCCAATCTCTTCTTAAAAACCTCCAGTGATGAAGCACCCATAACTTCTGATGGGAAGCTGTTCCATTGGTTAATTGTCCTCACTGTTAGGAAGTTTCTCCTTAATTCCAGGTTGCTTCTCTCCTTGATTAGTTTTCATCCATTGTTTCTTGTCCTGTCCTCTGATGCTTTGGAAAAGGACCCCCTTCTTTTTGTGGCAACCTCTCAAATACTGGAATATTGCAATAATGTTCCCCCTAGTCCTTCTTTTCTCTAGTCTAGACTAGCCAAACCCAAATCCTGCAACCATTCTTCATATGTTTTTGTCTCCAGGCTTTTAATCATCTTAGTTGCTCTTCTTTGCCCTTTTTCCAAAGTCTCAACATCTTTTTTGTAATGTGGTGACCAAAACTGAATGTGGTCTTACTATAAAGTACTAATATTTCACATGAATTTGATTCTATGCTGTTTATACAACCAAGGATTGTATTAGCTTTTTTGGCTGCTGCTGCATACTGCTGGCTCATAATTAAGTGATTGTCCTCTAGGACTCCAAGGTCCCTCTCACAGTTACTGTTTTTGAGCCAGGTTTCACCTAATCTCTACTTGTACCTTTGGTTTTTCCTGCCTAAATGTAAAATCTTGCTTTTCTCCACATTAAATTTCATTTTGTTAGATAGGGCCAATTGTTCAAGTATATCAAAATCTTTTTGGATCCTGAGCTTGTCTTCTGGGGTGTTGGCTATTCCTGCCAGCTTAGTGTCATCTGCAGATTTGATGAGTTCCCCTTCTATTTCTCATCTAAGTCATTTATGAAGATATTGAAGAGTACTACGCCCAAGATAAAACCTTGTGGTACCCCACTGCTTGCTTCCCTTCATGTAGATGTAGTACCATTAAGGACGACTCATTGAGTATAGTTTGTCAGCCAGTTACAAATCTATCTGGTGGTGATGTTGCCTATCCCACATTTTTCTAGCTTACCAAGAAGTAGGTTGTGGTCTACTTTGTCGAATGCCTTGCTGAAATCTAAATATACTATGTCCACAGCATTTCGCTGATCTACTAATTCAATCACTTTGTCAAAGAATGAACTAAGATAATTTTTTAATTATCTTTTCCAGTATCTTCCCAGGTATTGATGTTAGGCTGATTGGTCTGTAGTTTCCTGGGTCTGTTTTTTTTTCCTTTTTTGAAGATAGGAATCACATCAGCTCTTTTCCAATCCTCAGATAATTCCCTGGTGTTCCAGGATTTTTGAAAGATACAGTACAATGGTTCTGAGATAACATCTGCCAGCTCCTTCAGAATTCTGGGATATAATCCATCAGGCCCTGATGATTTATATTCTTCAAGATCAGATAGGTATTCTCTAACCATTTTCTTGCTTATTTTATTTTTTATTTCTAGTCTGTCTTTTACAGTTATGTTTTTGGTGGTTGGGCTATAGTTTCTTTTTGTGTGAAGACTGATGCAAATAATAAGTTAAGCAGTTCTGCTTTCTCTCTGCTGCCTGTGACTTCCTTGCCATCGTCTCTCTTAAGTGGACCTACTGTTTCCTTGACTTTTACTTATTATTTGTATGTTGAAAGAAACTTTTTTTTTATTATCTTTGACTTTTGTTGCAAGTCTTTGTTCATTCTGAGGCTTTACTTTCCTGACTTCATCTTTGGAGATTCAGGCTATCTGCTGACACTCTGCCTTAATTATGTGTCCCTCTTTCCATTTTTTGTACTTGTCCTTTTTGTCTTTCAGTTTATCAGAGAGATCTTTGTGCAACCAGGCTAGTTTCTTCTTGGAAACTAGTTTCTTCAGTACTGTGATGGACTGGACTTTTATGACAACATTTTTCAGAGTTTCCTACACTTCTTGAGTTGCTTTCCCCTTTAGGATTTTCATCCATGGAATCTTTCACATGCTTCTTGAGTTGTTTTCCCCTTTAGGATTTTCATCCATGAAATCTTTCCTAGGCTCTCTCTGAGTTTGTTAAAATCAGCTCTTTTAAAGTTTAAAACACTGGTTAGATTATGTTCTATTGCTTGTGTTATATTGAATTCCAATATAATGTGGTCACTCTTGCCTAAAGTTCTAGTAACTTCAACTTCCACTATCACTTCTCTATTAGTAAAAATTAGGTCCAGTATAGCATTTCTTCTAGTTCTCTCCTCTACCTTTTGGATGACAAAGTTGTTAGCTAGATTGGTTAGGAATCTGTTTGATCTCCCACTTGTCTCCTAGCTGATATCAAGGTAGCTAAAATCTCCCATTACTACTGTGGTATACTTCCTACATACATTTGTTAATTGTTTAGCAAAAAGTTCCTCTGTTTATTCTGCTTGGCCTGTAGCATACACCTATAGCAATGTCATTCTTTTTTCCTTTTATATTGACCCATATGGATTCTAGGAGGTTTCCATCCTTGGTTTTGTGGATTTCTGTAGAGATGTAGTGATCTTTTATATATAATGCAACTCCACCTGCTCTTTTGTTAGATCTGTTTCTTTTGAATAGTTTGTATTCCATCAGTACATTCTAGTCATGAGTTTCATCCCACCATATTTCAGTAATGGCAACTATATCATATCTACTAATACTTCAAGTTCACCCTGTTTGTTCCCTAAACCTTGAGCATTCGTGTATAGGCATTTGAGTTCTTTATTGGTCTTAGGTATGTTTCTTATATCTCCTGTTTTGTATCTTGGTTTTCCATCCTTTCCATCACTCTCTACTTCATTGTGTTTTTCCTTTTCTTCTTCCTCTTCTTCTTCCTCTTCTTCTTCTTTCTCTTTATACCCTACTTCCTTAAGTTATTGGTTATCCAGTGGCTTTTGCTTGGAATTAGGTTCTAAAGGTCTTGAACATTGCTCCCCTCCTCAATTTTAGTTTAAAGCCCTTGTGATGAGATGAGCCAGTTATTCAATAAGAATAAGAGGAGAGATGTTCTGTATCAGCCTTTCTCAAATGCTGCTCTCCAGAATTCCTTGTCAGTTCATCCAACCAGCAGAAATTTAGCAAAATCTGCCTTACAGTACTAGTTTAAATTAAATGGGTATGTATCTGCTTAATCAGAGGAATTTTGTTCTGTTCAAATATGGTTCATTTTTACAACTCTATGTAGGCTACTATGGGAAAAGACAGATTCTTGCTCACATTTGTCCATACAGCACCACAAAACAACCACATTCTAATTTGTTTAAGAATACCATATATATATATAATTTTATTATTCTTTCCTGATAGCACATTAAACAGAATATCCTTTCCAAGCAGTTTGCAAGGAATTTAAGAATCCCAAGAGAGTGTTCTATGAGCTAAAATTCAGAGAATCATAAAACCATAAGAAAAAGACCTTGGAGCTCTTCTAATCCAGTCCTCAATGCAGAATCTACTAGAGCATCTCTGATGGATAACCATTTAGCCTCCATTTGAAAATCTCTAGTCATATAGCAGCCTGGCCCATTGATTGACATCTTATACAGAACGTAAGGACCCGCCTCAGACCCTCTTTCCAAGAAAGCAGAATTCTTGGAATGACTTCATTCCGAAAAGAACTTTTATTAGACAGTAGGTATAGAAGGCAGTAGGCGTAGAAGGCAGGATCTGAGGGGTCCCCGTGTGAATCAATAGGTTAAAAGAGCAACTAGCAAACCCCGCCCCAATAGTCCATCCTGTCAGTTCACATGGGCCAATCTCCAAGTGTAAATCTGCTGTGGGAACAGGGATGATAACAAACCATTCCCAAGGTTGTTTAGGCCATTAGGTCTTCACACCTTTCCTTCCACAGCAAGAGATAAGCCAGATGGCCAGAGGCACATTCCTTTCTCATTCTAGGTTGGCATCAAGGGAGATAGTTCAAAGAGCAAGCATATAGAGAGGAGCAAAGAAGATGCATTGTAGCAGATATAGGGAAATAAAAAGGATACATTGTAACACCTATTACTTCCCCCCTGCCCTCTAGGAGTATGGCAGAACCTACAGGAAGAAAAAAGAAAGAAATGACACACGCACACACACACACACACACACACACACACACACCTTAATACTGGGTTCTGACAAGTCAGAAAGATCATCCTGGTTACTAGCCTGATTTTCCTTCTTTATATTTTTAATCCATTTATTCTGCTCTTGCTCTCTGTGGTAATGGGCAATAAGTCCAGTCCTTCAGATATTTGAAGACACTATCGTACTTACTTCGGTCATCTTGTCTGTAGGCTAAATATAGCTATATCCTTTAACCCTACTTCATAAGGTTTAGTTCCAGACTCTTCATCAACTTAATAAACATTCTCTGAACTTACTTCAATTTTTGAACTCCAATGTTCAGAAAT
The DNA here is from genome assembly GCF_016545835.1 of Crotalus tigris. Lineage (NCBI taxonomy): Eukaryota > Metazoa > Chordata > Lepidosauria > Squamata > Viperidae > Crotalus > Crotalus tigris. The sequence goes on from NW_024096505.1 coordinate 4,196,166, forward strand.
GGACCGACAAATTGTAAATTGTGTCTGACTAGGACAGAGTACAATAGAACAATCACTTCTAGGGGACAATATTTCTGTTAATGCATCCCAAGATAGCATTTGCCTTTTTAGCATTTATATTGCACTGCTGGTTTCTGTTTAACACATGTTTGACAAGGATACTCAGACCCCTTTTCACAGGGACTACTGCCTATCCAGGTTTTCTCTATCCTGTAATTGTATCTTACATTTTTCTACTCAGATACATTTTTCTTATTAAATTCCAGCCTATTCGTTTCAGCCCATTGCTCAAGCCTATCTCAATCTTTTAAAATCTTTATTTATCTTTAGTATTAGCTAGTCTTCCCAGTTTTCATCTGCAAATTTTATAGGTATCCCCCTCAATTTTAACATGCAAGTCATTGATTAAAATATTGAATATAAGACCTGTTGTATGCTATTTGATGCTTCTTTCCAGGCTGAAGGAATGAGCAGTCTGTGCGGTCATTCAGCCAACTGTGAGTCCAACTAACAGCAGACTCATCTAGCCCATATTTTAGCATTTTATGAAAAATATTATGAGGCATTCTGTCAAAGGCTTTGGTGGAGTCCAGGTTCACTGGGTTTATGGTCTTTCTATGATCTATTCAGCTAATAATTTTACCAAAGGAAATAAGGTTAATCTGCTATGATTTATTTGTGATAGATTCATGCTAGCTCCAGTTAATTTTTCATGTCTATTCAAGAGCTAATAAACCTGCAGATTGATGATCTGTTTGAGAAGTCTTTCAGGTTCCTACATTCAAATCAAATTTTAAAACTCTGGTTGAATTCATATAATTAAAAAGAATGACATTACAAAGAATTCCTTTACAATTGCTTTAGCCAAATAACTGGCTTTGATCCTTTTATGCTTCTGGGAACAAATCCCATTTAGGACTATGTAACTCTTCAGATTTGACTCCAAGAAGGTGCTTTGGAACATGTGGGAGTAGAAGTATAGCACCCTATCTGCAACTCTTTAAAGCAATCATGTCTTTTCCTGAGGTCACACAGTTTGGTTGCAGGTGCTACATTTGACATGCACATGCTCTTAAAAAACTGAAACTGAATCCAAAGAAGTATATAACTTAACCAAAAAAGATTTGGCATCAGTTAAGTGGCAACTGTCAGCCCGTCAAAGTAGACCAGGTTAGGAAATACAAAGCAAGGATGCAGAAATGCTACTTTACTTTTGTATGGTATAAGAATCTTGGAACACTGACAGTTTCTTCCCCTGCCCCTTCTTATACCAAACAGAATCAACATTGTTTTGAATGTCTTCCTCACATCTTTTCACTTTCCAGGACTAAAATGTCATTTGCTTTCTCTTAATGGTACTTGCACTCTTTCATTAAGATTATCTCTATACTCTTGTACAGTAAATTGCCCACTGATAAATAGCAGCATAAATTTACCTTAGGACTTGATAATCTGGTATAAACTTTATTTGGAACATTTATATGACTGTCCAATATAGCAACATGTCTCTGGACAGTATACAAAGGATCTAGGACAATAGTGCAGCCAGCTTGGTGTGGCCAGCTCATCATCACCAGCTGACCATCATCAAGTCACCTTTGCCAACTCACTGCTTGCAAGTCACCACAGGACAATCCCACATGGCCAACTTGTGCAGGGACATCTTACCATATGTGGACGAGCAAGTAGATGGGCAGAGCGCAGAGCAGCAGCTGGTGGTTTCCCATTTTCACACCTTCTGCTGCCACTGCCACCAAGCTTCAGGCCAAAGAGGCTAAGGACGGTGGTGGCAGTGGGCAGGATGGGCAGCAGGAGGTGATGGCAGCCAGGACGTCCCATTTAAACACACACCCTGTTGCCACTATTGCCTTCTCCAGCCTTTTCAGCCCAGAGCTCGGTGGTAGCAGGTGTAAAAATGGGATGACCTAGCCTCCACCTCCTGAACTGAATTCATAAGCTTATAGGTAGCCAGTGCAACTCACAGAATAGACGCATTACCTGTCACAAGAAATGTCACAATTATCCACACTACTGCATTCTAGACCAACTGAAAATTTGGGTGGTCTTCAAGGGCTGCACCATATAGAGCATATTACAACATTCTAACCAGGATACAAATAAGATATGAGTGACTATAAGCATATCTCTCTCAATCCAGGAACAGATGCATTTGATGCACATGCACAAGACAAAGTTGTGCAAAAACTCCGTTTGTCACAATTATCAAATTTTACACTGAACCATGTGGTGTAATACACACAGAGAGAGAAACACAAACAAACACAGGGAGAGTGAATCCGGGACTCTTCTGTGGTTTCATGTAGATGTTTAAAAGGAGATTGGGGAAATTACAATGCTACTTATGTACAAATCAGTCATCAATTCTATGGACTCAACAAATACTATCACTACAGGGAAATTCTTCATTATTCACTGGCTAGCCAAAAATAAGTGCCAGATCTTCAATCAGCCTAGAACATATAAAACCTCATTGAAATCAATTGAAACAAGCATAAGTCTGAAGCCACGGTGTCATACATTTCGTGCTCTAAAGTCAAAAGGAAATGGGATTTTGTTCTTGTAAAGCGTTTTATTAATTTTGTATACACTACCTTTAATATTGCCATTCTCAAGGATAATGCAGCTTTTGCCAGAGTAAACAACAGGCTTCAGCAAAATACTTTACCTTAAGGATCTGGATCTCTCCAGTGGCTCAAGTCAAAAGTATTGAAACAAGCCACTTAAATTCAGCTAGCTGCTTCTTTCCAGAAGAACTTTTTTTGTGCACTTATTGAAGGCCGGCAAAGTGTCAAATTTAACAAGGTGCACCAACTTGGGGCCTTGCAGAGGGCTAATAAATGGTTGCAAAAGGAGGAAAAATAAAGAAAAATGTATATTTTATTCTTATAAAGTACTGGTGAAATTTATTATTGGAATGATACATTCTATTTTAGTGAACATTTCTGGAAAAAGATCAGACTAAGAAAACGAGATTTGCAAGAATGAAGCATAGTAGTGGGAAGAAAACTTTACATGGATAGAATTATATATTTTTGGTTCTTTAGAATACTTAAAAGCTTTGTTGGGCTCCAGTTATTGATTTCTAGATGATATACAGGAGATCATGAAATATGTATAGCTTCAATTATTTAACAAGAGGCTCAAGAAAGTAATTCTCATGTCCTTATAAATTGATTGATTGATTGATTGAATTTATGTGGCTGCCCATTCACTCTCAGTGACTCTGAGCAGTTTACAGAAATAGAAACCCAATATACAAACAATAAAAAACAATAACCCCCCCCCACACACACACACACACCTCCTTGGTGACAACAATCAACAATCACTTGATGGGCTCCAGAAAGAGGATAAAGGGACAGGATTGAAGGCTGAGACTGATAAGAATTATGGAAAGGGAATATACATTTATTCTGAGTGAGTTTAGCTCCCAGGGACCAGATACACAGCATTTTGAATTTGCTGATAACATAGTCAAAACATTTTCCATGTCAGATTAAAAATAGGAGAAAGATTTATCTAGGGAGCAAGTGAATCAAATATTAGTTCCTGGAAATTTTATAGAATTGGTCAAAAAGAGATCATTCTGTAAACGCCTTGAAAAGAATAATATTGCCAGATTAGCCTTTTTAAAAATCAGATAATTTCTTTAATAGCCTGTGGAAATGCTGTAGATACAATCTATACTAATTTCATATTCCATGATAATCTGATTGGAAATGGAATTGGATTAAGTCAGGATTGCATGCTGTATTAATTATAGAAATACATAGATATCTTGAAAATTATAATAAAAAATGAAAAATTAAAAAAGAGGAAAGTTAAGTATAAGCTATACAGTATTGTGTATCACAGTTTGTTTTAAAAAAAATAATATAGCTAATTGATTTCTTTAAGTACTTCAGGCTTATTATGAGTTAATAAGAAACCTCATGAAGCCATTATACTAACTGATGTGAGCCTATTTAGTCCTTCAGTGCTGAATGATTCATGTCAATTTCTATACTACCATGATTTAAATGAGGCAATAGAAAGGGCACTCATCAGATTCTAAGATAACACACAGTTGAATGAATTGACAAAACTCAGAAGCCAGGTTATTGGTTCAAAAGGATCTTGATAGACTTGAATATTCAGCCCTATCAGTAATAAGCAATTCAATGGCAAGAAATGTAAGATCCTGGACTTAGGTAAAAAAAAAAAAATCAGATAGACAGCTACACGATAAGTTATACTGGCTTCAACCATTTGACTTGGAGAAGTATCTGGGCATTCTAGGAGACCACAGATGATGCATGAGACAGCAATGTACTACAGCTGCCAAAATAACTCTGCAATCTCAGACAATATCAGCAGAATTATAAGGGCCAAGGAAAATTATAGTTCTATGCTTAGTTGGATCACACTTGGAACACTGTGTCCAGTTCTGGTCATCATAGACAAAAAGAATGCTAAGTGAAGGGAAAAAGGTTTTATTGAAAAGTGCAAAGTTGAAATGTGTGATCACTAAAACCTATAAATAATAATTAAAGGAGCTTGGGATGCTTAAAAAGAGAAAGTTAATGATAGCAGTCTTCCAATACCAGAAGGATTGTCACAGGGAAATGCTGCGGATTTATGGTCTATAACCTCTGAGGATAGGATAAGTAACTTAATAGATAAGTTCTATTGGTGAAATTCCAAACATAAAATACAAAGGAATTGCTTGACCATGTCTGAATTTGCTTCCTTCAGTAATAATTCCTATATGTCTTTTTCTTTTAACTTCTTTCTGCCACATGCCTACTCCACCTTGGTTCATCTTTCTTTCACCATTATCCAAAGTCCAACCCAATCACATGTTTTTTTTTTCTGCACTCATCCCAACCAATCCAATTTTAATCATTCGCCATTCCTCCTCACTTCCCTTCTCCTCCTTGTATTCTTCCTATCTTTATTCTTGTCTCCCTCCCTTTCTTATATGACCTCTACAACCATTCTGTTTCCAGCTGCAGCCCATATTCCAGTCATCTGTTCCAAGTTCATATACCTCAAGGACCAACTGTGTAACATCCATTTTTTTAATCATCATCCTTTAAAAATCTCTGCCCTGAGCTCTTCTTTCTAAAATGTGGGCACTTCCCATAAAAACTGAGCTCCTAGTGTTTTTCATCAGGCTGAATTGCGCTATGACAAGCATTAAAATAAGAATGTATCGGTGACACCAAACAGATGTGTTTTTGGTTCCAAACGATTACACCTAAATAGAATAAATTGCTTGCTTAAAATAGTTAAATATCTTTCTAACTTAACAATTCCTGCACATAATAGAGACTATTGATTAGTTAGATGCTGTGGTTTACCCTCTGCAATGATCTATTGAAAATGCAAGAAAACATTATACAGTGCAAATTCTGTTGTTTTAAAGCTTGTGTGTTAGTTTATTGTTCTTTGCTAATTGTCCTACTTTTTAATGTGACACTAAAATATCACTCACTTCCTTTTAACTTTTCAAACTAGAAGCTGAATTATTCAGAAAAGTAGCTGAATTTTGTGAGGTTATCAGAGATATAACACTGATCCTCTGATTTAAAGTCCAGGTGGTTTAATTTTGAGAGAGGTTTTTATTTTATTATTATAAATTTATAGTATTATATGATTTTGCACTTTATATTTATGCTTTTATGTTCATTTTATTTTTATTGTATTTTATTCTTCTGTTTTTCTGTGTTATGGTCTAAGACCAAAACAAATAATAGCGTTCATAAACAAGGCCTTGTCTGGGAAGCAGTTTCAAAAGAAAAAAAAATCCTCATTCTGTAAATGTGATAGAATCGTATAATTGTAGTATACCATTGTACTAATATACAAATCTGAAAGACTTCTGTTTTGAAGACAATCATAAATCAGAGTTAAAGAACAACTTCTCAAAGAATGAATTGGTTAATAGAACACTATAAAAAAAACTCCCAGGATGTTTACTCACTTTTAAACATGTGCGCAATACTTTTTTTTTTCATATGAGCTAGAGCAGGGGCCCCCAGCCTACCAGGCTACGGCCTGTTCGGAATTGGGCCACAAAAAGCATTGGGCGAGCGCATGTGCACACACAGCTCCCCTCACACAAGAAATGGAGCTGTGTGCGTGCTTGAACCATCCCCTCTCCCCCACTTGCCAAGTTCCCCCCAAAGTTGGGGACCATTGAGCTAGAGCAAGGTTCAGAAATATGGAAATCCCTCCCTCCCTTGTTATTTTATAAAACCTTTTATAGTGTTGTAATCTGCTTATGATGCTAACTTGCAAACAATGCCTTACAAACCACAATGGCTCAGCAAACACATTATGCAAAACCAAAACCCAGCAAACCACATTATAGACTGATGCGATGTGCAAATGAAATTACATCAAAAACAGCTTAGAGGAAGGACAAAATTTCAAATGCAGAACTTCCTAAGTTAACCTTTGGTATCTCCCGGGCTTGAGAAGAGTCCTATCTGAAGCCTTGGAGAGTTACTGTGGTCAGCAGAGTTTGTATTGAGCTATATAGACCAATAGTCTAATTTAATCTATTAAACTTCCCATAAACATTTATTTGGGGTTGTTTTTATTATTTGCTTTCTTCCTCTAGGAGGATCTCAAACAGAAAGTGAAAAAGATGGCCAAATTGACAGAATCAATGAGTGAGTACATACAGGAAGATCAATTCTTGATTTTTCTTCAGTCGTTTTATTTAGGAAAAAAAAAACTCTTTTGTAGATAATGTTCACCCAAATAATGTTTTTCTCCCATTCTATGAGATGCCTCTCCTCACAAAGGGTGGCATCTTTGGTACATGATTACATAGATGCCATGAATAACTTCAAAAGCATAAATAGGGAGTCACATCTTACAACTTAAAATGAGTATAAGCCAATCATGGCCAGTCAAGGTTCACAGCCTCCTGTCACTTATTGAGTTGTGAGATATGAAAGAATTGCCAATGGTATAATGTTTTCATATGACTAAAGAACCAATAAGAAATTACTGTTACAGGATGCAACTCAATGTAATTAAAAAGCAATTAAAAACAAATGCAATAGTAAAGAAAACTTGATAGATTGGATAATAGTGGTTGCTGGCCAGCATCCGTATCAGTAACCTCTGTTTTAAAGATAAGGGCACATAGGGACTTAGAGAAACTGATCCCAAAGGTAAAATTTAATCATATTCCTTTTTGAAAGGCAAGAACGGTTTTTAAATCCTTTAAATCAGTGAAGCTGCACACAGCTTAATGCAGTTTCATTCTTGCAGAAATGCTGTTTAGATTATGGAATTTGGGATATAATTCAGGTAAAACATTAGCATTTTTGTGACTAGAGCAGTGGTTCTCAACCTATGGGTCGCGACCCCATTTGGGGTCGATCGACCATTTTTCGGGGGTCGCATGCGCGTCGTGCATGGGGGCCCCGCCCCCATGCACGCAGCGCCGCGCATGCGCAGAACGTTTGTGTGACGGGGGTCGCCGCCACACAAACGTTGAGAAGCACTGGACTAGAGTATACTCTTTTTTGGCTGGGATTAGCAACTAACTTCTCAGATCTAGAACAAATGGTGTATTTTTAGAAATAATGTCATTCTTTACAAAAAAATCATATATATTCCATTGAAGTTTTTTCACAGAGGCTAAAAAGAGAGGTGGAATTGTTCATATCTTAGCAATTTTTGCAATGCCCAGACAGAAAGTAAACCATTACTTTCACTCTTAATTGACTTAGTTGGTCAGCAAAACACCAAATGTAGTTGATGAAATTCATTCGTAAAGACAGGAAATGTTAACTTCATTCTGTGTTCCTATGTGTTTGGTTACATAACTTGACATTATTATGCTGACAACCTTGGCCTTTGGTCCACTGGTAACAAGAAGTTAGTGATTTTGGGGGGGGGGAGGTTCGTAACAAAAACAGAACTGACCAGGTATACAAAGAGTAGGAATTTCATCATTTTTTAATGTGCTTCTGGTTGCCAGCTTTTAAATATGTACCATCTAAGAACATAGCTTTGGGTTTTGCAAGATCCAAACAAAAAACTATGAATTCACTTTTGCATTTTCCTGGTACCTTCAGGCTTTCAGCTTCACCTTTTGTTGTTTCTAGCATGGGGTTGATTGGGGGTCTGAGGTTGCTTCTTCTGCTTTTAACTCATTTTTTATTCTGCTTCTGTTTTTAACCTGTGTTTAATTGTGCTTTTAGTTGAATCTCTTTTATATGGTTTTATAGCTGTATTTGTAAACTGCCAAGAGTGTCTATATTTACTAAATAATTAAAAAGTTTTGGTGTTGACTTTTATAGCCCTTCTTGGCATGGGAGCAGGTTGAAGGACTGCCTTTCTCCAATTTCATTTGCCCAGATCCAGCAGGGAAGGCTTGTTACAAGTTCTGTTGCCTAGAGAGTTACATTTGGTGGGCCCTAGGAGCAGGCCTTTTCTGCTGTGGCACCCAGGCAGATGAATCTTCTCCCCACCCCCTAAGTTGAGATTGGTCCTGTCATTGTTGAGGATTCCAGGGGACAGATGAATTAGTGCAGGGATTCCACTACTTTTAACATTCCTTCATCTATTATTCATTGTTTTAGTTTGGCTTTTATATTTTAATGTATTTATGAACAGTTTTTAGTTCTGTTGTATACCATTGCTTGTGAAATTGCAGTGTACCTATATGTGAAGTAGTTTAACCCCTGGGACAGTGCAAAGACGGTCATGTTTCATTTTCACTTCTCCCCCAAAAGTAATCTGTATAAAAATGTAACATCATTCCCACTGAGTCTGTTAGGTTTAAGGAATAAACTGTAATAGGACTCTCCCAGTCTCATTTATAGTGAGTTACTTATGGCAAAGTCTCTGAATGATTTGAAACACCTTTTCTCAGATTTCTCCCCACCTGGGCTAAATTGCCATTTATGATTAAAGCTATCAACTGACTGAACCACTGTTTCTTGATTATTTATGTCTGTGTTGTCTTCAGGGCTTTTTTTGTCATAGAACGCCCAGAACGGAGTTCCGGCACTTTTTTTGGATGGAACCTTGCAGGGTAGGCAAGGCGGGTTGTATAAAGTGTGTGAGTTCCGGCACCTTTTTTTTTTTTTTTACAAAAAAAAGCACTGGTTGTCTTCCATTCCTTTCTTGGCCTTCCCATAACCGCTTATTGGATCCTTCTGCTGAATGCTTGGAAGACCGTAAATGAAATCTTTCCAACTCTTAAAATACAGTAAAAAAAAAAGATGTAACCGAGAGTAAAAGAACATGGGCAATTTTTGATTGTCTCTTTTAAGAAAAGTTAACTTTACCTACTGCCCCAGATTATTAATTTTTAAAGATTTCCCCTGTTGCGTCCTTCGCGAAATGGCAAGACACGAGAAGCAGTTGTAGTTCTTAGGAACTCTTTATTCTTAGTTCAGCTTTACAGTTAGAAGACACCGGCAACGCCCAAAACTCCTGGCCTCTTATATAGGCCATCCCCGGGTCAATCTGCAATTTTTGGCGCGCCAGCACTTGCGCATGCGCACAAGTACTGGCAACAGCCTGTCTGGTCCCGGGCAACTTGCACCTGCCCGGGACCGTTTGCAATGCCCCGAGCCTGCTTGCACAGGCTCAGGACATAACACCCCTTCCCCCCGGGCTAAAACTATTCCCCATATCATAATAACACATAACTCATTTCTTTAGTGTAGTGCCATGCTCCCCGATACCAGGTATTCCCGTTTTCCATCAGCCTCAGTGTTCTACTTTTCTACTAGCTCTGTTTTGCCAAGAGAGTTACAAAATCCTCCAAATACTTAGGAGATTTCCTTGCTCTCTGTGACCTCCTAAGTTCTGGGTATTTGCCAAGTACCCTTTGACTGAGGGGTGATGCGTGCCTGTCCCTCCTATTTTGCCTTGGTGGTTCCCAAGGGCTGTGCTCCACTGCCTGGCCTGCTTGCTTGCCCACCGGGCTCGTCAGGCCAGGGCTTCTTTCTCTGTGTAACCTGGTTGTCCCGCCTAGCTGTAGGCTCTCTGGCCCTTCTAAGTGGCTATCACTGTCGAGCTTTCCTGTAGAACCTCCTAGGTCCGTCCAAGACCTGTCAGGAGGCTGTCTGTCCCCTGAATCCCGTTCAGTGTCCGGGCTTGTGTGGTTTTCAGTACTGTCCCAAAACTCAGTTGTCCCTTGAGTGAAGTCAGAGATGTTGTAGTCGGGATTTGGTTCCTCGACCACCTCCCTGTGTGTTTGCCCACTTCTGGGGACAGGGGTAGTGTTGGGCCAACTAGAAGGAGTGTGTGCCAGCTCTCTTGCAGGGTATGGATTGTTGGGATGCTCCCGGGTATTCTCCCTGACTGGAGTACTGAGTGATGCGGGTGAGTAGTGATTATGCCTCCGGGGTGACTCCCTGGCTGGAGTAGGCGTTGATGCCTGGTATCTAGTTGGGCTCCTTGAATTCCTGTTTCGAGCACTCGCGGAATCTTGAGATGGGCTGTTTGTAGCTTCCCCATTGTTAATGGGCATCATTCCATGCCCCTCCCTTTGCCCAAAGGGTTCCCCCTCCCCCCTGGAAAAGACCCAGGAGTCTCAGTGGGAAGGTCCCGTCTAGGGCGAAGTTGGTCAATGTGCCGACGCAGGACATGACCGTTGTCCAGGGACACCTCGTAAGACAGAGGACCTGTGACCCTGGATATAGAAGCGGGGACCCATGTATGACCAGGCCCGTAATTACGAGTCCAAACCGGGGCACCCACAAGTAGTTGCCTAGGTGCCCTGGGGTGAGAGACAGAAGGAGGCAGTCTGTCCGGATGCAACCGGTCAAGCTTGGTAGTCAGTTTGTGCCCCCAACGAAGTTCAGCTGGGCTTCTCGCTGTAGAAGTGGACGGTGTGGTGCGATAAGAAAGGAGGAAGTCAGCCAACCTGTGATGCCAGTCTCCGTAGGTGAGTTTCTTCAAAGCGTCCTTGGTGATGCGAACCATGCGTTCAGCCATACCGTTGGTGGACGGGTGGAAAGATGCAGAGGTGGCATGACGAATCAGGTTAGCCTGCAAGAAAGCTTGAAATTCGGAGGAAGTGAATTGTGGGCCGTTGTCAGACACAATGACGTCTGGGAGCCCGTGTGCAGCAAAAATCCCCCTCAGTACCTGAATGGTCTTTGCAGTGGTGGTGGAAGAGACAGGTACAACCTCAAGCCATTTTGAATGGCTGTCAATGAGGACCAAGAAGAATTGACCCTGAAAGGGCCCAGCGTAGTCAATGTGCACCCTAGACCATGGAGACTGTGTTTCCTCCCATTTATGTACAGGAGCTTGGGGCATTTCAGGGCGCAAGCGCTGACAAAGGTGGCATGCGTGGACCTTAGCTTCAATGTCTTTGTCTAGGCCCGGCCACCACAAATGGCTGCGCGCAAGAGCCTTCATTCGTACAATGCCAGGATGACCCTCGTGGAGGGAACCTAAGACCCTAGTCCTCATTGAGGTGGGAATGACAACTCTGCTTCCCCAAAGCAGACAACCCTGAGAGGTGGACAACTCGTTCCTTTTAGACCAGAAACTCTGAAACTCAGGACCAGGACAGTGCTCAGGCCATCCAGACAAAACCCAAGAAAGGACACGTGAAAGTGCGTGATCTGTGCCTGATTCAGCAGCTACATCCCTGGCATTCAGAGGGGACTCGGGCAAGGCTTGGATAGAAAGAAGATTGATGGCTGGCGCGGGGTCAGCTTCTATTACCGGCAGGGGTAATCTACTGAGGCCATCAGCATGGCCCATTTCCTTTCCAGGCTTGTGAAGTAGGGAAAAATCATATGCAGACAAAAAGATAGACCACCTGAGCATCCTGGGGGAGATGATTTGGGGGAGTTTGTTTACGTGTGGTAAACAGTCCCAGCAAAGGCTTATGGTCAGTGAAGACCGTGAAATGCCTACCATATAAAAAATCATGGAATTTTTTAATCCCAGCAACAACAGCTAAGGCCTCCCTGTCTATTTGAGCATAATTACGCTCAGCAGAAGACAATGTTCTGGAGTAATATGCAACAGGAACCTGAGTTCCATCAGACCTGAGGTGGCTCAGTACAGCTCCTACCCCATAAGGGGAAGCATCACAAGCGATGCACACAGGAAGGGATTCATTGAAATGTGCAAGTACACTGTTAGAAGTGAGTAAGGCCTTGACCTCATTGAAACTTGCCTCATGTGTTTGTGACCACTGCCACACTGCCTGTTTATCTAATAGCCTGTGAAGAGGCTCAGCTACACTAGCCTTATGTGGAAGAAAGGAATTGTAGAAATTCAGAAGGCCCAGAAAGGCCTGTAGTTTGGCCTTAGACTTTGGCCTAGGGGCATGCATAATGGCTTTTAGTTTGGATTCAGCAGGGTGAATCCCAGCAGCATCAATTTTGAACCCCAGGAAATCAGTAGAAGGCACCCCAATTTTGCATTTGTCCTTTTTAAGTTTGAGGCCTGTTTTCCTGAACCTTGATAGGACAGCCCTCAGCCTTTCAGCTAAATTGTGTGTGGAGTCTCCTGCAATTAAGACATCATCAAAGTAGGGGCAAACCCCTGGTATACCCCTTAGTGTGTTTTCCATTACGCTTTGGAAAATCCCAGGAGCGACATTTACTCCAAATTGTAGCCTCTTTACCTTGAAAGCCCCTCTGTGGGTCACAATGGTCTGAGCTATAGCAGCATCATCATCAACAGGCAGCTGTTGATATGCTTGAGCTAGGTCAAGCTTTGCAAAAACACGCCCCCCGTTGAGGGAGGCCAGAATATGACTGACCACAGGAACAGGATAGGCATGTTGCTGCAATGCCTTATTGAGAGTGCATTTGTAATCAGCACAGATGTGAATGTCCCCATTTGCCTTGAGAGGCATGACAATGGGGGTCTCCCAGGGACTGGAGTCAACAGGTTCTAGAATTCCTTGTTGGATCAGTTCATCCAACTCAGTGTCAATTTTACTCTTTAAAGCAAAAGGGACCCTTCTTGCTTTAATTCTAATGGGAGTGACAGTGGGGTCTAGCTTTAATGACACAGGGGGTCCTTTGAATGTGCCCAGCTGGGGGCTGAAAACATCTGCAAATTCTTTGCAGACTTCCTGTAGGTCGAGTGTTTGTAGGCTGTTGAGCCCTGTGACGTGTATCCCCAAGGCCTCAAACCAATCGAGTCCTATGAGACTCGTTCGTTCATCCCCTACTACTAATAGGTCTAGTGGACCCTCAAAATCCTTATATTGCACGTTAAGGTAGCCTCCCCCTTAACACACACTCTGGAGTTTTGAAAGTCTGTTAGCACAATGTCAGAAGGCCTCAACTTGGCCTGGATTCCATTGCCGGAACAAATCTTCCTAAATGTATGCATAGAAATGATTGAAAGTGCAGACCCCGTGTCCAGTTCCATAGTTAATGGAACCCCTTGTAGCTTCACCTTGAGTGACAGCTTTTTCTTAATGGGCTTGTGTGTGTCTGTCCTATAGATGCTTCTTTGCGAAGCGCAAAACCCCACCCTATTCTGGCTGGGACCCCTGGTACCTTTCAGGCGCAATTCTTCCTGAGGTTGTACCTTCTGACGGCCCAGGCACACAGCTGCAATGTATCCTTGTTTTCCGCACGCCCTGCAGATAGCGGAGCAGAACTTACAGTCGGTTCTCTTGTGGCGACCTCCATAGCCGATGCACTTGGGGAGCGCTGAAGAGCTTCCTTTTTGTTTCCCTTCCTTTGTGGGTTGGAGACGGTCCACTTTCTTGTCTGGATCCTCCTCGGAGTTTCTTTGGACTTCTTCCTGGTGCACGGATGCAGCATCTGGACTGTTTCTGATCGGCCGCATGTTCTTGACGGCGCCGCCCACTGCTTCTTCTGCGGTGACCTCTCTCAAGGCATCTTGGAAAGACAAGTCCTCCTTGGCAAAAAGTCTCTGTTGTAACTCTCTATGCCTTAGTCCGCATACAAATCTGTCCCTCAGTCGTTCTTCGAGGTCCTTGAACTCGCAATGTTTGGCGGCCTTCCTCAATGCGGCGATGTACTCCTTGGCCGATTCTCTGGGTCGTTGATCTCTCTGCTCGAAGGTGTGGCGCCACGCGATGACGGACATCTTGGGCTGGAAGTGCTCCTTCAGTAGCTTTTTTAGATCTGCGTAGCTGACAGAATCTAGAGGAACAGGTGCTGCAAGGTTCTCAGCGATTTCGAATGCGTCTTGACCGCAAACGCACAGCAGGGTGGCAGCCTTCAAACTATCTTCCCTTACTTGGTTCACCTTGAGATAGTTTTCCACCCTGGCTACGTAGGACTCCCACCTCTCTGGATGTGAGACGTCGAATTCCGAAAGCCTTCCAATCTTTGCCATTTTTGTAGAAGGAAGGGTCTATCAGCCAGCCGAATGCACGCTGGATTGGCGGGTAGCTGCCGAGTCAACGCCGTTCCTGCTGCTCAGGATTCACTCGGGTAAGCTTACACCTTTTCTTCTTCAATGTAAGGCAATCCCACCTTCATCGCCAGTGTTGCGTCCTTCGCGAAATGGCAAGACACGAGAAGCAGTTGTAGTTCTCAGGAACTCTTTATTCTTAGTTCAGCTTTACAGTTAGAAGACACCGGCACGCTGGATTGCACGCTGGATTGGCGGGTAGCTGCCGAGTCAACGCCGTTCCTGCTGCTCAGGATTCACTCGGGTAAGCTTACACCTTTTCTTCTTCAATGTAAGGCAATCCCACCTTCATCGCCAGTGTTGCGTCCTTCGCGAAATGGCAAGACACGAGAAGCAGTTGTAGTTCTCAGGAACTCTTTATTCTTAGTTCAGCTTTACAGTTAGAAGACACCGGCAACGCCCAAAACTCCTGGCCTCTTATATAGGCCATCCCCGGGTCAATCTGCAACTTTTGGCGCGCCAGCACTTGCGCATGCGCACAAGTACTGGCGACAGCCTGTCTGGTCCCGGGCAACTTGCACCTGCCCGGGACCGTTTGCAATGCCCCAAGCCTGCTTGCACAGGCTCAGGACATAACATCCCCTTTCTCTTTTTCCCAGTGTCCTTTCCCTTGTCCTTTCCACAGAATTATTAGAAAAGTATCTGCTGAATGTTTCCACACAGTTAACCATGGTCTTTTTTGCTTCATGGCAATTCAAAAGGAATTCTTCAGAACATGGCAGTATTTCTCAACCTGAGCTGAGTTTAAAGCAACTTTAAACTCCTAGAATTCTCCAGTCAGCCATGTTGAAGTACACATACCTTAAAGTTGTTGAGATTGAAACATTGGAATCTGATATGGTCACCGAAGTTCTTATAACAGGGTATACTATTTGGCGCAATCACATATGAACTGTAAAATGACATTTAAAAACAGTTCACACGTGGAAATTAACACTTCTCTCTTCTTCTTGGGTTTGGCTTCTCTTCCTGCAGTAACTCATCTCACTTCTCATGGAGCTCTTCTTCTTCTAGACAGGGCTTTTCCCCATAGTAGGGAGCCTGAGGATGAAAACAGTGGGATTTAGTGGAAAGGGAGCAGGAGAATTTAGCCTCGCTTATTTGTGAGGGGAGATCAAATAAAGCTAGCAGCTATGAGTTTCTTTTTTTCTTGTTCAAACATGAGAAGAAGAGGGGGCTGATTTTAGACCAGCTTGAACCAATTCACATTGCTAAATGAAATATGAACCTCTGAAGGGTACAAATAGAAGTACTTCTACAAAGCAATCTCTCCAATATTTCCACAGACTTTTCAAGCCATCTGTCATTCTTGCCATTCTCTTAATGCTGAGAACAGTCAGGGAACATCAAGAGCCAATTAATAGTCCTTTAGGTCAACATAAAAATGCAAAACATGTTATTCAGTTATTGCCTGGTTCTCTGAATTCTGACAGCTTTGTAAACCAACCCAAAGACCCTCATTTTTGTTCCACACAGAAAAAGAACAGTGGTTCTCTGCACCCCTGCACCCACAGACAGAAAATTTCTGTAGGTTTTGTGTGCATTTATGTTGAAAAAAATGCTGGGCTGTTGGGATGAAGAGAAATCTGCTTGGCCTTCTAAGCATTATTATTCCTCTATAGAAATAGTCACTGAAAGCTGTCATGACATCAGCATGACATCATAGTTTTATAATTAGCCCTTTATTCAAACTGCAGCAAAGAGTCTTTAGGAATGTATGGCAGTAGAAAGAAGAATGGTTCACTTTAGACCAGGCTCAGAACTGGATGATCCAAGATCGTCACACACATTCTTTATTTAAGCCACAAAAAAAAAAAAAAATCAAAGCAGACAGGTATTGTAGGGATTCAGTCAATCAGTCAAAATATTTATTAGTCAACTGACTATGCAGAATAAACAAACACAATTACAAATGTCAATTCAAACTACTGATGGTAGTTTTTTTAAATCCATTCAGGCAACTAAAAGCTAATAATTAGAACAACCTATCTGCAATTTTAGCAAATACTGCAATAATTGTTTTTCCTAGCTTCTCTATAGAATTTTCAATGCTATGATTGGACTCTACCAGCTTCCACAGGCCTTTTTTTTTTCCCAGTTTGTTCACATTGTGCCTAATGAAGAGCAAATGTAATATGCATGAATTGATGAACTTTATCTAACTGTTATTGCAGGAAATGGCCGCATACATGCATAATTAATTCTGAAATCCTAAACTGTCCTAGCAAATCACTGGAATCCTGAGAGATTGTTTAAATGTTATGCCCTAGAATAGATTATGAAATGTGTGATGCTTTGAACTATAATGGGAAACGTGTCTTTCCCTACAATTATTAGAGGAATCATTTTTTTAAAAAACCCTCTAGTATCAAATACATAGAGAATCATTTTAGAGTAACTGATACAACAGAAACCCAAATCTTAAACTGCTTTTAGAAAATTGAAAATATCTCTTTTTAAATTATT
Organism: Crotalus tigris; assembly: GCF_016545835.1. Classification (NCBI taxonomy): domain Eukaryota; kingdom Metazoa; phylum Chordata; class Lepidosauria; order Squamata; family Viperidae; genus Crotalus; species Crotalus tigris. The sequence goes on from NW_024096505.1 coordinate 4,213,044, forward strand.
GTATTATTTACCAGAATTGATGGTCAGCATGTCACCATAATGGTAAGTCAAATTCTCTTTTTTGTAAGTCATATTACAAATCTTCATTTGTGTTTAAAGATTACAATTTCAAATTAAGCCAGTATCCCGTGTTACTATAGAAACCCCCATATGTGACATGGTTGCAGGCAAAAAGTCAAATGATCCATTTTAATAGAGATTGGGAGACTATTAGTTTCTCTAGAGATATTTAAAAATAACTTATTTCTTCGTGAACTGGAGAAGGTAAGCTAATCTGGTGTACAAAATTGTGTTAAATGTGTTAATATTTAACAGTACAGTAGTCTTCACTCTACAGGTCATGTTTTAAGTAAAGCAGAAGACTGATAGATTGAGAAACATGTTTCCATGGAGATATTTGCTGCTTTCCTGGTATTCCCTACAGAAAGTAAAGGGGTTTTTTTTGCCCCCTTCTCAGTTAGACAAATTAGCTATATATAGCCAGAGATGTTAGAAAACTGAGAACAGCAGCCTGGTGGGGGTGGGAGGCAACTTAGTGAAAGAACTAGCATTTATCAGTTAAAAGAAGTAGCTTATAGCAGAGCTGTTAAGGATGAGCAAGAAAAATGGGTGTATTATTTATAAGTTTTTTCTTACTTGAATGAAAGACACCAATAGAAAAAAATGCAGTATTATCTAAGGATGTTGCAGCTGCTGTTGGTTTCTTCTGCTTGAGCTGGTTTATAGCTGGAAGCAAAGCTAAAAGGAAAAAAAAATCTCTCATGTGATTAAGAAAACACAGAATGGCTGTGATCAAAATTCTGTATGTAAATCCCTATGTCAGTTTCAGCTTTAATCTCTTCCCACATAACTCTGTGCCTTTTGTTATTATTTCCAGCTTGGATGAGCTGAATCCACGCTGAAGCTACAATGAAATAAACCAGGAAGTAACTCTCATTGAATACATTCTCAGTTTGACCCACTATTTATAAAGTATTGATCTGAAGCATCGTATTCCTTAGGCTAACTTGGTGTAACAGAATAATATGTAAAGGCATTGGATCAATTTGAATCTTGTATAGGTTAGTTTCACTGAATTCTCATTAATTCCAGTTAGAGACCTAAATCATAACTAGTAGTTCCATTAAGCTTAACTGAATTTAAGTGGTCTGGACCCAATATTTTACTGAGATATTTCTGCTCAGTTTTTTTTCTGAATAGAATATTATGGATATTCTGAATTTTTAGGAACACATATAGATTTTAGTCAGGTAATGAAAATACTGTATATAAAATGTGGAAGATTTTTTTATTTGATTCAAATATTTAAACCAACTTCCCCAATAGCAACACTTTCCAGGCATGTGAATGTCAATATTCCAATGCTTCAGTCAGCAAAACCATTGCTATGAATTATTGAGTTGAAGACCATATATCTTAAGAGGAACACATTCTGGGAAATGCTTCAAACAAGCCAATTTGTGTCACAATTCAGTTCTCCTAATTTTGCATAACAGTTGTCAACTCAGAAAGTGCATACAAAAATGTATATGTGAGGGAAGGTTACGTGCAAAATGTACACATTTGAGAAAGTTATATAATGATATCTAAAATATGTATGTTGGAGAAAACCGTATGTATAGAAAGTATGACCTTTCTAGGCTTTTCTATTTTAATTACAGACTGCTGTAATCATTGAATACAGTTTAGAAATGAATGCATGGAATAGCTATAGTACTGAGCACATGAGAATGCACTTATATTTGAATGGACTAGAGTAAATGTGGGTATCCAATCATACAAAAAATTCATTGTTTCATCCATCTCTGGCATATATTAAGACATAAGGAAAATACCACATGGCTGATTTCATTCATCCTGAATGGGTTCTTAATAGCATGCAAAAAACAATGGAGATCATGTCAAACAAATCTTATTTCATTCTTTGACAAAATGACTAAATTAGTGGACAAGCAAAATGCTATGGACATAATATACTTGGATTTCAGTAAGGCATTTGACAAAGTAGACCACAACCTACTTCTTGGCAAGCTAGAAAATGTGGGATAAACAGCATCAGCACCAGATGGATTTGTAACTGATTGAGACTAACCACACTCAACATGTAGTCCTTAATGGAACTACATCTACATGAAGGGAAGTAAGCAATGGGGTAGTCCAGGGCTCTGTTTTAGGACCAGTATTCTTCAATATCATTATAAATGATTTAGATGAGGATATAGAAGAAGAACTCATCAAATTTCCAGCAGCACCAAGCTGGCAGGAATAGCCAACACATCAGAAGATAAGCTCAAGATTCAGATGGATCTTGGACACTTCCGGTGGTTAGCGACGATGATGGCGGCTACATGGTAGCTGTCCTCCTGGGACGGCGTTAGATCTGCGGAGCACAGTGGACATCAGCTGGCCCGCGGCTCGAAATCCCCTTCCCAGGCGAAGGGAAGGGGTAGAGAACTACACGAATAGAGGTAGAACCTCTTAACTCCCCCTGGAGTTTTTTTTGGGGGGGGGTAGAAAGAGCGCTCCCTCGGAGTTCGTGTTCTCTCCGCCTCCCAGCTGTTTTTGTTTCCTCGGAAACAAAGTGAAACGCCGCTACCATCTCTGCGCTTAAAGTGTTCTGGTGAGTGACTTTTAAAGTGGACAGAGCTGTTTAAAGGATTTTACTTGTAGTGTCTCATTTCTCTTTTAGTCTATGTTGATTTCTTTTTCTTTTGTCTTTTGCTGGTGCGGAGAGTGAAAGTAAGATGGCGATTTGAAAGTGCCTTTGTTTTTTTTGTTTTTTTCCCGGAAAGAAAGCATTGATTTAAACGGAACGTAATGGACTATATAGTTCTTTTCTTTTAAGCTTTTCTTTTTTTTTTTGAAAGTGTTCTGGTGGCTTTGAAGCTTTTTTTTGCACTCTGCTTTGTTTTTGTTTTTAAACTTTGAGGATTTTAGTACTTTTTTTTCTTTTTAAGAAGGAAGAAAGAGAGAATAAGATTTTTAAAAATGGCTTCAAAGAGGCAACCAGCTTCTACAGTTTCTAAGGTGGCTTCTTCTCCTGCAATTCTACCAGTACAACAACCTAAAGCTACACTATCAGTACAGCAACCTAAAGCTACACCTCCACCTTCTCCTCCTTTGCCAGTATTATCTGTACAAGACATGAAAGATATAATGGGAAATGCTGTATCCCAAATCAGAGAGCAAATGAAGGACCTTCTTGAACAGAATAAATCTGAAAGTAGAAAGGAAATGAAGGAGCTCTTAGAGGAGAATAATACTATTTTGAGGCAAGATATAGTAACAGCCTTATCAGGACAACTGATTTACCAATATGGACGGGTTTCGGGTTTTAAAATTAATAACAATAAGACTAAAATATTATCTAAAAATATGACTAATTTGGATAAGCAGATTTTGGTTAATCTGATAGACTTTGAAGTTGTTGATAAGATAAAATATTTGGGGGTTACCCTATCTGTTTCTAATGTAAAATTGTATAAAAACAATTATGAAAGGCTGTGGGTCAGGGTACAAAAAGATTTGAAAAATTGGGAGAAGTTACACTTATCTCTTATGGGAAGAATTGCAGTGATTAAAATGAATGTCCTGCCAAAATTTCTCTTTTTATTTCAAATGTTACCTATTTTAAAGAATGAGGTTAATTTAAATGAATGGCAGAAAGGTATTAACAAATTTATTTGGGCAGGTAAAAAACCAAGGGTAAAGCTTAAAATTATGCAAGACTTCCGTGAGAGAGGTGGACTCAAGGTACCGAATCTGAAATTATATTATGATGCTGTGGCTTTAATTAGTGATTGGGTTAATTTAACAAATGTAGAAATACTCCATTTGGAGGGTTGGGGATTTACTTTTTGGATGGCATGCCTATCTAATTTTTAATAAAAAAGTGGACCGGGTTTTTAAATCTCATATTATAAGGATTTCTTTACTTCGGGTTTGGAGGAAATATTATAAAAGTGATTTTAAAATACCATTATGGGCTATACCTTGGCATGCGATAGAGGGGATAAGGAGAGGAGTTAAGATGGATAGGGCTTCTTATACACAACTACTTAGATGGGATGGTCAAAATTGGCAGTTAAAATCTTTGGAAGATTTAGTACATGAAAATATTACCTATTCATGGTTTCAGTATAGACAAATAGTGGATAGATGGAAGATGGATCGTAATACGGGCTTGCTTAGAGAAGATGGAAATCTTTTTAAACAAGTAAAAGATCAAAGGCGAACCCATATTAAGAGAATTTATGGGGTTCTAGTAGAACTGGATTCAGAATCAGAACTAATCAAAGATTGTATGATTAAATGGGCACAAAATTTTGGTGAACCAGTTCTACTGGATACCTGGGAAACTATCTGGGTGAGGAATGTTAAATTTACACAAGCCCAGAACTTAAGGGAGAATTTTTACAAAATGTTTTATAGATGGCACCTTGATCCACAAAAAATGTCTCTTATGTATCCTGACCTACAGCCTAAATGTTGGAGATGTGGTTATTTGGATGCTACTTATTATCATATTTGGTGGTCGTGTAAAAATATAAAAGTCTTTTGGTTTAAGATATGGTGGAATATTCAAAGAATTTTTAGAAAGAGGGTAAAATTTAACCCACAATTGTTTTTGTTAGGTATTGTTATTGATTGTGATGCTAAGGAAGTTATATTGATGTTAAATTTGATTACGGCCGCTAGGCTGTTAGTAGGGCAATATTGGAAGAAGGAATCCTTGCCTACCTTGCAAGAGTGGTTTTTAAAAGTTTCTTGTTTGGCGGAAATGGCAAAGATTTCGGCTTTCTTAAAGGAGCAATTGCAAGAGAAATTCTTTGCGGTATGGGAAAAATGGATAAATTTTATACAATATAAATTGGATATAAAAAATATCATTTAGCTTTTTAATAACTTGTATATAAACTTTAATATTTTATAGATTGTACTTTTTTATATCTCTTTTCTTCTTTCTCTTTTCTTTTTTTTATTATCTCTTTTTCTTTCAAGTACTTTTTCTTTTTAATACTTATGCTTTTTTTTACATATATTTTATTGTTAATTACTTTATAAGTTGTTTATGTAAGGTATTTAGATATATTTATGATTTATACTTTTTCAATTTTTTTTAAGATTCTTAAAAATTTTAATTAAGCCTATATTCAGCTCTGGGAAGGTCGGGGGGGGATGGAGAGGGAGGGTTGGGGTGGGTGGGTTAGGGTTGTTTTTTTGTTTTTTGCTTTTTGTAAAAATATTTAAAAATTTTCAATAAAAAAAAAGATTCAGATGGATCTTGACAGATTTGAACATTGGACCCCTATCTAACAAAATGAAATTCAATGGAGAGAAAAGTAAGGTTTCACACTTAGGCAAGAAAAACCAAATGTACAGGTACAGATTATGTGAAACTTGGCTCAATAGCAATAAGTGATAAGAACTTAGAGTCCTAATGGGCAGTCACTTAAATATGAACCATCAGTCAATGCAAGCCTAAACTGTATTAACAGAAGGTTAGAATCAAGATCATGTGTTAGTATTGCTTTATAATGTCTTGGTAAGACCACACTTGGAATACTGCATCCAGTTTTGGTCACAGTATAAAAAAGATGTTGAGATTCTAGAAAGAGCACAAAGAAGATCAGCAAAGATGATTCAGGGGCTGGAAGCTAAAACATATGAAGAACAGTTGCTGGAATTAGGTTGTCTAGTTTAAGGAAAAGAAAAACTAGGGATGACATGATAGCAATGTTCCAATATTTGAGGCACTGCCACAAAGAAAAGGGGATCAATCTATGCTCCAAAGCACCTGAAGCAGGACAAGAAGCAATGGATGGAAACCAATCAAGGAGAGAAGCAACCTAGAACTAAGGAGAAATTTCTTGACAGTTAGAACAATTAACCAGTGCGATGTCTTGCCTCCAGACGTTGTGAATGCTCTAATATTGGAAGTTTTTAAGAGACTGGACAACCATGTGTCTGAAATGGTATAAGGTTTCCTGCTTGACCAGGGGGTTGGACTAGAGGACCTCAAGGTCGCTTCCAACTCTTATTATTCTGGCATGCCTTGATTTATCATACTAATTTATACAGAGGTCTATCTTACAACCATAATCTAGGTGGTGAACATAAGAGTAAAAACCAGCAAACCCAAAATAATGAACAGTATAAACAATAATATAATAATAACAATGGCTGAGGCAATCACCTCAACCACATAACCACAGACATAGCAAAGAAAATCATAAGTATGGGTTTAGCCAACCCACGGGCCCTTGAAGATATCCAGGTCTTGAAGGATTGACCAAATGTCAGCAGGGTGGAAACTGAAAAGTGATGAAGGGTCTCATCACACTAATTCTTGCAGAGTTAGAAATGTTTGTTGGAGTTTGGGAGGATACTGTTAAATAGAGGGAATCATACCCCCACAGTTGGACATGGTGAGTTAGGCAGAAGCCCTCAGAGACAGGTACTTTTATCTACTTTCTTTTTTTATTACAAACTATGGGTCAGCTAAAACTTGCAAGATAGGGAAGAAGTTACTAACACTATCATGTTATCAGGGGATGCCTCTAATGCTCTAGCTATAAATACACACTCTTGATAGATAAAAATCATCACAGCCCACTTTTTTGACTCAATCCCATCTTGACTGGTCACAAATGTTCTTGCAATGATATTTAGAAAATGAAATAAGTAGATGAGTTGACAGAGAAACAACAAACTGCATATTTGATATCACTACAACCTTTGTTACCATTATTTCAATGGTATGCCATATCATAATTGAATACCTCAAGGTATATAAAATATTTTTAAAACTCAGTCACACATACAATTATCACCAGTCCAACTCAATTCCCTACCCAATGTCCTAACCAAAGGTATTGATTACCTTCTTAAAATGGAAGCTATCTCCTAAATGTATGATATAAATCCTAGTCCTATTTTCTGTTGGAATATACAGGACATTTGGATTCTTGGTATTCTCTGAACTTGGTTGTTTCCCTGCAGATGTTTTATGATAACATCACCAGTGTATGGGAGATTGATGGTAGTTGTTTATATACAGAAGCTTGCCCTTACAATTGTCTTAGCTGGGGTGTGGTTTCTTTCTTCCCTGATTATTTATTGAATGCTGTTTCCTGCTCATCTAAGAGTTTTTTGCTAGGAAGGATGTGCTCTGAATTGTTTGTTTCTCTCCTCGATTGTTGGTTATATTTGTAATATGGTATGTTAGTAGGGTTTATCTCTAAATGTTTGTTGGTGGCTGATTTGTCAGAATGCCAAGCTTCTAGGGATTCCTTTGCATTTTGGGATATGGCTTGATCTCAAATGTTGACAGTTCCCCAATGGAAAATGTGGTTGAATTTGACTATGTGAATGAAGGTTCATGGAATTTTTAAGTCTTCTGTCTGACAGTTAATGCTTATGGATGCATTCTTCCAATCTTCCATCTGTTTATGCTATGTAGTGGCTGTTACAGTCCCTGTATTGTATGTCAGGGGTCTCCAACCCCAAGTCTGTGGACAGTACCGGGCCATGGCACACCAGCAACCGAGCCACACAAAGAAGCAAAGCCCCATCTGCCGGATGCAGTCAGCACATGAAAACACACCCCCACCAGTCCATGGGAAAAACCTCTCCCCACGTAACCAGTCCCTAGTGCCCAAAAGGTTGGGGACCTCTGTTGTATGTTATAAATTCCCCCTGTTCTTTCTTCTTTGACTACAAGATCTTTTTATTTGTTTGAGAGGTTTTAGAGGGATTATGTTACTTTGTGTGCTACAGTGATGCCAAGTGCTTGTAATAGCATATTAGTTGTCTCAGAGATATTTTTGATGTAAAGGAGAGTTGATTTTTTTTTCATAAGTTGTGATACAATCTATAAGCTTGAAAATATAATGCAAACCCATTAATTGCAAATTTTGTCATATTTTCAGGTGAACTTAAACATCTTATGGAAGTAGGAATATATGGTTCATAATGTAGAAAAGGAATGCACCATGTCATCCTGTATTTTTTCCCCAATACAGAAGCCCAGGGAAAGATAATTGCAATGGTGACCTTTATTGAACTCTTATAATTTGGAATCAATTTAGAGTTCCTGTTATTTGAGATCATTATAATTTACAATCTGTCATGGAAATTGTAATTTGATTGTGATATATTGACTGGCAAGTTAATCAGAATAAGCAGAAATGTGGACGAGTTGAATTGCAAAACCATTGTTCATATGCAATCACAATTTATCCCAAGGTTTTGAGGTTCAATTTGTCATTCAGTTGAACAGCTATTATTTTATAAAGTGGAAAGAAATGAGGGAAACATTTTGTTACTATATCAGTGCATCTGAAAGCAGATAAAGCTGCCAATATTTCATATATATTTGGCAAATTGAAAAGACCTATAGCCATTCGATTGGATCCACTTTTAGACAAAAGCAACAAGGCTAATGGAAGTGAAATGTGCTGCCTACCCCTCCCCTGTGGAAACCCCTCCAGCACTTTAAAAATGCCTCAGAATAGGAGAAGCTGGGATGTAAGCTAAGGGGAAAAGAAAGATTGCCAAAATCAGATATGGAGTGTTTTATTATTTTAATGAATAGGACTGTGCAAATAAATGAGCCATCTACGACTGATTTTTAGAGTGCAAATCCAAAACATTGATGAAAATCCATATTTAAATAATCAGTTTCATTCCCGGGGAACTTTGACAGAAAGGAATCGAAAACTGATGGCCCATATATGAGATTTTTCTGGCTTTACCGTGAGTGCTTACGTAATGCTATTGCTGATATTTAGGAAAAAGAAGCAATGCTGCCAAATGTAGCAGAACACCAGTCTCACAGCTTGACGAGCATTAGGCTTAGTTTCCTCAGAAACCAACATTCCCAAGCAATATACATCTGTCATAAATATCATTAAGATGTCTTTATTAGAGAGATTGCTTGTTAGTGATCCAGAGTACAGATTGCTTCCTCAGTGCAGATTGATTGGAAGGTAATTGCCAGTTGACACCAAGAGAGTCTTATGAATAGGGACACCAAAGATGATTGTGCAACTCACATATGGTAACTGTACTCATGATTGCCAGCTAGAGGGCTGAATGATTAAAGCAAAAAGGTGATGTGCAAAACAAAACATCAAAGTTTATTTTAAGAGCATATATAAAGATAGCTCAGTTAACATGTTGGCTGAACTTTCTTACAGTCTACATATATATCTGTAAATAAAACAACATTTACAAGCATTTTCAGTACCCTCTTATTTGGAGGAAAACAAAGCTGATCTGATCCATCTGTCAATTCTCTTACCTACTGTTTCTCAACCTTGGCCACTTGAAAATGTGTGGACTTCAACTCCCAGAATTCCCTAACCATAATTCTTGAGTGAAGGATTCTGGGAATTGAAGTCCACACATATTCAAATAGCCCAGCTTTATTAATTAGGAGAACCAAGACCTGTCTCACCTGGATCAATTGCCATGGAATGAAGATCAGCCTAAGATTTTCTGCAGATAGAAGGCAGCAACTGGCATCTCCCACCCCAAGGCGAAATGTATTGTATTCAAAGCTAGCCAAATTATTTTTACAATTCAAGCAGGAAATCCCACAATCTCATTGCATGCTAGAAATGCAACAATAACTTTAAAAAACAGTCTTTTCGCATCATCTCATATCAGTTGCCTGAAGCAGATACCTCAATATATGAGGTCAGTTCTGCTTGGAACAAACAGAAATGGTATAGTGAATCAGCAGCAGAAAGAAGCACCTCTATATCCAAGCTAATTTAACAACAGCAACGAAAAAAATAGTTTGGAATTTTCTTCATCAGAACCCTCATCAAATCTGTTGCTATCCTTTGAGACATAAAAAACCCCTCTCAATTATTTTTGCTGGATTCAAGAAAATTTTGAAATTTTTTCAAAATTTACATAATATTTCTTAAAACTTGACTACACTAATTTTTGTGGTTCATTAGTTACAATTTCTCATATATTATTCACCTGCTGGATAATAAAATGGTTGGCCTCCATAACTGTTCTCCAAACATCCAATGCTTTTAGAATTTCTGAAGCTATGGGATCTCAGGAAAAACAAGGTTACCTAACAAGTGTTTTAGCTATATATTGCCATTCATCTGTATTAGGTAATATATATTCTTCTGTAATGCTTAAAGGTTTTTAAAAAGAACATTACTTTATCCGATTGACATACTGATCTGAATTTAACTTATTAATTTTATACTGCCCAGAGTTGGTTTTCAGCTGGAGCAGGCTTATAAATCAAAATTATAAATCAACAACCATTCCAGGGATTCAAGCACCAAATGAAACATTAAAGGAGATAAAGGGCAATCTTGATATATTTCTTTGTGGCAATACAAAGGAAGGAGAGTAGAGCTCACCTGTGTCCTACATTCCATCTCTATCTGCTGCCATTATATATATTAAACAGTTAAGGCTGAAATAACCAAAAAACATTATCTTTGGGATTCCCCATGCTACTTGCTTGCAGTATTGTTCCCAGTGGCTCTGGAAAGTTCTATGCCTTTTGATATACAGTATTAGTGTAAATTGTTTATATACAATATTAGTATAAATGTGTCTCTTTCCCTGCTTTTATCCTATTTTTGCCAGTTAAGTGTTTTTATACGTATGCTGAATGTTTAATAAATAAACATCAAGTTATATATTTTGCTTGCTGAACTAATTGACACATGTTCCTGCTTGTATAGAGATGTAGGGATTGATTGGCAGGATGCTGGGTGAAAACTAAACTGGAAATTAATCATAGCAATTTTTCAAGTGTCACATTTTGATTTCAGTAAAAAATATTCCTATTCATCTTTACCCAAGAACTGGAGTTGGAAATGGAACATTTTTAATCCAGTAAATAAATATGGCAAGCTATATCCAAACTTCATCACTTGTACCAGAAAAAAATGTTTTTACCATACTGAAGACTTTTCTGCATCTCATAATACCAAAATAGTTGTAGCATTGAAAACTAAAGAAAAAACTAAAGTCTAATTTTGTCTACAACTTCACACGCTTTCACAAAACCAAGTCTCAACAGAGAAATTATTGAAGGTAATAACTTTTGCTAGAGTGATTGTTGAAATCTTAGCATCCACATTTAGCAAAGATACTGAGCTACTGTTATAGGGCTTTTATTAGTTTTCAAAGTAACTGTTACATAAGTTTCATTATATGGCTGGCTGAACTAGTTTTTCAAAAGATTGCTGACATATGTCCAGCAAGGTAGGAGCTGTGCTTTCCTACAAACTTATTTCATATACCAATTGTCAACCCAAATACTTAAAAAAATGTTCAGTCTTGAATATGTATTATACAGAGAAAATATAAAAGTATATTCTTGCTTATTTGAGTTAAATTGTTGCCATATGTCCATTAAGTTAAATTCAGAGATGTATGCATGGAGAATATTTCAAACCCAATCATGCCTTCCCCCCCCCCCTTAGAATCTTATTCCAATCCACAAATGGATACAAAATTAGACTAAATCCCACAGGAAAAAATATTTGTCCCTCTGTAATTCAAAAAGATTACAAAAACAATGGTGTAAAATGAAAAGTACCCATTTTGAAGGGGCATAAAAATTTATCTAAGCCATCCAGTGATCTCAGTTTTTAACTACCAGAATTATAAAATATCATTCAAAGTTCAAAATCTCTTGTTCAATAATAAAATTAGAAATTAGAAAATTATTTAATTGTTACTTCAAATTTCCATTTCTTAATGTCTGATCAATCCAATATCAAATTAATATGTTTTCCTCATGGGAAGAAAAACTCCTTTCAGACTTCATTGTCTTCAATTTATGAAAAATCATCTTCATTCAGCTACACCTCTCAGCCATTTACCTTTCCATACCAGAAATTATATGATTTCCATAGGTAGGAGACTTTTTGTAAAATAATAATAATACAAAAACATTGAAAATAAATTATTTTGCAGATTCTAGGACTACAGTGAAAATTTTTGAAATGCTTAAAAAAATCAGAAAATTGAAACATTGTCTTAAACTTTACAATATTTAATATTAGTAACAAAATAAAAACACAAAGTCTCCTACCTATGAAAATCATATATTCTTACATCTCAAAGATAGGAAAATATGCTAAATTCTAAATACAAATCTACCTGTATATGCATATTTTGAAACACAAAGAATGGGGGGTAAAGAATAACTGACTAAAGCTGAAATGTTAAAAAATAAAAATTCTACATTATTAGGCACTCTCAGGTGGAACATGGCAAGTACATAGGGACCCTACTTTTTGTTATTTTATTCTGAAAAAAAAATTAAAGATGATAATACCAAAGGGGAGATATATCTCCCTCTGCATCAAGCATTATAGTATGTATAAATATGTATCTGTTTGGATGGGGGATCGTGAGAAAGATGTAATATCCTCCATAAATCCTCCAACCAATATATCTTTTCTGAATACACTAGTGGGATAAATCTGCAACAATCTGAGTATCCATCTGTTGCTTGAGATAATTAAGAACAGTTTCTGGATTATAAAATTACCTTGTACCAAGTAATCCATGGATAAGCCAAGGATCCAAAGATAAGCCAAAACTAAGCTAGAGATTGCAGTAGATATATCCTGTCTTTATCCCTTGTTTTCGGGCTATAAGGCTAGTTTTTGTGGACTGCTTCATGTTTCTTATCAGCCCTGAGCACAAATCTGGAAATCACATGCAAGGTTTTTTTCCCTTCATATTCTAAAACTTTTATGTTATAGCTGCTTGTAATATTTTAGCATACTCAGATCTGCAAAGAATTTTTTTTAAAAAAAACCAATAAGATGGGGAGATTGTGAAGAAGATACCCATTAGACTGTGCTGATTCTATCAGTAATGCATTTTGCATGCATTTTACTATGGCATTCACTAAAATCTGCTTATGTTCCACATAAGGAAAATTGATAAAGCAACTTTTTTTCATGCATGACTTTGAATCTAGTCCAGAGTGTCTTGGCAGGTCAACAGCTCTTTGTATCTTGTTTTAGCTTGAGCAACAAATTCTGTAAACAATTTTTTTATTTCCCTCATTCTTAGCTGTTTTAACTTGTTTACAGTATCATTATATATAACAGCACTCCATGAAAGGCTGAAATTTGTTACTTCCAATATCACCAAAATCTCCAAGATGGTCTCAGCTCAACCACAAATCAGTAACAAAATTTCAGGAGTCAGAGGGGCTCCTCTGTGGATCAACCACTTAAATTGAAGTTTCATTTGGAGTTCTCCAAGGTGGGCTGGAAAAGGCTATATTTTTTTTACTTGGAGCCCCACTTCTCAGGAATCAACCAAAATGGATGGGAACCCCTATTCTTTAGTGACACATCCTTTTCCCCCTGTTTCTGACCCCCACCCTTTCTTGTTCTCATTCTCTTTCTGATACATTTTTCTCCTCTTCACAAGTAGCAAAAAAAGCTCACATGCATGACCCAATTTGATCTTCTTTAAACCAAATATAGACTCAGAGCTGAAGGCTACACATTCACAAGTTAAAGAAATGGATTGGGATCAGAAAGGATATAGGGTGATTGTCATCTGAGAATCAGTTACCGTTTTCAAGGTGCTATCCTTCAGGATGTCCTTATATACCTCCCTTGTTTTGTGAAGCCGTATAAATTTGAAAAATTAATTAAATTAAATTAAGGAGGGTGATGGTGGTTATAAGGAGCACTATATGACTCCAGTAGGGGCAAATAAATTAATAAAACTATTATATTTAGATGGTTTTCCTTGTCCAAAATAAGCCACGTCTAAATTCAGAGGAGTTTGAAACATTTAATCATTTTAAATATCTGAGAATATGATAATTGTAAACTGTAGGCTGTATTGATAAAACTGTCATCTTGAAGGTTAGGGACATTAGCAACAATTTTCAGTCGCAAACTCTAAATTTCTTGTTTCCTCCCCTCAGTAAAAGCTTGATAGGAACTGTCATTATTGTTAAACACAGCTGTTTTTACAAAAACTATGTTTTGATTAACTTGAATTATGAATACGCTGCATGGTCATCTGCTTTCTTCAAGGATGTATGATATTGGGAGAATAAAATAAAACTAACATTAGTTTGACAACTCAAAATTGACATTTGTACCTACTTCAGGTCTCTGAGGTGCTGTGCAGCAACTACTGCTGGTTCAGCTGGAAATATAAAGGTAAAGCTTTCACACTTTTTTCATTCATTAAATTATTTTATTCAGACCTCCTTGGCAAAGTCAGAGGTGGAAGCCTTGAACCTGCTATTTCTGTTTTCTTTAACTATTGACTGACCTCCACTGTTAAGTATGAATTCTCTATTTTTAATATGACTTGCATATTTATATTTAATAAATATAAAGGCAGTGATAATTCACATGGCAAAGAGTATTAATACACGTCTCTCTCCTTTACATGTTCCTAAATAAATGCTTTATTTAATTGTGTCAGAAGCAATATTCTGTGTTTGTATTTCTAAATCCAGCCTCTGAAGACATCTTCTTTGCTCAATAAGAAATGCTAATATTGATATATGCTGTTTCCTGTCTTGATGTTGAAGAAAGGCCCAGAGATATAATGTACACATTGCAGGAATCTAGGAAAATCAGAGAAATAATAGCAATAGCAATAGCACTTAGACTTATATGCCACTCCATAGTGCACTACAGCCCTCTCTAAGCAGTTTATAGAGTCAACATGTTCCCCCCAACAATCTTGGTCCTCATTTTACCAACCTCAGAAGGTTGGAAGGCTGAGTCAACCTTGAGCTCATAAGGATCGAACTCCCGGCAGTGGAATGCAGAGTTAGCCTGCATTCTAACCACTGCGTCACTACAGGAATAAGTTGTTCCTTCACACACATTAGTTGGAGCAGTTATAACTGACCTTTAATTTTTGTTTTCCATCTTCATAGAGACTTATGAAAGATAAAAATGAGGCAAGTAACATAACTTTTGCCTTTTGCCAGAGATAAAATTAGTAAAAATTATTCGGAATGATTTTGCCTTTCTCTAGGATGACAATTCTTTTTGGATCACTTTAATCATAGATTATACTTTTCTGTAAAGATGTTTGTTCTACTACTGTCTCCATTGCTGGCAGACAGGTGTGTTATGTTGACAGGTTTGTGTTACTCATTTGCATGAGCCCAGAAATCAAAAATTCAAGAATTTGATTGAACAGTGAGTAAGCCACATATTAGTTGCATTAAAAGAACAGGAATCCTGTCACTTCCATGCAAATGGCAGATTTTTTAGAATATCTAACGGATCCAGAAGGATTCCAAAACTTGGCAGGTAATTTATCTGTTGGTCTCAAGAACCAAAAGAAAGCCAAACACTGTAATGCTCTTGTGAGGCTTCCACGCATGTATTGATTCCAACAGGCTCCTTTGTTTACTGAGAAGCTGAAGAAAATTATGGTAAAAAACCAAAAGTGGACATAACCAAGCCTTGGTAAAAGTTCATGCTGTGCCTACACTGTGGTTATAGGTTATAGGAGAAGAAGGGGGAGAAACTACTTTTAACAGCAAAAAACAAATATAATCTACTCTGTGGAAGACTGGATATGAGACAAAGGTGGGGGCCCTGGGGATACATCCTCTAAGGACAAATAGTAAGATAGTTTTATACCATGAAAATGACAATGAATCCTAGAGCTACAAAGTATGACAATCCACTATATCTAGAAAGTTCTAGTGGTAGAAGCTTAGCTCTAGTTTCCCGTTTCTCAATTTCTACAAATTTCTCTTCCTGTGTTCTGGATATTTTTCTCCAGTTCATTTTGATTGAGGGCTTGATATAGGAAAATGACTGATTGCAAAACTTCATGACCCGCTGTCAGCCTTCATCATCAAATTCTCTTCAGCTATGCCTAATAGGAAATTATGTAACTAGTCTTCTGGGTGAAATATGGCATCATGTAATCGCTATTCAGGAAAAATTCAAGGACTCCTTACATATTTCTTTAAATCCCCTGCACTTCTTCTATGATATGAGGATTGATGTGCCATTTAAAAAGTTAGAAAAAAAATATGAAATCACATTCTGCATGTTTTCTCTGTTTGACACAAATGTCTTACAGAATTGTGAGGTGCAAATCAGATTGATTGACTGATTATGTGTCATCAAGTCATCATCTAGTCTTAGCAACCACACAGATTTTTTCCATCATGCAAATCAGACTTTGTAAATTCTTATATTCTACAAAGGATATTAGTTCCAGGTCTATAATTTTTTTTCTATTTTTCCTCCATCCATTAGGATATATATAGTTATAGGATATTTGTGATTGACAATATAAATAAATTACAATAATTCCTCATACATTTCTTTTATTTAGGATCCAATAGGCCCCAAATTACTGCACACCCTGCTATTTTTGCATTGTCTTCCCCAATTCTCTTAAACTCTAGATGTCATCAGCATAGCATAGCAAATTGTACCTGTGTGTATCAGGGTGGACAGTGCCTCCAAAATTTCATTTAGGAACAACCATAATTCAGTGATTTTATATGACATTGTACAAGACTAAGCAAGCTGCAAAAAATAAAGCAAAACAAATGCTGCTGCTTTCAAGAGTCAAAACAGCTATACTATTGTTTCTTACCTTGGCAAATTTAAGACACATGGACTTCAAGTCCCAGATTCCCCAGCCGGCATAGCTGTCTTAAAGTTATCGAGATTGAAAAACGTTGAGCTAGTTTTCGGGATCCTACAAAACCTGGAAAAGAGGATTGCTTTGATGAACTTCACATACATAATGTCTGAAGCATTTTTTCTATAAAATCTTTAAACATTTTGTTGTTTTACACAGAATGAAAAAGAAAACAAGAATTACAAACAAAACACAAAAAAGAAAAAAGGGTATACAACAAATATAAGATTAACAATAAACATATGACCTCCACCCTAGCTGAATGCTGATACCTGTATCACAATAAATCTAATAGGTTGACTTCCTTGAATGGCAGGTCTACAAATAGTATACATTTTTTGTCTGTGCTTTTTCTGAATCATTATTAACCCATTTAAAGAATTTTAGCTCTAACATATCATAATGCATGACTTTAGAATTTGTCTAGAAACTATCCAATTCTCAAAATTAGAAACAGATGACAGTGTTTAAAATTAACACTGCAAAGTATTATATAAAAGTTTTGTTAATGATGGCTGCCTTAAGAGATCAAATCTTATTGCCTGCTAAACGTCTGCACTACAAGCCCCCCAGTAACTGTAACAGTGAAGATAAATTAGATTTTATAAATCAAATCAGCATAATTCTATACATTACATTCAAATGTAGGTTAATCCACAGATGCCCTTTCAAAGCAGTAGCAACATATTAGTGACTTAATTTTTTTTTTAATTAAAACCTGTAAATAGTGCAGTCCATGAAGCTTGCAGGTCAACTTTTAGAATTATGGAGGAGTTGTAAATAAATAAAAATCCTGTATCATTTAATATGCTATAGCAGAACTGTAGAAGAAAACCGTAACTGGCATGTTGGCTCTGCAAAAATACAGAAAACTTTTCCTTGATGCTAAAATATAAAGATGGGGAAAATTGTTAGAATTGTTTCCAATCTTTTAATAATAGCAGTTTTTAAGCAAGATTTTTGGAAATGCTTTGTCATTGTCTGCTTCCTAGGGCTGAGTTTCTCTCTGAGTGCCTAGTGACCAGGGGTAGGCAACCTTGGCTCTTTTATGACTCGTGGACTTCAACTCCCAGAATTCCTGAGGAATTCTGGGAGTTGAAGTCCACGAGTCATAAAAGAGCCAAGGTTGCCTATCCCTGGCCTAGTCCAAAGTCACCCGTCTGGATTCATGCCTAAGGTAGGATTAAAAGTCATGGTTAGAAGTCATGATCATCTGCCTTCTAGCCTGATGCCTTTAATGAAGTATATGACTATACACACACAAAACACACAATCACACACACACAAGAAATGTTACTCTGCCTTTCATTCTTTTTTTCTTTCTATTCATGCTGCACTTATAGCTGTCAAAAAAATTACATGGATTGATCTATAAAGTCACTAGAAATCAAGCTCACCTTGCAGGAAAACCTCACCTGTCCTATAGAGTCACATACATGGGCAAAGTTGCAATTATCTGTTTCTTTCCCACTTATTTTGGGTGAGGAGTTCTGCTCCCATAAAGCCCATGTTATGGGTTTTTGTGTGCTTTCCACTTTAAATGATAGGAAGCTACACTGTCAATTTTCAGCAATTAGCAATTTGGAAGAAGACATTCAGTACTGCCGAAACAGTAGAACTGGAGCTTTGTAAATTGCTTGTATGCTCTTCCTGTTATTTCATGTTACAAGTTGGTAGGGATGTCCTTCTCACAATCCCTGTTCAACTCTTACTGGAAACATTATTCAAAGTATTTATTTGGTAAAGAACTGCCTTCTCTAATGCAAAAAAACAAAACCCAGCTCTTTCCATCGAGTATTAAACAAAAACTGTGCCAGCATGTAACTGAACTGTTAATCTAGGTGTATTTAAAATCCAATAGAAATCATATTAACTCCTAGGCAGGTCAGATTACATCTAACAGAACTCAGTCCCAAGGAAGTGTGCATAAGATTTTAGTCTTCATTATGCATTTTTCTAGCTATATTTGATTCCTCCTGTGGTGCTGATCTCTAGGTTTGTTAATAGTGCACTGAGTCTGCTAACAGGAAACTGTTGTTCGGACTTAAACAATAGCTTCAGTGATCACACAGGCAGGCACTGTTACCTGCTCTCTTACGCCATGCTCTCTTGAAAGAGCAGCTCATTTACTTCATGCACTTTGTTTTTTTGTGTTTTTCTTCCTCATCTGTCATTAGCTGCCAGGTATAGGTTTGGCTGATTATGTTCAAAGAAATATTTGTTGCAAGAGGAGATCAGTGGGGAGGAGAGGGAAAGGAAAGAATCTGAATCAGGTCAAACAGTCCAAAAGACAGGAAATCAATATTTGGGCAGCTTACAAGAGCATGAATTAATACTGACTTCCTGTGTGCATTCTGGTTGTTCAAGTGCCTGAGAACATTAAAAGTAATGCACTATTGCAACCCAAGCCTGCCTGAATGCTTGTTTAATTAGGCAGGAAAATGAACAGGAGCAAAGAGATTGAAGCTGTTCCCAAAGATTGCTGGCCTGCTGGGTTTTGATATTTAGAATTTATTTTTTTCCTTTTCAACTAATGCAAAGTTAAGCATTTTATGCATAGCTAATAGAATGCTTGTTCTCAAGTACAATAGACAAGTCAGCAGCTAATCTTATTGTCTGATCACCATCAGAATAAGCATTCTTCTACATGCATCCTTTGTAGAATCCAAGTATGTAGGCATATACTCTACTACTTCAGGCAAGTATTAGCCACTCTAAACAAAATGATTAGATAATATGCTTGTCTAAATCACAGGCTTTCTTTTCTTTTCACAATCACAGCTTTTAGTGAATATTAACAATTGCAGGGCAATTTTCAAGGTATTTATTATTATATTTGTAGACTGCTTGATTCCCCAAAGACTCTGGGTTCACAATACACACAGAGAAAAACTAAACAATAAAAAGACATGAATCTTGAAAGGTAAAGCAACTGAATTTACCCAAGGACGTTCAAAAAAAGAAAAAGACTAACAAAGGTTAAATTCAGGGCCTGCATTTAGAGCAACTTTTAACAACTTCAGGAACAAGTATAGATCCAATATTGCCTAGGTCCAATAGATCAGAGCTTTTCAACCTTTTCACCAATTGTACCACTTTTAGGATATGGCAATATTCAAGTGCCACCAGTTGCCTAGGAAGGTGTCAAAAACTTGATGATTAAAAAAAGGGGAAAAAAGTGATAAAATACAGGTAATCCTCAATTTACAACAGTTCGCTTAGTGACTATTTGAAGTTACAATGGCACTGAAAAATGTGACTTATAACCGTTTTTCACACTTATGACCATTGCAGCATTTCCAGGGTCACATGATTTACCTTTGGATGCATGGCAACTGATTCATTTTTCTGATGGTCACAGTGCCCCAGGATCATGTGGTCCCCTTTTGCAACCTTTTGACAAGCAAGGTCAATGGCTGGGGGCGGAGCCAGCTCAACATCACTCAGGTCGGGGGCGCCTGTGGGAGGGTGGAACTGTGGTGGGCACCAGGCTATGGTCCATTGGAGGAGCCTCGCCATCCCTCTTGGGCCCTGTGAGGGACTCCTGGATGGTGGCATGGGCTGCCTGGAGCCCTGAGCAGTGGAGGACAAGCACCCAGCCCTGCCCTTGAGCTCCCAGGACACCAGGACTCTGCAGCCCAACCCAGTCCAGCCCCACTTCCCTGAGGGGGCACCTGGATGCACTTACCTCCTCCTCGAGGCTGTTGCTGCTGTTGTGCACACTTCCTTGGCCAGGTTGCTCATGGTGGCACAGGAGGGCAAAGTGTGTGGGTCAGAGGGAGGCCCACTCCCTCTCCATGTGAGAAGATGTGGCTTTGTAACCAAAGCATCCTTCACGGTAGGATGGGAGACCACCAGGATAGACCAGGAAGAGGGGGCAAGGGGATGGTGAAAGAGTAGCAGGGCGGCTGGTGGCCAAGTGCTAAAGCAGGACTTCCCTCAGAGCCTCCCTCCCTCTCATTATAATCTACTTCCTTCCTTCCTTTCTTCTTCCCTTTTCTTTTTTTTTCTTCCCTCTTCATTCTCCTTTCTTTCTTCCCCTCTTTCCTTCTTTTTTCCTTCCTTGCTCTCTTCCCCTCTTTCCTTCTTTTTCTTTGTCTTTCCTCTTTCCCTTTTTCCTTTCCTGTCCCTTCTTGGATGCCCAAATGCAAAAGGGGAAACATTTCTCAATGCCTCCTTGCCTTGTGATCAAATGCCACTTTTGCCAGTAGTTTGTGGCCACTTAAAAGACTGAGACCAAAGTAGGCCCAGTTTATCCCGTGCTTGCATTTAGTGAGGGTGTCCACAGACAACAGTACAGCAAAACTGTCAAAATGGTGGCTGTGATAGTTGATCAGAGCTCCTCTGTTTTTTATGTGCAATAGCTTTAGCATTTATGACCAGAGGTAGGTTAGTTGCTCTTCTATTAATACATAAAGGGCTCTTCTGTAGGGAGCCTGCCTTGGTCTAATTCAGACTAGAAATATAGCAAAGGAAAATATTTTTCTCCACTCTGTTTTTTCCTGTTTTCCCCATTGGAAATGGCTGTTTGCAACACACAAGGAGGGGATACATTCCTAAGAGCTCACAATTCAAGAATACCAATGTTAACTTGGATTGCCAACAAAGTTCTGTCTGTGACAAAATAGAACACAAAACTGCTTTCTCCTTTGACCCGAAGTCTCAATGGATCAGGATTGAAGCAGAACTGTGTGAACTGGGGCATCTCCAACCAAGTTGCCTCCTTCCTTCCTTCCTTCCTTCCTTCCTTCCTTCCTTCCTTCCTTCCTTCCTTCCTTCCTTCCTTCCTTCCTTCCTTCCTTCCTTCTTTTCCTGCTTCTCATTCCCATCTCCTTCCTTCTTTTTTCCCTCCCTTCCTGCCTCCCACCTTCTCATTCCCATCTCCTCCCTCCCTCCCTCCCTCCCTCCCTCCCTTCCTCCTCTCCTTTCCCTGTTTTTATCCCCATCTCCTTTTTTTCTTCTTTCCTTCCTTCCCAAGTTGCCTCTCCTTCCTTCCTTGCTTCCTTCCTTCCTTCCTTTCTTCCTCATTCCCTCCCTCCTTCCCTGCCTCCCTCCTCATTTTCCTTCCTTCCTTCCTTCCTTCCTTCCTTCCTTCCTTCCTTCCTTCCTTCCTTCCTTCCTTCCATGCTTCTCATTCCCATCTCCTTCCTTCCTTTTCCCCTCCCTCCCTGCCTCCCTCCTTCTCATTCCCATCTCCTTTCTTCTTTCCTTGCTTCCTTGCTTCTTTGCTTCCTCCCCTCCTTCATTCCCTGTTTTTCATTCCCATCTCTTTCCTTCCTTCTTTCCTTCCTTCCTTCCTTCCCAAGTTGCCTCTCCCTCCCTCCCTCCCTCCCTCCTTCCTTCCTTCCTTCCTTCCTTCCTCATTCTCTCCTTCCTCCTTCCCTGCTTCCCTCCTTCTAATTTTCCTCCCTCCCTCCCTCCCTCCCTCCCTTCCTTCCTTCCTTCCTTCCTTCCTTTCTTCCTTCCCTCCCTCCCTCCCTCCCTCCCTCCCTCTTGCCTTCCCTGCTTCTCATTCCTATCTCTTTCCTTCCTCTTCACTCAGGAAGGGATGATGGGAGGGGGTTAGATTGCCAGCACTGCTGGTGTCCATGCTGCCACCAGCCGTAGCTATCCCACATAGGCGGGGCGGTCCCAGTGAAACATGGTTGCGAGCCTCTGTCAATGAAGCATGGTGGGCATGGCGCTGATCTACAATCTGGGCGTGGCCAGCCTTAGATTCACGGGACAGCTCTGGAGCCAGCAAGGGGCCACCTCTGTCCCGCCCCCTGGGGGTACACACAGGAGGTGGCGAGTACAGACTGTCGGATCCTGGGGGAAAGGAAAGCACTTCTCCTGCCTCTTTTCTTTCTAAGTGGTCAGCAGAAATGGTCATCAGGAATGCCGTGTGCTTTCCGCCTTCTGTGCGCGTACCCAGGGGACGGGGTAGGGGCAGCCCCTCGCTGGCCCTTTCCCACCAAAACCTTCTTTTAGATCCTCTCCTCTCCCCCTCCTCCTTTTCTCTTCAGTGTACCTCCAGCTTCCAGAAGCGCCAATCAGCTGGAGCCTGGCACTGATCATGGGGATTCTGCCCAGCCCCCATAGCCCTGCAGAAGCGCCAATTGGCTTGTAGCCACATGGGCCAATCCTGGGGCTACTGCTGAGCCCTGACAGCCCTGCAGTTCCAGCTGTCTCTCCCTCAGGCTTCTGTGATACTGCTTCAGCTCATTCCCCTCCCCCACTACTACTTCTCTAGGATGACCATGTACCATCAGCCAGATGCCAAAGTACCACCGGTTGTACACCTACCACCAGTTGAAAAGCCCTACAATAATGACATTATTTGATTATAGTGTTAGAATTACCAGTGTAACACTCCAGTGTAGTGTTTCTCAACCCTGGTAATTTGAAGATGAGTGGACTTCAATTCCCAGAATTCCTCAGCCAAAATTCTGGGAGTTAAAATCGACCCATCTTAAAACTGCCGAGGTTGGGTAACACTCCTTGAATGTTAGAGTACACTCTCATTGTTCAATCTCATTGGGTGGGCAGAAGCTATGCAGGTTTACATCACTAGCCAGGGGGCATTCCTGAGGTAAGGTACATAATCTCTTCTGTGTTATAATTATGGCAGTATATGAGTCAATAACCAAAGTTACTTCAATATAGATTGGATAGTACCACATTCCAAAATCTTATATTTATGTATATTTTATCCATCCAAACCCAGTGACATATTGCTTGGATGAAGATATTCTGAGGTCCAGCTGTACAGACAGTCCTCAAATTACAACCACAATTGGGACTGGAATTTTGATCATAAAATTATTGGGGTCATAAGTTGAGGTACCATGTAACCATTCAATTCTCTTAATCTTCCTTTTGCCTTCTAAATAAAGTTTATAGCCTGACCGTGTAACCTGCTACAAGTTTCCCTGAGAGTAACATACAATTGCATATATGAAGTACACAACTGATAGCAAAATTAAATTGAGTGAAAAAATTAGATATATTATAAAGCAAACAACTTGATAAAGAATTATTTGAAACTTAAGTGTGTGTGTGTGCATACTCTGCACACACATCTTTGACTCAGACTTGATTCCTGATGATTGCCTGGCTGATCTTTGGAGTTTTCTTGGTATAATTTTCCATAGTGGTTTGCCATTGCCTCTTTTCTAGGACTGAGAAAGAATGACAGACCCAAACTGGCTTTGTTCCCAATGCAGAACTAGAACTCACGGTCTCTTGGTTTCTAGTCTGGTGCCATAATCACTACATCAAGCTAGAAGGGATGGATTGATGATGGATGGCTAGATGGATGGATGGATGGATGGATGGATAATAGAAAAAAAGAAAAGTCCCGTACCCTTTTGTGACTATTTCTGTTTAGTGCTGAAGAACAAGAACTATATAGTTCACTGAAAGCACAATTAGTGGACATCAGCATTGTCTGTAAGGATTAGACAAAGGACTTCATGAATTCATGATCAAAAGCAGCAAGATAGGCCTTACTAAGTAAAGAGGCAAGTCTTGTTCCAGGACTTTAACATTAATACTTGCAACAGCCTGCAAAGAAGTTTCTTCCAGCTACTGTATTCTTTATTTCTAACAGTAAAGTGGCCATATTGTTTTGCAAAACAGGTTCAAGATCCCTTTCACAAAACCTTTAGTAAACTCCACTTCAGGATCTACATAGTCCTGTTGCTTATTATATTATTATTAGTAATCATCACAATTATCTTATGGAGAGGACATAAAAAGGGTAACAAAAAGTACTGCAAATTCTGACTTAAAATAAAACACATAGTTCTGTTCTTCCTACCATTTAGTATTCCTATCTGTTTTTAGCCATTGATAAGGCAACATGGAGCTGATTGCTAGGTAATTGTGCTAAAGATTGCAATCATAATATGATATATATTTTATTTATCAAATAAAGGATGACATAAATTTGTCATATTTACTTCACAACAGTGAAGTTCAAAAAAGATAATTAATGGAGATTTATTTTGTTAATTATTGGTATGGAATGCAAAAACTGCATTCTGATGTGGTAGGAATTCCCCCTACCCATGCAAAGTTTTCAGTTAACAGAAAAATGCTAACAGCAAGGATCTGAGACAATATCTTATTTGAAAAATAATCACATAATAAAAACAAGGAGAATCAAAATACTTCTTCTTAAAAGAATCATGGAAAACATTGATTGGAAACATGCAGAAGAGGCCTTCATCCTGCAGTGGATAGACAACAGTTAGAATGTTGAATCATGATAAACATTAGTCATTAGCCTGACATATGCCAAGAGCAGAATGAATAAGCCATGATTAAAAGTTAGCCCAACTGAGGGATATACCCCCCAAATAATGATAGGAATAATAATATAGTGAGGAAATTACTATTGAATGCATTTTACAACAGAAAGGAACATTGAGATTGAGATTTGCAGCCAGGATTATTGGCTGGCCCTATATGATCTCAGTTGTTGGTGCCAAAGCTGACATAAATAGGCTGGGTGCAAACGTTGATCCTATTCTTCAGCAAGATTTGCAGGCCCCGACATTTAACATCTCTCTCTGGGAACTTTCCCAGGTTTAAAAATAGACTTTGATGTCCATGTGTAACGCTGGCACAATCCCTTCCATTTCTGCTTTCAGCCTTGCTTTTTCTTTTCTAAAGAAAGAGCCTGATGCTTGTATGTAATGTGTAGTTCAGCTCTCATCCTTTGCCAAATACAAGGACAAATTACAGTATGGGGAAATAACTTTTGTGGAAGAAAATAATTCACGGCCTTTTTCTTGGCAGTGTAGTGCGATGTAGATTTTAAAATGAAGCCACTATATCATCTATTGTGATTAGTTTCAAATCACAAGGTATAGTAAAATGGACTTATTTGAATAAATAGCTACAATATGTTTTCTTTCCTTCTTCATTCTCTTTGTTATATAACATTCCTCTCTGAGATAAATGATGTGCTAATTGCAATGGCCACAAATCATGAAGTAATGCAACAGGCCTGCTTATTTTCTGAGCATAAGGATAAGGAGATTCATATCTGTTAAAAGCCAGAACTTCATATGGTGGCTGTTACAACGCAGTTTCAGATACAATGGATTTGGAAATATAATTTGCAAAAGTTCACATTAAATAGACACAAACATTGTTCAGGTTTCAAGGCTTAGTGACCACCAAAAGAGGTTTCTTCAGCTCCAAGTTGTCTTTTCACAGAATCTATAAGATGAGGAAATTTAGCAGTCAGCTCTTTATTAAAGCATTTATTATGCTTTTCTACTTTACTGTGTTCTGAAAAATGTGGCCTATATACTGTACATATATTGAAGATAAATATATACATTTAAGTTCTATATATTTGACATATTCATACACTCCTACAACCAACTAGTTCTTTCAAGTTGATCAGGAAAATAAAATTCAGGGCATTAAAATTTCAAGTTCCTTTTCTGAACCCTAAATATAACAAATTATTTTTAAAGCAAGAGAAATAGCTTCAGAATAACATTCTATTATTAATTTAAAATAGGTATTATCTCCCTTCAGAACTTTCCTAATGTTTTCAATTAATTTTTTAACTAACTTTATCTAGTACAAACTAATTTCTTATCACAGTCCTGCAGTAGCTTTGATATACATATTAAGGCTGCCTAAAGCTTAATCAAATTAGTCATCCCTTCAAATTGAATTATTTGCACTGATTTGTATGCATTACATTTGAAATTTCCAAATTAAACTGGTGGTGACTAGCATGTATACCAACTGTCTTGATCTACCTATTTGATTTGATAATTCATATCAAGTTTACCTATTTACCTAAAGATGGACAATTTGAAATCCATTTAAACCATTTAGTGGCTTCTTAGTAAACTTCAATTATATTTTGCAGTTGCCCTTTTTAACATAACATTCTGCTTTCTTTTGAATAGGTTGATTTGAACAACTCAGTTGAGAGGCACAGTGGCTCTATGGCTTAATGATGTTGGAGATGGTCTCAGCTCCGGCAGTTCGAGCTCTGTGTGGCAGAGTGAGCTCCTGTCACTTACCTCAGTTTCTGTCCACTTACTTTGAAAGCATGTTTTATGCAAGTAGATAGATAGATAGATACCACTTCATTGGGGAGACAAGTGGGTGCTCTTTGGAGGCAGTCAGATTCCTGATGGCTCTGAACCTTTCATGTTGCAGCACCCATTTGAGAGGCAGCTCCAGGAAGGAAGGGGGCCTTGAGCGATGCTGCAGGAAGAGCCACTTGGTGCAAAGCCAGCTAGCCCTCTTGTGGGGCATCTTAGGAAGATACCTTGGCAAGCCAAACCGCTACCTTACAATAGCATTGTGGTCTCATGGCTACTGTAACAATACCATATGCTAACAACAACAACTCAATGTTCTGGATATTGCACTTCTCATAAGACTTGACATGTCTATGATTTCTTTTCCTCCCCCCTCCCCCCTCCCTCTATAAAGCAGTGAGGGCTAGCTTATAAATCCTGCCATTTATATACTCAATCTTTGTATTCCAGCTAGAGCCTGGCAGCTGATGATAGAAAATAACTACATGATGGACAAAAATGACATAGTGATTTTTTACTAAACAATAGAACTAGGCAAATTTGTCATATGAATGCTAAGCTCCCAGACATAGGTAGACTAGCTCCTGTTACTAGCTTGTCAACAATTCTCCAGGGCTAAGCATACATACAGTACATCCTTTCACTCTGTGCCATTCAGTTTTTTAATGACTTTCCTTATTAGAGTTATAAACAACCAATTTGTGCAACATAGAGGAAATGGTGACTTAAATTATATTTCTATTATAATGCTACTAAATGAATATATGAAAAAATAAAATATCAGAAAAGGCCAATGCCAAAAGGAGAAAATACAAAGTAAATCATATATGGGATGGGATGGGATGGGATGGGATGGGATGGGATGGAATAGAATAGAATAGAATAGAATAGAATAGAATAGAATAGAATAGAATAGAATAGAATAGACCTGAAATGGACCATGGAGGTCTTCTAGTCCAGCCCCCTGCTCAAGCAGGAGAACATATACCATCTCAGATAAATGACACTTTACTCTCTTCTTTAAAATCTCCAGTGATGAAGCGCCCACAATTTCTGAAGGCAAGCTGTTCCACTGGTTAATTGTCCTCACTGTTAGGAAGTTTCTCCTTAATTCCAGGTTGCTTCTCTCTTTTATCAGTTTCCAACCATTGTTTCTTGTCCTGCCTTCTGGTCCTTTGGAGAATAATTTGATCCCCTCTTCTTTGTTGCAGCCCCTCAAATACTGGAATACTGCTATTTCTTCTTTTCTTTAGACTAGCCAAACCCAAGTCCTGCAGCCGTTCTTCACATGTTTTAGTCTCCAGGCCTTTAATTATCTTAGTTGCTCTTTTAACTCCACTCCACTCTTGGTTAGCATCATCACAACTGATATGTATCTGCCTATTTTCTTGCTAAGAGGCTAGCAAATATGCCTTGTTTCTTGCAGTTTCCATGGTTTCTCATTAATGACACTCTCCTGCAAATTAATCTTTGAATACATATCAGACTCCAGCAGTTTTTTCCAACCTTGTTCCTTCCAGATATGCTGGGCTGTGACTTCAAAATTACTAGCTGTTGGAAACTTCAGAAAATGGATGGCTTTAATTATTTGATAGAGAACCTTGACCAGTTCTAAATTAAGAATTTGGAATTACTGATGGTGGCCTTAAAATACCTTTACCAGTAGAATAACCAAAGTTTCATGGAACTAAACAAAATTATACCGGAAGTCCTTGTTCCAAATTTAGTGCAATTAAATGCAGATATTAGCTTCATTAAAACATTTGAGCTACCATTTTGAATTTGATTTTAAAATATTAGCTATCCCAAGAGTCCCCAACTTTGGAGCTAACAGGCACATATAGTATTTTGAGAATGTGTTGTAGCTACTTACAGAGCATTGCTGCCATGGGGAGTTTTACAGTTTCAAAAATGGTTGCTTTGATTGGCAAGGCTGTTCACAAAACAAAACAAAATTACCAGAAATAAACTACAAAGGTTGTACATTATTGGCACTTCTAGTCCATGAATGTTCTTCAGCAGTCTCAACTTACTATTTATTCTTTCAAACTAACAGAATGTTGGTAAGATATTATGTAAAGGGGTCAGGAATCTGTGACAGCAGCATAATTTTCAGGAAACTGAACAAAGGGGGACAAATTTAGAATGGTGGAGGAAAAGAAACAAACAAGCAAAAAAAAAATGATTTGAAAGAAATATTTGAAAACCGGATGGATTTGTTTGAGTCTGCTGGGGGAAAACAAAATTCCCCAATTCATCTCCAGAGTTCTTGGACAAGAACTGCCAATCCCCACTTTCTATTCATATGATCCAGAACTGACCATATGTAGACTACCCTGAGCTTCCCGGTGTATACATGCATACATGAAAACATAGCAGTCATAGCTACTGTGGGCAAAGAAGGTAAAAGAAGCCATATCTTCAGTTTTTAACTTGATTTCTTCTTGGGCTGATTCAGTGCCTAAACAAAGCTGTGGATTTCAGCCATGGATCTTCTTTCAGGGAGTAGATTTAACAGAATAACAGAGGGAGGCACCTTGGAGGTCTTAAAAATGCTATTGTTGGTTCTGTGGGTTTTCTCTAATAGGTCCTTTTTTGTTATGGTGAAGCCATCAATAGACACATAGACATTAACAACATCTATAGATTATGCAAAAGATACTATCACCCAGCCCAAAAAGGAACATAAGACCCAAGCACCTCTCCACCAGCAATCAGCATGCGGATCAGCATAGATTAACTCAAAGTTTAACATCAGATCAACTTCAAGTAAACAATACCTCTATCAAGAAACTGCCAAAGAAGCCAACAGCAAATAGTCCAATCAAAGAATCTCTAAGACCATCCCCACCAACATCGACAGGCAAGCCACTAAAATATAATATGACAGCAAACTAAACTCCTTACTAGCACTGATGATGTTATCTAGCTTAGGTAATGTAATGTCTGCAACAAAACAAGAAGCTCAGAGAGCACCAAGGACCCTTCATGTCAACCCTGAGTTACAAATATTCTCTTTTATTAAGACATTATCTATCTCCGGTCTACAATAGTCTTTTCAGCAGTTCCAAGAAGGCTCCAAACCCATTTGCACTACTCAGGTGACCCCGAGAATACACATAAACCTCCAAGTGGCCTCAATGACTCTCTAAAAGAATGCAAATGTCTATAATGACTCTCTAAAAGAATGCAAATGACCAGCTGTCTGCAAGGAATATAAACCCTTCCATTCCCCACCATCCAGTCAGAGCTGAAGAAGCAAAACATCTTTGAAGAAAAAAAAGAAAAAAGTTTAACGAAGAGAAGGACGAGGGGGGATACGATAGCAGTGTTCCAATATCTCAGGGGCTGCCACAAAGAAGAGGGAGTCAAGCTATTTTCCAAAGCACCTGAAGGCAGGACAAGAAGCAATGGGTGGAAAGTAACCAAAGAGAGAAGCATCCTAGAACTAAGGAGAAACTTCCTGACAGTTAGAACAATTAACCAGTGGAACAACCTGCCTCCAGAAGTGGTGAATGCTCCAACACTGGAAGTTTTTAAGAAGAAACTGGACAGCCATTTGTCCAAAATGGTATAGAGTTTCCTGCCTGAGCAGGGGGTTGGACTAGATGACCTCCAAGGTCCCTTCCAACTTGATGATGATGATGATGATGATGATGATGATGATGATGATGACCAGTTGCCTCTTGAAAAAGAACCTCTGGGACACCATGACCTGGATGACTGAGAGTCATTACAGAGCTTGAGATATTTTTTATAAATGAAAATTTTCATTTGCAAAATACTCTTTTCCTTCTTTTTCATTTAAATATATTTTTAAAATCAAAATGGGACATGACACAAATGAATTTCAGGAAGTATTTGAAGGCATCTTATTGGGCAGACAGAAGGATAGTCCAGTAGTTAAAGCACTGTATGTCTTGGGTTCTGATGATCTTCCTGACTGCTACTCCAAATAGACTTTGTCCACTCAAGATATATGTGCAGAAAATGCTGAAAGGGCCCCCCCTCCTTGGTTAATTGGTTGAGTGGTTGGTTGATTTAGCCTAGTTGAAATGACACAAAAAGAGAGGAATGAACAAATAAAGAATTTATCCAAATTTCAATACAGCTAAAAACTGAACGAGAAAGTTATAAGCTTTTAATATCATCTTCCATCAGTAAAATAAAAGACATTAAAAGCCACATTACTGGCAAGATTGTTCTTCATTAATTTAGCATCAAGTTAATGTTTTGCATAAAACTTATTTCCTAGCTGAAAAAGGCAGTGTTCAAGTATTATTAATTATTACTAGCTAAGATGCTGACTAATATGAAGTTCATTCTCTTGAATAACTTATAGCCACTTAACAATAGCAATATCATTTAGGCTTATATACCGTTTCACAGTGCTTTACAGCCCTTTCTAAGCAGTTTACAAAGTCAGCATATTGCCCCCAACAATCTGGGTTCTCATTTTACCAGTCTTGGAAGGATGGAAGGCTGAATCAACCTTTGGCCGGTAAGAATCGAACTGCTGGCCGTCAGCAGAATTAACCTGCAATATTGCTTTCTAACCACTGCGTCACCATGGTTCTATAAGAGCACCACTATGCCAATGTATCTAGGAACAGCTCCTTTAGCAACCTAAGGGTTCCTTGCTCCTCTTAATTTTTAACTCTGTCTGTCTGTCTGTCTGTCTGTCTATCATCGATCATCTGTCCATTTATTTTTTAAAAAGAAAATTTGAACTGTTGGCAAAGCCTCCTATATTATATTTATTAAAATACAGGATATTAAAATATTATCAGATTATAGAATATTGGGAGATAAGTAACTTCATTTGTTTTTTGTACGTAATTTATGAATTTGTGTCCTTTGAACTTAACTTTATTTGGTACCATTGTGAATTTGAATAACTGTTCATTCCTGTTTACCATAATATTTCCTCTCATTCATGTTATCCTTGTTATATATAAGGCTTATTTATTTGTAAAATTTTGTAAGGGATACATTATTTGAATCTTTTGTTTCCCCACTCTGCCAGCTGCTTTTTTTTAACCATAGAAATTTACAGAAGAAGTTCATCTAGAATTGAGAGTTATCTTTTGAATGACAGCATTAACAACCTTCCAATTTAAAGTACCCTCTATCCTATTATTTTATCAGATCAGCTTTACAACGTGACCTTGTTTTCTTTTATTTTCTTTAATTATTAGGTCCAAGCAAGCTAAAGTAAAGGCTAAATTGCTGTTATATAACTATTTGCCTACTACCAGATTTGTTTTCTTTCTGGTACCAGATAATTTTTATTCTCCAAGACTTACAAATAAAAATGATAGAAGTGAAATTTCTTATTTTTTATTGCTACTTTCAGTTTTAGATATGTTTGCCTATGCCTATATATGCAAATATTAATTTACCATATTTTTAATGTAGTGTCTTGCTTTGTTAACTGGAAGTTTATATTGAAAAAAATATATACTGTGTGTACTGTGAATAAAATAATGCAGCATTGAACAGGTCTTTAAAACCCAATTTGTGCTATCCTTCAAGAAATTAAGACTTGGGTTTTTGCTTACTCCTACTTAAAAATCTAATAGAAATGTATTATCTTCCTTAATCAGAGGATGCAGTTAATACAAAGTTCTTGCTCTACAATTAGAAGCAATTTGTCTCTTTTAAAATCATTCTTTGATCTAGATTAATCTCTCAATTAATTTGCAAGAAAAAAATTACCCAGTGGTAATCACTTATGTTTGTAATAATGTGGCAGTCTCATGAAGAACGCTAAAACCGTGCTGATCAAGGCTGCTAGTAGAAATGGAAAACAGCAACCTACTTACTGGGATTGTTGAAAAGGACAAATGGACATTCTCTGGGTGTAAGGGGTTCACACAATATATTTAGCCCGATCAGAGAAAGACCTCTACATATATATTTCCACAACATTTTATGTTTGGCTAATGTTAATATCAGTGGGTCTTAATGGGTTATATAAACCAAGTTCATTTGGGTAATTTGTGATTTATTCTGTTCTGTAACTGCAGAAAATTAGATAGATCAGTAAGAAGCTCAAACATAGTATATGACTACAACTTTGAAGACAGAAAGAAAAAATATATATGATCTGCCTCACTGAGTTTAGAAATTCATATAACTCTTCATATCAAAAAAGCTTGCTGACTTTTATTCTAGAAGTTTCCTTGCTTTCAAGTTATTTTTAATAATTTCAATACAAATAAGTAAGTAAATAGGCAAGCAGATAGACAAAATATAAAGCAGTGAAGGGAGTTATATGATATAAACAGAGGATTTTTAATTCTTCACCAAGCAATATTCTAAAATTGGGTGAAGTATATCAAGAACTATCTATCAATTTCTGTTTTAATCTTCTTATGCTTTAATCACTGACCAGCCCATAAAAAGGCATGTATCTTACCCTGTAACAGAGAATATTTTCAGGAGTTTTTAGTGAGGGATTTTGTCTAAAGTTTTGATCAACACTGAACATTTATGATAGGGTAGGTTAGTTCAAGATAATACTATCAAAATTTGTCACCGTGAAGTCACTACTCAGGAGTTTGAATGATCCAACAAATGGCATTATAAAACTTGGGACATTCCTCAGCGATCAATTTCAAAACCTAGTTTTTCATCCCCTGTCCAAGATTCAATTACAAGCATTAATTCTGGTCTCAAAGAGACATGTATTGTCATGGAAGAGTTTGTGCTCAAATAGTTCTATTACGGTAAAGGTTCAGTTATGCACTCAAGTGCTAAACAACTGCTTGAGTTAGCTTTCTGCTCTTTGCATTGTTACATTGAAAGAAAATTCAGCTAAACTTCTAACTTTACTCAATCTCAGCTATGCAGGGTTTTTTAAGGCAAGCCGAAAACAAATTCTAAAGATTCTCCCAGGGCACTTTCTCGAAGTTGGCCGTACAAGATGATTCCTAGGCTATTGCCCAAAAACTATTCTTAAGCCAACACTTGAGACCTTTCTACTCTGGGAAATGTTTGCTTGAGTGGAAAGAACTTTGGTTAGCAAGGTAGTATAGCTGGAACATGGGGACCATTCCATAGAAAATCCAGTGTAGGATAGGGATTGTTTTTGCCAACTGATTTGCTTTCATTTTACTATCCCTGGTCCAGATTTCCATTCTTATCTATTAGGAATGTGTGTGCTTGTGTATAAAGAAAACAAGAAATCACATCCTGCCTCATTAATTTTAGACAGCAAAAGACAAAAGTACAGCTCTTAGCTTAGCCCTAACATAAATTTATATTTCTCTGGTTTATATTTTTTTCCTCTTCAAATTAAGATCTCACTTGCCCCCACTGCAGTGTGTCAGCATTACATACTAAACAAAGTTTCTTACAACCTGTCCATTCCACAATGTTCTAAATAACCATTTATTTTAATAATACGATATGCACTAAGTCACAACCAGTCTGCAAGCAATTAAATACTGCTGTTTCAGAAATTAGGCCAATTCTCTAGTTTCTCCAGAGAAAAGCCCAAAACTGAACATATATTATATGAGAAAGAAAGTCCTATGCATACCAAAGTATGCAAAAGCATGTTGTATAATAACTTAGAAAACAGTAGGTTGTTTTCTCTGCAGTGCTTATCTGACACCTTTGTACAACCTATACTGAATCCACAATTCTTTTTTAATAGTATAGTGTCCTATTTGGGGGGGGGGGGTTATAGCCAGGGTGCTGAGTGATCAAACCAACTAAATATTAAATCTTTTAAGTGTTTAGTTTATAGTATTATATACACAACAATATGAGCTGCCAATTCTTTAGCTCAGGGGTGTCAAACTCAATTTCACTGAGGGCCGCATCAGCATTGTGATTGTCCTTGGGGGGCCAGGTAGGTGTGGCCAGTGTGAGGGCAGCCTACTGGGTGGGCATGGCTGGAATGGGTGTGGCCTACTGGGTGGACATGGCCAGCTCTACATCGTTCGCATCAAGGGTGCCTGTGGGGGCCTGGACAGGAGTGGGACAGATCTGAGGGTCTCTGGCAGAAGGGGTTGGGACCAGGGCAAGCACCAAGGCATGGTCCACTGGAAGAGCCTGCCGAAACCCCTCCTCCGGAGCCCATCAGGCCAGATATGTGAAATAGGCGAGGGCCGTTTGCTGGCCACTTCCAGGCAATAGTGCATTTCTTCATTCCTCACAAAGGGTGACACCTCCCCAACATGCACCCAGGGGGGTGGGGCTAATGCGGCAGGTGCTGGTTCCTCGCTGTTTCCAGACAGCCTTGTGGAGCTAAGATTGAATGTGTTTCAGCATAGATGGCCACTACAAAATTGTACATTGGCTCCTGGTTGGCCTGGGCCAGGGCCATTCCCTCACTGTTTCCAGGATGGCTTCATGGGCCACATGAAACCATATCGCAGGCCACATTCGGCCCCCGGGCTTTCTGTTTGACATGTCTGCTTTAGTTGGTGTTGGCTTTCATATTCCTTTAGCTGGTGTTGGCTTTCATATTCACTGAGTTCTTCACAAGAACTAAAGATGTCCTAAGGCAGACATGTCAAACTCGCGATGTCACATGATGTTGCGCAACATATCGGGACTGTTTTGCCATTGCTGGCAATGGGGTGGGCGCGGCTTCCGCATGACACGTCCAGCCTGCAGGCTGGCAGTTTGACACCCCTGTCCTAAGGTGTCAGCATAGTATACCCAGAGTGTGGCCTTTTGTAATTGATAGATAGAAATCAGTACATTGGCAAGCATTTCCAAATGCCATCCAAGATTCTTTGGTATGACATCCGATGTGCCAATAACCACTGGGACAACCACAGCTGATTTATTAATCTTTCAGTTTCAGTTTTCAGATCTGGATACTTTGTGATCTTTTCCAATCCTTTGTTTTCTATTCCACTATCCCATGGTATGGCCACATTAATTATCCACACTTTCTTCTTTTCAACCCCAGTTAAATCTGTGTGTGTGTTATGCACCAAGACATTATTACTTTGTATTCAGAAATCCCCTAAATAGTTTAACCTGCTCATATTTTGACTATTTATTCAACTTTATGTTACCACCAATTTTTCATTATTGGCACACAATAATTTTTACAGATGTAAAAATTGAATTATTATGTTGATTGTGTTATGCTGTTGTTTACAATACATTTGTGCAGTCTGAGTGTATGACAAATTGTTGATGATTTTTTAAATTCTGGCCATGATTACGTTATTTTGAATAGCTTGCTCTTCAATTTCTTTTATAAATGTTCCCATTGTAATCCTTTGCCAGGTTTTGTCTATATTCACTATCCCCTCAGTCTTTTGTAGAAACTGACTATGTAATGCTTTTCCTTGCCAGCATTCTATTCTTGTTTTTATTACATTATTTTGATATTCATGTTTTGTTTCCTTCACATTTAATATGTCCCATTTTTTAACTTGCAACAATGCTTTTTTTGTGCTGTCTTTTATGTAATCAGATAATGCATGCTTTTGATCTTTGACAGGTTCTGTGACTTGAAGTAAATTCTGCTTCTATTTCTGCAGGGCAGGTATAATCTATCAATTTCACTATGGGGATGTAATGCATAGTCATCAGTTTTCTTGTTTTTTAGTTCAAACTGCCCAGTTCAAAAGAGAAAGATATCTTCCTGAATAGGTACCCTAGCACTTAGTTTCCAGGAAATATAGAACTAGAAAAATATACATTTCCAAGATAAACCAATAGAAATAAACTTATTTTAACATTGTGTTTAAAATGTTTCAAAATGGTGTTCAAAAAGCCACATTAATAACCTCCAAAATGTTTATCAGGAGACATTAATTACATTTGATATTGACCAAAGGAATCAAAGTCCTTCTCTGGCCACATCAATGAGCTAAGTATGTCATCCCTGACTTACTGTCTATTGGATAAACTTCCATCATTCCTCAGCCATAGGTTATGTTGGCTACATGTTGGAAAAGCCCATACCCATCTGGAGCATTCCATGTTGGAAAATCCTGACCTAGAAGAACTGAAGCAACTATTCAAACTCCAGTGTAGTTATGGGATTCACATGGGAGCAGGCCAGAGACAGTAGCTAGACCTGGCTGATGCTAGAGATAAATGTGGAATCCCTTGAGTTTAAACCTGAAAGAATATTAAATTGGGATTACATTCCAAAGTGGTGAAGTATTTAGTACATAAATACCACAATAAATCCATTTCAGGATTAAAATGTTTAGCAAAGGGAAGGTTGACAAATGCCAATCATTTACTAATTCAATTATCTATGAGATAAACATGTATATACTTCTGTCATGACAGAAATGTCAATGAAGATTAGTAGTTCCAGTGAAAAAACAGAGAAAGCCACATATTATTGAAGACTTTTTCCCCTTATCAACAACTAAATATCTCTTGAGTTCAGTTATTTAATAGCATCAATAGTGTGCCACAGAAACCTTCATAGCTTGAATGAAACTCCCTCAATTTCCCCAACTATTTTTAAACGTGTTCAACAGGCCAAAAAAAAAATCGATAGCCTTCAATTCAGATATGTTTACATTCTTCCATTCTAATTGTTTTAAGGATTTGTTAGTGTTAGCATGCCATTGAAGAACTACTGCTCTCCCCATTGCTAGTTCTCCAGCATCATTTAACCTCCACACATGGGAAAAATTAGCACTACCTGAGAATTGCTGATGTTCAACTAGTTTACAAAGTACAATGTGTATGGGAACAAGCATATGGATTCTATCATGCCATTTTGCACACTGGGTCTCCAAAAGGAAACAACTTGTACCCTACTGACAAGCAAAGTCAGTGGGGAAGCCAGATTCATTTAACAACTGCACAACTGTCTTAACAATTGCAGTGATTCACTAAACAACCGGTCTTTCTGCCTTATATCCCTTTTTAGTTTAATCCTGATGTAGTTTATCTTGAACTTTGATATTGGAGAACATAAAAATATTTGGTATAACATTATAACTGTTATACCAAATAGAGGTAGTCCTCGACTTACGACCCCAATTGAGCCCAAAATTTCTGTTGTTAAGTGAGACATTTGTTAAGCGATTCCCCCCCCCATTTTACAACTTTTCTTGGTCCGGTTGTTAAGTGAATCACTGCAATTGTTAAGACAGTTGTGCAGTTGTTAAATGAATCTGGCTTCCCCACTGACTTTGCTTGTCAGTAGGTTGCAAAAGGTGATCACATGGCCTCAGGACGCTGCAACCGTCATAAATATGAACCTGTTGCCAAGTGTCCAAATTTTGATCACATGACCTCAGGGACACTACAACTATCATAAGTATGTAAAAGTGATAAATCACTTTTTTCAATGCTATTGTAACTTTGAATGGTCACTAAACGGACTGTTGTAAATTAAGGACTACCTATATCAAAAAGAGTTGTTTATTTAAATCCAAATCCCAGTTTTTGGCTTTTTTAGTATTTTTTTTTCTGCAAGCAGTTTTCTTCTGTCCATGATTAAGGGTGTATGTAACAGAGATGGAAGAGCCCTTCACTGTTTTGTCTTATTCATCAAAACACAAAGCTGGTTACCAATGGTTGCTGTACTGCTGCACTGCAACCATCTGCAATTTAGCACTGCAGCAAATAAACACAAATCTCTCATCTACTCTAGAATGTGTATCAGAGAACTGCAGACTGAAAGGAAACTGACTGCTGTTGTCATTTAAAGAAAAGCTTTCCAAGCCATAAAAGTAAAATTCTGATAGATTAGGCATATTTCACTTACGAGATCTCTAGGAGAGGGCAGATTTTAGTTTGTGCTCATTTTCATGTGCTCATTTATAAGTTTGTTCCATTTCATTTTCATATTAAAGGATCAATGAAAGATACATTGATCCTTTAATATGAAAATATTAAAGATATTAAATATATACTATGCACAGTAAATAGACAAACTGTGCACACAATATGGAGATAAAACATTTCTGAATACAATTTACCCCAAATTACATATTTTAAAAGATAAGTAAATATATTTTTGAGCAAAAATCAAGGAAGTGTAAAATCCATCAGCTAATTAGTGTCCGGCATGCACATTATCCTGGAAGTTGCAAATCACCTCCATTCACATCACATAGAATTATAAAAGACTAATTAGTCAAGTATCCCTAGTGAGAGAAAACACATTTAATTTACTCTTTTTCTCCCTTACAAGCATGCTGTAAAAGCCCTAAAGAAATCCATACAATATTTACAGAATAAGCTGCTACATTGCTAGTTTTCTGCTAGAAGGTGCTATAGTACACCAAGTCATATAAGAAGTCACATTTTGCAGCTGGTAATACCATAATTATTTTGCAAATAAAATCCTCCTTGAATGTACCATTGAATATGGTTCGTAACAGAATTTGCACTAATGGAGCAACAATGCTGCTGCTTCAACATTGCCATGCGCAGCCTCAGTCTTGTGCTCTTCATTTCCAACACTCTCTGCCAACTTCCCACAAGTCAGTAGGGAAGCCTGCAGGAACTGTGAACTCGAGTGTGATTGCTGATGCTCCCTGCCAGCTTCCCACAATCAAATGCACCCTTGTGATCTTCCCATGCCATATGCCTGTATGCTCTCCCTTTGGGGACATGCCAGGAGGTGACCTGGGATGCGGTTTTCTTGACACTCTATAGCTCTTTTTGTTCCCCCTTCCCCAAGCAAAGTGGCAGGTAGTTCCACATATTAGCCAAGGAAAAGGAGGAGTAATTTTGACATGCCCTGCCAGCTTCCCAAAATGGGGAAGTCGCTGGCAAATTGGAAATTACTCCTGCTCCTACTTCCTTTTTGCCAGCCTAGAGTCATTCTGCTTCTCTATTTAATTAAGGAAATATCTCTCAATGGTCACAAGTTGTTTATTTTTAACCATAATTCTTCATTTCAGGGAGATAACTTGTCCATTTTCCACTGCTGAAAGAGATGTATTTTTTTAAAAGTATTTTATTAATTTTCTATTAATTCATTAGTGCTTAACAAACGTGTGGTCTGAGTTGATTTTTTGCTTAATAATATGTTAAGTTTTTACTCTCTATCTCATTTCTTTTTTAAATATGTTTTATTAATTTTTTAACATAATCACCTTAATATTCGGCAAACAGTGTGTTGTCTGGGTTTACATTTAAGAAACATTCACTAACAGTTGATTTCTATAAGTTATAATCCACATAATAACTTTACCTGATTTCCTCTTTTTCCCATAATGTTCTCTTTTACCAACCTTAAGTTAATACCATTCTTGTTATTTTAGTGAATGACGATTGAATATAAACGCTTTCTAGTATTTCTACAGATAATAATCACATCAATATAATATTCCTTTTCTATCTAGTCATGCTGATTGTCTCATCATAGATCCTGTTTACAGTTCCTGTTTACATTTGTTTTTCTCACAATGTTCAAAACAATCTTACTGGTTAAGATTTTCTCAAAGTTAATTACAATTAAATATTTAAGTCTATTTTTTTATGTAAGCCAACCCAATACTTTTACTTTTCTTAAAGAATAAATAAGACTAAAAGAAGAATAAGAATAAAAAAGAATAAAAAGATAGTCTGCTACTTAAAATCCATATTTCCTATAAGCTAATACATATTTATTTCCAAAAAAAATCATTCTTTTTTACCATAATTAAAAATATATTTAATCTTTAAATAGTCCATTTAATAAATCTAGTCATCTAGTCTTTTAACTCTTATTCAAAACCTTTTTTTAATCCATTGTAATTTTCTTAAAGTCAATCATCTTTAAATATCTAACACATTTCCTTTATATAAGCCATTCCAACTCTCTTATGTTACTCATATCAAAAAATAAAATAAAAAGAAAGAGGAAAAAGAAAGTACTAGGTTACTTGAGGGGCTCTTCCCTCTTAAAATCAAATTCATATCCATTTT
Organism: Crotalus tigris; assembly: GCF_016545835.1. NCBI lineage: Eukaryota > Metazoa > Chordata > Lepidosauria > Squamata > Viperidae > Crotalus > Crotalus tigris. The sequence continues at coordinate 4,253,648 of NW_024096505.1, forward strand.
TTTTCTATTTCTTTAACCATATTCAAACAGGTGTTTCTTTTTAAAATATACTCTCTGATAGGCCTCATTGTCTATTTTCTTAATTTTCATTTTAGCCTTTTTCTTTTGCCCAGTATCTTCCTTAATCAATATGTTCTGCTGAATCAAAGAATCTTTCCATATTCTTGTAGGTGTTACTGTAGATATAAAAGGTAAGTCAAGTACAATATCTTTGTGAGAGGCATTTGCCCATTCATTTTTGTTGAAAATCTTTTTCTTTCTTTTTCTCTCTACTTCTCTTATCGTTTTTTGTCTCTCCAGTTCTAGTGTTTTTCCTGGCATTTCTGCAGTCCATTTTGTCCAATCTTTTTTCTTATTCTCAAATTTGTTTTGTTGTGTTAAAGTATAAGTTGTCTTTTCCAAATCCAGTATTTCTTGTAATTTTTTTCACTTGGGTTAAAGCATACTTCTTTGTTTTGTTAGGTTCCATCTTTAAGTCTCTATCCTTACATTTGTATTCAGTTGTCTGTTTTATCTGTTCCTTTTCTGTTGTTGTTTCCTGGGATTTTTTTTTTGTTGTTGTAAAGTTAAATTGGAGATGAATTGCTTTATATTTTCACATTAAAGCATTAGAAATCATGTGAGGGACATCTAATAATTTTAAGTATATTTATTGAACAAGAATGTTTGCCAATAAATGCAAATGATTTAATTAATTGAATAAATCAATTTCAACCCTTGACACAAACAGAGATGGTTCCAGAGACTAGTCAGAAACTGCAAATAGTTGAGATTACCCACCTTTTCTTCTATTGCAGGAAACCTCTATGATAAACCAGCCAACAAGTTTTTAAAATAACTATGTACCCTTTTTCCTGATAATAGTCTTTTCCCAGCTGATCTCAAGGCAAATCAATGTTTAATTATCCTAGACACTGTCTCTCTGGTTTATTCAAATTTACACGTCATCAGTGAAAAATTGAAGTCATTTTATGCTTATTAAGACTGCCTCAAAAGGATCCTTATTAGACAGAAGACAGAAGAACTTGTTCAAATCCCCTCTGAAAACAAACCCAATCACTCCTATCAAGGAAAAGATTCAGGGTGTTCCACATCACTATTTTGCATCACTTCAAGTTTGGCTCAGATGGTCAGTTTCATGTTGCCATCTGTTCTAGAATCTGCATTGATTTATTTCTGACACTTATTCAGTATATTACAATCTGGTATTTAAAAGAGCACTTGTATTATGGCTTCCAAATGGCAGTTGCCACTTCATCATTATAGTAGCCATTCTTGTCAAACAGAGTGAGCAACAGATGCATATCAGTTATGGTTTGACTTTTTATCAAAAGCATGTCTTTGGGAGAAACTTCACTGCAATGAAGCAAAGCATCATATCATGGAAGAAAACCAGTTATCCATAAACCCCTAGTAGGGTCACTGCAGTTTAATAGATCTTGTGTATGGTTCATATTCTTACTGATGGGAACTCTTAATTTACCTCACCTTCTGGATCATAGAGTAAGCCAGCTATTAGCCTACTTCCACTCTTATATAATAATAGTCTAGCGTGCAGTTTCTGGAATGTTTCTTTGTACATATATTGTTTAAACACATCATCCACTTCAAACTCTGAATTCATCCACTACGGCACGGATGTCAAACTCGGCACGTCATATGATGTGTCGTGACATAACATAGTGCGACTTTTTTTGCATTGCCAGACCTGGGTGGGCACGGCCTCCATATGATGCAACTGGCCTGTGGGCCGGCAGTTTGACACCCCTGCACTACAGCATCATGAAAAACTGCAAGTGAGTCTTTAGAGCAGTGGTTCTCAACCTGTGGGTCAGGACTCCATTTGGGGTTGAATGACCATTTCACGGGGGTCACCAAACAACGCAGTCCGCCATTTTTTCCCCCTTTTCCTTAGTTGTGCTGTTCCCTTTTATTCTATTGGCTTTTGAAAACCAATAGAATAGACTCTCTTGAATAGAGTCTAATTCTATTGGCTTTCAAAAGCCAATAGGAATTGTCCAGGCTGTCTCTGCCCTGCTGAGCCTGCCAAAAGTCCCATTCTGCAAACGATGCTGCACCAGTTGAGTAGTCCTCGACTTACAACCGGTTGAGTAGTCCTCGACTTACGACCAGTTGGGGGTCGCGGCATTAAAAAGGTTGAGAACCACTGCTTTACAGGATTTTAACACTTCCATTGACATTTTTTACAATTGACCTTTCCTCACATACAGTAGCTTCCCTGCACAGCAACTTCTGTTTGCCACTAATAACATCAAGATTGGTCACTTGTGAAGAAAACTCAAATAAGTATTTGACTATTAAAATTCAAACTAACCACTTGATGATAGTATTTAGCGTGATAAGTGTAACATAACTAGTGGTACTGTATACCATTATTGTTCAGCTACATATGGGTATAATTAACAATATAGTGGTAGATAGAGACAAAGTCAGATCAGATCATAAAAGCTGCAAACCCACAGAAATGGGTCATCTAACCTCCCAACCCCATACCCGAAATTGAAATCCAGATCTTCAGGGACTTACAAAATGGTAGTAGAGTCCTAAATCTTAGGAGTATGATGTTCCAGAGTGAGGCATTCACCTTGTTTTTATGACTCATCATTTCTCTATCTGCTGCCTCTGCGCTGCTGCATTTTGAAGTCTGAGCAAATATTTTTATGAACTGAATTAAGGTAACAATGGGATCATCTGACTTTTCTGTAATTCAGCTATATGAACCACAAAACTCTCTTCTGGAAAAAAAAGTGATAACAATGTGAAATATATAAATAAATTATGAAGGCTCTGGAATAAAAAGGATAGAAAATAATAAATGGCAAATAATCAAATGTAGCAATATTGTGTCAATAGATCACACACGTTAGAAGCCAATAAGTATTCATGTAGCTTACTTCAGTGGAAATTGTCTGAAATTTCAATATGAATGAGACAGAGAGTTTGATTGCTCAATACTAGGTCAACCATGAAATCAGTTTCAGCTAATAGAAATTTAACAGTCAGCTGATAAATTAATGGCTTGCCAGATGTTGCTTGCAGAATTTAAACATGGAGCTATATATTTATGAACAGCAGATAACCACAGTAAATATATGGAAGAAACCAAGATATACTGAATGTTATTCTGTTGAGAATGCACCATCTGCTCCATTTTCATAGTCTTGTGTTCTGCCATATATTTTAGCATCTGTATTAGCCTCAGAGCTTTTAACTCCTGTATTATTAAGAGATGAGATTATCAGTCAATGAAAAGTACATTTTACATTCTGTGATGTACAGAACTATTTTAATTTATTCTTTTAGCATTTTATTTATAAATTTAATTACAATTTAAGATACTTACGTATCAAATAATTGTTTTAGTTCTTATTAGGGTGTCTGGCAAAAAAATAAGACAAAGCTCTTGTTCTTTTAACAGTTATGTAGAAGAACACATTTCTGCAAACAGATGGCAACTTCATATTTCATAATCTGTCAGTGATTTTATTGATACTATTGGAAGATTCAATGTCTGAATTACCTTTTTAAAAAAAAATTAAGAAAAATTTAAGAAAAATTTCCTATCACATAGAAAGTACTGTACCAAACAATATTGGGCTTTCTTTCAATGGACAAAAACAATATGTCAGAATTATGAATCAGGATCCTGTAGCCCAGGGGTGTCAAAAAAGTCACAATATATCACAACACATCACATGACATTGCAAGTTTGACACCCTTGCTGTAGCCTAATCAAACTATTCCAGGAAGTCTACTTTTTCTAGCATATAACTTAGTTCAGCATTTGTCTAAAAAGAAATTTTAAAAAAATCAAATACATGATATAGACTTGTTTTTGTTTTTTAATTTGGGAAAACATTTATATATCTTTGGCTTGGGTCAGTAGGTTTTTCTTAAAATATAACATACGTTTTTCTACATTGTTCTCGCTGAACAAAAATATATACTTTTTAAAAATATATATAATTAATCCTTTCTATATAGAATTTATAAAGCTGTAGAGGTTTTGAATTATCACAGTCCTGCTGTGAATTGGATGTGTTTTAAGAGATATACTTTGAAAAGATCATGAATTAGTATAAAATTAAAACGATGCTAAAATATACTGGGTCAGCCAGTTCTCCCATATCGTAAGAATGTATGTGAAAAATGTCATCCAATCCAGCAAAAAGTGAAGTATTTTTAGAAAAGCTAAATCATGCTGATTTGTCTACCCACTTGCAATATATGCAGTATATGTATATATCAAGGTTTAAATAATACTATATTCTTATTGAAGAATATCTTCATTCTACTATAATCCTGAACCTCACTCTAAAAGCCTTCAAAGCTTTTATTCTATTAATAATAATAATAATAGAAAAAAGGAGGGCTATGCAACATTGCAACTCCTTTAAGGGAAACACCTCTGTTCCCAGCTATGGAAGGCAGCTTTAAGATCCTCTTATGCAGTGTTTCCCAACCTTGGCAGCTTTAACCTGAGTGGATTCCTTGCTGGCTGGGGAATTCTGGGAGTTGAAGTCCATTCATTTTAAAGCTGCCAAGATTGGGAAATACTACTTTAATGATTTGCAAACAGGTATAATTTTTTTTAGAGTAGGTATTTGTTGCTAAAATTACAATGGGGGAGGTTTAGACCTCTTTTTTTTGTCTACTGTAGTTCAAATGATATCTCCAATGACACTGCAAACACTATTCATTATAATGTGTCGTTGTTTTTTCACTTTTATTAGAGGAGTTTGAATGTTATTCATTTGTTTGTACCAGTTTATTCTGATACTATGGACAATATACTTGGTGCAAAACCATGTCAATGTTATTCCAATCTTGATGGTAAAATCGACTTAATAGCAACGTACGTTGGAACTATAACATATGGAGGATGCAAGGTTGCTTCCCTGTGTTTAACAGCATCTCCTTTGGTATCTGACAGAGCACAATGATGCCTATCTCAACAGTCATTCAAGTTAAACAAGGTGGCTTGCATTGCTGGGAGATTTCAAACATTATTGGGAATACAACTCTTTCAGTTTTAGATAATGACATAAGCACTATACTAGATCAGATGAACAATCCAGCTGTTTCTCCCTGACCAAGCAGATGCTATGAGAAAACCCACAAGAGGATGTGTGCCCAATCACCTAACTAGTAACAAATCATCATACTTTCCTTCAAAGGTTATTGTTTAAATATATTTACATAAATGGCTATCTTCATTTCACGTGCCAGGCAAATCCCTTTAATTATTCACAAAATTACACAGTTACTTATCTTCAGGAACTTCCTTTAATATTTCCTGGATTTCCTGGGTGGGGGATAATGGAGGAAGAACAATCTCACACTGCAATTGCCTCTTTACCTGATACAATTTTAGAAAAAATAATGTCTCAGTTACCTTCTCACAAACATTCTAATTTTTCTAGTTTGGCAAGCTGATGATCATTTGGCAAGAGATTTTCTAGCTTTGTGGTATCCTCTTTGAAATACATTTTTTTTTATTAGGAAACGAAGAGATTGAAAAAAATGCTCTCGGAAAAAGGAAGAGTTACATGCTGTGGTCATGAATTCCTATGCACAAAAGCTTCCCTTTTAAAAGGCCTTTGAGATAGGAGGCAGGTGAATTTTGCCTTCTGCCTGAATTACTTCCCGGCACATGAGCTCTGGAACGTGAGCAGCCCACTTGCATATTTAAAGGGTCCTAAGGGAGGGAGCATGATCTAAGTGCACACCTTGGTTGTTGCACTATGTTGTTATGCAGCTGGGGGTTTGGTTGAATAACCTCTCTGATTGCTTTCCAAGTCAGTGATTCTTGACTTTGCAATTTCTGTGAATGGCTTTTCTTGGAATTGAAAATATGCTGGCAACATTCTCAGTAGAGAGATTAGCTGATAGCTTTTTGTAGTTGGCTGAAGAACTAACCAATGACTGCTCAGGATAACAGCATGCCTTCTGTTTCCCTGTCGTGGTTAGAGATTCTACGGGTGTGAATGTGTATGCAAACAGCAGGAAATATAGAGTTCTAGAGTTGTGAAACTGCTAGCTTTTCTCCTAGAAATATGATTTGCAGATGCTGGTTTGGATATCTGCTGGGATGTTCAACACTCAATTTACATTCCTTACAATAATATAATATAAATATCAATTTATAATAGAAAGAAGGAACTCATGTTCTATCATACTTTTCAATGTGCAGAAAATATAGCAAAATACATATACAACACAATAGCAACCTGGTTACACACCAAGAAAAATGGTATTTGCAGCTGTGCAGCTCAGTCGTTCTTTTAAAACCAATGGGCAACATTGTCCCTTGCTGGCTACTTTGCTGGGGATTGATAACTGGCCCCTGTGGAGACAGAAAACTGGAAATCATTACAGAAAACCATTGTTTTATTTGAATGCAAAAACCTACACTCCAAAAAGACCAGATCATTAGTCTATTAAATAGGATTCCCATCCCCCACTGTTTTGTGTGCACAGCTGTCAATGCTGCAAATACTGTATATTCTTGCTTTGACAATATGCAAAACTGTTTGGCATTTATTGGGTTAATACTTAGCTTAGACTGGGCGGGGGAAAAAGCCCGGGAAAGAAAGAGGAAGTAAACTTTTGACCTTCTCACTAATTGGATAATGTGACCTGTGACTGCATGAGAAGGGAGGGGTTGAGCAAGGAAAGCTTGATGCCAGCGACCGGAAGTTCAGATTCTGGCATCAATTAGTCCAACATGGTGACCGGCAAAATTTGTAGCTCTGCAAATAAAGACTTTAGGAAACATGCCTGAAAGTTCTTTGAAGTGCTTCATTAGTCGGAACTTGTGACAACAGCTTTACTAGATTAGAACACTTATTGATCAAATCCCTGTAAATACATATACAGCTGTGTACACACAAGCACACACACACACATACACACACACACACGTCTTCATCACAGAAACAGAGTTTGGAGCATGAAACATCAGAGAAAAAGCCCTGTGCTTTATTATTCTATACACCACTATTTCTCAACCTTGGAAATTTTAAAATGTGGATTTCAATTCCCAAAATTCTCCAATCTGCCATGTGGCTGAGAAATTCTGAGAATTGACGTCCACATTTCTTAAAGTTCCCACAATTGGCAAACACTGCTATAACAGAATATTCAATGACTGAAGATGGTTTTGGTTAGCAAAGCATTATAATGAATAAAATTGAGCAATGTTTACTCATTCTCTTAAATTAGATTAAATGGGAAATGAGAATCCCATGGTTTTCACTGTGCAGCTAGTTCACTGTTAATTTTAGTGAGAAACTCATTGGCAAGTTATGCAGCATTCTTGGGTTTGGGTATGCTTTTTTTAGGACAATTATAATATAAAATAATTATAGGTTAAATATTTAAGCATAGCTGTTATGTAAAAGTGGATTTCACACAAACTGATGGACAAACCTCTGTACATCTAAAATTATGGTTAAAACTATTATAAAGTATACCCACTATTAGGTAATAAAGTTGGCATGTACCTAAAAAAAACACCAACTAGTTCCAATTATTAACTGGCTAAACAAAAACTTCAAATGAATAAGTAAAATATATAGGGACAGCTTCTTCTAAAGTAAATACATAAACTACTAAAAGGTGAAGCCATAATAGTTTCCTTGGCAATCAACTGATGTAAATTTCATGGATGAATTATGTATGTATTTAATATATAATCCTATATTATTATGTAAATCTAAAGAAATAATAATAATATATTGACTATAGTCAGTCGGATTGATTGCTTGAAATGAGAAGCTTAGAAATAGGGCTCTCTGATTGGTTTAATTCAGCTGAATGGTAGATTTACAACAGCCCAAATCCTGTAAGAATAACTTAAGAAGATAGATAATTAAATTTGAAGCATAAGTAGCATTATCCTCACTTTCGACTATAGAAATACTATCTCAAAGATGAAGCAAATTTATCATTTGTAAATTGTTTATCCTGTGTTAAAAGAGAGTTAAAGTGCATTATATTTGTTTATCTACATAGTTGGTTAATGTTAGTTAGATTATGATTATTATATTTGTTACCCTGTATTCAGCTCTGGGAAGTGGGGTAGGGGGGTAGGGGGGTAGGGGGGGTGGGTTTGGGTATATTTTGTAATTTTTGTAAAACTTTTTAATAAAAAAAAAAGATGAAGCAAATTTATTTTTGATTGTTCTAGGGAATCAACCAAACAATGGGTTTAATCTGAGAAAAGGAGATTTTCACTAAATATTAGGAAAACTTCCTGATGGTATATTCTCTTCTACAATGGAATAAATGTGGTACTGGGCTGATCTACAGGAAAAGAAGAACATGAGGAACCACATAAACCCTAGTGTTATTGTTAAAATATGTTTGCACTAGAAAATATATGTAGCATGCATATATTTATGTTCTGTGCTAAGGATTGCTTAGGTTAATTTTGTTAGTTTAATATGCAATAGAAAGCTGCAGTACAATACAGTAGTTAAAGTGTTATTTTAGAACGGGGTCTTCAAACTTGACCTTTTTATGACTTGTGGACTTCAATTCCCAGAATTCCTCAGCCAGCATGCCTGGCTGAGGAATTCTGGGAGTTGAAGTCCACAAGTCATAAAAGGGCCAAGTTTGAAGACCCCTGTTTTAGAAGTAGAGAGATCCAGGTTCTAGTCTATAGTTAGCCACAAAGTTTCACTATATGACTTCAGGTTAGTTACTCTCTTCTCTTTCCCAGATGACCCTATACTGTATTACTGAATTGAAGTGGGGGGAGTAAGAGGAAGGACTGTAGTGTATACCACCTTGAGGTCCCAGCGGAAAGATGGGATATAAATTTCACAAAGAATAGTTAAGACTGATTATCTTAACATAAATCTGGAGTGATACTACATAACTGAAATGTAGTAAATGATTTCTATAAATTATACAATTACCATTTTAGGATTATTACATTGTTTTCCCCTTAATATTTTATAATCTTGAGACAAGAGGATGTTTCCTTGTTTTCATATTTTATTACGCAATATGGAGTAATCCCAGTTGTGTCACCAAATATGATTTACATAGAACTATTTGCTTCATATAACTGCCCCAGCTGAATGTTCCCTCATGAAATACTCTGGTGTTGATTGATGCTATCCAAATCATTGCATACTGAGGTTTTACATCACCTACTTGAGTGAAACATCTGTTGCCAAACAGGTTTATGTATAACAGTTGAAAAAAAATCTGAGAGCAACTTATAGCATATCATTTTGGAAGAATGAGAAAGTCTGTTTATGCAGAAACAGAAGCAAGATTAACCATAGCATTACAATATACAGTTACAAAAGAATAACAGCATTCAAGCATCTGTCAGTTCAGTATCCCACACACAGAAACAAAGCTTTCCAAGGCTACTAAGTTTGCCTGAGGTAACGCTGTTCATCTCAGTGAAGCTCTCAGAATCACATCAGAGATCTCCTCCAGCAACTCCACTAGCTCATGGAAAGAAGGCCACAGAAGCAACTCAACAGCAGCTTTGTTTCATTCTTTAAAAAGGGGAAAATAGAGTGTGCCTCGCACAAGACACCTTTGAAGAGTGCTTCACCTGAGATATCATTAAAACGTGCCTTCCAAACTTGGATAGTTCTAACAGAAACATCAACATTCTGTCCTGACAATAATTTGCTGCAAAATACACATTAGAGTTACTTCTTTCTTCACAAAAATTGCTTAGGTGATGAATCATGATTGCCTTACAAAATCATCATCATTATCATCTCAAAATCTCAAAAGTTGATTGAGAATGCCCCTAACTACTCAGCACACTATTGAGTTACCCAGAATTGTTGGATATCAACACCCATGATTATTCAGCTTAGGACTATGAAATTTGTGGAGTGAGGAAAACACAGCCCATATGCATATTTTTCCTTCTTCCAGAGCTAGAATTTTTGAATAGGTGTGACTGTGTGAATGCGCATAAGGAAAATACTTATGAAGAAAGTGACAATATCCATATGCTGTATATACTCATGAATAACCAAGACTTTAGGTACCAAAATGCACCCCAAAATTGTGTTTGGTTTAGCCAAGGATGGGCTTATCCACTGTATATGTCAATATCTTTTAAAGCACCTACGGTATACATCCCATATATATTTGTGGATAAGCCTATTCATGGATAATCTGACCTGAATTTTTTTATCAAAATACCAGGAAAAGGGGATAATTCATGTTTTATTCACAGATGAGCCAATTGGGAATACTAAAACATGTGATTTTTTTTTCTAGGATTGGCTTATTCATGGATGGCACATTTTCATAGTATTTTGGTTAAAAATTCAAGGTTTGGCTTATCTCTGATGATACATGTATGTAGTTAATCCTTTTTCTTGATTTTTCTGGAAAAAAACCATCCAGAATCAGAAATAAAAGAACAGAGACTAACATATCAATATTGATTTATAATATGAAATAAAGCATTCACAGAAGGCCTTTGCTAGTTGATGGTCATCTTGATCGAAACTATTGCTTGAATTTCTGCTAGGAGATTCATTCGTAGTTTTGTTCTTTGTTTTAGGTTACTATGGATGATTTTACTGTAGATATTTTACTATTTAATATTGGAATTACAGGTAGTCTTCAACTTACAGCCATTCGTTTAGTGAACATTCAAAGTTACAATGGACTGAAAAAAGTGATTTATGAATGTTTAGTTTTTTTGGAATTATCATTGCAGCACCCCCGTGGTCACATGATCAAAATTTGGAAGCTTGGCAACTGGTTCATATTTATAACAGTTGCACTGTCCTGATCACCTTTTATATCCTCTGACAAGCAAAGTCAATGGAGAGATTCACTTAACAACCCTATTACTAACTTATCAACTGCAGTGATTCACTTAACAACTGTGGCCAAAAAAATGGGGCAAAACTCACTTAACAAATGTCTTGCTTAGCAATAGAAAGTCTGGGCTCCATTGTGGTCGTATGTTGAGGACTACCTGTACTAAGAATATTAGTATTTAATATTTACAATGGATTGGTTTGTTTTATATATGTCATGGCTATTATAAGAGTTCATCAAATATGGTAGCATAGAAATGCAATAAATATTTGTTTAAATCATCAGCTTATAGTTTGCTTCTAAACATTCTAGTAGTAAAGTGCTTCCAATCTTTGCTTCTGTTCTTCTGAAACCTTTACATCCATAAAACTTGTTACAATCATTTATACAGTTGCTATTCCAAAAAGAGCAACGTGATGTGGTGCTTAGAAATCATATTGATAGCATTTGATTAATTACCATTTATAAAGCTAATCCATTTCAAAATTCCTGAGAGATTTGGGGAGGACAGTTCTATATGTCACCTAGACTCCCACTTAAGAAAATTTGCATATAACTGCAACTTAAACAGTTTTTATGAATATTAAATTAACTTACTTATACAAAATAAAAGTAAGAGTTTATTTCAAATAATACAGATTAACATCTGTTCCTTGGTAACAAATAGTAACTTTCAGTAATTTTCTAGTGGTGTTCAAAAATATTTCACATGCTTCATGTAACTGATCTTGCAAATTTTATTTGCATTGTCACCATCCCTATTTATTTTCTTTCTCTCTTTTTTTTAATAATAGCTAATGTGCTTGAAGGAGACTCAATGGAGCAGGACGTGGAAAGCCCTGTTACAATTCATCCACCCAAGTTGCCCAAACAGGCCAGAGAAGATCTGCCAAAGCATTTAAGCAAAGAGAGTGCCAAAAGAAAAATCCAGAGGTATGTTAGGAAAGATGGAAAATGCAACGTCCACCATGGAAACGTGAGAGAGACTTATCGCTATCTGACTGATATCTTCACTACCTTGGTCGACCTCAAGTGGAGATTCAACCTTTTCATATTTGTCTTGGTTTATACTGTGACTTGGTTATTCTTTGGATTCATCTGGTGGCTAATTGCTTACATCCGAGGCGATATGGAGCACATAGGAGATAAGAAATGGACACCGTGTGTTAGTAACCTCAATGGATTTGTCTCAGCCTTTTTATTCTCTATAGAGACAGAAACTACAATCGGGTATGGTTATCGGGTTATCACAGACAAATGTCCTGAAGGAATTATCCTGCTTTTAGTTCAGTCTGTTTTAGGGTCTATTGTGAATGCTTTCATGGTTGGCTGCATGTTTGTAAAAATATCACAGCCCAAGAAGAGAGCGGAAACTCTGGTGTTTTCTACCAATGCTGTAATTTCTATGCGGGATGGAAAGCTATGTTTGATGTTTCGAGTTGGGGATCTTAGAAATTCACACATTGTGGAAGCATCAATACGAGCCAAGCTGATCAAATCGAAACAGACAAAAGAGGGGGAATTTATACCTCTCAATCAAACAGATATCAATGTAGGTTATTATACTGGGGATGATCGACTGTTTTTGGTTTCACCACTGATCATCAGCCATGAAATAAACCAACAGAGTCCTTTCTGGGAGATTTCCAAAGCCCAGTTGCCCAAAGAGGAATTAGAAATAGTTGTGATCCTAGAAGGAATGGTGGAAGCGACAGGTAACAATTTTTATTCTCATATTCTACATAAATTAACTTTTTTAAAGAAATATTGTATTGTAAAAAAGTTAAAATGTAAAACACTTGAAATTTATTTACAAGCACACACCTGAAGTCTAAGTATCTAAAATTGTCTAACATATATCAGTCTGATGGTGCAAAAGATGAATGGAATAAAATGGAACAGAACAGAGACGGTGCTGTGACATTCTCAAATGGGGTAATGAGGCAGATATTCTTTATGGTTATAGTTTTCCTATTATTGTTGAATGTAATTCTCCTATCACTGTTACATGGGACAAAAAAAAATGAGCTTCCCCAGTATCAGCACATTTTAGAAACCTTGTGTTATTATATTTACTGATCTTATTCCTACCATGAAGAAGAGATCAGATACATTTACTAGTAGAATACGGCCCAAAAAAGATTTAATTGCCAACTCAAGACTGGACTTAATTGCCTGGAGACTAAAACATACAAAGAACGGCTACGAGACTTGGGTTTGGCTAGTCTAAAGAAAAGAAGAAATAGGGGAGACATGATAGCAATGTTCCAGTATCTGAGGGGCTGCCATAAGGCAGAGGGAACCAGATTGTTCACCAAAGCACCAGAGAGAAGGATGAGAAACAACGGTTGGAAACTGATCAAAGAGAGAAGCAACCTGGAATTAAGGAGAAATTTCCTGACAGTGAGGACAATCAACCAATGGAACAGCTTACCCCCAGAAATCGTGGGTGCTCCATCACTGGAGATTTTTAAAAAGAGACTAGACATTCACCTGTCTGAGATGGTATATGTTCTCCTGCTTGAGCAGGGGGCTGGACTAGAAGACCTCCAAAGTACCTTCCAGCTCTATTCTATTCTATTTGACAGAAATGATATCATTGCTTTTAGTTTAATGTCTTCTCAAAGAAGTTTCACATTTTCAGAAATTTTCCAGGCTTAATCAGCTTCTAATTTTTCTCTACCATAGTAAGCCCATGTAATCTTGAACTCTAGCTCCCAGATTCAGTCCCTGCTATGTGAAAAGTGAAACATTTCAGACAGTTTTACTTTGATTCCTTCATGAAGTGTTTGAAAACTATTGCCAATTGAATTATACCAATTGATAGCAGCTGCTAATTAGTACACAGGTCTACATAGACCAATGATCTGATTTAATAGAAGACAAATTTTATATACATATTGCTGTGTAAGTCATTCTTGCACAGATATGATCTATATTTGTGTCATACCATTATCTCATCTGTATGGGTTGATGTTTGGAGGTAGAGCCAGAAAACAGATTGTCCTATTCTATCTGCTGGTCTCAACTTAAGGAAATCATCTAAAAGATGGCCCTGATGGTCTGTTCTCCTCTGATGCACTAATCACACAAATCAGCGGAACAAAATGCTAGTGAGATAACAATATTGTTAAACTAAAAAATATGATGTAACCATAACAATATTTTTTTGAGATTCACATCTGTCATGCTTAGGAAGAAGTGAATTGACTTCAGTCTCAAAGAAATTCAGCTGAGCTGGTAATGGAATCTATGGACTGTGTCAGAGAAATGCCTATAACAGTAAACTAGAAATGAATAAAGTGAGAGCCACATGATTGAGAGCTGTCAGTCTAGACATGCATCTAAAAGACATTGTAAAGCAGAAGGCATGTGTGGAATTACTACAAACTGTCCTTTCCAATAACAAAAAAAGCAATAGGTTTTGGGAATACAAAATTGCATTTCATCAAAAATTCATAAAAAGAGACCATAGAAAAATAATGGGAATAATCTGGTGTTTTTATAGTAAAAAGAAAGGCAGCCACAAGCACCATGAATTAAGATATCAAGAGAAGGCATATAACCAGAAAAGCTGCTTTGTTGAAAAGACATGTTGCTTTAAAATTGCTGGCAGGAAATAAAAACTGTAAAATAGAATAATGTCTGCAGCAGAGAAATGGTGATGACTATGGTAAATGTGGCTTGGAAAGATTTATTTGTTTCATTATATCTTACAATAGGAATTCCACAACATTGGTTCACATTGATAGGCAAATGTACTGCAATAAATTACAAAATGATACTCTATATGCCCAATCATAATTGTATTATTTGTATTTAATGTTAATGCTTTCTAGACAAGTACTAGTTCCTGAATAAGTACAATTCCAAATAAGTTTCTGGCATGATACATCTAGCTGCAAATAAGACATCTCAAAAATAGGATAGTAGAGTATAATCCAAAAGTTTTTCAATAGATTTCTTTACATGATTGTCATAATTGGCATAACTGTATTCTTAAGGATCTCAGGCCTAGCAACAACCCCTGAAGACTCTGAATTCTTTCTCAGCATCAAATCTAGGAATCTGGAAATATAGAATTTTAAATATCAGCACTGGAATTTGGAACTAATTTCCATCCACCAGCTAATTTCCCAAGCAATAAAGTATGTTGTCATTCTATGAATGACAGTTTCAACTATCTGAAATTGCAGGAGGTCATGGATTTAGTTCAGCGAATGTCATTACGTTTTAGTCACTAGCAGAGAATGAGTTTAGTTCCGTTTAAATGGAGCCAGTAGTTTGATGTCGCTCTCGCTGGAGAAAAACAGACACATTCTTGTCAGGCTTCCTGATTATTACATTATGTAAGCCTTCCACAGTACTGATTCTTCCCCAAGAGCAAAATAAAAGTAGTATTCTAAACAACTCTTTCTTCCCCACAAAAGAAAGATTTTTTTTTTATTTTTATTAAGTAAACATTTACAAACAGGTTGAACACAGTGTGACTTTTCTGGCTATTATTTTGCCATACATACTATACCATATACCATATACCTTCCTAGTCATTGATCTTTTATACTATTTACATATTGCATTTTATACTATTTACATATTTACATACATATTTACGTCTATTTATAACATAACTTCCATTTCCATTCTTATTTCATATTCTGATCTCTATCATATGCTCACTTTGATGTTGGAAATCTACACTTTCTCTCTTCTAGATGAGCTTTCTCTGTTCTGACTTTTTCTCCTCGAGTCTAACCAATAGTACATCTTATCCCAAACTTCTTAATACTCTGTTTCATCCTTGTCTTTAATTTCTAAGGATAATCTATCCATCTCTGCACATATAAAAAAAAATTAATTAGTTCACTCTCCACTGGGGAATTTCCGTTTTTTCAGTTCTGGGCATACACCAACCTTGATGCTGTTATGATATGCACCACTAGATATATCTCTCCTTTGTTAAACTTCCCATCTATCATTCCCAGTAAAAACAATTCTGGTCTGGAATCTATCTTCAGTCCCAATATTTCCTCCAACCAAGTCTTTATTAGCCACCAAAATTCTTTGGCTTTGGAACAAGTCCACCACGTATGATAATAAGTGCACTTCCAACATTGTGGTGATATATCTTTTCTCATCTTTGCCAATCTTGTTGGGGAGAGATGCCACCTGTAAAACATTTTATACAGATTCTCTTTATATGAGGTAGCCAAGGTTAACTTAAAAGAAAGATGTTTATACATTGTAAAAGAACAAAATATATCATAAAATCCTTACAAGATAAATTACTCCTTTATAGCTAATCCATACAAATCTGTTTGTGATTTCATTTATGCTGCCAACAGATGAACAATTCAAGTCCAATGTTTGCAGAGCCAATTCTGCTTACATTTTAAAAAAGAAAAGCATGCTTTAGCAGCTGCAGAAAATGTTCTGAGAAGCAGTAAACTGCATAGAGAATGTTATTTAGATATTTAATGAAGCTATCAAACAGATTACTATTTACAAAGCTTTTTTTTTACTTCTAGTCTTGTGGACTGTTGGATTGTTTAGTTCTATACTGGCTACATTGAATTTACAGACTTGATTGTATGCTTTAAAAATTCACATCTACATTCAAATTCCATCAATTGTACTTTAGACTCAGTTTAATTTCTGATTTATTTTGCTTTAGTCATATGAAGGAACATGAGTTTATATATAACTGAATATCTTATTATCTAGCTCTTACTTCATATAATTTATCTTTCTAATATTAAGAGCTATAAAGGTGAGCCTATTTCACATATAAATTGTTCTCAAAACACCTGTGCTATTAGAACATCACATGATTTATTTTCTTTATAGGTGTTATCTATGTCCAGTCCCAACTAATTTTGAGTATTCGACTGCTTCATTCTTCACAATTACTGCAAATTTTAGCAGTAGAAAGTAATTGCCTACTTTTAATCTTACCACATAAATAAGGATAAAGCTGTAGTGAGATACATTATTTTAAAATAAGGCAGTTTAATCTGCTTCCAGAAACAATTGTCATAAATGTAGTCATTCTAGTGAAAATATTTGACAACTTATCGGGGGGGGGGAAGTGTTATGTCATATATCCACAGCAGTAGAATTTCTCATTGACATCACATACCTGAAACACACTGTCTATTTGAAACTCAAAAGAAAAGAAGAAGAAGAAGAAGAAGGAGGAGGAGGAGGAGGAGGAGGAGGAGGAGGAGGAGGAGGAGAAGAAGAAGAAAAAGAAGAAGAAGAAGAAGAAGAAGAAGAAGAAGAAGAAGAAGAAGAAGAAGAAGAAGAAGAAGAAGAAGAAGAAGAAGAAGAAGAGGAGGAGGAGGAGGAGGAGGAGGAGGAGGAAGAGGAAGAGGAAGAGGAAGAGGAAGGGAAGAGGAAGAAGAAGAAGAAGAAGAAGAAGAAGAAGAAGAAGAAGAAGAAGAAGAAGAAGAAGAAGAAGAAGAAGAAGAAGAAGAAGAGAAAACCACAGAAGGTGAATTAATGTTAAAAGTTTCAGAGAAAAAATAATTACTATAAAAGCAGCTGACATGACTGTTATGCATGTCAAAGATTATTGCTAAGCATAACAGAGTTCCTCAATAATAAATGTGCCTAAACTTGCCAGTCCCACATTGCCACCTATCTGTTTCAGAACCTAATGTTTGGTTTGGATCCTCAGTTCTTCAAAATTACCAGAACCTAATGCAACAAGTAATCAAAGTCTTCAAAATAAGAATTATGTGGAAGCTGGAACAGGATAGTTACAGAGCAATGTCAGGCAAAACCTGGAATTAGAAAAAAAAATCTGAGTTCTTCCAGTTTAAGGCTGAGAGAAGATTGTTTGGTCCTCATACATATCCAAAGTATTTGAGGTGTTCTATGTTACATCCAGTGATGCAACAACACTGGTTTCTACTGCATACTATATTGTTCCTTTCAGGACTTTTTTTGTCATAGAACGCCCAAAACGGAGTTCCGGCACCTTTTTTGAATGGAAGCTTGTAGGGTAGGCATGACGTTGTGTGAGTTCCGGCACCTTTTTTTTTCTACAAAAAAAGCACTGGTTCCTTTGCATCTTACAATATTTTATATTTAACTCTTAATTTTTTCACTTACCATGCAAATTTAGATATATATTTCTGCTATTGTTTAAATGGTACATTGATTTTCATAATGGTATTGTTTGAAATAAAAACATCATTCTTGGCAAAACATTTATCTTTATCACAGAAATTCTACCATGACAATGGTAATAGCTCCCATTTTAACCTGTTCTTAATTTCATTCCACGTCATAACATAATAATCTGGTATAACATGCAATTCATGTTAGACATAATGATACCCAAGTATTTTACAGAATTTTCAGAATAACAAAGTTGGAAAGGACCTTGGAGGACTTCAACCCTCTGCTCAAGCAGGAGACCCTATACTCTTTCAGAAAAATGGATGTCAAATCTTGTCTTAAATATCTCCAGTGATGGAACATCTATAACTTCTGATTAACTGTTCTGTCAGGAAATTCATCCTTAGTTCTAGGTTGGTTCTCTCCTTGATTAGTTTCCATACATTGCTTCTTGTCCTGCTTTCAGGCCCTTTGGAGAATAGGCTGATACCTTCTTCTTTGTGGCAACCCCTTGAATACTACTATCATATCACCCCTAGACATACCCAATTCCTGCAACTTTTCTTCTTAAATTTTACCCTCCAATCCCCTAATTATCTTTGTTGCTCTTCTCTGCACTCTTTCTAGAATCTTAACATCTTTTTTATAATGTGGTGATCAAAATTGGATGCAATATTCCAAATGTGGTCTTACCGAGGCATTATAAAGCAGTATTAACATTTCATATGATCTTAATTCTGTCCTTCTGTTAATGCAGCCTAGGATTGCACTGGTTTTTTTAACAGCTGCAGCATACTGTAAAACCTTACTTTTCTCTCCATTTAGTGGAGAGGGTATGGTGTTCAAATCTGTCAAGATCCTTCTATACCTTAAGCCTATCTTCTAGATTGTTGCTATTCCTGCCAACTTGGTGTCATCTATGAATGTGATGAGTTTCCCTTCTATCCTTTCATCTATATCATTTGTGAAGATGTTGCAGAGTATTGAGCCTAAGAGAGAACTCTGGGCTACCCCTCTGCGTACTTCCCTCCAAGTAGATGTAGTTGCATTAAGGACTACACATTGACTGACATGCAGTTGGTCAGTCAGTTACAAATCCACCTGGTGGTAATGCTTCTAACCCACATTTTTCTATCTTATTAAATAGTAAGTTGTGGTCTACTTTAGCAAATTCATTATGTCCATAGCATGTCCACTAATTTAGTCTTTTTGTCAAAAAATGCAATAAGATTTGTTTACCATGATCTATTTTGGACAAACTCATGTTTTTTTCTCAATCTTAAAATCATTTTTTCCATCAATTCCATTGGCTTTTCCATTTTCAAATTCTTTGTTAATGCTGTGTTTCCTCGAAAATAAGATCTACCCCCAAAATAAGCCCTAGCTTGATTTTGGGGGGTGGGCCTAAGCCCTAGCATTGTGGTTGCCCAGGGGGTGGGGGTGGGCATGGCCAGTTTGATATCTGTCGTGTGGGACGTGCAGGAGCCTGGGTGGGGCTGTGGGGGGGAGGGACAGGAACTACAGAGTTTCGCATGGTGCAAATGATGTAGAAGATACTGTTACTGCATTTAGTCCAGGTGAGCAGTGAATGTGGTTTCAGCTTTTACACTATCCCTTGACTAGAAAGGGCAATTCAGGGGTCGCTCCCCTTTTCCTTCAGCACGGTCCAAGCTCCCCACACTTCTTTCCAGTTGTGCCTCAAAGCAGTTCTCTCCTGGCCTTCCTAGCATGCAAGCCTAACCCTACCCCCTTCCTTTGACTCCTCATTTACCTATTTCCACCCACAAGAGGCAGGCCTCCTTTCTCGTCTTGCTTGTTCTTCTCCAGGACTGTTTCCTTGTGTGGCTTTGAGGCAGCAGCTGGGTGAGTTTCAATTGCCAGGCACTTTAAGAGTTTTACTCATTTATTTTCTCAGCAGCAGAACATGCCCCACTCTGAAAGGAGAAGGGAACGCCACCCATTGATTTTGGCTTATTTGCTGTACAGGAGGGCTCCTCTTCAGCTTGGAGTATGCTGGGTGCTGAAGTTCTGTCCAAGTGAGGTTTAGCAGGTCCAGAGCTCAGGGGCCCCTCTGTGTGTGTGTGTAGTGTGTGTGTGTGTGTGTGTGTGTGTGTAGTGTGTGTGTAGTGTGTGTGTGTGTGTGTGTGTGTGTGTGTGTTTGAGAGAGAGAGAGAGAGAGAGAGAGAGAGAGAGAGAGAGAGAGAGAGAGAGAGAGAGATCTGATCCAACCTCTGTGTGTGCCTGTGTATGAGAGAGATCCAGTCCAAACTTTTGCAGCACAGCGAATCCACAGCATTGAGATGCCATGCCTGGCAATTGAAACTCACCCAGTGACTGCCTCAAAGCACACAAGAATAAAATCCTGGAGAAGAACAAGTAATGAGAAAGAAAGCCTGCCTCTTGTGGGTGGAAATAGGTAAATGAGGAGGTGATAGTCAAAGGAAAGGGATGAGGTTAGGCTTGCATGCTCGGAAGGCTGGGAGAGAATTGAATCACTGAGGCTTTGAGGCAGAATTGGAAAGAAGCACGGGGAGCTTGGGCTGTGCTGAAGGAAAAGGGGAGTGATCCCTGAATTAGTGAAGGGACAGTATAAAAGCTGAAACCACATTCACTGCTCACCTCGGACTAAATGGCTTTGGTGCAGTAACAGTATGTTCTACTTCGGGGGTATCAAACTGCCGGCCCACGGGCCAGTTGCATCATGTGGAGGCTGCGCCCACCCCAGCTTCGGCAATGTGAAAAAAATTGTGATACATCGTGATGCAACGAGTTTGACATCAGTGTTCTACCTCATTTCTATCATGCAAAACTCCGTAGTTCCTGTGCTGGGCCTCACCTTCCAATCTGGTCTTCCAGTGGGCCTGCCACCTGCTGCCTCCCCATGATAGCCCTGCCTCCTCTCCCCCATGTCTCTGCCTCTGCCTACAAAATAAGACACCCCCAAAAATAAGCCTTAATGGGTCTATTGGACTAAAAATAAATATAAGACCTGGGTTTATTTACAGGGAAACATGGTATTTTGTTTATTAATTTTAAAAACAGCTAACATCCCAAACACTGTTTTCCACTAATATTTCTGTTTTTTTCAGGGAATCTTCCAAAATTATTACTGGATATGCATGAGAAAGTATAGAAAGAGTTAATATTAAATATCAATACAATATTTTATCATTGAAGTACACTATGTATATATTTCTCTGTTAATAAAACATTGGGATGGAGGATTTTTGTCAGTCTAAGGCAGTGGTGGCAAACCTATGGCACATGTGCCAGAGGCGGCACTCAAGGCCCTCTCTGTGGGCACATGTGCCGTTGCCCCAGCCTCAACTCCCCCCATGACCCCCTCCTCACCAGCAGCCCCCCTGGAGGAGAGTTGCCCCCCTGAGTGTGGCCCACATGGAGCAGCACATCCAAGGACATGGCAGCCAGGCATTGTGCACAGTTGATGCTGCGGGGCATGGGCAGAGGGTGTGGCCGCCATGGCACTGCTGGGCTACCTGGGCAATCTGTGGCGGGTCCTGGAGGTAATGAGTGGCCCTGCAAGCAGGGGGGTGGGGCGGGATGGGGGCGGGACAGGGGGTGGAGCGGGGGCAAGGCCAGTTTTTGGACACTCGGTCTCTAAAAGGTTCGCCATCACTGGTCTAAGGAATAAGGCTGTGGCTTGGTTTGAAGCCGTTTAAATGTTTTATGTAATCTCAGTGCACCCTTGCACACCACCTCACAGTAATTTGTTATTCACTTCCATCATGTGCTTATTATTATACACTTTAGGCTTCATTCCCCATTTACTCTCTTGCAGCAAGGTCTTAATACTTCTACCGCCTCTCTCATTTTGCCAGTTAGCTCCCCATTGCTGAGACTTTCCTCCTCCCTGCAGTGCCAAAATCAGTTTCCACATTATGGTAATGCAGTTCATTTCATTCAATATTGTAAGAGGCCCCATCATCTTGATTGTAAAGCCAAAAGCCAGACTATCAGAGAATTCTGAGAATTGTAATCTCAACATGTCTGGAAGGAAGTTAGAGTAGGGATAGTTGGATAGACTAGACCAGGGCTCTTCAAACTTGGCCCTTTTATGACTTGTGGATTTCAACTCCCAGAATTCCTCAGCCAGGCACGCTGTGCCTGGCTGAGGAATTCTGGGAGCTGAAGTCCACAAGTCATAAAAGGGCCAAGTTTGAAGACCCCTGCACTAGACCCAAACTGGTTGGAGATATAGATTTATTTGCCCTATGGCTCACTGAATAATCTTGCAGTCCTACAAGCACAGCATCCATGAAATTTATCATCTATATTGGATGAATTGCTGTGACACTAATATCACTGCTTAGCTAGAAACATCCATTTATCACTCTAACTGCTAAAAATGGAACCTGTCAACAATAAATGTTCCTAGAACTTCAGAAAACAAAAAGAGTTGGAGTTATTCCATAAAAATGTCTCTCAGTTTTCCATCAAAACACAAAACTATCTTTTTGAAAATGACAAAGAGGAACTTTTAATCTAAGAACAATACTTTGATCAAGTTAACCACAGAAGTCAACAGACAACATTTTGCATCACAACTATTTTCATATTACAGTGCCAGGATAATGTCAGAATAATGAAAAATAGACAAATACAGCCATGGGTTGTATGAGGCAACCCACATATCAATGCGTTCTAAATTAACATTACTTTAGCAACTGTAATGAAGTACTGGGACAAATATATATATATAATTGCTCAGCATGTTTGTTTTTAAGAAGAGTGCTATTTGTTCTCCATTTCTGGGGGGGGGGTGTCAAGAAAATGTGAAGAAAATGAATTAAAATGGTGAAGTCAACATTTTGTCATCTGTCTTCTCCATTAAATTCCACTGAGGCATCTCTTTTCTATGTGGTCCTTTCCAATGCTGTCCTGGCTGGGGTATTTGGGGATTTGTAGTTGTCCTTTGCCTTTGGCAAATGGAGAAAGAAAAATAAGTAATCCTTACTTGTTAGCCCTTTGGAGGCATTCTAGCCCTCACTGAAACCCATGGCCAGAATATGCCTCAATATCAACTTCTTCCCTACCAAAGAAACTTTGCTTCTAAGAGTTGAGAGGGTTATTTCTACTGTACTTAAAAAACCTGCAAATAAGGCTTTTATAGTTAGAAGTAACATAATGGGGTCATTTCAACAAACACCTGAACTTCTAAGACTATATTGTTTGTTCCAGAAGTACCAAATCACTTAGTGCACAATTATTTTGCGAAACTAATTTCAATCTATCATTAGCAGAATAATAATATTCATATTACTCCTTCCATGATTTGAAATTGCTTTGTGAACCCTGTCCTGTGCCTTTTAATTTTTCCCAAAATATCTTGCTTCAAGTGATATATTTTTTTAAACTGTTGTACTGAAACCACAGTGGAAGCAACTGGAAAGCTGAGCCAGGAGATTTAAATCAACTGTTATTATTACTATGAGAATCCTATGGCAGCTGAATATTGCCTGGAGAGATATGGAGGAGACATCCACAAAGGGAATGATACTCAAGAGATTTGCCAGACTGAAAAATTAGAAAAGGAAATGCAGAGTTGCCCAGAAGTAGCAAATCCAATCAAACTTTCATGGGACCAGAAGTAATTTAAACCAGTGTTTCTCAACCTTGGCAACTTTAGGATGTCTGGATTTCAACCCCCAGAATTCCCCAGCCATACTGCCTAAGGAATATTGGGAATTGCAGCCCACACATCTTAAGGTTGCTAAGATTGAGAAACACTGATTTATACCGCTCATTCTACCTTACAATAACCTGTACAGGTGCACAAAATCAGGGCCTGAGCTACTATAGTATGTCCTTACCAAAAGAAATCACTAGGGGGAAAAAATATGGGATGCACAGAAGAAAGCACTATGAAGCGGTATATTGGTCTAAGTGCTAGTGCTATTGGGGAGTCAGCCTTGTTCCACATTTTAGATTTGTGAAGTAGAAATAGCCATATTTCACATTAACACCAATGTTTTACATTTTCCGTTCATTTTGATAACGTTATACTTCAAATAAATATGCTGAGATTTCAGTGCATTGTTACTTCACAGCTTATATCTTTTGTACATAAGATACCTCCATTTTCTGTTCATTTGCTGTATATCCCACCTTTATTATTTTTATAACTAACTCAAGGCAGCGAACAAACCTAATACTCTCATTTTCCCCACAATTACAACCCTGTGGGGTGGATTAGGCTGAAAGAGAGTGGAGCAGCCTAAAGTCACCCAGCCAGCTTTCGGGCCTAAGACAATACTAGAATTCAGATTCTCCCAGTTTCTATCCTGCTGCCTTAATTATTAGACCAAACTGACTCCCCAGTTTATTACAGGTAGTGGAAAATAATTATAATATTGTGCATTCTGATTTCCTCCTCTTTTCAGCTTGATGTTTGAAGCCACCGATTAAACCACATGGAAAGCAAAATGCAACCCATGAGCAAAAAGCAGCTGCTCCACCTGTTGATGAACATGACATAGTACAGTGTAATTAAACAAAGCACAATCACATTGCAGCACTATGCCATCAACTCAAATGGAATTTGAATATGGTCCTCACATTTCTCCATTCCTTCACTTTCAATATAAAAGTTAATTCTGCTTATCTCATTATTGGAGTCTTGTAAGACTGGTATCAAAACTGAAAGCTACATTAGTATATCACATAACTAAGCAATTTCCAAGAAATAAAGAAGGCAGCCAAGTTAGAAATGCCAGTAATAATCAGAAAGTTGAATTTAACATACCTTGCTGTATTCATTCTGACATACCTGCACTTAGATAAGGGTTGTTTCATTCTTCTGTGTTGCCTTAGCATATTCTATTTTTGGATATACAGTATCATCTAATGAGGATTAGAGAACCATGAAAAAGATTTATCCCAGGAAAGAAATTAGGAGGAACTTCAGCTGTCTCAGAATAGTTGCATGAGGCATTGCACCACAAATTAACCAATCAACCTTTAGCTAAGCCAATCTGGGAATCCAAATAGTGAAGTTAGTTTAAGGTTCCGTACATCAAAGAAACCCAAAGAAAGGAATTGATGGAAAGCACCATGGGTAAACATGTCTTACAAATACAGTGTATCCTGAAGTTTTTGCCTTTCTTTCAAAAGGTTATTATTGTGAAAATATGGATGTGGTTAGGGATGGAAGGTACCATAAAAGGAAGGATGAGTAAAGTGTACATTACATTACATTACAATGAGTAAAGAGTAAAAGTGTTTTCCCACCATGAAACACTACTCCTAATGTCACAGAATAATGAGAGATGATTTCTAGGTTTACAGTCAGGATGTTTGAGATTCAAACCAAGAGGGGAGAAAATGGTAGCCTCATTTTAACTAAACTTTATTTCTTAATATTCATAATCAAATTTACAAGGTACCCTTGTAAATTTATGAGGATTTTTCAGAACTCTTTTGAGAATTGAGGCATATGTGCTACTACATCCATTTTTATTTTGGGGTTATATTGCACTGCTTCTTCAATCAAGCCAATTTCCCATGAGATCTTGGCTATGTTTTACATTCTCTCCTTATTTTTGTTGACCTCCTGAATAATGAACTGCCTAACACTGAACTGCCTAACTTGCCATACTAATAGCAAAATTTATTGCTTGTTGTACCATTCAAAATTTATTGCTTGTTGTACTATCTAAGCTGAAAGCATAAAGCATGGACTTGGTTTCATGCCACTTTTCAAGGCATCATGTTTCATTAATAGCTGTCTACTTGAATGAAGCTCTTCACTACATAGAATTGATTAAAGCTAGACTGCTATAATGACATACAGAAGGACAAATATAAGAACAGATTCAAAAAATACAATAGTGAGCAAAAGATGCATCTAGGTTGTTGCTTTTTGACAACAAATAGTTATTTGAACTGCTACTTTTGTGTATTCTTCAAACATTATATGGAATTTATCTGTCTGATGTAAAAGTTGACCATATATAACGTAATGATCCTGAACACACAAAACAAGCTCACCTGCTTTTGATCCACTTACTGTATAAAATTTTAAAACAAAAGTTCTGATTGCATCTGTAATTATCAACCACTTAACTTTGAGAAGCATATCATTTCACAGTGGCCAATAGGGCTTAACATTTCTAGAAGATAAGAGCTAAGCACATGGTCTTTTCAACTAATATAACTGTATTTGGATGCTGCTTTTATAGAATTGCACAACAGGTAGCATTTCACTCAAAGCTAGCTTCTGGTGATACATGAACACATCTCTATTATTATCTTTATCTATGTTTTGCTTTCTTCCAATCTGAGAGAGGGGTATTTTCTGATGCAGTCTACAATCCTGCAATTAATTGTTAACTCTCCCTTAAGGACTAGCCAGATCTGATTGCGCTTAACTTCAAGACCTCAGCTAACTGGTGCAAGATGTATCTACAGTTTATTTATGTTGCTTATTTTATTGGTTATTTCAAATGTTAATTTTGGAGTGCACTCCAAAATACAAACCACACTGAGAAGGTTTAGGAGTTTTTAAAGATGGAATGGGAATTCTTTGCAAGCCTGAAAGCATTCAGGACTGGTTTAAGAAATTTGAGAGGCTGATGATTGGAAGCCACCTACAAACAATTCAAGATTAAAGTTGCAGATGGTTTTTTTTTTTTGCAAAATGAAAATTTAAAGTTATGAATTCTAAATGAGACACCCATAATATCTCAACAAAAAATGTAACACTTTTTTTAAAAGATCAAATTATTCATTTTATAAATAGCCTTCCCAAAGGAAAGGAAGAGAAGCTGCTTTTATTTTTGAAATACTATTTTCTTTATTTTCACTTCTTCAAATATTGCTATCAATTTATCAGTGTTCAGATGCAAACAAGATTTCGATTGATTCCAATTCTCATCAGATCCATTAATAATCTTGACTTGTTGTAGATTCCAAATAAGTTTTTAATTATATTTATATATTTATATTTATATCATTATATATATATATATATATATATTTGACCTGTGAGTAATGTTCTGTGAAACAATGAATATTTATTTATTTATATTCCTTCTACATGGAGGGAATATGCAGTGGCGTACTCCAAAGCTCTGTCTTAGGCCCAGTACTCTTCAATATCTTCTTCCATGATTTAGAAGAGGGAATTGAGGGGGAACTCATCAAATTTGCAGATGACACTAAACTTTCAGGAATAGCCAATACTCTAGAAGATAGGCTCAAGATACAGAAATCTTGACAGACTTGAACACTGGACATTATCTAATAAAATGAAGTTCAATGTAGAGAAAAGTAACATTTTACATTTAGGCAAGAAAAACCAAATGCACAGATATAGCATGCTGCAGGTAGTACCTGGCTCAATAGTAATAACTGTGAGAGGGATCTAGGAGTCCTAGTGGACAATCATTTAAGTATGAGCCAACAATGTAGAGACCTGCCAAAAGAAACCCAATGGAGTCCTAGGCTGCATCAATTGAGGGATAGAATTAAGATCACATGAAGTGCTAATACCATAATACCTTGGTATGACCACACTTGAAATAGTGCATCCAGTTTTAGTTGCCATGATATAAAAAACATGTTGAGACTCTAGAAAAGGGTTGTCAAACTGGCGGCCTATAGGCTGGATGCATCATACGCAGGCCATGTCTACCCCGGCTCCGCAAAGGCAAAAAAGTCATGATACATCACAATATGTCACATGATGCAATCGAATTTGACACCCATGCCCTTGAAAGAGTACAGAGAACAGCAACAAAGATGATTAGGGGACAGGCTGGTAAAACATACAAAGAATGGTTGCAGGGGTGATATGATAGCAGTGTTCCAATGTTTAAGGGGTTGTCAAAGGAAGAGGGTGTCAACCTATGTTCCAAAAGGACCTGAAGGCAAGATAAGAACCAATGGATGGAAACTAATCAAGGAGAGAAGCAACCTAGAACTAAGAAGGTATTTCTTGACAGTTAGCACAATTAATCAGTGGAACAACTTGCCTCCAAAAGTTGAGGGTGCTTCAACACTGAAATAAGAGATTGGACAACCATTTGCCTGAAATGGGATAGGGTTTCATGCTTGAGCAGGGCATTGGATTAGAAGACCTCCAAGGTCCTTTTCAACTATGTTATTCTGTTAGTCTATATCCTGCCTTTATTATTTTTACTAATAATTCAAGGCAGCAAACGTATGCAACACACCTTCCTCCTCCTATTTTCCCCACAACACAGAAGAGTGACCGGCTCAAGGTCACCCAGCTGACTTTCAGGGCTAAGGTGGGACTAGAATTCACAGTCTCCCACTTTCTAGCCTGGTGCTTTAACCATTAGACCAAACTGGCTTTCATGTATTGATGCTTCACTGGCTTCTTATTATTATTAGTTTTGAAACATTTCACTCTGCTAAAACTTCTTAGACAGACGGGCAAAAGAAATGTCTGAGTGCAATGGTTACATTTTGAAATGTATATTGGAACTGGTTATCCAAAATACATTTCAGTACCAACAGACTGATACAAAACTGCTGTAGCAATTGCCCTCATTTCAATTATACTAAGAAAGCAGAAGAGCAAGAAAAATCCATTACCATGAAAGTTCTTAATTAGCAGAGGTAATAATTGTCTATTTATTTGTGTTGTTTAACCAGTTACCAAATCATGATAAATCTTTCTCTTAACTTACACCTACTAAATTTACTTCAGTTTTATTTTGCACAATTGCTCATCTATGATAATTTGCATCTGTATTCAATTTTCTAGGGAGGAGGGTTTCCTACTATTTGAATCTGGGGGTCTACTAAGTGTCCAATAAAAGAGAGAGGGACTTAAGTAAAATCAACCTTTTATTTATTTTATATTAGTAATCCCAAGTATTCCAAAATTAGACAAATTTAAACAGATGGCTGAAAACAGGAACATTGTCTCTCTTTATTCCAAGGACTAAATGCAATGATCCATTATCATCCTGACATTAGTATCCTTTCCAATATGTAGACATTTACAAGGAAACTGGTTTGTACATCATGATTCTGCAAGAGAAACGATGACAGACAGAAAAATTAAGTAGAACATAATTTCTTTTTATGACCCTTCTCCCAATATAATGATCCTAAATCTCACAGAATACTCTAATGGATATAAAGCAACACAGAGGAAATATCTTTGTTAAATAATGGGTGGTGGCTCCACTCAAAAACCTCATTCATCTGAGTATGGAACATTCCCTATGAGGAAAAAGAAAATGCCAAGAATCTGTTTAAAACAAAGAATATTCCTTCCGTCTGGCAATGGTGGTTTGGTTAAATAAGGCTTGGGATGGGACAACGGTGGCAAGGTACTCCTGAGATCACTGATCATAGCTTGTTTCTGCCTGCTGTCCTGCTAAGGACTCTCCATTTTTCTGATGCCCAATACAGCTGCATACACCGGTATCCTCTTCAACTGGAGTCTGGACCCCTCCAAACTCTAAGCACCAAATTTGTGAGCCTTCCCACTGTTGTATGCGATTTTTATCTTTACTGAAAACAAGATGAGGTAGATTATATCCCAAAATCTATTAAGATAGTCATCCAATTCATATATGATTCATTTTGACAAATTCATGTTTATGTTATTTTCAAAGTTCTTTCAGATTGGTTTCTTTATGATTTGTTACAGAATTGTCTTAGATCCAGTTTCAGATTTATTGACAATCAAAAGATAGAGAAATTTGGCACTTGGCACTTCTTGACATTTTTAAGAATAAAGCAAAAAGGTTTGGCCAAACCATCTGCAAATTATTTCACCTGACCCTGAAGATTTATATTTCAGAGAGTACATATGCACTCCCTGAACAGATCATGGGGTTTTGTTTTGTTTTTTGTTTTTGGAAGCTAGAGGAGAAAATCTTCTATCTCAGGTTATTGGGGAAAACAATAAAACTATATACCACTGGACTTTTAAAAAACACATTCATCGGGAAAAGGAAGTTCAATGAAATAAAAATCATATAGTACTTTTTAAAAATTCCGCAAGATTTCAGACCAGCTACTTCTATGTATAAGTATATAATTAATATAGCATTATAAGTACTATTATAGCAATCAGGGTTAAAGTTAGTTCTAAAAGATACTACAGAATGTAGTCGGCATTGGCTTATTTAAAAAAGCATTCCTACTTCTGTGAAACAACCCATAAATTGCTAGCATTCCACAAATACAAGGATGCTACCTGAAATGGACTGAAGCCTCAAGGAGAGAACATGGGAAAGTAAAAGTGCCCTGAAGCTGCTTTGGCAGTCGGTGGGAGATTATTAGAGGGTAGCGTTATATGTTTCTGCCTCCAGAAAGGGTTATTGGACCATTCAAACAATTTGGCAAAAGGACAATGCAAGCAGCCCTGTCTTATTTATCTGTTAGTATCAACATAAGAACAGAGAGAAGAGAAGAGCTCTTGTGCCCGACTCTATATCCTGAAGCTAAATGGTAATCAAAATATAACTCATCCATTCATTTTTAATTGTTAAAAAAGTAAACTGTTTTCACTTGTTCCTCAATTTATTTTAATCAAGTTTGTTAACCTGGATATATGTTAATCAACTTTTAGTTGTGGCTACTTTTAACATATAGTACATTTTCTCACTTTCTATTACTTTTGAACAAATTGTATTCTTTTTTTTATATTGAAATTTTTTTTTCCATTTAAACATTATAAAAATACAATACAATTTTAATTTTAAATAAAATAAATTCATAACCATTGGTGCGACCCGCCCATTCGCCCCAAGCTGCGTCCACCCTTTCTTAAAACATTCCCTACTTCCCTCCTCTTTCTCTCCTCCCCTCCTACTCTTTTCCCCTCCCCCTCTCCTCTCAGTACCCTACTTCCTCTCTACACCTTCTCTCCTCCCATCCCTATCAAACCCATGAAGGCAGCATAAGGGGAGTGCCCGGGCCGCACTCCTATAAACAACCATTATCTATACTACACTTACCCCCCCTCTTACCCTCCCTCCCACCCCCAACCCCCCTCCCTCACTTCCCAGAGCAGAATACAGGGTTAATAATAACAAAATTTATAATAATAAAAAAGAGAAAAAAGAAAAAAGAAAATATCATAATTAACCTTTAACTCCATAACCTATAAAACAATTCTCTATAATATTTGTTATAATATTCATTCATAAAATAAATGAAACTTTTTAATTCCATACTTTTTCTGAATATAATCTATCCATCTTCTCCATACAGTGATATATCTTTCTTGTGTATGATCCTTTAAATAAGCAGAAATTTTTGCCATTTCTGCAAAACTAGATACTTTAAATGTCCATTCTTCTAAAGTAGGCAAAGAATCTTTCTTCCAATATGAACCTACTAATAACCTTGCTGCAGTTACTAAATTCAACATCAAAATAGTTTCTTTTTCATTTAAATCAACGAAAATACCCAGTAAAAATAGTTGAGGAGTAAACTTTATCTTCCTTCTAAAAATCTTTTGAATGTTCCACCAAATCATAATCCAAAAAGCCTTAACAAATTGTATTCTTAATTGCTAATGTCATGGTTCCAATAGATGAGACCAGTAAAAGCTGAACTCCAAGGCAAGAGGTTTCCTTAAAGAACATGTTTATTGGCTACAAAGTATCGGCACAGTCAAAAGTGAAACCAAGTCTGGAGTTCCCTCCCAAGCATTACAATGTTACAATGTTGAACTTCCCACCCCAGCACTATGTAATCAACTATAGAAGTTCCCCAATAGAATACTTTGGCAGGCTTTTTAATGGAAGGCTCAGCCCGTCAAAAGTCAGGCAGCAATGACCTTGGTTCCCACGGGACAAAACATTGTTTAGTCTAACATTAGAACCATCCATTTCCCCCTCCCAGTACTGTGGCAATCGAAAACGAAACAAAAATGGCTTCAGCCAAGATCAATGCAGTGTTGACAGCTATATTGTAATCATTGCTATTACTCTACTAATTCTTAGTTATGCCAATTAAACCTGTATTAAAATTTCAAATTCATCTTATTTCTCACGCTACCAATATTAGAGTCTGGTCAGTGAAGTCTATGAATTTTATGTTCTTTCACATCTTTTACTAAGTAATGTAATAGCCATCATTAGAATAACCTTCCTCAGTAGAGAAATCTTAATCTAAAGTCCTTTGTGTAGGTTTTTTGTCATCAACCCTTATTTAAATAAATGGATTCTAAAGACCTACATATCAAACGTATCAGCAATTTTGGAGGCAATAAAGTAATTAAAATTAAGAGATGTTGTGAGCCAAATATAGAATTCTTACACTTCAAATGAAAGGACACAAAGATAGGTCAGGAAAAGTTAAGCTTCTCTAGCTTATTATTGTTTCTAGCTGTTCTCAGATTTGGTCAGCTGCATTTCAGCAGTAGACTCACGTACAGAAACAGAAGGCTTGGTTAGAAAAAATAACTGTGCATTAACTGTTTGCTATTAGTGTCTAGGTTACTAGAATGAGATGCTAGAGTCCCATCTGCCAAATAGATAATGATGTACTTTGTGTATCAAAATGAATGGGTTCTCAAAAAGACCAGGTGTTGATTCACCTGATCTTTAGACCTTATAGAGTTAAGTCCCTGGGCATAATAACAGAGGGCAGAAATACTAGAAACAGGGGTTATTACCATATCTACAGCAATCTCCAATTATATGTTTCCAATAGAAGAGAATATATGTAGCTCAGGGTTCAACTGTAGAGACCTTGGTGCTCAGAGCTTGCTTGTTTACTTGCAGATGTTTCATTCCAGACTAAGTATCATTATTAATGCAAGTGAGTATGGGGTTTGCTGCTTGTTTATATACAGTAGCTTGCCCTGCCAAGTTGGTTGAATTTTTATCCTTGGTAATTCCTTGATTAGGGTATTGTTTTCATCTTGACTGTTTACCAACTGCTAATCCCTATCTGGGTATAAACTGCTATTCTGATATTTTTGTTTCCTTCTTAACTTTTTTATTGTCTCTTTTGAATGCTATGTGTAGTGTGTGGTATATGTGTGTGTGTGCGTCTGTGTTGTACTATTGGTGGCCACAGAAGATGAAGAGGTGGAGCAAACACCTCATTACAATGCAACAGCTTGCTGGGAAGAGAGAAGGACTGAACAAAGGCGCTCTACAGGATTATTGGCCAGAAGAAACAAGTCCAAATGCCACTCCGGCATTTTCAAATACAGGATCATTTTTTTTGTAGTGGATTTACAAAAAAGGCTTGTTTTGAAGTGAGAAGAGACAAAAACAATGAAAGTTCTATGACACATTGAATGGGCTAAAGATTCTTTGTTAGAAGTAAAACAATATATAGTTGGCTTTCTTGATCAAGATTAAAATAAATATGTTATTACTTTGGTAAACCTTTTTGCTGGCACAAGGACAGAAATGACTTTGCTTTATGGAATATGGGATGAAGAAGAAATCATTTGTTGTATTTTAAGAGAAGATATTACTAAAAATGTTTATATTTGTGGTGAAGGTGCAAAGTCACCTCATATATATTTTTTATTTTCTTTACTATATACTTGTACTTTTCTTTCTTTTCTATTCCTTTTTCTATTACTTCATTTTTTCTTTCTTTTCTGCACTTTCCATTCTTTTTATTCTTGTATGTTCAGTTTGAATTAGTTTTTTCTGTTATAATTATAGTGTTTAATAAAATTGGCATTTGCTAAACAAGGACTATTTGTAAAGTTGTTTTTCTAAATTGAATATAAGATCATCATTTTTGCATGCTATTAAATCTTAAATTTTTAAAATCTGTCATGCTTTTCCTTGGACCTTAGCAAAGTATAAATCATAGTAAGTATACTTATTTAAAAATGTATTTATCCCACTCTTCCATGAAAAAGCATTCCAAGTAGCTGACAAAAGCAATTGAAACCAATGATAAAAGATTTACTTGTACACTGCCCAGAATCATGTCATATGAGATGGCCAGCTAAATAAAAGTGATAAATAAATAAATTTAATACTATTGAGTCTAGCTAATCTTCTAATTTCTATCTTCTTTCTTTGCAGGGATGACATGCCAAGCCCGAAGTTCTTACATTACCAGTGAAATTCTCTGGGGTTATCGTTTCACACCTGTTCTCACCCTAGAGGATGGATTCTATGAAGTTGATTATAATAATTTCCATGAGACATATGAAACCAACACCCCATCTTATAGCGCCAAAGAATTGGCTGAGATGGCCAGTCGAGCAGAGTTACCCCTTACTTGGTCTGTCTCAAGCCAGTTAGATCAGCATGCTGAAATGGAGGCTGGAGAGGAAGCTAAGAGCCATGAAGAACAAACAGAAAGGAATGGTGATGTGGCCAACTTAGAGAATGAATCCAAAGTTTAGAACTGAACTATGGGAGAGAAAACTTTAACACTTTCAAAAGAAGGGGAAAAAACAGCAGTCTAAAATGCATCAATAAGATCAGTGGAGATTTGGGTTGAAGCTGCAATATTGTATATTTTCCTATTTTATTTTACCTTTTGTTGTTCCACTTTTTAGTTGATGAAATCAATATTCTCATACATAAGCGAGTGGCTTTTGTTTTGTTTTGTTTTGATACCAAAAAGCAAAAACACATAGATCTGGGCAAAAACAAATGAAGAACCTGTAGGTAATAATTATTACTGACCTGAGCTTTAACTCCAGATTTATATATATATATTTCTCCAAAATAGATTTAAATGATATGCCTTTATTGCAGCTTTAAGACCCAAGATGTGCAGAAAGATCTGCAGATCAATATGATACTGTACATATGCCTTCTGTAATTTCTTTCTCTTTCAGTTTAATAATAAATCCAGCATGTACAAAAGTACTGTAGTAAAGAATCTTTAAATAATGTATATTTGTGTGTAATTAATTTTAGGCTTAGATTTAGAATTTAGAAAATAATAAGATGCAAAAAAAACTTTAAAAACTCACTACTAGAAGACATTTCTGTTTTAAACCAATTTATTATTAGAATTTGATTGGCACTTTTTAAACTGCCCCATTAATAAGTGCCATTTTCATCATACCAGACTGGCAGCTATTTAGAGTACCTCACTGTTTTTTTAAGCAACGATTTAGCTAACTCTAAAAAGCCATAAGTCTAAATTGGGCGTGGGGGCTGGGGTAGGGAGAGGGCAGAGATGTTACAACATGATTCCTGATATACTGTGAAACTGTTTACAAAATTATCTTGTTCTTTTTAATGTTAAACAGTCAAACCCTTTCACGGTTAGTTGGGTTGTGCAGTTAGACTTTAACTGTGTCTGATTCTTATCAAAAGCAAGAATTCTTGTATGACATTTGTCATTCACAGGAGTTTGTCTGCACATGTGTGTGTATTGATCTGTTATTTCCTGCTAAGTGCAATACTTTTAGGAATCACGGACTTTAAAACAAACAAACACCAGTGTCATTTAAAATATGATGGGGAAATGGAGTAGTTGTGTAAGCACTGGAGATTTTTGAATGTTATTTATAAATCATTGGAAACCTCTTCAGCTGAAGTTCTGTCTGAAAGAAAACTGCTGAGTTTCATTATTGTGGTAGAACCTTGTACATCTTAAGTATCCTTCTGAATATTTTCATACCTAGGCAATCTTTAAAAAGGGTTGTCTCAAGAGACACCGCTCTATCAGCCTTGAACAGAGATAGTTTGTGTATGTTAGTGAGTGTAGCTTCTAGGACTCATTCTGTCATCCTTACTTATGAGCAGTGCCTTGCCTGACAGAATCAGATTCTTCCAATCATTGATTACTGCAACTGAATTGACCCAAAATCTATATATGTATCATACAGCTACCAGCATATGAGTCCATCCAGTCACTGAACCTGGTGAGGCAACATCAAGTGCTACTCAATTCAACTCAGATTGGTCCCATTTTTAGCTCCATAGAAAATATTGTAAGAGTTTAAAAATTAATATTGTTATTCATTTTTATTAATTTTATCCCACTACAGGTAGTCCTCAACTTATGACCACAACTGATCCCAAAATTTCTGTTGCTAAGTGAGACATTTGTTAAGTGAGTTTTGCCCCATTTTATGACCTTTAAGTGGTTAAGTGAATCACTGCAATTGTTAAGTTAGTAACATGGCTGTTAAGTGAATCTGGATTTCCCCATTGACTTCACTTGTCAGAAAGTCTCAAAAGGTGATCACATGACCCCAACACACTGCAACTATCATAAATATGAGTCAGTTGTCAAGCATCTGAATTTTGAGCATGTGACCACGAGGATATTGCAATGGTTGTAAGTGTGAAAAACGATCATAAGGCATTTTATTTCAGTGCTGTTGTAACTTTGAACAGTTACTAAATTAACTATTGTAAGTCAAGGACTACCTGTACTTCTCTTTTTCCATAGGCAAAGCAGTTTTTAAGAAAACAACCAAAAATAATTAATAATCCTATAAATAAATAATTTTTAAAAAGTTAATGACAAAACTAAAATACAGACTGGTCCCGAAACAGAATGGTGTTTTCTTACCACCACCATGAATAAGAATGCTTTTGATTACCATTTCAAAGAAATACGTGGGAAATCATTTATGCTGAACCAGGGAAATGGCATATTTCTCCTAGGGACAAAATAATAACGAACACCATATATTAATCTAAGAAACTCCTGGTGAAAGTGCTCTGATCTATGCTCTGTAAAATGACGTCCAAATTACTTCACAAGTAATTCACAAGTCAAGTGAGCTTAATCTAATGCTGTACCTTAAAATCATCCCAATTCTAATCAACCTTACCGTGGGCCAACAATGAGCTATTTCGTACCATTTATCTGTTGCTGAATATTTGTACACAATAATATAATGATGCCTTGCTGATGACCATATCTGCTTCTGGCATATAGTACAGTAATCCAAATGATTGTACATTATGAAAAGGAAAGGAAATAGATTCATTAAATGCCACATAATGTGGCACCACTACTAGAACTCAGTATCACAAATGTATTTATTTTATTTTTTTTTGCCATGGCTAGCAAGATGTCTGAAGATTTCTAAAGACAAATTACAGCCAACAAAATTCTTGTGGATGCCTCTTTCAACAGAACTAAAGCAGTTTGATTTACATTGACAAGTTTATCCTGAATAAGCCTCAATAAATTCAGTAGTCATCAGTGTTCAGAGTAAATAACTGTTCACTCAAAGTAAGGCTGGAAGAAAAAAGAGATTTGTGATTATAGAAGGCAATTGTTGGGATTCAATAGCATGAAGTGAGCCAAAATGAGGCATTTTTGTCAAAAAACAAAACTAATGGCAGCTTTAGTTTTTCATTAATTCTTTCCTGGTCTGGAAATTTTTTTAAAAATGACATTACTTTTTTGTACAAAAATATAGCATCATTTAACATACATAACTCAGGTGAAATCTAGTAGGCAGGCAGAAATTTTTCACTGTGATAAATACTTCCCATTAATTTCACTTGACTGTGCTGATGTTCACTGGATGTAGTTACAGTTGTTTCATGAACTGATTATTTGCAACTCCTAGAAGCCATGCTCTCTTCTAGGCTAAGGATGCCCAACTGAATTGGACTTAATACCAGCTACCCCGTTATTTAGTGTATTTCAAAAAATGTTTTATTAAAAGGTGACTCCATGTGACTTGCACTGCTTTGACAGTTCCCCAATAGGCATTTTGGTGTTCACTTTGCATAAGTAATGTTGAAAGGTTTTAACAGAACACATACACAATTGCTACTTTCTTTAATTTCATCTTTTGAAATAAAAGCTATTTTCATTGTAGATAATGTGAATATGTAGTTGGATAACCTTTGTGTCAGAATATGCTGATTATTTTTTGTATATATAGCTTTTCCTGACCTCAGAATAACTCTAGAATTGTCTTGAGATGGGCAACAAGGAGGCAGACAGTAGATGGGTATCTGTCTCTATCTGATGTATCTATGTTGGATTCAGTAGAAATTTCATTAACACCAAAGTTAATTTACATTTACAAAGCTTTACATTTAATTTAATTTACATTTAATTTAATTTACAAAGCTTTACATTTGCATTATGGATTTTCCTTGTTGGATTGGGGCACCTTTCTGTAAGGCTACACATAGGAGCAGAAGAGGATTGGCATGTCAAAAAAAAATGTATAAACAACATGTATATGTAAGAAAGAAATCATTGGGATTAAAAATCATATTCAACTTTAGGTGGAGTTGATATGCAAAATGACATGCTGATAATGTTTTTTTCATAATGTTAGTTTTGAGCCTAATTCTAATTGCTCATACTTCCAGGTACAACTTTAAGTCCTCAGAAAGAAGGTCTTCTCTAAAATGGCATAGCAATGCAATAAGACCGTTCATAAATAGCCTTAAAACAAAGAGGCTCAGGGAGACAATAGATTAGAAAGTGCAGGTAATCCTCAATTTATGACCACAACTGAGCCCAAAATGTTAAGTGAAAAAATGGTTAAGTGAGATTTGCCCCACTTTATGACTTTCCTTACCACATTTGTTAAGTGAATCACTGAAGTTTTTAAATTAGTAACATAGTTGTTAAGTCAGTCTGGCTTCCCCATTGTCTTTGCTTATCAGAAGGTTGCAAAAGGTGATCATATGACACCCGAGTTGCTGCAACCATTATAAATATGAACCAGCTGTCAAGCATCCAAATGTAAATCATGTGACCATAGGGTTGCTGCAACAGTCATAAGTGTGAAAATGGTCATAAGTCATTTTTTCAGTGCTGTTGTAATTTCGAACTGTCACTAAACGGACTGTTGTAAGTTGAGGATTACCTGTAATGGAGTCCGGGGTGGAGGGAGTTCCACAGACAGTGAGAGGTTCCAATACAGAACTTACTGACAGCTTGCTGAATTTCTATGAAAGGAAAAAAAAGAAAAAGAGTAATCTTCTTTGGGATAATCAGCTTTTGTATCTGTAATTTTTAGTGGGCTTCCGATATTTAATCAGTTTAATAGGATATTTCTTAAGATTTGTAAACAGTAAAAGAAGGCTGTTTTTTATGGAAGTTATCTGAAAAGCCCCCATCATTTTCTTTTGGGTTCTTTAGCACAAAAAATAAACTGCGTCATTCTGGCACATGCATGTGTTAAGCTGTAAAGTTGTAAACAGGGCACAAAGCTTAATGTCTCTCTTGCACTGTCTTTGTTTATTAACAATTAAGCATCTGATGTAAAGTTTATGGAATCTCATTTTTTTGTAATATAAGCTGAAAAAGTCAACATTTCTGAAACTTTCAGTGGAGAAGTTTCACCACTATTTTGTACTAAGAATGTCCCACAAACTTCTATTTTTTTACAATGGAGTTTAACAATGTATTTTGTGTCAGTGATTTCCACTGAAATGTTGAAAACAAGGGAAGAATGAAATGCTATTTATTAACAACAGTTTTCAAAGCTGATCAACATCGAGTAGTGTTTTTCATTCTTCATAATGTGTTGTTACTAGTTAAACTGTTGCTTATTAAAATATGAATATTATACCTTTTGGATCCTCACACCCATTCCCAAGTAATTCATGTCTTCAATAAAGATGAGTAAATAAATAATCAAATTAAAACTCAAAGCCAGGTATTAAAAGGACAGATTCAACAAAAACAAAATCAACTCCAGGTGTTGGAGAACCAAAATGAATTGTTAATCTTACTGTTCTTAAAAAAATATGGGCAAAATTTATTTAGTCTTACTATCCTAAATATAAAACATCCTCATCAAATAAATGGCCTGTAAATTATTTGCATTTAAATATTAAATGTCTAAGCAGATAATCCTCTACACCTTACTCCAACACAATTTCCACTGGATTGGAAAGAATTGGTTTTGAAGAATTGCTTACAAATTTTAAAAATAAATAAAAAGGACTTAACAAAATTTAGATATGAGTAAGACCGTGTAATTAATTGCAATTTTAGGAACACTTATCATTCAAATGCTCAGTTTCTGGATCAGGATCAGGTTGAAATGCCTACATTTGTATTTCCTGCAGATGTTGTTCACTGATATTTTCATTACTATATATCTTGTGATTTATAAAATGCAGGTAATCAATATATGCAATGTGCAACTGACTGTTCGTCTTTCATATTCATTTTCCAGGTCCTTCAAGGCTTGAGACTTCTGGATAAAATGAAGTTTCCATTTTTTTGTAGCCTTAGATTCATAAACAAGTTAATAGAACTTCCCCTGATTTTAATGGATGCAATATGTTATTTATTAATTGCCAAGTCCGTCTGCATCCGGTACAGAACCTTCTAGAATTATTAAAATTAAACTTGGGCAGGGGATCAGCCAGACAAATTTCATGTTGACATTATATTAAACCCATAAATTATTAACAAATTGCCTGATATTATGATGCTACAAATACTTATTCATGTCTATGAATTATCTGCTTATATCTTCTCATTAGAATCTACAACTAGTTGCATAACTCAGGTTCAGTAGGTTTAATATCTTCAGGTTCAAGACTATGGAAGACCTGAAAGATCCCCTGGTGCATTCTAGAAACATATTTTTTAATTGAATGAACTGTACATTGTTAATTTTTATGCAGATAATGGTTACTGAAGTGTACTTCCTATTAAAATTATGTGATTAATTTATTTTCATGCAAGTACTGAAAATACTTTTTAATACCAATGATGATTCTAAGAAAGTCAGATATCCTGACAGAGATTTTTTTTCGTGTTGATTTCCTTTAAAAATAAAAGTTAGTTAAGACTCTGGACAAGCTATCTGGTAGTCCTGGAAAGAGTTTTCTTCATTTCATCAGGCACTGGGAAACATCTTTGGAGACAGAATTCTTAAACTTTTCTTCATTATATGAAAATTAAAATTTTGGCATAGTTACAATTTTTATCAATTAATGTAACTCAAAGCTTGTGAATACCTCATGTTGTCATTGCATGCCATATTCACATTAGGAAACAGATCAGCAAACTGAAGAAAGGTTCTTTGGTTTAAATTATTTTAAATGAACCTATAATACCACTTAAACTCTATATTAAGAAGATATTTTAAGCTGCCTTAATTTTGCAAGTCTAGTTCCATTCTGCTCCTTATAGCATATCCAAAATCTAACACTATCCTACATCCTTTAGGATTTTAATATATGTTGGCATTATAATCCATTCAAAGTACCAAGCAATAGACCCACACACTAATTATGTCTCATTTGTCTAGAGGGGATGCATGGATGAAATCTTAACATAATTCTATATTGTCTGTAATTTCTCTGAGGATCAGATATGTTGATCAAAGGAACAAAAACAAAGAGTCAATGATCACAAACTCTTCCTTGCATAAGATTTCAGTCACAATACCTTAAAAAGGCAGACATTAGGTTCCTCTTCAGCTTTTCAGGATGCTATTTATCATGCCATCTGGTCTGTCCCCTACAACACTCACCCCATCCCCATTCTCCAAGCAAGTGAACATAACTTCAAGGAAATTACAATACAAGAGCTAGCATTTTTTTAAAAAAAATAATGGGTGCATGCTCTTTAAAAAGGCAATGCTGTAGATAAAATCATGTTTAAAATGCCAGAGATGAAAGATATAAAAGAAGAAACTATTTTTCTTGGAAGAACATCTTTGCAGTTATAGCTTTCTCTTGTCTTCCTGCTTGTTCTTCTTTACTTCTTTTTCTGATATTATGTAAATGTAGGAAG
The DNA here is from genome assembly GCF_016545835.1 of Crotalus tigris. Lineage (NCBI taxonomy): Eukaryota > Metazoa > Chordata > Lepidosauria > Squamata > Viperidae > Crotalus > Crotalus tigris. The sequence goes on from NW_024096505.1 coordinate 4,295,261, forward strand.
TTTCTATTCAAAATGTTGATTTGAAGGCAATTTGATAATATTATCCGTTTGATTGAATCTTCAATGTGAATTGCTCCTATGATATATCAAATAATACGTTTTAATTAATTTAAACATTTAATGGCCATGCACATGCACACATATTTTTATGAATCTTTGAATGAACTATTTTAACTGCAGATATGAATAAAAATATCTTCTTAAATCAAATAAAAAAATCAAATTGCACCTTGATCTGATTCATGTATTCATAGAATTAGTACTTTTAAAGAGAAGTTTCCTCTACAAGTGATAAAACCTAAGGAAACTTGGGGGGGGGGGAATCCCTATCTCCATTAGACTGGTTGAATTTCTCCTAAATAAAGTTCAGATTAAAGAACTGACCAGTCCAGGCTCATTGCTGGAATTATCTGCATGTACTTCCACATTAGTGCAATGTGGAAAATAGTCACATATTGAAGCAATCCATATCTGATGTGACAAGGATTTTCTTCCATGCCTAAGGTAGGACTAGGCCTGACTTTCCCTAATTCTAGTCTAACACATTAACACCATATTAGCTCTCAAATTCTAGTCTAACACATTAACACCACACTAGCTCTCAAATAATTAGAAACCATTGAGCCAGTTTGGTGTAGTGGTTAAGACATCAATTCTTGGGAGACTATGGCTTGTAGACCTGCCTTAGGCATAAAGCTGTCTAGCTAAACATGGGCCAGTCACTCCTTCTCAACCCTAGGAAGGAGGAAATGGAAGTCAGAAAAGAAAGAAAGATATTAATCCAGGCTGTTGTCAGATGTCACAAATTGACCAAAACCACACATCCTTCCTCAAAATGATTTATTTCACCCTTTATGAGGACAGATTGAGAAAACCAATGAAGGAAAATGAATTGTTAAGAGATTCTGAATGTGCCACGGACTATTGTTTGGGCAGTGCCAAGAGTGGAAATTGAGGAAAAAAACAGCTATGTAAGAAAAGGAAAAAGTGAAACTGAAGTAAAATAGAATGGTCAGAGAAAATAAGTATGAGTCCAGCATAAAAAATAATTAGAAACAATACATCCATCTCCTCAAATAATGAATGGACAGTGGATCATTTTAAAAAGAGAGAGAAGAGAAAAAAAGTAGTCTAGAACGGCATGAAAAGAATGTTATTACAAACTGCCACACAAATATGCAGCATTAAATACTAATGGGAAGGATAGAAAAGATACTGCATGGATGACATGAAAGAGGTAATAGATGACATTAAATACATACAAGAAAATGATTGCTGCAAAGAAACTGAGCCTGAGAAATAGATACATAATGTGCTCAGAGAGAGAGAAAATGGTTGTAAAGAATGTAGTCTAAGAGAGCAAAGAAGAACAGTTAAAAGAGGCAGAGAAAATGCAGAATGATTTTATGATTTTTTTTTTAAATTAAAAGTGGATGAGGAAGGTTAGACAAGGAGCCTCCCAAAATGAATGGAACAGAGATAAAATAATATAGGATGAAACTAAAGTGAGGGAATCCTGGAAAGTGTATTAGAAACTTATGAGGGAATTATGTGTCAAAGAGGAGAACTGATGCAAATGCTAGTTCCAAGTTAATTAATTAGTTAGTTAGTTCCAAAAAATGGATCAGACACTATACCTCCCCCCCACTGCCTTTGTGGATTGGGAGGGTGGGTAAATAGGGGTGTTTTCTAAATAAACTCTAGAAGGTGGGCTCTCCAACTTTTGCTTAAATTACATTTGGAGCATTCTAGGGCTGCAATAATGTAACTTTGGGGTGGCTTGTTTTTTTAATGTTGGGGATCTATTATATGTTTTTTACATAAATGTCTAATTAAGCCTGGTTGTGTATTCCATCAGAAAACATCTAATTTATACAAATACCTCTGTATCTAATGTGAATGTGTTTATTTAATTCTGATTTATTTTTTTATGTCAATTACTAACCAGGTTTACCAGCAATGCTTGCTTTGGGGTAACAAAAGAGACTCTTGAAATCAAAGTTGGATGTTTGCTTGTACATTTTGGCTTATGTTGTGGTTTGTTGCTGCTATTAATTCCACAAGCTCTAGTTTATTGTAGAGATTTGCAATGAAGCATCTGCTATATCTCAAAGATAAAATCCCTCTAGTAAAATTAAATAATTTTAATCACTAAAATCTCATGTCAGAATGCAAAATCTCATGAAAGCTCAATCTCAAAACCTTTTGGCAATCTTATGAGAAGTCAGTGTTTTTTATTTGTATTTTTAGTGTCTGGGCACTGTATGAGATCAAAATACAGAGAGAGATGTACATTTTGCAATAATGCCTCCTAAAATGCTTCTAATCCTTCAGAACAGAGTGCAAGGGACAATGGGGCAGGCCCGGGGGGGGGGTTGAACAATCAATATATATCACCTCCTCCTGAGACTTCTTGCTTTATGCAAAGATCTTTTTCAAAATTTTGAATGTGCAGCTCAGGATCCCAGCTTTCATATCCATTGTTTCCACCAGTGCAACCATCTAAAACTTTGAGGTCAACTTATCATGGTCAGCCTATTGGTGTGAACTAAGCGTAAAAAATTTGGTGGAATTCAAGTGGGACTTGAGTTTGTTGCTTAATTAGCATTTGTCACAGATCAAAGACAGATTCTAATCGCTATCCCCTCCACCATGAACTTGAAGGATTGCTTTTCCTCAAAAACAAGTGCAATTTGCTATTCAATTCACTAACTCAGGATTGCTTTAATCTATCTCTACATGTTGACAACGTCTATTAAATGAAGTAATGGAAAAGTAGTCAACTAGTAGAATCATAGAATTGCAGACTTGGAAAAGAACATAAGGATATTCTGTAGGGTGCAGAAAAAACAATCAACCATTCTTAAAAATGGTTACCTAGCATCTTCTTTAAGGGTGGAAAACCAAAACCTGAATCAATGGTAAAATATATCTGGAACTGTATTCTTATATTTAAATAAAATTGATATAGCTTCAATTTCTATCCATTATTTCTAGTCCTAGTTTCTCTGACAATGGAAAATATTTTCTGAACATCTTTCCTATATTATTTTTTTATGCACATGAGCAATGATATTATGTCTCCCCTCAATCTGTTTTTCTCCATGTTCTTCAACCTGTAGGGCATGTTTTCAAATTCCTGCATCATCTTTGTAGCCCATCTCTAAACCTGCTCTAACAGTTCTTCTGGAAATGCAGTGTCCAAAAATGTATCCAGTAGTCTAAGTGTTGCTCTACCTCACTTGGAAAGGAATAAATACTTCACATGATTTTAATCAATGCTGGTACTGGTGGAGCCCAAGACCGTTAGCCTTTCTAGTAGCTGTCCCATATTTTTGACTCACATCCAACTCATGAGTTGGATGTAATAATTATTACACTCAATTCATCTCTGATGTTGTGCTTCCAAGTCAAAATTCCCCATGTTGCATGCGTATTCTATATTTTTCCTCCCCAAATGAAATACTTTTAATTTCTTCCTGTTGAAGGGTATCTTGGTCCTCTCAACATAGTTTTCCAACCTGATCAATTTACAGTACACTATTATTCTGTCTCCCTTGATATTGGACAGATTTACCAATTTTGTATCAACTGCATATTTTGTAAGCATCCCAATAATCCCATTATCTGGATTACTCATAATAAAATTAAATAATACTTGTCCTAATTCATATCTTTACATGACCCAACTGGTTATTGCTTTCCAATTGTATATAAAGCCATTAATGTTAACTGTCTAAAGTGCCACTAACCAGCCACATTATTATACTACCATTTGAATCAATGAGGCTGTCATGTAGAACCTATAGATCTTATCCACAGCATTCCTTTTATCCACTAAAGTAGTTATCTTTTCAGAGAAGGAGATATCCCTCATATGACGTACTTTTGACAAAGCCATGCTGAGTTTTGACAATCACAGCATTTTCTTCAATGTTCTTGCAATTGCATTGCTTACAATAGATAATAAAGTATTATCAATACTTTCTAGGAATTGGTGTTAGGTTAATTAGCTGATAATTACTAGTAACTTTGTCTTTTTTTCCATTTCTTTAGGAGGGGAATCACATTTGCTTTTCTCTGGTCTTCTGATACCTTTCTTGTTCTCTTGGATTCCTAAAATATAATTGAAAGAGGAAGACCAGATAGATTTTCAGATAGCTTTTCAGTATTCTGGGGTATGTTTCATCAGACCAGGAGAATTGGACTAGCTAGAACATTGTTTATCATGGCCTAATTGACCTATATCCCCCCTTTTGTTCGTCCTCCCTTTTTGTTCATTCAGGCTGTGCTAATCAAATCACTATTCCTTTCAAATGTATAAATAGAGGCAAAATAGAAATTGTGCATCTTTGCTTTCTTGTGGTGGTCTCCCATGGAAAATGAGACACGCAGGCAGGTATCTCGGGATGAGAGCCCAGAGCTGACTCCAGCACCCTCTTTTATTGTTACTAAGGTTTTTACATCACACAGCATAATCAAAAGACATATATAGGGGTGGTTACAATGTATCAAATAACAGACACTTTCCAGATGCAAGGCTACAGCAGGTGTTCTTATCAGAGTCTGTCCAAATGGTTGATATATGCATCCTGTGTCTAGAGCCGGTCCTTTGTTATCTCTGGGGCCTTGTGGGAGATGCTTATGGGCAGATGCCTATGGGTATTTGTGCAATTAGTCCCACATCTCCTGCTTTTCTGTTTTTTCAATGTTACTCACTTCCAGTTCCAGAAGGGATCTTGATTCACTGATTAAGGCATCCTTCCTAGTGGAGGGCGTAACATTTTTGCACATTTGCAGGAGGGAGGGAATACATTGAATGCAACAACATAGCAATACAAATAATATCAAAATGGTTACTATAATAGAAATCAAAGATCGTAGCCAGGATCCATCTGGTAGCCAGGACCAAAGGGCACCCCAAATATCCACGGTGCCTGATCCATCGCTGCGTAAGGGATTATTTTGGAGCAAAGATTCCATTTTTCTAGCTGTAGCAGAAATATTAGGTTGAAAATCATGTATATACATACAACAATGAGAATGAATTAAGGCACATACACCGCCTTTTGCTGCTAAAATAATATCTAAAGCATACCGATTTTGCAAAACTACTTCCCTTATTTCCCCCATTTCTTGATTAATCATTTTAATGCTGTTAATTGTTTCATTAAACATATGAACAGTCCAATTGTTAAGCAAATGAAGGTCTCTATAGTTCATGGCAACTCCTAGATTGGGTAGAATTCCTCTGCTGATTTGAATACTGATGTTTGTCTATTGATTGCTTCGATAAGTGTCATTTACCTTAGTAAGGTTGCTTTTGATGGATTTGCATTTCTTTGCTGAATTCCATCATTGAAAGGAATGGCATGAAAAATAAGGCCACCACGACTGTCACCAGGAATTTGCATGCAGATCCAACAGTTCATGACGTTAAGTGTAAGAGCAGTGCGCCTGGCATCCCGTACAAAAGCATTAAAAGCCCACAGTCCCTGATCCTCATATGCCTGGCTGAGGTGGTGTATGTTGAGCCATATAAGGATGAACACAACGAGCTGGAGTCCAAATGATCTCGCCATGGTCGTCTATTGCAGCGTAGCCTCGACCCCAAGTAATGAGGGAGGCAGGCCCTTTCCAGGTGGGATCAGGCAAACGTGAAGAATCTGTGGGAGAAGCAGAAAAATGCCTGCTTGCGGCAGTTGAGCCAGGGGTGCCAGAAACATTCAAAAAGTTTAAGGTAAAAAGTACAAGATTAAGAGTGTTTTGTATCCCAGGCAAGCCGGGGGTATTTTCCCCTTTCTTTTTTCCATGCATGTCTAGAGCCCTTTTTACGGTCTGATTGGCTCGTTCCACGATCGCTTGACCAGTGGAGTTATATGGAATGCCATTGATTAAAAAAGGCATCACCAGTTTTTGGGGAGTAATTTGCTTTGTTAGTGCCAATAAATCAAAGAAAGAATTGCCAGAGTGAGGTGCATATGCAGCCTCTAGAATGGGTGGTGCTGGACATGGTAATAAGACCAAGCGTGCTACCGTATCCCCCCGGTTCATTGTGACAGGGAGATTGGTATAAAATTGGACTTTTAGGGTGTCTCTATACATGGGATCTATCAAACCTGAAAGCACAAACACTCCTTGTTCCCGAGCAACAGGTGTGGGAAGGATTATTGCCTCTGTTTTCGGAGGCAAGGGTCCAGAATAAAGGGTTTCAGCAACCGTGAGTAGGTTAGGAAAAGTAACAGAAAGATCAGAAGCCAATTTTAAATCAATGCCAGAAAAACATTGCGAAGCTGGAGTAAGATCTGAAAAGGATGCAGCCTTTGGAGAGGGGTTAGCTACAGACCCCTTTGTTAGTTTCCCTGATTGGACTGAGAGGAACGGCACTGATTGGCCCAATGAAAACCCTTTTTACATTTTGGGCACACAGTTTTGGGCTTGGCTCTGGGGATGGCAGCTGGTCGAGCTGCGCCACCTCCTGGGGCTCTGCATTGTTTTTTAAAGTGACCAGATTTCCCACAATTAAAGCAAGTGCCTTGGGGTTGATTCCCCTTTTGGATTGCAGCTGCAAGAGTGTCCATTTGAAAAGCATTGGTTCCCACAATGCGACAGGCTTTAAGAAAGTCTGCCAGAGTGGCCGTGGGACTGGAAACAATTGGTTTAAGAATGGACTGGCAGTCTGCATTTGCATGTTCATAAGCCAATTTTATGAGGATTTCATTTGCTGCATCTCTGTTTGAAATTTGACGCTCAATGGCAACTTGCAGGCGATTCACAAAGTCTGCATAGGATTCAGTTGCAGTTTGGCGAATGGCAGAAAAAGATTGAATCGGGGTGCCAGACTCATCAACACGAGCCACAGCAGAAAGAACACAAGCATTAATGATAGGAAATGCAAAGGGAGTAAAAGTTAGAGCTTGAGCATTGAGGGTAGTAAAATTGCCTTCTCCAAAGAGTTGTTCTGCTGTGTATTGTGAACCTGGGTGATTAGCTCTCTTTTGTGCCTCTCTTTTATATTCAGATTCAAAGACTACGTATTGTGTTCCGTTAAGAAGCATGCGGAACAGATCTTTCCAATCTTGAGGCAACATTCTATATGCACTAGCAATTGAATGTATTAGTCCTCTAGTATAGGGACTGGTTATGCCATAATCTTTTGTAGCCTTTTTCAATTCTCTGATCATAGCCAGGGGAAGTGTTTCCCAATTAACAATTAAGCCTGTAGCAGTCTGTTGGTAAGTAACAGGGAACAACTCTGTCTCGGATAGTTCAGAAACGCTTAAATCACCATTGTTTAAAGCCTTTTGAAAAGCACCACGGATGATTCCAGGCTGGGAGAGAGGAGGCAACATGGCAGGAACAGGAGAGGCTATTTGCTGTTTATCAAAATCCATAAAATTTGCAGGGACAGAAGGGTTAAAACCAGCTCCAGGGGGTAAGGGAGTGGCCAACATAACAGACGGATTTTTATACGGTGGAGGATCTAATAAAGGCTGATGAGGCGAGTCAGCATAGGTTTGAATCAGGGTATAGGCAATTTTCCAGAGGCACAAAATCTCTACAGGAGCTCTTGGAGACTGGTGGAGAACAGTACCAATTTTCCTCCATGTGTCTACTTTTAAAGATCCAGACTCCGGATAGGATGAGCAGTTAGCCCATACATAAGCAAGCAATTTAACAGCCTCAGATTTAGAAAGGTGATGGGTTAATTTCTGTTCCTGATCAGTAAGATATTTTTTCCTGCCAAGTAGCCTCAGCTCTTCCACATGCTGCTTTTGAGCGTAAGACATTCCACCCCCCATACTTACGAAGAGGAATCAGTTGCCAGCAACTTCGTCGGGTGCACCAAGCCTATTCCAGGCGATAAGTAAAGGGTTGGCAGGGACGTATCCTTCAGTGGATCACGTCGGGGTCACCAGATGTGGTGGTCTCCCATGGAAAATGAGACACGCAGGCAAGTATCTCGGGATGAGAGCCCAGAGCTGACTCCAGCACCCTCTTTTATTGTTACTAAGGTTTTTACATCACACAGCATAATCAAAAGACGTATATAGGGGTGGTTACAATGTATCAAATAACAGACACTTTCCAGATGCAAGGCTACAGCAGGTGTTCTTATCAGAGTCTGTCCAAATGGTTGATATATGCATCCTGTGTCTAGAGCTGGTCCGTTTGTTATCTCTGGGGCCTTGTGGGAGATGCTTATGGGCAGATGCCTATGGGTATTTGTGCAATTAGTCCCACACTTTCTCTTGATCATTTATTAAGATTTCTCTATTTGCAATAGATCATGATCCCATCATCTCTCATGTCTTCCCCTATCTGTTGACATATTTGAAGAAATTGTCTATGAAGATTCTCAGTTGTCCAGGTCATAGTTATCCCAAAGGTGCTTCTTCACAAGGCAACTGGACTTTCTTGCTTTTCTTTGAAGACATTTCGTTTCTCATCCAAGAAGCTTCTTCAGCTCTGACTGGATGGTGAGCAATGGAACAATTTATATTCCTTGCAGACAGCTGGTCATTTGCATCCTTTTAGAGAGTCATTGAAGCCATTTGGAGATTTACCTGAGTAGTGCAAATGTCATGACCTGGGTGACTGAGAATCTCCATAGACATTTAGCTATGCACTTTAGGATGAACACCCTTCGAATGATGAGTGAGTATGAACAGATTTCCAGAAAACATTGCAGACTACAGGAACCATTTGCGCTTCAGTTTGAGATGCAGAAAACAGAGACTCATCCCCAACAACCTGTGCCTGTCTTCAACAGTGAAGGGACATAGGGCAGAGATTCTCAATCATCCAGATCATAGTTATCCCCAAAGTGCTTTTTCACAAGGCAACTGGACTTTCTTGCTTTTCTTTGAAGACATTTCGCTTCTTCAGCTCTGACTGGATGGTGGAGAATGGAAGGATTTATAGTCCTTACAGACAGCTGGCCATTTGCATTCTTTTTGAGAGTCGTTGAGGCCACCTGGAGGTTTAACTGTGTTGTCAGGGTCACCTGAGTAGTGCAAATGGGTGTGAAGAAGCTTCTTGGATGAAAAGTGAAATGTCTTTAAAGAAAACAAGACAATCCAAAAGGACCTTTGGGATTTGAAGAAATCCTTCTTACTGGATTTTGGTTTCCTTGCTAGTGTTAGCTCATTTTCCTCCTTTATCTTCTGGCTTTATTCCTACATTTCTGAGTTCAAGCTTTGTAGATTTCCTTGGCCATTAACCCTTCCTTCAGCTTCCAACACATAAACATCCTTGTTTAGTCTAAGATCTTTTGAAAAATCCTTATTCAACCATATTAGCTTCTTAAATGTCTCCCAGTTTTCTTCCACAATAGTATTATCCCAGACTGTGCTATTCTTCAATTACTTTTAATTAATGAAATCCCATCAGATTACAATACTTTTGCCTTTAAAAATTCTCATGCAATTTTCCTGTTCCTCTATTTTTGACTCTTCAAATCCTCCTTGTTAAATGGATCAAGTACCAAGATAGCATATTCCCTTGTTACTGACTTCAGTCTTTCAAAACAGATTATCTGACATTTCAGATCAGACCCCATCATCAATGGTAAAGAAGAATGGGAACACAGGTTCTTTAATAATGTGTGACATTTAAAACTGTTTGTAGATCAATCAAGGAAATAGTAATTAAATGCAATTATTATATACTATACTATATAGCTATATAGAGTAGTAAGTAACAGATTATACAATCCTGTTCATATTGTATATTTCCATGAATCCTTAAGTGGAATAGGTGGCATAATCTGTATATGGTACAAAGAACATTCCAATATTGTTCTTTCCTGTAAGCACTAGAGGTGATTTGGAAGTATGCTTTGGACTGTTGTCTTCCTGAAGTATTGAGCCTCTTTTCAGTTTTAATTTTTTTCTTGATGGTGAAACATTAGCTGTCAGGATATGTTGACATTCCATTAAATCAATTCTTCCTTTCCTACAACATTTTCTGTATAACTAGCTGCCATCGAAACTCATACCATCCCCATTCTTAATAAAGGTGCTCTTTTCTTCAAATGCTTCACCTTTTCTTCTGCATAATCGGAAGGAGAGAACTTCTAGATATGTTAACCATTTTTTTTAAAAAAAATCTAACATTTCAGGAGGAAACATAGCAGTTAATGAATCAACCTGGAATTTTTAGAATGAAAACACATAAGCATTTCATTTCAGGAACTATCAAATTAATTGTTTAGGAAGGAGGAGGCTTCCCGATTCAGCCAGAGTTTCATTCCATACAGCCTTAGCCTTGCGAACTCTCAAGCTTCCTCCTTCCGTTATATATTCAAGATGACAGTATTTAATATTTGTTATGTATATGTAGGGATGTGGGTCTATACACCTGTTGTACATAGTATGTTTAGGTGTGTGTCATGTATGTGTTTCACTTTGAGAGCGGGCAACTAAATTTCATTTTTGATGTGTGCCATTGTGCCCACAGTATAAAAATGACAATAAAGGTTATCTTATCTTACATGTGGATTAATTTTATGTTAAATAGTTGGCATGAAAATTATTGTAATAGGAATATTCAGTAAATACAATTCCAGCTTTAATGCATAGTTTTAAAATGGGATTTGATCAAAATGTATTTTTATAAAATATGAAATTGCATCATGTATCCTCATCAAAGACGTACAGTTGCAGTATTCAGAACATATCAAATAGCTCTCACATCAAATCAAGAATCATCTGAGTCTAGCATTTATTCCTCACAGTGGTCAACCATGCCTTTGATTTTCTTGCAAGCTGAAGATGAGAATTCATTGCTCTCCTACTTTGACAGCATACCAGCCCCAACTTTCCATAGTAATAGACCTGTCTCTACAAATGTATTCATTTTTTTTAAAGCCATCCATGTTAGGAACCTGACTGCATCTTACTGTAATACATTTCACAGGTTAATTCTGCACATGTGGAAAGGTTCTAAAATTTCTTCCAATTTCATTGGGTGAGCTTGAAACTAGAATATAAAAAAAGGAAGAAAAACAATCTCTATGCATACTTTCTTCATGTCATGTGTAGTTTTCTACCAATTGATAATCTCTTTTAATCACCTTTTATTCCAAGCGGAAGACTCTCCGTTTTTCTACTAAAGCATAGCAATGTTGGCAGCTTTAGTTTCAGTCTTTTTCCTAATGATTCATAGCAAGGATTTTATCTTTTTCACAGCTGCTGAAACTTGGGTCAATGTCTTTAGTAGATTATAGAATGATTCTAAAACTATTTTTTTCCTGGTTAGTTGCTGACAGACTCTATCATGTTCAACCTAGTACTCTCTCTGTGAAGTAATATTTTCTAACATTACTTTTGAACTTCCCCCCCTTTCAGTTTGAAGTTCTTGATTTTTGCTTAATATTGAAAATACCCTTAATATATTTAAGGGTTTCCATCATGTCCCCTCTTTTCCTTCTGTCCTCCAGGCTGTACATAGTCAGTTCCTCCAATCTCTCCTGATATGTTTTGTCCCTCAGGCTTTGCACCATTTTTGTTGCCCATCTCTGAATTTTCTCAAACTTATCAATATCTTTCTAAGTGAGGTCTCTAGAACTGGACACAGTATTCCAAATAGGGTCTGACTAAAGCCCCATATAGCAGGATTAGGATATTCTTTTTCCTGTTGAGTGACCTGGATAACTTTCCCATATTGAATTTACAAGAGATTTGTTAAAAGCTGTAATAAAAATTTGTAAGAAGATATAAAGAAAAATGAAGAGTTCTAGGATATTTGTAATTGTTCATATTTGTTATTATGAAGGGGCCAAGTTCTTTATACATTTTTTATTTACTGTATTATTTTTATTTCTTTTCCATTTTTTTAGCTTTTTTCCTATTTTCTTGTAGTTTGGTTTACATTATTTTTTACTGTGTTTATTAAAAATGTTAATATATTTTCTTTTTAAAAATGAAGTTGCAGTTATTGCTGTCCAAAGGAAGCACCCCAATTACTGAAAGGAAAGGCTCTCGTACTTTGATATGTGGCTTTGGATCATTTACCTCAATGAATAAATGAACAATGATAATACTTAGACTCCTTTACTCGTGTGGAAAACGGATGTTTTATGTCATATTTATGCTGAAATGTTGAGAAATTGGTGATCTTTGGTCAAGAAGGTATGCTGAGCTGGATCCCAGGTATGTGATCTGCCTTGAAGACCTTGGAAGAAAATAACCTGGAAGACCAGGAAAGTTGTTTTTACGTTTTACACCCCAGATATAAGAATTGATGGCACTAACTGCTTTTCACTTATTTTGAAACTTAAAAAAAATCAGCTCCTTCATTCACATTAATTCTGTGCTTCATATGAATTAAACTTGCAATTGTCAGAACTTCTTCATTTTACTGGTTTTCTTTTTGGGGTATGTGTATTATTTGTATTCTGCACCACAAAATTGGGCAGATTCTCATTTAATATAGATTTGTAAAAACTGACAAAAATTTATTGAAAAAAATAGCCTTTTCTCATCTGCAGCAATCAATTATTTCTTCGGAGCATTTGCTAATTCTTCTTATATCATTTGTTCGTACAAGCATAGCATTATTCTTTGTAGTTGCCACATTTCTTTTTTGCTGTTGTTGTGAATCTTACCACATTGAGCAAAATGAAACAATTCATTCAATTAAATTTTATTCGCTCATTTATAAAACTGACCTTTGCCCCATCCCTTAAATGTTTGTAAAATGTCCAATGTGGCCCTCAGACTGAAAAGTTTGGAGACCCTTGATCTAAAGCAGGGGTCCCCAACCCTGGTCCATGGACCGGCACTGGGCCACGGCATAACAGCAACCGGGCCGTGCAAACAAGTGAAGCCCCATCTGGTCCGCAGAAAAATCTTTCTCCACAGAACGGGTCTCTGGTGCCCAAAAGGTTGGGGGGCTCTGGTCTAAAGTATGATTAGGTTTGAGAATATGGAGACCTATCCATATGATGGTCTGTCTCATATCTTGAGTTTCCCAGGAATTATAGATGCATTGACAAAAAGCTTAATGGTGAAAAGACCAAGCAGAACAGAGACACATTGGAGACGATCTGTAGAAACAGAGTAAGCATAGTGCAGTCAACTATAATGTCAGTGGAATGGGAAGATTTCAGTTCTGACAATTCCAGATAGGGTCGTCCGCACTCAAGCGTGATTTGGTGAAATCGTTCTTTCCAAGATGGATTTCCTTGCCTGAAGATGAATCAGCAAGGTTGGATAATCAGGATCACACAAATTGAGGAATCCAATAAAGGTGGAAGTAATAGTTGTGGAACTGGAGAAGACCATAACTTCTCAAGGCTAGTTGAAACCAGACCTTCTGGTCTTGTCTGGAATTCCAGGGAATCTTTGAATTCTCAGCTAGTGTAGATAAAAGTTTGGATTGGAATTTATATCACCCCACCCTTCCCTGGAAAGCTTATTCCCAGTGCAACTTTCAAATGAGAACAATTATGATGTATCTGCTTTTTAGCCTGACAGTACTTATAAATTATCATGACCTTCATCAAGCTAAAAAAACATTTGTGCCCATCAGAAGGGAGTGTTTCACCTGTGTAAATAAGGTGTCCTAACAATTTAAAGCAGTTTCAAATAACTGGAAGGAAGAAAAAACCCAAAGAAAATCAGAAAGAATATTCCACTTTAGGTCAAAGTATTAACACTGTACAGGCTAAAACCAGACTGGAAGCTCAGTAGTAGCAAAGCCTAGTCCCCAAAAATATTATAAACTTTAGCAGATTCAGAACAGGCTTCTGTGCAGATGCATAACCCAAGGGTTCAAATCAAGCTTGAATAAAAAAAAGAAAAACAAATGTTGCATTTTCAATCGTTATCATGTGAACTCAGCCATTCTTAAATTTCAAGATTTAAACCAGGTACGGAGTCTTCAAGGAGTCAGATTATGCTGCAAGCACAGCATTTAATTTCATTACCAGAGTCTTGATTGGGGTAAGAAATAACTAATAAGCCTTCCTTAAACAATTTTGTTAATAGAAACAGAAAAGATGGTAGAATTTACACTTCTGCAAATGTTTGGTTCTTACGGTTTCGTCTTTGTCCTCAACTTACTGAAGGACCTTTACAAAGTGTTTTTTTTTCTTCCCTGTGTTGAAATAGGTGCAACTTCAGATCAAATCCTATCTGAATGTTATCTATCTGTTGTTTACATTTAAAACAATGAACAAAAGTTAAACTGAATTCCATCAATTTTCTGTGACTACCCCCATCTGAATGTGACAAAAATTATACACTGGGCGATAACCTTGTAACAGTAATACATCAACTGGCTATGATCCATCTTTGCGGGGTTTCATAGGTCCTTTATGTGTACAAATTTGGACATACAAAGTAGTGTATTGTGCAGACTTGCAATAAAACCTGTCATAACATATATTACTTTTAAAAAGTTATTTGGGCATAGTGAGTAACTGAAATAAAAACATTAGTATAAAGCTTTTTACCCTAAAAAAGGATAACCACTTCACATTTTTAACATTTTAGAAGAAATTAGGCTAAAACCCAATTATTCGTGATAAATTTTGCATTATTTATTAGTTTAGACCCTGTTTTGTAAAGATAAGCCCATGCAAGTATATTTGCACGGAAAGCCTACAAACAGCCTCACCATAGTTATGTTCTACCCTTCTTTTCTTGCTACCCACATACTACATAGAGAACAAGAAGGGTTTCATGAAGAATGTACTTGCTTCTTGCAGCAATATCCATACATACTATAGCAGGCAATTGAGGGAGCTAGAGCTCTGTTGATTTCTTTGCCAAGTGCTCCAGGTAAGAACAGAATTTGATCCTATATGGGGCCTAATTTTGTTCTTAACCTTTGTTCCTGATTAAGATATGGAATACTGAGAATGTGCATGGCCCATTTTCTGAACATTGCATACAAGAGACTGAACAAGCATGTTTTGACTTTTGGTTTAACAGCTTCTCACAGCCATAAACAATACAATGATGCAGTACAATACATCCCTGCACATTACCTCATAATGAGGTATCAAGTGAAAAAAGGATAATCAATTTTAAAAACCAAAGAAAATTATGATGAATGGATTAAGAGGTTCTAAATGTATCTTTTTTTCAAAAATGTATTTCTAATTTAATACTTTAACTTAGTTTGGGGAAGTACATTCCTGTAGTGCTGTGGCTGGTTTGTAAGCTTGTTGGCAGTATCAGAACTGTTTTACAGTTTGTACAGCTGTGAGATCACTTTTGTTTAGGCACTATATAAATAAAAGAAATATATGAAAAGTACTTAATGTAAAAATGTATACAATTAAAACCTAAAAATTATGCTTTACAGTCAGAATAAAACAGAGAAGAGGTGTGGGCATTTCAAAAAATGTCTTGCTATTTGAATTAAAAACTCAAAATAATATATTACACCTCCAAGTTTTACTTCCATATTCTCTTAAAATCTGTCTCAAATGTTTCTAATATTTACACGTTACTATAATCATACCTAGCAGACCAGGCCTTGAAGTAGGTTAATTGCATAGGAAGATTTTACTATGTTTACATTTTATCTTGTTATTTTTTTAAAGCACAGTAAAGAGTCTGAGGACAAATTATTCAACTGTTTATCATACATAAGACTGCATGACTATAATACAAAGGGCTTGTCTTTTCATTTAACGTTACAATATACACAGCAAGTCCGGACTAGATCTTACAATCTGAACACAGGTATTTAACCTTTTCCATGCTGTTTATGTTTACAATGCACAGAAGTCCTGTAACCAAACTGTGTAGTAAAGCACACAAAACTGGACTGTAACATAACACAGTATGCAGAAGCACTGGAGTTTATGGTTTTTCTTTATGTAAATTTAAAAACAGTATTTTTGGTGCTTATTAAGGTATGGCAACCAGCACAAGAAAAATTACCCATATTTGTTACCCTTATATTCCTAGACAGCAGTACATATTGGATTCCATTTTGTATTGCTAAGCATAATGCTCCATTGTTGTGATGACAGCCTTTTGCTCAGCAAACATTTTTGAACTACAGAAGTTCAAAAATGTCAATTCACAGGCTTGATATCGCAATATAAAATAAATATGGATACCTTGATAAAAAAGTTGCTTTACAAAAACTCCTTATTTCTAAAGCATTCCTCCACACTCCCACTGTATTCAGCCTCTCTGTTGCCAATATAAGGAATGATTATAAAAAGAAAGAAAAAAAAGTTCAGAAGAACTGACCTAGTTTGCTATAAGGACTAACCAGTCTGAAGTGCACGGCATTTTGTTGAATGGCCTTTTAAACTAGTTTACTGGCAGAGGTAGATTACTGCTTCTGTTCGTGTAAAGGGCAAAACAGTGTTAATCTGGAAAGATAATCACTTTATTACCCTAATTTCTCTATTTTATTCACAATGTTTGTATTCGTAATTTCAAAAATCTTCAAAAGGGTTCTGAAATTTAGCAACTGCCGATTATGTTAAATTAAGGCAGCAGACCTCCTGCTAAATACAGCCTACTCAGCCTCAGGTTTCACTTGGGCCTTTTTTTTTTTTTTTAACTTCACTTATCTTAGTGTTTTGGGATCATGTAATCAAGGTCTTGCCTTCAGTTTTACATTTATGCTAATAAGGGATGCACAAATTAACTGCTGGTTTCATAGCTTCTGGCTTTACTGTCCCTTTTACTTTCAGAAGCTTGAACACATTTATAATGCAACAGATGTTATAGTGTTGAATTAGATGTCCTATCTATCATGTTCAATACACAGACTGTTGTAAATGTATTGGCTATGAATAAACAACAGTTCCAGTTTTGTTTAAGCAATAGTACAGCCATAATTTTCAACTGACATTTAAAAATGGTCTAGTTACACCTTGTGTCAAAGTGCAGAACTGCTACATTATTGGTTACAGACATCTATGTGCTATAAAAACAGCTTTGGTACAATAAATTATCAAAAAAGAAAAAAAATTTGTAAAATTCACAGCATAATTGTGAGGCAAAAAAGCAGTCACATAAAATTCTGCATTTTTAAAAATGTTCAGGTTGAACAGAAGACATCTTTGTGCAGAAGTAACAGTGGAGAAACCACGTGCCCAGAAAAAGCAAAAAGAGGAAGAAGACGTAGGAGGAAAGGAAAAAAGAAAGTGAAAAGCAGAGAGGAACACAGTTGTAGTTATTTTCATCAAAAGCAAACCACTACTCCTGTGACCTTCAACCAATAAGGAAGTCAGCTTTATGACACACGCAAAGTGACCTTGCAATACCTTACAATAAGTGGGTCACAAAGTCTATTTTAAAAGAAAGGCCTCTTGAATTACCCATTCTGTGTTTTCAGCATTAAGGACTGTCTGCAAAAGCATGTCCAAAAGTGATTGCATCTGAAATGGTAGGCTCTTCTAACTTAAGAGTCCAAATCCATAAGGCCAAAGGTTATCCCAAAGACCACCACTTAAGACTTCCCCTGGACTGGTCAAGACCAACCTGTTGATTGTTTCTCAGTGCACCTTACTTACAGGACCAGTCTTATTTCAATACTAACTGATTGTAGCCTCAAACATGAGACACAGAATCCCAATATAATTGCTGCTTTGATTCTCAGTAGGTTCAGATAAGGAGTCTTAATCACCGCCACTTAGCATGCTTCATGTGTCTCATGAACACCATTACAACCATTCTTTTTACAGCTAAAGATTCTGTTTTGTAATCTTAGGGTCCCTCTTCCTTACAGTACTGCTTTTTGTGTTCATGTATGTTTGGGGAATGGAAATTCATTATTACTCCCCACCCCCCCCCGCCTTAATATTAAAAAAAGAAAAACCTCAAAATGCCCATTTATATGATTCTGGGCATGCCTTAAAATATGCTTGCAACTAAGATCAACTCTTGAATATTCATTCTGTTGAACAAGGGGGAAAATATATGTGTGACTTGGTTGTAATAATTAAAACGGGCAAAAAGGTGAGAAATCTTCTCAAAGCTATCTAGGATAGGTATGAACATGGCTCTAAAAACTTCACTGCAATCTGTTCAAGTTTAAAAAAATAGTTAGCTTTGCCCTTCTGTAGCGGTTCAATAAGTCTATCTCCTCCTGATTCAAGCAGCTTTGCACTTTTTTTTTCTTTCTTTTTTTTGGAAAAACACCACTTCTATAAAAACACACAAGAAACAAATCTGTTTCAGTTTAGTCACGAGCTGGCCACAGGACTTTGCTGAACACAAACTCCTGTCATGGGAGATTCTTCCCTATCAATTCCCTGTCTCATTGTAAGATGTCCTTCAGTCATGTAATGAGCAGGACCTGTGTTAGCAGAAAACTGGTACGTTGGGTGTCCTGCTATGCCAGTTTCTTGGTGTGGATTAGAATAGACTGTTAAATTGACGTCCATAGCTCCATTTTGTCCAAAGTCTAACGCATTAGCAGCCACGGGGCGGTTCTGATAGGCCTGATTGCCTTGATTACCAGTTGAGGAGGAAGATGTAGAGGAAGAAGTTGTTGAGGAAGACAGGGATGTCATGGAGTGGTGACCATGGCCCACCTCCATGGAATCTTGGGTGGACGAGCTGTTTGTTGGAGAATTGTAGACCCTTGGCCTGGTCCGATTACCCAAGGCCTGCTGTCCATGATGGTGGTGGTGATGATGGTGGTGGTGATGGTGGTGGTGGGAATTATTTCCATGATGATGGTGTAATGCATTTTGCTGCTGAGGAGTAACATGGAAAGAGGTTTCTTGAACTGGATGGGTTTCAACAGTGACTTGTGTAGGAGCTTCACTTCCTGGCCAACCAAGAGGAGGAGGAAACTGCTGTCGAACCTATAACAACAATACAAACACACACACACACAAAGGAGGGATTATTTTATATTATAAAATCTACACAAAGCAGAGTTAGACTTGTACTACACAGAACTTGATTTATGTGTTGCCAAAAATTTAACAAATTTAAAAAAAAATGAAATATGATCATTACTTATTAGTATCTGCCTCCTGCAGTATTACAAAAGTTATTAGATCTGACTATCAAATATGTCTTTAACAATGCATAAGTCAACTGTTCAAACAATTTTAGCAATGTGATTTAGAAGGAACTACATTAGTTTTTTGGCAATTATTTCAGTTTTAATCAGATTATCAAATAATTATCTGAATGATAAAACTATTAAATTGCAGAATTGGTAAAAGAGTGTTACTGTAGTGTGATTGCAGAGCAGAAGTATTTGGTTATTTAAGCATACTAATAATTAGTTAACAGAGACTTCCTTTCAAAACTACCTGAGGACTGTGCGTTCCACAATCCATAGCTTGTACAGCAGCAGTGAAGTGTCCACCACTATGTCGATGCTGGTGTGTTGGATCTGACCGTGCTCTTCCACTGTTGCTTGTCCCCGAAGAGCCACCTTTAATCATAAGTAAAACAAATATGTGGAAGATGATATAATCAGAAATTTTAATGTGACAACTGGAAGCATAATAAATAAGATTACTGAGGGAAAAAGGGTAGCTAGAATTTTAAAAAGGAGAGGGAGCCAGATTTAAAATAATATAAAACATTTTTATTTATATAGTAAATACTCTTCCAATGACTTCATTCTCAAAATGTAGGAATCACAAGTGTACCTGAACTTGAAGATGTGCTAGAAGTGGTTCCTGAAGACTGCGACTGCTCCATAGCAGGACTTGTAGAGACACTGTTGCTTGTGTTTGTACCTTCATCTGCTGTTTTCTTAAAGAAACTATGCTGCAGAGCATAATAAGGTTGAATTCGGGTTTTTGGATCATAATCAAGCATCCTTAAGATGAGGTCTTTAAACTTCAAGTAGTCAGCTACCATATGACCCGACTCCCCAGCACGACGCCCTCCTGGTCCTCCTGTTTCAACTCCAAGTATATTATGAAGTTTACGGGTTCCAGGTGGTTTGTACTCCTGTTGGAAAATTAGAAATTCTTCACATTTAAAAAATATAATTGCATTTTTTATTATTTTACATCAGTTTGCTAACAATATAAATACTTCCAGTTGTTGTTTTTTTAAAAAAGAAACCCCTGCCCTTGATTTAGGATATTTTGGTTTTTGTTTTTGACTCCTGGTGACTGCCTGGATGGGTCCCTGAAGTCTTCAGAGACAATTTAGTGTTCAGATTAAGGCATCAGTCTAGAAACCGAGAGACCCTGAATTCTAGTCCTGCCTTAAACACAAAGCCAGTTAGGTAACCTTGGGCCAGTCACTCTCTCAGCTCTAGGAAGATGATAATGGCAAACCACTTCTGAAACCTTTACGGTTTTCAAAATATTAACAATATTCATTTACTTTAAAAGAAAACCAAAGATAAATATCCTTATACCACAATATGTAAGAACTGCCATATGTAAATATGATATGTGGGAAAGACCTTGTGGGGCGAGTGAAAGAGATGCTGCCTAAGAAACGATCAGACAAGAGAAGGAGGAACCCCCAGTGGCTTAATGGTCAAAGAAACTTAGGAAGGAGTCTTCCTCCCCCCCCCCCCAACTGGTCAGGCTGTTAAAAGTAAGGCTGAGAAATTTCAGACTTGCAAGATTTTGTTATGTAAACTTACAATAAAGTAGAATTAGCTCATCTAGTTGTGTTTCCTGTCTGGTTTACTTGGGAGGGTGGAAAACCAAATTTGCAAATCTGAAAGTACAAATCTCCTGCCACTTTTGACCTGACTAATTAGGGCATGTCCTTCCTAAGTTTCTTTCTCTGTTAAGTCTCCTTCTCTTGTCCAATCTTCCTTAGACATCATTTTTCCCCTCACCTTTGAAGGTCATTCCCACATGCCATGACAGTAGATTAATGTTATATTTATGTATTATAACAGACCCTAAGATCAGATGTCAATACTTATAAACTATTCCCCTATGAATATTTTTAAATTTATATGCTGGAGAGTTACCCTATGGCACAGGTCAGCAACCTGCGGCTCTTTGAGCCTTCCCCTGTGGCTCTCAGCCTCCTCTGCCTTTGCAGAGAGAGACAGAGACAGAGAGAGGCAATTGCGCTTCCCTGCTTCTCTCTCTCTCTGTGTGTGTTTGTGTGTGTGTGTGTGTGTATGTGTAAAAGAGCGTGCACTCACAGTGTTCTCCGAGGAGCTGAAAAGCTTACTGGGTGGAGCTCCTCCCTTTGCTGCGTCTCTGCAGGAAGCAGGAAAGGCAGGAGAGAGCTAGCTAGCCCAGCTAGGCTGACTCAGGAATTCTGGGAGTTGAAGTCCATGAGTCATAAAAGAGACGAGGTTGCCTACCCCTGAGCTTGTTGGACAACAGCTTGAAGCTTGCCAGGTGAGCAGCAGATAGGAGGGGGGGGGGAAGAGAGGAAGAGAAATAGAGAGGGGGGGGGAGAGGAGTGGCAGACCAAGGGCAGATAGAGAGGGAGGGAGAGAAACAGAGAGAGAGAGACCCTTTTGACATCTAAAATGAAGATAACACTGCATATATCCTTTTTTTACCTCTGTGTGTATGTAATTTTATTCTCTTAAAGCATTCTCCTGGTGATCATTGTTTTAATAGTATGGATATTCCCAAGTCATATTTTTACTTTTATTTTTAATGTCATATTTTTACTTGTATTTTTACTTTTATTTTTAATATATACACATACACATACATACATACACACACACACAAACACACACACACCTATAATAAAGGTAAAAAAGGATATATGCAATGTTATCTTCATTTTAGATATCAAAAGGGTTTTGCGGCTCCCGGTGTTTTGTTTTTGGTGGGAAACGGGTCCAAGTGGCTCTTTGAGTGTTTTGGGTTGCCTACCCCTGCCCTCTGGTAAGATGGGAGACCAATAAATTTAATAATAAATGAATATAAAAACAAACAAAACAAACAAAAAAGTAATTCTGGGTGGCTTACCACATCATTTCCCTATGGTTTTCCTAGTTTAGAAAGTTTATAGTATGTGAGTAAACATATGCCACAGAACAAACCTTAAGCGCAACTTCCAAAAGTATGTATATGTGTGTCAGTATGTGCCTATGTTATTCAGTGCTTTAAACTCTAAACCAAAATAGAGGTTGGGGTTGGGATGCCAGAACATTTTATTTTATTTTTTTTAAGTTTTCCTTTTATTCTTTTTAATAAAAGTTGTACAGTTAAATAATTATAACAATTACTGCATAGTTTATTTCTGACAATGTATATAAAGTGAAATATTTTTGAACTGAAAGCTGATGTACACTTGCCATTTATTTTACTATTACACTTCCTAATAGTAGGAAGTACTAATAATTAAAATTAGAGAAAATAATTTCTCTTATGTAGGGAAACTGTTTTCACTTAAATCAAGATTAGCTAAAAGTTGATTCTGTCCAGTTGATTCTGACTCTAGGGAACAATGTTCATCTATGTTACAAACAGATTAATCTAGATCAAAGATTCAAAACATCTATTTACCCTTTTCCCATCTTTGGTCTTTTTTAAGCTCCAAGAGCCGTCTGGCAACTTCTCAAAAAATTTCTTTGCTTTTGGTGCTTGGTCAAGAATATGAGCAGGTGGTATACCCAAAACTTCCACTATTTTATTCATCTGATCAACCTGTTTCAAATGAGGAAAATCAATTAGAAGTTTAACCAAATATTTAAAACTAAAAAAAATTGCCAACCCAACATAATATAAATGCATATGAATGTAAACAAACCTCATTTGCTCCACTGAAAAGAGGTTCTCCAGTGTGCATTTCCACTAAGATACAACCAAGGGACCACATGTCAATTGCAAGATCATAAGGCATTCCCAATAGCACCTCAGGTGATCGATAAAAACGACTCTGGATATATTGATATATCTGTATTTTATAAACAGAGACATTAAATAATCCCCAAAAAATTCTAATTAGAAAGTAATGATTCTATATTGCACATAATTTATTTGAAATACAAAATGAGAAAAACATTCTTTAAATGTTACAAAACTTGGTAATTAAGAAAGAAGTTTAAAGTTAAATATGCAATTATACAGCAGAAAATGTTAAAAAATACTTCATTTTATGGACTGCAATTCTGTTTCCTTATTTGTGGAAGATTCTTATGTTGGGAAATTATCAACCAGCAGGGAATAACCTGCCCCTCCCTCCCTCCCTTCCCCCCCCCCTCTCTCTCTCTCTCACACACACACACAAACACGTTCCCTGAAACCTTATCTGTTTGTTCCCAAGAGAGGCAAGCATTCTGGTGAGATTCTTATATTATAGATAGGATGCAATAAAACAGTCACATTCAACCCTTCACACGTGGATCTGATTGCTTGTGCCTGACATATGTAGAATTATAAGCCTTCTTCAAGCAGAGTTCAACTTCTGGTGATGCATGGGCATATTTCAATAAAAGAGCTGTTTAGACATTTTAATACCCAAGTAGATAATATCATCAATGTAAGCGAGTGCAGAATTTGCTTCCTGTTTATGTACAGTAGGAAACAGCAAGTCTAGAACACATCCTCTCCAGCAATAATCAGGGATTAATATCAGGCAAACAATCAAATAAAAAACTGTACTCTGATCAAGAATTTACAAAGGAAAAAAACCACATTTGCACCAACATTGGCAGGGCACAATACTGCACATAAACAGGGAACAAATCTTGCACACACTAGCACTGGCGATATTGCTTAGTTGGGTAGTGAAACTTCTGCAAGCAACCAACAACCAACCCCAGAGAGCAATTAGGATTCCACATCTATGTATTTTCTTGACAATATGAAAGTGGTTTGACCTCTTTGAGCTTTTTTTTTAAAAAAAAGCTTATCAGATTAGTCTACTGATTTAAAATTCAATTATGGAATCCTTGACTCAAACTTTAAAAGTATAACTTCAAGAAACCTTAAAAACAAACTCTGTCCTTCTGCTTTCTGAAACAGAATTACTCTGCTATTTGAGCCATCAAAACTACGCACTGCAAATAGATTTTTTTTATAAATGCAAAACTAGCATTCTGGCTATGATTTAGTAAAGAATTCAACAGAACTTAATTGTGCACTACGCTGCAAACAGAATTATCATTTACTGTTATGGAGACTGCAGCCACATGGATATATACTCTACATTTTGAATGCTTAGTTAGGAAACATGCAGAAATATGGGTGGTCCCTTTATCGCTAAAAACATTTTGCTTATTTTGTTCTTATGTAGTAATTAGGAACATATAAAATTATTTTTGGAGTATGATGATTTATTTAAAACAAAATAAAACAAAACAAAACAACAAGCAACACTGAAATATCTTGAAGTGATAATATTTACCCTCTGTCCAAGCTGGCAAGAACTGCCAAAATCAACTATTTTGATAGCGCTTCGTTTGGGGTTACACAGCAAGATGTTCTCAGGTTTTAGATCACAGTGAATGATACTAAGTTCAGGAGTTGCAAGAAAAAGTAGTGCAGTACACATCTGTTGTGCAAACTTTCGCGTCAAATTCAGTGAAACCCCTCTGAAATTTGTATTCCTCAGAAGGTCATAAAGATTATAGGAGAGCATTTCAAAAACTAAACAGAGATGGTTTCGGAACATAAAGTGACGCTTCAAATGCACTGAAAGAAAAAAAAAAGGGTGTGTGTGTTAAATTACAGGTATACAGCTTCAAACCTTGAAACATCTTCCTAAGGAAGCTATTGTTTCCAAAGGCTCCCCAAAAGTCTGTCCAACTTTTTTTTTTTAAAGTACAACTGTCCTTTTACTTTTCTATATCCATAAACAAAAACTTCCTTTTTGAAAAAAAAAGTTATAGGTAATTTATTTCTCTGAAATTCACACGATGCTAAAATTAAAACCATGGCACTTCTTCTTCTAAAAAGTACAGATTATAATCCATCTATTTATAGACTTCCTATGCTTGAGGCTTCAGGTTTCTACTGACTTTTCTGATCAATACACAGACTTGCTGCTTAAACTATTTGAAATTAGACTAAAATTTAATTGAACTAAATGCAACAACTAAAGAACTATGCTGCTTTCCAGTTGCCTTGTGAAAAATCATCTTTGGGATAACTATGACCTGGATGACTGAGAATCTCCATAGATATTTGCCTTTATTTTGTTGTCTAGAATCAACTAAGCATGTAAAAGCAAATTTCATTAATGTTTAGTGTTGCTTTAGAATCGCTCTTAAACATGACATCTGATTCTGTAATAGAATGCCCAGCAGATAATTAAACCATTCTGAATTACATAAAATTAACTTTAGTTACAGAGCTGTGAACTGTCATTAGTTCAGAAACAAATGCTACTTTTTAAAATAATTTCAGAATTATAAAAGTGTTTTAAAATTGCTTACACTGAGTGTTTCCCTGCCTTAATGAATAATGATAACTTTCTGCATAAAACAGCTATAGTCACCCAAAAGGCTCTAAGGTTTTTTGAGGCAATTAAGAACTACTTGTACAAAAATACACCTAAATTGAATACATAACCAGTGAAAGTTTAAGAAATTATCAAAATTATTACGCAATGCTCCTTAAATAGCCTAGAAGTGCATATTTGCAAAGATTAAATGAAGGCTTTTTAAAAGGAAATATAACATTATAACCTCAAAAAGACAATGAAAATATAATGGTTGATCGTTAGAAAGTTGAAGACTCTGAGATAGTCAAAAGCTATCTCTTGAAAAGATAAATACCTATATAATATTTCATTTCTGTGTCATGTTTGTTCATAAGCTCGAGAAGTCGCACTTCAATTTGGGCTTGATTTAGGAAAGCCTTCTTGTTCTTTATAATTTTAATAGCTACCCACTCCTGTTCTACACGATCATATGCCTTTACAACCTGTAGAAATGTAAGTGCAGAAATGTAGAAAAGAAAAACACGAATTAGATACTACTGCATGTTAAATAAAAAAGACAAAACAATTATTGAAATAAAATGTCTTCTATAAACAACAGAACCTCTTTAATACCTTTCTGAGTGGCTCTATTTGGATGGTTTAGAAACTTTTTAATGTAATCTGAATAAGAAACTCAAGTAATGAAGTTTAAGCTAACTTATAACAAAGGTAATTGTGGTAATATTCCTTATTCCTGTTGATTGAATAAGGCTTTTCAGTTTTAACCACATGTTACACCAATGTCTGTCTGCCAGTGAAAGTGAAATATATTCCTGCTTTACAGTAGCTGTGGCTTCCACACATCCAAATTCATTCCAGAAGACAGATGAATTTTCTGGAGCATGTTTCACAGTGTTTTGGAGATACAAGAATAAAACTAAAGTAGGAAACACTATGAAAATAGTTCTCTTGTAATACTAAATAATATCTTTATTTGACAATTAGCTCAATTTAAATATTGCGAAGGTAAAGGAAGAGAAACCAAGGTAAGCTCATTATTGCAGAGTTACATTATTCAAGCAATCCAAATTAAAAACCACCTGGAAAAATAAAACATAAAAAATGATTTGTAAAAACAATAAAAACTGTATTCTTACAGTTACTACAACATAGTACTGGTGGAATTTATATTTCAAGCTAACAATTTTAAATGATAAAATTTCTTTGTAAAATGATTTCCATTTCTAAATAAAAATTAAAAATACATTTCATGAACATTCTGTGGCCCTCCGGAAGCCCAATCTGGATGTTGGAAAGCCTCCGGAGGGCTGCAGAAGCTTCACCCAGTCTCAGATCCAGGTGGCAGTGGCCTGGAAAAGGCCTCTGGTGCCCAGATCGGGCATCCCGAGGGCACAGAAGTGTCCCCTGGCCTCAGATCTGGGTGACGTTGGCCTGGAAAAGGCTTCCGGCACCCAGAGGGCCACAGAAACATCCCCTGGCCTCATTTCCGGGTGGCATCGGCCTAGAAAAGGCCTCCAATGCCCCAATCCAGCCTCCTGAGGGCCATGGAAGTGTTCCCCAGCCTCAGATCTGGACGGCAGCGGGACCCATGGCAGAAAGGAAACGGATCTTTTCAAGGTGAATCCAGTGTGGCATGAAGGGAGGGGAAGCATGAAGTATCTTAGTGGTCGGGGAGGCCTTGGGGGCCTATTCCATCACTAGGATTGTGATGAGTGTATCAAAGATCATCCATATATGAATTGGATACGATACTGCTCTAAGTTGCTTTTATTCAAATTAATCAATCATTACCTGTCCAAATGAGCCTTTGCCTATTAAAGAATCAATTTCATAACGATCCATCCATTTTTCCCCATTTTTCACAATGTAGTCATAGTTATCATCATCGTATCCATCATTATAAACCTTTCGCTCTTTTTTGTGACTAGAATCATCTCCTTGTCCCTGTTGATGTCGTCGCTTCTTTTTTGCATAGTAAACCTGAGATTAGGAAATACAATTATTGCATAGCCAGTTTGTATCATACACTATTGCAAAAGAGATTGAAATGGTGATAATTTAATTGGTAATAAAATGATAAAATGGTGATTAAAAATAAAATGGTGATAATGGTGATATTAATTATTAGATTGTTACATTTTTATTTTACAGCATAATTTATTCAGTTAAAAAGGACCTAGGCAAGAGTATGGATATTATCTCACTAGCCTCTGACCAACTGCTCTGAAAGCAAATCTGGAGCTGCTGAAACATAACAGCCAGATACAAGTTCAGTAAATTAAAGAAGTTTGAAGCACAAAACTTCCAAAAACAGACATAATTTTAAAAGGTGCAAAAGAAACACATGCATGCATAGTTCAACTTATATGATATTAATCCTCTATTTTATTACTAAGAACATTGCTCTACTCTGTGCTAAAAGTAGCTTTGGATAATTTCCCTCAAGAAACTAATGAACAAGTACAATGTCTTTTGACTCATTTGTTTCACTGAATTCTCTTTATCTATTGTTAGGGCTTGAGTGGATAACAGATCATTTTTAGAGTCTGTTATTTATGTAGTAATACTGAACTTTTAAGCAGTGCATAAACAAGAGTCCTGGTTTTTACATTATTGATCAATTGGCATTTAGACAAAGGGCATTCTTTAATGGCAAAGAGAAGGGGAAGACTAGAACAGTTTTAGGCAATAAATATTTAGCAGCTTTGTGATGGCTGGAATCTAGACACAAGCAAGAAACATTTTTCTGCTTTCTACCTGGCTTGGAGAAAAGAAAGGAAATCACTAACATCCAGGGTTGCAAAGCCTTGCAAATAAGAATATTGGCTATATTCTATGAAAGAAAGCATTGCTATAGGGATGGACATCTGCCATTCAAGTGAAGTGGATAAATCAACCTTAGTATTTTATTACATCTCCCACTTTTCATTTATAGAAAAAACAGTAGCTTTTCTTTTTTTAACAGATAAGTACTTTTGTCTATAACATTTGCAACAGTAAGAATAATTTCAAAGCAGAAAAATAATTTTTAATAATGCAAAATTAGAAGAAAAGGATAAAAAGAGCAGACAGTAGCCATTCATACAATATAAAAATAAATATATGCAAAAAGGAAGGAAGGAAGGAAGGAAGGAAGGAAGGAAAATAGATTTTAAATACTGTTCTAAGCAGCTTTTTCCTCTTCTAAAATGCTATTCAAGTGGTAAGTATTCTTATTTCCACTCAGCAGTATGTATTAATATAAATTTAGAAAATGTTTTCTTTCTATTAAACATTTGAATGTCCAAAGAAATGCATTACAATAATAGATTAAGTCTATAGAGTTAGCTTGCGTTTTAGTATTAGTAAATGCATTCTAGTCACAATAAACAAACTTATATCAAAAGAAGTTAACTCAATGAATTATGCAGATTTTACCTCATTAATATGTTTGTATGTTTTGATCAAATCCACAGACAGTTTCCTTAAAGGAGCAGCTGCTGGATCACGGAACGTTAGTGGCATTCGCCTCTGTAAAATAACAGTATCACATATAACCTTAATCAGATAAATAAGAATGTTACTTCAAAATAATGGATTATACATTATACACTTATCAAAAGAATAACCAGAAATATATTTAAAAAGTAAAACATTTAAAATGACAGATGCTAAAATTTATCTTACTAACATATATATATGTTTTATATATGTTATAAAAACCCTCAGCTTTCACTTAAAGTTAATACTATGGTATAATTTTAATGGTTTGATTATACCCAATAAACAATTATTATTTTTCATCTATGAATGTATAGTAGATTTTGGTTTATACACCCTTTTATGAGATTGTTCTGTTAAAAACAGAATAAAACTAAATTGCCTTATTTGTTAGAAAATATAGGGCAACTGTTCCTAAAGCAGTTGAATATTCTTTTGAAGAAATCCTTTCAAATGATAACAGCATTTCTTTCTAGTCTATGTTGATATTGCACCAAGAATTCCAGTGAACAGATATGAATCCTGTCCTGATAAATGCAGATTGTACTTTAGCCATAAATTTTTGAATATGGCCAATATTCAATAAGCAATAAAATAAGCATAGGACCTTGAAAACAGTGACTGAAGTAGCTTTTCCTGATGGATTTCAGCAGCAGAATCTTCCACATAAACATCTACTCCTTAAAGAAAGCCTATTTTAGTATAATTTCTACGTTTGCATTGTAGTCTCTTCAAAATACAACTACAGTTCTATATGTTACTTTTTTCCAAGCAGCTCAAACTCTGTAGATGCCCGTCAGGCAGAGGCAACTTCCTGCCATGCTGAAGTATTTTACAAAAGAGAGTCTTCAACTCAGAGGAATGGAGAATGCACATTATAAGATGCAAACCTCAAATAACCTTAATATAGAAGCAGAAACTTCTATATACATTTTGATAGGCAAAATGAAACATACACCAATTTTAAGTAGACTATACTGTCAGTATTAGCAATGATGTTAAAAGTTCCAATGCAAGGCAGGTAACAACATACAGATTGAAGAACCCTCAACTGACACTGCTGAAATCCAATGACAAAGTACACAGGATCAATTGCCAGTTTAAGCATTACTAGTTGTTTTACACTGTGTAGAATGTGAGTGAAGTATTAAACATAATTTGAACATCTACCTCAAAAAGTAAGGAGAAAAAAAAAGGAAGACCTTTGGCCCTCTCACTTGCACAATATAGTACAATCCTGTTTATTGTATGTAGGCTTCAGGGCCAAAGTAGTGTGCTGCCCTCAGTTATGGAAACAAATTAAACTTTATTCTGAATATTTAAAGATGGATCTTTGAAAGTAAAAATAACTTGCTTAACCTCAGGACAGCTTCCGAGTAAAGTATCTATTATCCAGGATTTAATTTTGATGAAAATTATAATCTAGAATATATTACAAAGATCTAGGTAAGAGAAAAAAGGGATTCATTTTTCCCAGTTGTCTGTCAAGTCACTCTAGGATGTTAACAACTTATAGCTGTAAGCATACAGCCTGAAAACCTTTTAGAAATATCCATAGACCTGCAACACTGTACCCTATAATCTGACCAAAGCTTCAACTAAATGCTAATTAAACAAGTTGTGTATAAAACAGTATATTGGGTCATATTTTTATTGAACATATTGTCTTTGGAGCCTTCTTAAGGGTTCATTGAATCAGGTACTCCAATCAATGAAATGACAAATGAGTTACAACCACCAACATCTGTTTTTCATAAAACAGAATCATGGAAGTGAATCAAATCCTCATCTGACCTTCTTATAAAGATTTC
Source organism: Crotalus tigris (assembly GCF_016545835.1). Taxonomy (NCBI): domain Eukaryota; kingdom Metazoa; phylum Chordata; class Lepidosauria; order Squamata; family Viperidae; genus Crotalus; species Crotalus tigris. The sequence continues at coordinate 4,325,841 of NW_024096505.1, forward strand.
CCATATATTCCAAATGACTGGGAATGCATCAATTTAACTGCCAAACACTACTGATTATGTGCTCTCACCTTCGTGTCAACTATTAGCACACATATAAACAATTTTTTTTCCCATGACACCTGTCCCTAATCTCATCCTTCAGGTCTCCCATCCATCACCACTGTAATTAAATTTCTTCACCTTTATTGTAGACATCCTCTTCTTCCCTTTCATTCCATGCTTCCCAGCATTAGAGCTTTCTCTAGAGAGCTAGGTCCTCACATAATTTATTATATGGATAATTTTAGTCTGATTAATTGTGCCTTGAGTGAGAACTCTTGGTTGATTTGTTTGAATCATCTTTTTATTTTCTTCACTGGCCATTCTCAGGAGTCTTCTCCAATATCAAAGTTCAAAAGCATCAATACTCTTTTAACCCTGCTTCTTCAAGATCCATTTTTTTTCCTATAAAATATCACAGGCAATATTATGGCTTGCACGTTTCTGATATTTGTAAGCACAATCACATCATGGCATCTGAATAACTTCTCCAGGCGTTCATGATGAGCCATAGTGGCACAATAGTTAGAATATATATTACAGGGTAACACTGCCCACTACCAGGAGTTTGATCTGATGGGGCTCAAGATTGACTCAGCCTTCCATCCTTCCAAGGTTGGTAAAATGAAGACCCAGATTGTTGGGGACAATATACTGACTCTGTAAACTGCTTAGAGAGGGCACAGTAAAGCATTGTGAAGAGGTATACAAGTGCTATTTAAGTGCTATTGCTATTCATGATAATTGACTTGACTATTTGTTCCTTTATTATTGATGGTTAATCTTAAAAGACCAAAGTTATCCGTCTCTTCAATATTTTCATTATCAATTCTAAGGCTGGTTGTTCTACATGCTGTCTGTGCTCTGTGAGATCTATTAGAACAGAGGTTCCCAATCTTTTGGGCACCAGGGACCTGTTCCATGGAGAGAGGTTTTTTCGCGGACCGCAATGCGTGATTTTGTGTGCTGCCTGCATCTCTCAGATAGGGTTTTGCTTGTTTGTGCGGCCCGGTTGCTGGCATGCCGCGGCCCAGTACTGGTCCATGGACCAAGGGTTGGTGACCCCTGTATTAGAGCTTGCAGGTCCTATGCATTTTCAGCTATTGGTGTAGTGTCGTCAGCATAATAATAAGCAGATTATTCATGTTTCTTCCTCCAATTTTAAAACCATGTTCATGTTCTTCCAGTTTCTTCCTCCAATTTTAAAACCACATTAATATTCTTCCAGTCCAGCTTCTTATATATATATTATATATATTCAGCAGGTAAGATAAAAAAAGAGGGGGGAGGAATGTACATTTGTTTTGCTCCTTTTCCAACCTAGAGACAGATTTTCACCATGTTCTGTCCATACAGTGGCTTTCTGACCTGTATATGAGGACAATGAGATGTTTTTTTCTAAGTATATTCCACAGTTTGATGTGATCAATACAACTAAAAGCCTTCCTACAATTAATGAAGCACATATGGATTTTTGGGGGATACTCTTTGGCAGTCTAAATTATCCGGCATGTATCAGCTATAATGTCTCATGTTCTTTGGTCTTGTCTAAAGCCAGCTTGAACATCTGCCATTTTTTTTTCATGTAAAATTCTAATCTACACTGGATGATCGTAAGCATTACTTTGCCAGCATGTGAAATTAAGGACATTATACAATAATTTGCACACCCACTTTAGTCTCCCATTTTTTGGTACTGAAATGTAGAATGACTTCTTCTAATCAGTGGGCCACTGTATCATTCCCAAAATTTGCTGACATAGCTTAGTTAGAACTTTCACTAATTCTCCTGTTGCTTGCTTATTTCTATGGGTAATTCCATCAGCACCTTTCCAACTTGGTAATGACCATTGTTCTGATTAACTTTATCTTTTAATACTAGAGTTTCTTGTAGGTAAGCAATATCTTCTAAGATATCCAATATTCTTGGATATTGACATCTTTATTGTGCAATCTTCAATATACGCCTTCCATCTTAATCTGTTCTACTGTGAATTGGTTACTATTTATCCATTAACTTTCTTTAGCACAGGCATGTCAAACTTGCGACATCACAGGACGTCGGGCGACATATCGCAACTTTTTTCCCATTGCCAGCAATGGGATGGGCGTGGTTTTGGCGTGACACATACGGCCTACAGGCTGGCAGTTTGACATGCCTGATTTAGCGTATCAATTTGAGGTTGGAACCGCCTTCTGAATTCAAAGATTTTCCTTGGTTTTCAATGTCTGTTTTCATTATCTGTGTCTCTACAGATATTGTTAGAAATAGAGAAATGAAATATCACCATAAATTCTTCCCAGAATTATAACCCAACAAAAATAATCTCAATATGATGATCAAGGAAGCTGCAAAGAACTCCTTAGTACCAACAAAAATCTATACGCCGCTCATACATTCTGATGTCAGTGCTCATCAGTCTACCAAAGGGGAAAATGAAACAAAAGTAGTATGCATGGAAATATACCTAGGAGGAAACCACTCCTTTCCAGAACATACATTACTACCTGTCTTAGATTTGACAATTGTCACTTGGACGATGCAGTAGAAACAGTATTCTGTGACAGGAAAATCAATTTTTTTTTAGCATTAATGAGAAATATATCTGGAGAAAATGAAGCACTGAATTCCAAGAGATGAACATTACACTCAGCCGTGAAGCATGCAGCCACAAGTATGATGATTTGGAATCTCAAGAACCACCTGAATGCACACTAATCTGGAGTCTCAAAAAAACGGGGTTCCCCCCCCCCGTACTAGATTTTCGCTGCCATACTGTTTAACTTTCTTTAAAATTTACTTGATGCAAAATGGGCAAACTTTAAAGAAAGTTAAACAGTATGGTAGCAAAAATCCAGGAGCGGGGGAGGGGGAGGAGACTGCTTTTTTGAGACGCCAGACTAGCATGCATTCATGTGCTTCCAATCTCCTTGCTTGTTGTAAAGCCAGATTGAAGTCCTCGGGCCGCTCTTTCCAGCCCATTTTGGAGCCGGTCCAAAAGCGAGGGGAATAGTTCCCATCCCACTGATCGCTGCGGGGCTTTGTTTCCAAAGACCCTCTGCACAGGCTCTGGACAAACTGAGATCCGGGACTGAAAAAGCAGCAATGGGAGTGAAGGGCTGTTCAAAGGGTTAGGGAAGCCTTCCCCTGCCTGCCTCCACTTGCTGCTGCCGTTCAGCATGTCTGGATCGCCTGTCTTCTCTCCCCTCCACTTGCAGGGTGCTGGAGGAGGTCTCCCTTGGGCATGGAACAGGGCGTCAGCTTCAGTTGGTGCTTGCAGAGTGACAGGGGAGGTCTCTCTTGGGCTTCTCCCACTTTCTTCTTCTTCCTCCTCCTTTGAACAGCCCTTCGCTCTCACTGCTGCCGGATCTCAGTTTGTCCAGAGTCTGTGCAGAGGGTCTTTGGAAAAAAGCCCTGCAGCAATTGAGTGGGGTGGGAATGATTCCCTTCGTTTTTGGGCTGGTTCCGAAATGACCAGACTCCTTCCCATTCTGCATCAAGTAAACTTTAAAGAAAGTTAAACAGTCTGGTAGTGAAAATCCAGGAGTGGGGAAAACCCCTGGTTTTTTGACACACCAGAGTAGTGTGCATTCACACCCCCTTGCTTGCTGCAAAGCCAGATTGTAGCAAGCAAGGGATTGGAGGCACATGAATGCACGCTTGTCTGGCCATTTCAGAGCCGGTTCCCTGAACTCAAGAAAAAATTAAGTATCGGTTCTGACGAACCATTGCGAACCGGCTGAATCCTACCACTGGTGTTGTCCCTTCTTAAACCAATGAAGTGCTAAAGCAGCGGTTCTCAACCTGTGGGTCGCGACCCTTTTGGGGGTCGCATGAGCCTTTCACAGGGGTCGCCTAAGACCATCGGAAAACACATATTTCCAATGGTCTTAGGCAGGGCTTGTCAACCGCCTTCTCTCCCTCCCCCCCGCTCCACCTCACTTGTTTCTGGAAAATATGCTGCTTGGCAGCAGTCTGCACGAACCCTACCAAATGTGCCGTGCAGGGGGCACATGAAGAGCGCAGAGCAACGCCCCGCCCTCCCCAGAGACTCATTGTGCAGCAACCGGATTGACTTCTTCTCGTGCACGCAGGTCAGCCAAGGGGAGGCCACGCAGCACCCAACTCCTGCACCCGTCAGCTGGCGACCCCCGAACTTGTGCTTGCCAGCCGGGAGGTCTGGCAAAAGCTGCAGGTCTCCTTTGCCACCCCGCCCGTCCTCGTCTCCTCCTCCGCCTGTTCATGTTGAGCCCGGCGGGGCTTGACAGGGAGAGAGGGAGGGAAGGAGGAAGGGACTCCTCCTCCTCTCCTAAACTTTGATCGGCTTCCCAAGGGCTCCACAATCCTCACGAAAGTGGGGGGGGGGAGAAGCAAAGGGGGCGAGAAAGCTTGCGGCAGGCTCGAAGCAGCATCTGCCAGCGTTGGTGATGAGACATTCCCCACAAACCCAGGGAAGGGGTGGAGAAAAGGAGCCCCCTTTGGGAGGAAAGGAGGAAGAGACTAAGGGAGGGGAAGGAAAGGAAAGAAGGAAGGGACAATGGGAGAGAGCGAGGGAAGGAGGAAGAGACTACAGGAAAGGAAGGAAGGAAGGAAGGAAGGAAGGAAGGAAGGAAGGAAGGAAGGAAGGAAGGAAGGAAGGAAGGAAGGGACAATGGGAGAGAGGGAGGGAAGGAGGAAGAGACTAAGGGAGGGGAAGGGAAGGAAAGAAGGAGGGAAGAAGGAAGGAAGGGACAATGGGAGAGAGGGAGGGAAGGAGAAAGAGACTAAGGGAGAGGAAGGAAAGGAAAGAAGGAAGGAAGGGACAATGGGAGAGAGGGAGGGAAGGAGGAAGAGACTAAGGGAGGTGAAGGAAAGGAAGAAGGTAGGAAGGGACAAGGGGAGGGAAGGCAGGCAGGCACCCACCCCAGTCCCATCCCAGAGACCCATAGATTCCCCCCCCACAAGCACTCTGCAACCTGACTGATCAGCTGGCCACGCCCCCTGGCCATTGATTATGTGACCCTGGGACACTGTGAATGTCATAAGTATGAATCAGTTGTCAAGCATCCGAATGTAAATCACATGACCCTGGGGATGCTGCAACAATCATAAGTGTGAAAAATGATCATTCAATTTGCTTTTCCAGTGCTGCTGTAACTTCTAACAGTCACTAAGCGAATTGTTATAAGTCGAGGACTACCTATACTTTCCCATTTTTTCCCTTTTTTTTTGGTTAAGTTTTTGATACCCCCCCCCTCGGCCAGCTGGATGGGGGTTGGGGGTCACCACAACATGAGGAACTAAAGGGTCACGACATTAGGAAGGTTGAGAACCACTGTGCTAAAGCCACAAAATGCTTTTAGGAACCGGTGAAGCCACGTGTTTTCAATATACAGGTAGTCCTCGACTTATGATCATGACAGGACCAGAATTCCCTTGCTAAGCAAGGTTGTTGTTAAGTGAGATGTGTTCTATTTTATTACCTTTTTGCCATGGTTAAATGAACCACTGTAGTTGTTAAGTAAATCATGCAGTTGTTAAGCGAATCTGGCTTTCCCCATTGACTTTGCTTGTTGGAAACTACCCAGGAAGGTTGCAGTTGGCAATCATATGGCCCCAGGACACTGCAGCTGTTGTGAATACATGCGAGATGCCATAGAAATGCTGCAATGGTCATAAGTATGCCGACCAATTGTAAATTACTTTTCTCAGTGCTGTCGTAACTTCAAACAATCACTAAATGAATGGTTTTAAGTCTAGGACTACCTGTACAGCCTATTTTCAGTAATTCCTGAAAGCATTGTGTGGCTTCAGTCAAGGACTGCCTGTAGTGATAAACAAGCTGTACAAGTGGTCCTCAGGTTATGACCACTTTTTCAGCCACCAAAGTTATAACAATGCTTAATTGTAGTTATACAATTGGTCCTCAAAATTCTGGTTGCTTCAGGACCTCCATGGTTATGTCATTGCAAAGCAATAGAGAAGCCAGCATTTCATACCTCTTAGCATTCCCCTGCCTGCTTTTCTGTAGCGTCTGTCTGTGCACAACCCTCTCCACCTGCCTGGGAATCAGTGTGCTAGCCTGGAGCAGCCTTACGTACCAATGCTCTATATAGCACATGACCCTCCCTGTTTGTAGGATAGGCTCTGCCAACCCATCGGCACTCCATAGGGTTGGCCTTCCCAAGCTGCCCATGCTCCGTAGTGTCCATCCACAACACCTTATATCACCTGCCTGTGGCACCTTTCACCCCGTATACATTCCATACTCCTTGCCTTCCTACTTAACAACCAGCAGGGTTTGGGGGTTACAGCAGTGACCAGGATTGCCACTGCTAAGCAGTGCAGTGATGTTACGTCCCACTTTATGACCACATCACTTAGCAACAGAAATCCCAATCCCAATTGCTGTCGTTAACTCATTGTCTATATTCCAAGAAAATTATTTCCTTTTCTTTAATCAACTAACTTTTCCCCGTTTTATTATATTAATGTATGTCTGGATACGTTATTTTCTTTTCTATTCTTGTATCTAATAGCCAACTGGTTCCTCAGTAGATTTTCTGCTTTGAATGATCTACATCAGAATCTGAGGATTTTAATACTGTCAACGATGATATCTTTATGAGATATCTGAATTTGGTTAGACCTTATGCCTTTTATTTTGTAGTGGTTATTGTCCATTCTATTGGAATGTGATAAGAATGTGGTATTGGGAGACATTTCCCCTTCTAGTTAGGCCTTATGGCGTTAAAATCTATGTGTTGGTGGAGGTCATTTAGAACAGAGTGACATCAGAGACTGGGAGTGCACCATAAATCTGGTTCCCGATATCAAGATTCCCATAAAGAGACAACACTAAATGTCTACTAAAGCAGCCCCCCCCCAACCTTTTGGGCATCAGGAACCAGGTCCGTGGAGGAATGTTTTTCTGTAAGCCAGAGGAAGGTGGTTTTGCATGAGGTCTATAACCTGCGGATGGGGCTTCGCTTGTTTGTATGGCCCAGTTGCTGGCATGCCGTGGACCGATACCGGTCACAGACTGGGGGTGATCCCTGTACTGAAGAATTAGAAATTTTAAAACAATACTTGGGCTCTAATTTGCAAAAGGGATTCATATGAATATCTCAGTCTCCTGCCTCGGCTCCCACCTTCTTCGTACCCAAGAAGCAAGATCCCCAGCAGGCCTAACAATAAACTACAAAGCTTTGAACGCAGTGACAGTAAGGGACCATTATTCACTACCATTAATTCTAGACCTCTTAGATAGACTGCAGAAAGCACACATTTTTAAGAGGGTGGACTTCCGCAATGCATATAACCTCATTAGGTTCAATAAGGACCATGGATACTTAAATTGCCTTTGACACCAGATACAGAAAATTTGAACACAGTGGTCCCGTTCGGGTTTGTTAACGTAGGGACCATATTTTCCTGATTCATAAACCAAGTCTTTTCAGATGTGGTGCTCTGAAACAATATTTTGGTCTACTCTGAGAATGAGGCTCAGCAAACAGATGATGTGTGCAGAGTTTTCCACAGAGTAAGAGATAACCATTTCTTTGCCAAACCAGAAAAATGCCCCTTTGATCTGCAACAACTAGACTTCACAGGTTACTATATTTCCACAAAAGGCATATAGATGGAACCCCAGAAGATCCAAGTTGCCATAGATGCAAACCCCTGCACAGCCAAAGATGTCCAATATTTCCTGGGCTTTGCTAACTTCTAGAGAAACTTTTGATCATAAAGCCTAGCCTCAGATCCAACTGACAAAGAAGGGAATTAAATTTTCTTGGACATCTACAAACCAAACAGCATTTGAAGAATTAAAGAAGCTTTTTGTACACTAGCCCTTCCTTCAGCACCCAGACACATCAGAGATTTGTTGTTCAAACAGACGCTTCAGATATGGCCATTGGAGCTGTTCTTTTAAAGAAGAGGAAGGTAGAAAACAGACTTCTGCCTTGCACTTTCTTTTCTAGAGCCCCGACTGCCTCCAAATTGAATTATGACATTTTCAATAAAGAGCTCCTTGCTGTTAAATCTGCATTCCAAGACTGGCAACACTTCCTAGAAGGTGCACACTTTTCTATGAACCACAAGAATCTACACGCCCTTCAACAAACCAAACCAACGCTTTCATTCAGACAAATCAAATGGAGCCAATTCTTCTCACATTTTGATTTTTAAATTAAATACATCCCAGGCTCCAAGAACTTAATGCCAAATGCACTCTCTTGCAAATGAGAATATTCTCTGGTTTAACAAGACTCCAACACCACCAACAATTCTATAACCTTCTAATTTCCAGTATCAACAGCAATCACCAGCCACCTACAGCATACAGTTTCTTTAGATTTCATCATTGATTTACCCACTGTCCAAGGCTTCACGATCATTCTGGTGGCGAAAGAACTTTTCACCAAGATGGCTCATTACATAACCTGCAAGGGACTGCACAATGCAAAGACACAACCCAACTTTTTCTAGACCATGTTTTTCGCTACCATGGCATGGTCGCAGCATTGATTTCAGACAGAAGCACACAGTTCCAATCTAGGTTTTGGAAAGCACTTTTCCAGCTCCTAAATATTAAGGTCAATCTCTCCTCAGCTCATCACCTTGCCACAAACTGAGAAGTTAAAAAGATGAACCACCTCCCCCAACAATATTTTAGGTGCTGCTCCTCCACCTACAGCCAAGACAACTGGCCATTGTTATTGCCGCTTGCACAATTTTCTTACAATTTGCTGCACTCATCAAGTTCAATTACACCATTTCAAGCCATGTATGGCACACACTCTAAAGTGTTGTCTGACCACTCTGCACTGGACTCAGCTATCCCAGATGCAGTTGATTTCTTATAGGAGCAACTTGCTGCCCAAGACCTTTTGAAACAACAGCTTGAGCAAGCAAAACAAGCGTACAATAAGGCAATGGATGCCCATCAGCGGGAGGGTCCACTCATAGCAGTAGGAGACAATCTAGGTTTGGCTCTCTACCAAGTTCTTCCAACAAGTTAGATGCTAAACTTAGCATCTAAGTCAGGCATGTCAAACTCGCGATGTCATGTGACATTGTGCGACATATTGCAACTTTTCCCCCATTGCCGGCAATGGGGTGGGCACAGTTTTGGCATGACGCATCCAGCCTGTGGGCTGACAGTTTCACATGCCTGATCTAAGTTCTCCAACAAGCCAACTCTATATAGCCTTCCACCTCCAATTACCTACCACTATCAATGAAGGTGCATCCAGTATTTTACCTATTCTTACTCTCCAAACATGCTCCCCCAAGCGCAATACAATCACGGTGCCCCCCTCCACCACCAGTCATAATGGAGGGAGAACCAGAATATGAGATGGAAGAAATACCAGTCTCTAGGAAAAAAGGTAAAGGCATTCATATTTGAATCATTGGAAAGATTACCTGGGAAAATGCACAGTGTGCTCATGCCCCTGATTTGTCATTCATGAGCACTTCCCTGACAAGCCATGGTGAACCAAGGTCCAGCTCTACATCCAGTTTCACCTGTGGAACCTATTGAGGAAGAGTTTCACCAGCCTCTCTGGAGGAAGCAGGACACTTGCCACAATGGGCCTTCCACATTTGGCCTTGAATTCCCAGGCAGGGGAGGGAACCTCTAACAATGTTTTTGTGTTGCAGCAACCATGACCTGGCTTGCCAGCTACTTCAAATGAGGGGAAGGCGGATTCCTTTTTGACTGGTTCCCTTTCACCTTTGCCAGGTTCCTTCTAACTTTGAAGAGAAAAGGATTACAGAACAATCCATGGAAGTGGGAAGCAAAGTGGAGGGGGGGGATGTAGGAGATGACTAGGCTGAGCCTGAGGGAAGGGTGAAATGCATCATCTCAAATCCCTTCATACCCACAAGAGTCTAGCCCACTCCGAATTCCATTGACTCTTATCTACCACCAATCTGCTTTGACCCTTAGTAATTTAGATTCTTGTGGAGAGCATAAGCTTGCAATAAATCTTTATATTCATTATGAACGGTCTGGACTTCTGATTTCTTGCGCTTGACAAAACTAATGGAGATAAGGCGGAGATAAAGCAGAGGCAGAGACGCCTAGAAAGCTACTGTAGAGTGATAAGCAACGAACCCCAATGTGAGTGACAATTGCTGTTAGGGCCTGCCAGTAAGAGCAGCAATGCTTTTGTAGTTGTCTACCCTTATTGGAAGTGCAAGGAATGGTTCTGGCAGTTATTTATAGAGTTGTGAAGAATATGCTAGTCCAGAGGTCCCAGAGACCAGTTTCATGGGAGATAACAATTTTTCCATGGACCAGGGGAGCGGAGGGAAGTTTTCAGGATTATTCAAGTGCATTACATTTATTTTAAATTTTCTAAAGAAACAAACAAACAAATGATGCACTTTATTTCTATTATTGTATTAGATTAACCACCTTTAAAAAATGCTGAAGAGGTGGTGGAAAAAACCACTTCTTATTGCACCTGGAGCAATAAAAGCAAAAAACTCCAGTTGAAATGCAGCAGAGCCCAGCGGTCTTAGAAAAGGTGCACACGAGAGAAAGAATCCCTTGGAGACGCAGTGCTTAAGGTGAAAGTACCTTCTCCTGCCCCTATTTGCACCCAAAGACACACACACATACATGCCTTGGGGAGGGGAGCCTCCTCTGAGGCTTTGAGGGAGCCCCCAGTTGCAATCTGGGCTGGCACGCGTTTGTCTTGCAAACTTGGAGAGTTGCACAAAGGGAGAGCGAGTCCAGCTGGAGTGCCTGGGAGGGGGGAGGAGGAAAGTGAGAAAGATGAGGAGGAGGAGGAGGAGGAGGAGGAAGAGGGAGCAGGACGAGGCAGAAGGGGGAGGAGAAGGGAGAGGAGGAAGGACACAGAGCTCAGATGCAAACCAGTTGCAAGCGCAGGTCGGAGGACCTCGCACTGAGCAAGATAGCTTCTGCTTTGCCACTCTCCCACCCCTGCCCACACCCCTGCAGGCTTGCCACATTCCTGGAGGTAGAAGACGTGTTTTCAGCACACCTGCAGCTGCACGGCCAGTTCCTAAGTGGCTGTGGCCCAGTACCAGTCCGTGGACCCAGGATACCTGTGCTAGTCAATTTTATCTGCTCTAAGTTGAACTCTAACCATGTTGCAGGTCCTGTGGCAATTATTGGCATTAGGTCTAGGTCAGTTATCTAAGGAGTCTGATCCTATTCTGTTCTTACTATCACAAGATAGGACCAAGGAAGACAACAGAGTCTTCCTTCAATAGCCTTGGAGCTGTTAGAACAGCAACTTCTGTTAGCTACATGCCCTTCTGTCTGGTCATTGCCTCCTGAGACTGGAAGGAAAATGAGATTAGGCTCTGACAGTAGTTAATTTTTTTTTGAGAGAGGGAATGGTTCCATCATCTCTTAAGGAGGCTGTGATCTGCCCCCAAGGCCATCACTATATCCCATGATACTGGACAATTATTATAATCTCTATATTTGATTATTGTAATGTGCTCTATATAGGACTGAACTTGAAGAACAATTGGAAGTTTCCATTAATGAAGAACGTGATATAGCAGCAGTTAATTTATTAGATACCCAGCATATATGACATCAATTAACATGAACTGCAGCAACTGCTGGTGCACTTCTGGTTGCAATTGAAGGTGCTAATTGTCACTTTTAAAGCTCTTCATGGTTTAAGACCAGGTTACTTAATAGACTGACTCTCCCCAAATATCCCACCTGATCCAGAAGTAGGTACATGTTCCGGGTACTGTTGGCTAGGAAGTATTGACTGGTGGGGCTTAGGAGAGCCTTTTCTGATTGCACCTGCTGCTTGGAACATCATCCCCATGATATTACATTGTCTCTGTCTGTAGCCCTGGGTGTGTAACAACATAGCCATCTTCGAGTTATGTTGAATTGTTTGGATGATGCCCAGCTTAGGTTTTACCCAGTGGTGAGATTCAGCCAGTTTGCACCACTTTTTGTTGCCCAGGCCCAGAATGGACTTCCGGAAGCGGCATCCACATAGAAAATCAGTTGTTCACATATTTGAATCCCACCACTGGTTTTACCTATTGGTAATATACCTTTAGACATGGATGTGGGAGTGGTGGCAATATAAACTGAATAAATAAAGATAGATTCTGGTGTTAATTTTAAAATCTTAAACAAATCTGAAGTACATTCCCCACTATAACCTATCCAGCTACCCAGATCAGAAAAAAGTGCATTTTAAAATGCCTCTACTGCCAATACTTTGGTACTTAATAAACAAGAGATGAACTATTCCTAAGGTGGTGCATAGGCTATAGCACGTACTCCTCATTAAGATATGTTTGGTCTCCATTCTCTTAAGGAAGTGACAAGATGAATCTATTTGCTAACTTTTTAGCTGTTAATTGATTTTAACAATACTGACTTTAATATGATTTTAACTGACCAGATCAAACTCTTCCTTTTTTATTAATGTATAAGCCAATGTGAGTTCTTAACAGACCTTACGTACTTGTGATAAAAAAAAACAAATTTCATTTTTTACTTGAATTATGAACCTAATTTCAGATTACTCTACTATGACATCTGCAAATATAGTACACATCATTTCCTTTACATTTTTATATTAAATAATCAGAGAGTGAATTATATCAAATTTAGTATTTTAATTTCCTGTAATAGTAAATATGATCTGTGAATGGATTTTCATCTGACCACCAGGTGGAGCTGTAGCATTAAAAAACTTTTAATAATATTCCTTCTGATCAAAAGTCTACTGAATCAAGACACATTTATAAATGTTCACAGCTTTGCTCACTCAGCTACTTTAAACTAAAGAATTCATCAAGAGTCTCTGTTGTTTTCAGTAGTAGTTTCTTCACAGTAATGTCTCAGTGATACAATTTGTTTAAAACAGAAGACAACATTGCAGGTGACAGTGGCTGATTGATCTAATGCAGGGGTCCCCAACTCCCGGTCCGGTACTGGGCCGCAGCCACTTAGGAACTGGTCGTGCAGCTGCAGGTGTGCTGAAAACATGTCTTCTACCTCCAGGAATGCGGCAAGCCTGCAGGGGTCTGGGTAGGGGCGGGAGAGTGGCAGAGCAGAAGCTGTCTTGGTAAGTGCAAGGTCCTCTGACGGCTGCGCTTGCAACTGGATTATAACATCTGAGCTGTGTCCTTCCTCCTCTCCCTCTTCCTGCTTCTTCTGCTACCTCTTCTTCTGCCTCCTCCTCTTCCTCCTGCTACTTCTTCTTCCTCCTTCTCTTCTTCCTCACTTTCCTCCCCCTCCCCCAGCAGGACTCGCTCTCCCTTCGTGCAACCCTCCAAGTTTGGAAGACAAACGTGCGCCAGTCCAGATTGCAACCGGGGGCTCCCCCAAAGCCTTGGAGGAGGCTCCTCTCCCCAAGGCGTGTGTGTGTGTGTGTGTGTGTGTGTGTGTGTGTGTGTGTGTGTCTTTCTCAGGGTGCAAATAGGGGCAGGAGAAGCTACCTTTCACCTTAAGCACTGCGTCTCCAAAGGATTCTTTCTCTCTTCTGTACTTTTCTAAGACCGCTGGGCTCCGCTGCATTTCAACTGGAGTTTTTTTGCTTTTATTTTGATGCTCCAGGTGCCTCAAGTTTTGGCAACATCCTGCCTACTTTTCGAGGTTTAATTTGGTGTATTTGTGTGTGTGTGTGTGTGTGTGTGTGTGTGTTCCTCCTTTCTTTGTGAAGCTCTCCAAGTTTGCAAGCCAAGTGCACTCCTACCCGGCTTACAATGGGAAGGGGAGAAGCTACATTTCCCCTTAAGCACTGTGTCTCCAAGGGAATCCCTCTCGCATTTACACCTTTTCCAAGGCTGCTGGGCTTGCGCAGTGCTGAGTTGGTTTGGTCTCTCTCTCTCTCTCTCTCTTTTTAATGTTTTTTTTTTTTTCAGCACTTCCTCAGCGTGTTGGTTCTTTGGTTTGCTTTGCTGGAAGGCTAAGTTTAGGATTGTCTCTTTTCTTTCCCACTTTCTTAGAAGTGGTCTAATCTAATACAATAATAGAAATAAAACACATTATTTGTTTGTTTGTTTAGAAAATTTACAATAAACGTAATGCGCTTAAATCATCCTGAAACCTTCCCTTCCCTCCCGTTCCCTACCCCCCACCCAGGGAAAAATTGTTGTCTCCCATGAAACCAGTCCCTGGTATCAAAACGGTTGGGGACCTCTGATCTAATGGATGTTCACTTGCTGAGTGATAAGCAAGTAATAACATTAGACACGAAGATATTAGAGAAGTTGATAAATTATTTGGGCCACAATTAAGCCCAAAATATCTCTTGCTAAGAGAGTTGTTAAGTGAATTTTGACCCATTTTATGACCTTGCCAGAGTTGCTAAGCGAATTACTGCAGTTAAGTTAATAACATGATTGTTAAATCAATCTGGCTTTCCCATTGACTTTGCTTGTCAGAAGGTTGCAAAAGATGATCACATGACCCTGGGACACTGCAACATCATAAATACATGCCAGTTGCCCAGCATCCAAATTTTTATCATGTGAGCCTGGGAATGCTGCAACGATCATGTGAAAAATGATTATAAGTCCTCCTTTTTAGTGGTGTTGTAACTTCAAGTGGTCACTAAACAAATGGTTATAAGTTGAGGAGTACCTGTATCTAATTTAGATTTGCTATCTAACAGAAAGTAATTAAGAAGTTCAATAAAGAAAATAATTAAGAACAAAACTATGCAAACATAAAATCAGGATGTGATCCTAAGTGTCCCACATAACCCCAATAGAAATATTTAAGATAACACCAGTTGCCAGCTGATAGACTCCAAGTCTACTTATATTCACAAATCTTTTATGCACTTTTAATACAAAGCAAATATAATGAACATATTTTCCTATAATGAGGTGTCTAAGTGTTTAAGGAAGTTTTATTTATATCCAAATATAAACTGGCTTTACAGATCCTTTATATTAGGTACCTTTAACACTTGTGTTTTCAGGTTATGACTGAAACAGAAAAATGAATAAAAGTTAAATCTTGAATACACTACTTTTGTTAAGCAGCCCCTTTGGCAAAATATTACAAGTAAATATGACACAGCCTTGCAATTATATATTGCAAAAAAAATTGTGCAGTCCACTGCAATCACAGTGGATTCATGGCAAAATAAATAAAAAATATATTCTTCCCTGCAGAAAATGAAATATACTTATTGCAGAATTTGTATGTTACTTCAAACCAATATTTCCAAATGCTTAGCAGCGAAATATGAGTTAAATTATACAGAATTGTTAACAGAAGAATGTGCTCTATTTTAAGTAAAATGTTATCTTTCTACAAGTGTTAAAGTCAACGTACCTGGTTAGTAGGAGGCTGCTGAATCTGATCAGCATATGGTAAGGCAGAAACTTGTTGGTCATTTATGTTCTGCTGTCGACGATCACTGTACTGCTGATGTGAATGGGACATCTGTCCAGCCATCTGAAGGCCAGCAGCATGGAATGAAAATGATGGTGCAAGCCGAACAGATGAAGGTTTGCATGCTGAAGTCTCTCCTCCTAGAAATGACAGCACAACAGTTCAGTATAGTTTTCTTATTTCAGCTATAATCTATCTTCACATTAAACATAAAAAGGGACATAGATATATTTATCTAAGTTTTGCTTAAAACAAACAAAGACAAAATGAGTTAAACTGCATGCCCAGAAGTATGTGTACGTATTTTTTTAAAAAATAAGTGGATGGGATGCAATGAAACATGCACTCAATGTGATTATGAATCCTATGTTTGCTAATAATTCTTCTTCTCCATAAACTTTCCTCTTTTCAATCCTATCACATCAGACAATTCTCATGCGGCTAGAGTCTGACTGAAATGCCATTTATTTTAAAACAAATCTGTATTTAAAAGAAAAAAATGAAATCTTATTTTAATGGACTATCTGAAGAACGTTCAGTTACGTATAGTTCTTGGGCCTATGACCACTATTTAAGCAATGGTTCAAAGTTATGATGGCCTTGGAAAAAGTAACCTATATTTGCACTTATGACCATTGCACCATCCCTGTGGTCATATAATTACAATTTGCACTTGACAACTGCCTTGCACTTTTTGACCAGTTGCAGCATCCTAAGGTCACATGATTGTGATCTGCAAACTTTTTGCCAATTTCCAACAAAAGATATTGGGGAAGATGAATTTGCTTAACAACTGCAGTGTTTCATTTAACCACCATCATACAAATTATTGCAAAATCAGTTCTCTCAATTTATAACCACAATGACTTGTGTCTGAAATTTTGGTCCCAATTGTGATGATAAATAAGTCAAAATGTATTAACAAATTTCAGAATTACTGAACTATTAACAATTGATAACTACAGTATCAATACATTTCAGAATAACTCAAAGTGATTTGCGTTACATAATTACACAAATAATATAAATTGTGCTGTTTGTATTGTGACACCACTACACAAATGAAATGACAGGTAGTCTTTGTTTAATGATGCTAATTGGGACCAGAAACTCCATCATTAAGCCAAAAAAATCTTGTGACTATGCTTAGCAACAGCAGTTCCAGCAGTCCCAGTTGCCAATATTAAAGGAGGAATTGTACAGGTTGTTAAGTAAGGACCTCATGTGACTGTGACTTCCAACTTCTTGCAGGCTTCCCCCTTGACTTTGCTTGGCTGAAACCAGCAGGGAAGATTGCAAATGATGATCATGTGATTGTGGTGATGCTGCAACCGTGTTAAGTCTGAGCTCCAATTATAACTACCACTCATTCAGTGCAGTCATAAGTTCAAATGGTCACTGAGTGAGTGGTTGTTAAATGAGGGCCACCTGTAATCAATCAGAAAATTGATTCATTCGATGCAAAGTCCATTGCATTGAGATCTGAACAATCAAGATTTTACTGTAATGAGTTGAAAAGAGATAGGCAAGCAACATATGGGTGTCTTCTACCATCTTCTCTCCCAATTCCCAAAAAGCCACTCCCAAAAGTAGGAAGTTTTGCTGAGTGCCATGCGGCTAAAGAGTCAGGAGGATCTCCAATGATTAGATGGAAACACTCCCATCTACTTGTCATCTTTCAAGCTATCATCTTCCACATACTTTTATCTGGATTGAGTCAGATGTGTTTCATATATGCACTGAGTTCTAGCAAAACTGTATATAGAAAGAAACAAACCTATCCCAACCAACCAAGACACTCTACAGTTGTCAGCCCTACTGGATAGACAACTCCACAGTAAGGCTGAAACTACTCTTATTAAGATTAGTTATAATAATAGACTCCATCAAGTCTGATTATGCTTCTTATAGTTCAGTGAATTAGACAGGCATCTACCTGAACTACTTTTGAATATTATCCTGCTATTCTAGGCTTATAACATGTGTCAGCCCTTTTTGCCTAGGCAATGGCTCTTGCATACCTCCTCCAAGATCATCCTTCCTTACTCTCTACAAGAGTGATGAAGCAGTTACTGCCTTCAATTGGTATTTGCTGCCACAATCTTCTTTTCCTCCCCTCAACCAGTGGTATAGCAGCAAAGCTGAACAAAGGGAAATGACTTCCCCTGCCAATTAAGAAACACAAGGTCACTTAGCTTAGCATCTGGTGATCAGTTAGAGAGGTCTAGCTATCCTGAAGCATGTTCCAGACTACATCCCTCTCTAAGATGTAAATGTATATCAAAAATATTTATTTGGTATCGAAACTGTATTAATAACATTACCACCATGTTAAGAGTTATGTTTAAAGAAAGAATGATGCTTTCAAAGAGACAGAACAATTAATGGTGCATGTCTTGAGTACATACAAAATAAAATCACCCCCCCCCAACTCTGATTATTCATTACATCTAGGATTGTGTATGGGATATACATATACACAATTCTGTACACATCAACTGAAAAGGTGCTGAATTTTCAAGTTAAGTATACAACTGCTTTACTTGGTTGTAAAACAATAGGTTTTATTGGAGAATTTGGTATGTATCCCCATTAACAAGTTTTTTTTTTCACATTTAAGTGAGAAACTTGTTTAAATCCTCTTCATTTTTCTTTGATAATGCTTTCAAACTTAGTAAGTTTTTCAATTTAAATGTTATTTAATGTGTAACAAACTTATGGCAATCTGGTTCTGCAGTTCCATTCCAGAGTGTATCAATTTTAACCCAACTTTTTTAATAACAGCATTATTGTTTTTTGAGGTTAGTGGTTTAAAATATGGAGACAGTATTCTAGTTTTTTAAATAGAAAATGATATTATTTCAATCTGTGCTTATTTTAAAATTCTTGAATATTAAATCTTCACACAGAGAATTGGGGAGCCAATTAGTTACTGAGGTGACTCCATTGCTTTTAATATTTACTGTCTTCCCTTAGCTTTTAATAATAGCTTTAAAAAATTTTAAATAGTAAATTTTAATATATATTATTGTTTTATAATTTTGTTGTATGCTGCCCTTTTTTGTGAGATTAGGCAGCCAAATAAATTGGATGGGTGGATGGATGGATTGATTGACTATCAAAAATATTTTAAGAGATTGCCAACAGTGATGTGACAATGCTCTCCACTGAAAACAGAGATTTACTATTTCTGTGAATCATTTTAGCTCAAACAACTAAAATAGCATTCATTTCAGAAAAAGTAGAATATTGTTGCTCAGCTTTCCTCCACACACCAGTAAGCATAACACAATATCCTTGCTACATTTTAAAAAAAAATTCATTACAGAATGGGAGGTTCTCTGGGGAACTTTGAAGTTTAGGACAAGATGAAGCCTCATATGCATCATCGGGTGCTGGGTGGGTGTGGCCCATTGGATGGGCGTGGCTGTGGTGGTAACAGCAGACTGGGTGGGACTAAAAAGTTCAATCAATCAATTCCAACTTTGCAATATCTTTTTTTTTCCATGAGAAGTTGAAATTGATTGATTGAACCTTTTTTTTTTTTGTACACGGCGGCGGAGGCCTAAAGCGAAAAGGTTTTATAAAACCCAGCTGAAGGCCTAGGACTGGGGTGACAGTGCGCGTGCCCACAGAGAGGGCTCTGAGTGCCGCCTTTGGCACCCATGCCATAGGTTCACCACCACTGGGCTAGAGCATCAAGTCTTTCATCAGTTAATAGATACCTAAATTTTGGACCTATTGTGCAAAGAGCACAAAGAGCAGGCAATTTCAGCCAGTGGTGGCAAGGATGAAGATGTTCCTCTCTTTTTTAATGTGATGCTTCAGAGTTCGATTCTAATGGAGATGCAAAAAAGTACTCACTCAGTGAGAAGCTAACCTCACCCTAATCCTGGAAAAATGTCAGAATTTGAATGGGAAGACTAGTCTTAAACAACAACCCAAGCAGGTGGGAATAATTATTGATTCTAAGATTATACCTACATTGTATGCTACCCCCAAGAAAATGGGCTAACCATCGAGGAGAGGGCTATTGGGGAGTCATAGCTCATGTGGTAATAGGTGGAACAGATGCCCGCTATGCCTAGAGAGTTTTTTGCTCAGCTTCTGCTGGTATACTAATTGTGGCTCTCCCTAAAACAGGATTTACTGGGGACCATCACTCATGCTTTTTGTGATATATTGTTTAGTTTATGCTTGAAGGCCACCCAGAAATTTCTGCTGCTATAAAGGGCAATGGACTGTGCACTTATTGATAGCTTGTGATAGTGCCATATTACACTATTGCTGTTTCTAACTGCAATTCAAGGTTATAGCCACTACCATTAAAGTCCTATATGGCTAGAGGTCTAAGTATATTTTTCCCATATAGATTCTGCCCACCCACTCACCCATCCAAAAAAACCTTATTCATCACAAAAAAGGATAGAATGTTGATGCAAGATACTTTAAGTTATAAGACAATAAAATCTGCCATGTTGATATTGAGAACTAGGCACCAAGAAAAGCTATCTAAAGATACCATTCCCTTATAAGTATGTAGTAAAACACTGATGTCACAAATATTCTTTTCTATTACACTTCCAAAATAATTATATGTATATTTACAATGATGTAGGTCCATGGGAATTTCAAGTAATCATTATGTTTTGCTCTTAGGAAGCTTTAAAACACGTTTTCTCTATTTTCTAAATTTTCAGCTTCAGACAGAAATTGGATATCAATTGAGATATAGAAAGATGGAAAAGAAAATATACTGCTCAAAAAAATAAAGGGAACACAAATGTATAAGATCCTATATGTTTGTGTTCCCTTTATTTTTTTGAGCAGTATATATAAAATTTCTGCAATGCTAAATGCAACAGAAAAAATATTTTCTAAAGTCTTTAATATTACTTGCATAACATTAGGGGAAGAGATTTGAAATATGGGCAATATTTATTTTTAGCATTCCTGGTGCTAAATTACCGTAACATTATTTCTTTATAAAATGTTTTATGTATCATTACCTCATAAAAATAAAGCATACTTTATTCAGATAATTATGAATTGATTGGTTGAATTTCTCTTAAATTGTTTTTATTTTTTGGTACAAACTGTTGAATTATAATGAATATAAACATTTCTTCCATTCTGCAGGCTAGGGTACTGTAAAGGTTAACACTGAAAAAAAGACTCAAATGATAAAAAGTTACATACTCCATCTTCCAATATATTGAACAGTTTTAAAAATGCCAATTTTCAGGAGGGGGAAATAAAGGAAGATTCATAATTTGCCACTTATCATTCTCATTTTCTGAATCTGAAATCTAATTTATCAGTAGGTTTTATATCTTTTTAGCCTTCATTTTTATCATACTAGTGGACTTCATATTTTACCATGATTTCTGGTATCTCAAACTTTGAGTTGTTTCTTCTACAATTTATGTACCATTTAAAAATAAAACATTAGGAATATTTCATAACTCATTATAATAGTTCAGAAAAATGGGAGGAAAAATTGGGAGAAAGAGGTTGGAGCTATAGCACTACAATTTCCAGCATTCCTCATCAATGGCTATGTCTTCTATGCATGCCAGAAGCTGCAATTAACCATAATTTGGAGTGGTATCATTTTTAATTATAACATACAGGTCTCAAAATTAAATATAATTTGAAAGTATCAGCTAATACATTTCAAAAAGCAACTTACAGGTCAATGAATTGAGTGCAGAACATAAATTATTAAATTATCCACTAGTAAGTTTGGAAAATCTTCCCACTTAGCGATAATTAATTTGTACTTCAACATTGTAACTTTCAGTTGTAGTGCAGACCAGAATAATACATAACAATGTACGCTTTATTTATGGTGCCTTCACATCAGTTTCTAATTCCTGGCAACTGCCTGGATAAGTCACTGTAGTTTTCTTGGCAAAGTTTTACAAAAATGGCTTGTCATTGCCTCCTTTCTAGGGATGAAAGAGAATGACTGGCCCAAGGTCATGCAGCAGGCTTCATGCCTAAAGTGAGACTAGATTTCACAGTCTCCTGGTTTCTATCCTGGTGCCTTAATCACTGTATCAAATTGGGTCACAGTATAATGTAGGTGTGGTTAATCTTAACAATTAGACAACAACTATTTACATCAGTGGTTCTCAACCTGTGGGTCAGGACCCCATTTGGGGCCGAATGACCATTTCACGGGGGTCGCCAAACAACGCAGTCTGCCATTTTTTTCTCCTTTTCCTTAGCTGTGCTACTCCCTTTTATTCTATTGGCTTTTGAAAGCCAATAGAATAGACTCTCTTGAATAGAGTCTAATTCTATTGGCTTTCAAAAGCCTATAGGAATTGTCCAGGCTGTCTCTGCCCTGCTGAGCCCGCCAAAAGTCCCATTCTGCAAATGGTGCTGCACCAGTTGAGTAGTCCTTGACTTACGACCAGTTGGGGGTCGCGGCATTAAAAAGATTGAGAACCACTGATTTACATGCATCAAATCTATGTCCAAAAGAATTCAACAATGCTATCAGGAAATTATGCAATGAATTAAGAATAGAATATATATTTAGGGATGTCCAATTTAAACTTTGCAGGGGGGGAATGCACCTTGGGATGGAATAATGAATGTGTACAGTCAAACAACTTGACAGGTTATGTTTTAACAGATTTACCAAATTAGAATTTCACAATCCAACAAAATATATTGCTCTAGCCTAAAGAAGATAATGGATTTTCCCCACAATTCATTAATTAGACAGGTGGAATAAAATGCACAGTTATCTAGAAATGGATTAGGAAAACAGAGTTGTTCTCCAGCACTGGAGATGGATAATCCACTCAATGGGTTGAGACTGTATTCCTGCCCAATCAGATCAGTCAGCCAAAGTTGCCACGCCTGTCCTGGACCACGAGATCCCAGTCTTGACTGATCTCGCCCAGCAGAACAGACGTACAACTTTGGCTCCTAGGCAGGTATAGTTTCTTTCCATTGGTGGATTATCTTCTAGTAGCTGAAATTGCTCAGGTTAGGGCTAATTGGAGATAATATAATTTAATTTAATAGATTATTCTAAAATATCCAAAAAAAGAAATTCCCTTTTTGGCTAAATTTTAGGATTCAGGAATTCAGATTCCCCAGAGGGAAATCCACCCTCGCTTAAAAGGGGTGAATTCCCTAACTCCCCTCCCTCACCTAACCCCCAACCCTCCACACCCCCACATCGGCCAGCCGGTGCAGCTGGCAGCGGCCTTAAGCGAACGGGGAATCTCTCGGAAACTCAACGCGTTTTAAGAAAAAAAAGCAAGCGATTAGCGAGGGGAGCGGAGGGAAAGGGGACGCATGCGGGGAAGGAGATTGGTTACGGGAATCATCCAGGCGGCGCGAAACAAAATAGTAATCATGACAGATGCAAGCCTATTTGGCTGGGGAGCCCACCTGGGGACCAAGTGGACACAGGGCCGCTGGTCAGCAGTGGACCTCCGACACAACATAAACTGGCTCGAGCTCCGGGCCATCCACCTAGCGTTAAGACATTTCCAGAGCAGCCTAAGACGCAGTCACGTACTAGTCCTGACGGACAACGTGACAGCCAAGGCACACATAAACCACCAGGGGGGCACACATTCTCGCTCACTTTCGGCCGAGGCTCTCCTACTGGGAGCTTGGGCGGAACAAAATCTGGCCTCCATAAAGGCCGACCACATATCGGGAGAGGCAAACATCCAGGCAGATCTGTTGAGCAGATCAACAATGGATCACTCGGAGTGGCAACTACACCCGAGGATCTTCAGGGAGATCTGTCACCGCTTCGGGCTTCCCCAAGTAGACCTGTTTGCCTCCCCTTCCAATGCCCATCTGACTCGCTTCTTCTCCCGATTCCCATCCAGGGGAGCAGAACAAATGGATGCGTTACGGAGCCCATGGCCAAGGGAGCTCCTGTATGCGTTCCCACCCTTACCTCTTCTTTCGGCGGTAGTATGCAAGATCCTGCGGGAAAGAGCCAAGGTAATCCTGGTGGCCCCTTATTGGCCAAGGAGGCCTTGGTTCGCAGACCTGAGGAGTCTCTCCCACACAAATCCATGGCGGATCCCTCCAGAGAGGATCTCCCTCAAGCAAGGGGAGATCTTCCACCCAGAGCCACAATGGCTACAACTAGCTGTCTGGCACTTGAGCGGCCAATTCTAAGCAAGGGGCCTTGCTCACAGGGGGTAATTAGGGTCATACAGGCTTCAAGGCGTCCTTCCATGAACCGTATCTACGAGGCCACGTGGAGAAGTTTCCAGTCATGGTGCTCTAAGCAGAAATTGCCACTCAAAGGGATCACAGTTCCCAAGATCCTAGAATTCCTACTAGATGGCTTAGAGAGGGGCCTTTCGCCAAACACACTATGCAGGCAGATCGCCGCTCTCTCAACAATACTTTTGGCCAGGCCCGGTGAAACCTTGGGTAAGCATCCCTTAATACGATCCTTTCTCAAGGGGGCTGCGACATTAGACCACCAACCGTGCACAGATACCCATCGTGGGAACTGCCACGAGTACTACAAGCTCTTACCAGAGCACCTTTCGAACCACTCAAAACGTGTGACATTCGCTACCTGACCCATAAGGTAGCATTCCTAGTAGCTATCACATCAGCTCGATGGATATCCGAGTTAGCTTCTCTCTCAATGAGGAAGGACCTGTGTCACTTTCTCAGGGACAGGGTAGTCTTAAGAATAGATCCTTCCTTCATTCCAAAGGTCAACTCCCTTTTTCACAGAGCACAGGAGATAGTCCTACCAGACTTCTGCCCAAACCCAACTCATGCCCTAGAGCAACAATGGCACACCTTGGATGTACGCAGGGCACTAAGATATTACATTTCACGTACAGCGGAATTCCGGCACTCAGAAGCGCTTTTCATATCCTTCCACCCCTCCACTAGGGGCTGGAAGGTCTCGTCCTCTACCATTGGAAGGTGGATTAGGTCATGCATCACTGGGGCATACCAGGCGGAGGCCTTGCAGGTCCCCAGGCATATCACGGCCCACTCCACAAGGAGCGCTGCCACCTCAGCAGCATGGGCCATGCAGGCTACTATTGAAGAGGTTTGCAGGGCGGCCACTTGGACTTCGCCCTCTCCATTCATTCGCCATTACAAAATCGACAGGTACTCCTCTGCAGAGGCCTCCTTCGGTAGGAGGGTTCTCCAGCAGGTTCTAGACCAAAGTTACACACGGGACCAGTCTATTCCCCAACCCAAGGGACAATAGGCTTTGGTATGTCCCATTGAGTGGACTATCCATCTCCAGTGCTGGAGAAGGGGCGCTGACTTACCTGAACGCCTTTTCTCAGCACGGAGATGGATAATCCACACGCACCCTTCTAGACAGGGATAATAGGGAATATTTAGTTTGAGCCAAAACATCTTACTGTCAGTCAATGGCTTCGCTCGTGTCAAGACTGGGATCTTGTGGTCCAGGACAGGCGTGGCAACTTTGGCTGACTGATCTGATTGGGCAGGAATACAGTCTCAACCCATTGAGTGGATTATCCATCTCCGTGCTGAGAAAAGGCGTTCAGGTAAGTCAACGCACCTTTTATTTAATTCTAGTGTGCGAAATTACAAAACTACCAAGAAATATATGGATACATATCTGGAAATACCAGATTAATAAAGATATTTGGGCTCTTCAAAGTACAGGTAGTACTCTAAGTACTAAACATTCCACCAAACCTGCAGTCAAGTTATCATAATCTGGGCACTGGGCAACTGATTCACATTACAATGGTTGCAGCACATCACCGTTTGTGACCTGCCTTCCTGGATTCCCCAGAAAGTCAATAGGGAAGGCAGCAAGGTAGGAACGGGGTAAGCCTCCCTAACTTGTCCACCTTTTACCAGCCCCTCTGCACTTGCACTGGGTTGGCCACTTGTGCACCCCTTGATCCTCACACTTCCCTCGCATCCTCATGTACTCCCATGTGCCTTCCCCAATTCTTCTTATGCCTCCCTTGTGTACCATCCCCAACCTTTGTTGTGCCTCCCTCACACCCTCACACACATATACACTCATGTTCCCCCACCCAACAGTTGCCATTAAGGACCTGCTTGCAAACCACCTGGAACTTGAAATTTCTGACTCAGAAATTGCTTTGCCTAATGACTGTAAGATTCAATAAATAATGGTAACCAGGATTGCAAGGATTATCATCACTAATCAAGGCAGCCGTGATTTATGGGCAGGACTATCTGGATATCTGAAAAGTGCTATCATCCAACCTTATTGATTCCCCCCCCCCCAAAGAAGCAATTCCCTGTTGTTACTTTTCAACATATTTTAAATATTCTGAACTCAAAAGAGTGTATCAAAGTGTTTTGGGATTGTAGCTGGAGCACATTCCCTATAGTTTCAACTGTGCTAACATCTTGGGAGCTTAAAGAAAAAAAAATCTAGCCATATACTTGGACGCATTAGCCTATATAACAATAGTAATACATTTCTGATGATAGTTCTGAGAAGAGAAAAAGTAGAGAATGAGATGTCTGTTAAAATCACATCCAGGGATTAAGAATCATTTTGGATTACTGATTCATTGAAAAAGATATCAACTGAAGACAGCAGAAAATCTCTTGAGATTGAGATTTATGGGCAACTCAACTCTTGTCCACCTTCTGTAATAATAATAATACTTTTTTTTGCAAATATCAATTAGCTGGCTGCACAACTGGTCAGCCAACTAACTGATCAAAAGCAGGGCACATGCAGGCTCATTTGATATTGTAGAATAGAATAACTTGTGTTCCCTCAGCAAACCAGAAAAGGGGAAGCAGACAGATTGTTCCTGTTTTAGAGATCAATGTATATCTGGCCATGTGCAACCTCCAACCAGCATTATGAGCAAGTATGTGTTTCCCAGTACTGGCAATGAGTGACCCCCTCATCATTTAAACTTGGCACTCATAATGGGGCATAATTGTTCCTCAAGGACAGGCCGATCTACAACAGGAATTATTTGAGGACTAACCCTTCACATCACCAGAAATTATTATGTGGGGCCCGTTGTACTCCCTAAGCTTAGTTGTTTTCTCGAGATATTTCAGTACACAACTAGGTAATATGATCAGGAAATCATTCTTTTCTCACTCATTTTATATCATTCATCCAAATTTAAGGAACTTTTCCTATAATTATTTAGTACTATGTATCTTTTTATTTTCACTAGTCTAAACAATCTGATTATTTTCAGCAAATGAAGGTCCTTTTCTGTAACTCAGGGCAATAACAATCTGAAACTATTGGCAGAACTGTATGTTCAAATTTTATTCAAATTAATAAATAAAATAGGACAATTAACTCCATTTATATTCACAATATTAGAATTAGTCACTTAGGTAAGAATTAAACTTCCTATTTTGTTTTATACCTACAACAGGAGAAACAATCACTTATTACAGAAGAAGGAGGCTACTTTTCAAGCTTATGCCCTGTTTCTAAAAAATTTAATTTAGATAAAGAGATAATTAAAAGAATAGATGGAATAACATTTTCCATATATGAAGGAGAACAAGGGCTTACAAAGTAGAAGGTTTACAACTCTGGCACCAGAAACAGGAGAGGAAAGTTAGCCAACAAAATCAAATGGGGATTGTGTGGTGTAAGTCATAAAAATATATACAAATATACTCATTCAGGATAATTTGAGCTAGCTCAGTACAGAAACAATTTTATGACCAATGCCTTCATTTACAACTTTAGCATCCCTCAATCATGTGACCATCATTGTAATCAACATGTGTTGTTGTATGGATGACCTGTTGCTTTCCTTCCCTCCCTTGCAAAGCAAACATTAGAAATTACAAATGAATCACAAAAAAATAAGCAGGCTCACAATGGGGAATACAGAATGAAAGGAATGAGATGGCACTGGGAGTTGCAAACATGATATGCAAAGAGCTAATGCATTTCCCATGATGTACCTACTTACTCTCTTGCAATCCCCTTTCTTTTCCAATCCTTCCACTCTGAGGGAGGGAGATCGGGCACAGGAGAGATTTCTCACAAAAATCGTGGAGAGATTGCTTAAATAAGCAGAGGGGGAGAAGAAGAGATTGGAGAAAAAGGGATTACAAGACAGGAAACAAGAACACAAGGGGAATACACTGGCTGTTTGGATAGCATAGAATCATAGAGCTGGAGGGGACCTTGGAGGTCTTCTGCCCAAGACAAGTGTCCTTATACCATCTTGGATAAATGATTGTCCAAACTTTTTTTGAAAACCTCCACCAATGAAGCACCAACAACATATAGGAGGCAAGCTGTTCTATCTATTAATCATTGTCACTCCCAAGAAATCCATCCTTATTTACAGGTGGAATCTCTCTCTGACAATCTTTTACCCATTGCTTTTGTCTTCTCTCAGGATCTATGGAGAATAAATCAACACCTTCTTCCCTGTGTAAACCCTTCAAGGATTGGAAAATTGCTATCATGCTTCTCCTAAGCTTTCTCTTTGTTAGAATAAACATACCCAGTTCCCTTAGTTGTTCATCATACAATTTAGCCTCCAGACCCCTTATCATCTTTGTTGCTCTTTTCTGCACTCTTTCTAGTGTCTCAGCATCTTTTGTATTGTTTTAAAAAAACCATTAGGGTTATTTTCCCATTATGTGCCTACTTATTCTCTTGTAATCTCTCTCTCCAATGAATATAAATATAAACATTAATTCCTTTGCTATCCCAGCACTCAGGTAAACATTCCAAATGGTAGGTGGCTGGTTAAAAGAGAAACAAAAGCTGAAGGTGGGAAGATGATTAGTCTTCTCAGTAATATACAGCAGCTGGGAGCCAAATATCACAGGGAAACATTCCAAAGGGGAGGGGAGTTGGAGAAAGTAAAGTACAGTAGCGGTGAATTGATTTGTTTGACAGAGCTTCTAATCTTGATTATGATCACTAAATGAGAACTATCTACCATGCTTCCCCGAAAATAAGACCTATTCCAATAAATAAGACCTAGGTTGACTTTTGGGGGTGGGCCTAATATAAGCCCTACCCAAAAAATAAGCCCTACTCCATCCCATCGTGTTTTTCATAGGCAGGATCGTGTCTCTCTCCCCCCACCCTGTGTCTATCTGCTGCTGGTGCCAACACTGTGACATGCCTGAACAGCCACTGATGCACGCATTGCAATGTTGGGCAGGACAACTGCAAAGGGCGCATGCGGATCCCCCGGAGCACCGAGTACTGTTTTTGGCACAACTCAGTTTCCCATTCTACCCCACCCCCATCAGGTTGTTCCGGTGGGCGGGATTACCTTCCACCTTTCCTGTCACTTCATTGAGAGGCAGCATGGCAATTGGTCAGTGGACACGCTACGAATGGGGATTCACCATCCCCCAAACTCTGCCACTGCCAAAATGGATCCCGGGCTGCAATGTGTGCTGCAATGGAGAGACAGGAAATTGAGCAGAGCGCACAAGGGAAGGAGTAGGCAGAAGAAAGAAGAAAAGTGGCTGAGAAGCAGGGCCGTCCCAGCACCAAAGCACCACCAAAACAGCAGAATCCGGCGCTTGTTTCAGCATCCTCCCCGACCCTCTGCTGGTGCTTTGGCCATGGGCTGCTGCCACATGTGCAGGCCATGCCACACCCCTGAGCACTCACCACCTGCTGTAATGTAAGACATTCCCCGAAAATAAGTCCTAATGCCTTCTTTTGAAGAAATAAATAAATAAATAAATAAATAAATAAATAAATAAATCCTGGTCTTATTGTAGGTGAAATAGGGTATATGGTCCTTTCATTCAAAGTAATAATTTCTTATTAATATACAAATATTAAATTGCAAGAAAGACAAGGAGGAGGAGGAGGACAGACAAGGAGAATTAAAGCATATTTCACGCCCAAATTAAAACAAAGAATAGAAAGTATTACAAAGATCGTGGATCTACAAGTGCATTCACAGATATTCACAGTGGAGATACAAAGGGAGACATATTTGGGAGAAGACCTGGCAGAGGCAGGGCAAGGAGTTAAAAAAGGGATCAATTTATAGTCATTACAAAGCCAGAAGCCAACTAAGTCCAACCTCCCTTGAATGCCTTGACTTTTATGTAACTCTAATAAGATGCTGACTTTGGTTGAGAAGATTCATGTACGTAGGCTTTTAACAATAAATCAATTAATCTGAACCTTCACATGTGGCCCTGATTTTTTCCACCTGACTTCACATGACAAATTATGCATTGCAATGCGAATGAATGATGTTGAGATACATACAAGAGGTTGGGGTTTCTGCCATGACATGACACACATTTCATTATTTTCATCACTATAGTTCAGGGTGGATCATGATTTAAATCACTAGTAAAAAGGCTTGATTTAAATCAACTCGATTTAAATCATAATTTTTAAAGAGCAAATGTCATCTCTGTCCCTTAGCGGCTCCTCCTCTGACCCGCTGTTGATTCACCGATAGACCCATTCACTTTAATGGGACGGGTGGTGATCCAGCAGTGACACAACAAGGTGAGGGACGTGGTGGGCAGCAGGTGAGGGACATGGTGGGCAGGTGAGAGGATGCCGCCAACAGGCGCTGCCATGATGGATCTGAAATGACAGGTGCTCTTTAAATGTAAGGACTCATTCTTGCTGGTAGTTAGAATCTTTAATATTATTTGCAAACAAAATGAAGGTTTCCTATTTAAAATAATAAGCTGTCAGGTTAGTAAAACAGTGATATCAGAACCGATTTTAGGTTAATAGGTTAATCACACATAGATGGAAAACTACTCAAATTCTCTTATTAAATTAAAACACTTATAGCCTGGTACAGGTGCATTTCTCTTCAAACATTCATACAGTTTGTAGTGTACATAGATTTGCAAAACAATGGGATAAAGGAATATTCCTGAACTTTGTTTTATGATTTATCTCATGGTTCCTGTGAAATTGTGTGAATGCATCAATGCAGTGCATGTTATCTCAGCTTGCAGAGCTTGGATTCATTGAATAAGTTTAACAAAAATGTAAATATTGCAGAATATACAGCCTCATACATAACTAAGCACCATTTCATGCTGAATAAACTAAATTATTAATGTATCTTAAATAGAAAACTATACCTAGACAGATTTTTTCTCCAAAAACATTTTATTAAAATAAATTTGATAAAAATAAAAAACAATCCGATTTAAATTTTAAAATCTGATTTTTTTATTATTTTTTTTAAATTATTATTATCCACTCTGCTATAGTTTGTACCAGTTTATACCATAATATGTGTATGTATATATTGATAAATAAAACTCAAGTCTCAAAGAGATTTTAAGTTGCTTCAAGACAACACTACACTTCTGGATAGGGCGATTTACAATTGGATAGTCAATTATTTTTCATCACTAATGTTTACGAGTCAACTCTGTGTGTATATTAATCATTGAAAATCAAGTCTCAATTTAGAACAATGCTACAATCCTGGTTAAGATGAAGAAAGCATACATATTTCTGTTCTCCTGGAATAAAAGAAAAGAATTTACCTTATATAATATTAATTAACAACATGAACAATACCAGTGTCATTCTTTCCACAAGCTCTTTAGTTTAGCTGCCTTTTACCCCCAAAGTGAAATCTTTGAGACAGGTATTTCAACAAAGTCTAAGCACACAATATTATGAATAAAGAGGATAGCATCCCTAAGGCACTATAAAAGTTCCTTACAATCTGAAATGACTTTGACACTCTAAATAGAGTTAATATAGTTAAATGAACTGTGTATGTATATTAGTTCTATACATGAACAAATTTACAACTGTTTATCCTACATACTGTATATATAAAGCACTGAAGAAAAACAACTACCTTCCTCTTCTCACTAAAAATTCCTCTGCAGTTATCTTATTCTTACTTTTCAAGGCATACCATTTACAAGCCTCTCAAGAGTGTCCTAAAGGTCATATTCCAAGTGCCCCACATAAATCCTCACCTTACAACCAGTCACCTAATGGCTGTTCAAAATTATGACAAGCCCCAAATAGGTATTTTATATCTATAAAGCACTTCTGCTCATCATAAAATGGGCCACCTCCACCAACCCTGCATGGTTATGTGACGTTTTGGGAGCTTGGCAACTAGCTTGCCTTTATGTCATTTGCAGCATCTGGCAGTCATATAACCACGATTTGTGACTTTTTTTAGCGAATTTCTAGCAAAAAATGGCCATTCTGAATAATGGATTTACATACCATGATAGTCACTTAACAGCCGCTACAAAACATGCTGTAAAATCAGGTCTGGACACATGGGTGCTTTGATTTATGACTATGATGGCTGATGACTTACAATCAGAAATCTAGTCCCAATTGTCGCTGTTGAGGATCACCTGTAATGAGGTTTAAGGAATAGCCATTTGGGACAAGAACTTCTCACCACTAGTATCCCATTGTTATAATCTTTTCTTTCCCAAAAAATACGCCCTCTGTTTAATTCTCGCTTATATTATTTAATTCAAAACTTTGCATTTGTGCTTCAAACTTCTTGCAGAATACATTTGTCCTTACTGCTTTAAGTAACATTTAAAACAAGGAAAACCTTTACTTGTTTCCTAGGCATTTAAACTATTTTAATGGATTATTTATAGAGATTTTTAGTATATTTAACACAATCTTTAATTTATATTTTTATTATTCATAGAGATTCTGCTTGTATGTCGTATCTTGAGAAAGTTTTTTTCTTTTGAAAGAAAACACACATTTCATAATTGAGAGTAACACTGATTTTGAACTTTACTGGGTTTTTTTTTAAATAAATATTTTATTGAGGGTAGTATAAGGGTAGTAAAGGAATAGGGTCAAAAAGGATAAGACAAAGAGAAACATACAAAAAGGTCAGACCAGGGAAAAGGGATAACACAAAAGTGGGATTAATCCCACAAAATAATATCGCTTCAGCAAATCTACCAATCTGGGTATACATATTAAATCTTAATAATTACTCTATTATTAAACAACTTTCAATATAATCATGTAAATAACAGATAAATCTCATTCATTTCACTACTTAACAATGCTTAATACTAATTAATTATAATAACTTTAAAATAATAATATATTACATATTAATTATAATTTAACATATTGTTTAAAATCACAAATATGGAAAGAGGAAGAAGAAGAGAAAAAAGAACAAGTTCATTCAAATAATCATGGAATATAAATACAAATTATCAATTATCTCTTTAAATTTTGTAACCTTTTCTCATTCTATCGTGTTTCTAACCAATAATAAATTTTTCCCCATGTTTTAAAGTAAATTGTATCTTCTTTCCCTTTCATTTCTAAAGTTAATCTATCCATTTCTGCACATTCAAGTATTTTTGTTATTATAGTCTGATCAGATGGTAAGTTTTCATTTTTCCAAAATTTAGCAAATATTATTCTTGTGGCTGTCAACACATGGAATATTAAATACTCATTCTCTTTTCCATAATTCAAACCTAATATTCCTAACAAAGAGTTCTGATTTAAATTCTATCTGTATTTCAATCATCTTTTCTAGCCACATGTGAATCTTAAACCAAAACTTCTTAGCATTAGGACATATCCACCAGAGATGGTAATAAGTGCCTGGTTGTTGTTTACATTTCCAACACATATGTGATACATTTTTAAACATTTTCTCTAATCTAACTGGTGTCATGTGCCATCTATAAAACATTTTATATAAATTTTCCTTATATGCAGCTGCTTTAGTAAGTTTAATATTTCGGTCCATAATTTTTGCCAATCTTCTAAATCTACAGAATAACCAAAATTCTTTGCCCACACTATTATTGTTTCTTTCACTTGTTCTTCTTCCATCTTCCAATTTAGCAAGAATTTATAAAGTTTCTTAATCAGATTTCATCTGTTTTCAAAAGTATTTTATCTAGTGATGTCTTGTTCTTTGTAAAATCCCATTACTTTTACATCTTTTTCATATCTTGTTTGAATTTGCAAATATGACCACCATGTTAGATCAATGCCATTTTGTTGAAGTTCTTGCCTATCTTTTTTTCCTTCTTTATCTAAAATGTCTTTATAGGCCACAAGTTTATCATAGTTAATTAAATTCGGATACACAAATGCTTCCATTGTGGAAAGCCACTCAGGTATTTTCATATAAATTTTCTTTTTAATTATCTCCCACTCTGAGAGTAATACATTCCTTATGGCATGGGTTTGGAAATATTTATGTACTTTATTTTTCTCATACCAAAGGAAAGCATGCCAACCCAGTTGCAAATCATGTCCCTCTAAATAAAGAAGTCGTTTATTTCTCAATGTGATCCATTCTTTAAGCCACAACAAAATAGTGGCTTGGTAATAAAGTCTCCAAACTTTACTGGTTTTTTTAATCATATACAGGTAGTCCTTAACTTATGACCATAATTGAGCCCAAAAGTTCTATTGCTAAGTGAGACAGTTAAAGTGAGTTTTGCTCCATTTTACAACCTTTCTTGCCAGTTGTTAAGTGAAACACTGCAGTTGTTAAGTTAGCAACATAGTTGTTAAGTTGCTAAGTGTCTTTGATCATGTGACTATGGGGATGTTGCAATGGTTGTAAGCGTGAAAAATGATCATGTCACTTTTTCAGTGCAGTTGTAACTTTGAACAGTTACTAAGTGAAATGTTGTAAGTCAAGAACTACCTGTATTTTATAAGTCTATTATAAGACAGCCAGTTTGATGTAGTGGTTTAGGTGGCCTAAAAACTAGAAGACTGCGAATTCTAGGTCTCTTTTAGGTAGGAAAGCATGCTGAGTAACTTTAGGCTAATCATTCTCTCCCATCGAAAATAGAGCAAACTAGGTAGGCATAAAAAGAAACAGAACAGGAATAGAAATAGAATAGAATACTTTATGTGGCCAACTGTGATTAGATAAACAAGGAATTTGTCTCCAGTGCAGAAGCTCTCAGTGTACATGCAAAGCAATTGAGGAATAACAATCATAATGTAGTAGTATAAGAGTGAGTAATAAAGAAGATGAAAAGGATAATAATAATACTACAGCCATACAACATGGGTAAATACACTTAGACATAAAATACTGTGAGGATTAGATGTTCAGCAGAGTGATGGCCCAAAGGAAAAAACTGTCCCTGTGTCTAGATTTTTTGGCATGCAATGCCCTATAGTGGTGTCCTGAGGGGAGGAGTTGAAACAGTTTATGTTCAGGATGTAAGGATCTGAAGATATTTTCTTAGATTTCCTTTTGACCCACACAGTATACAGATCTTCAATGGAAGGCAGGCTAGTTGCTATGTTTTTTTCTGCACTTCAAACTACCTGCTGGAGTCTGTACCTATCCTGTTTAGTTTTTATACCAAACCAGATTGTTATTGAAGAACAGATGACAGACTCAATAATTTCTCTGTAGAACTATCAACAGCTCCTGGGACAGTCTGAACTTTCTAAATTGACAGAGGAAGAATATTCTTTGTTGTGCTTTTTAATGATGGTTTAATGTTAGGTATCCGTTTCAAATCAGAACCAGTGGGGTGGTGTAAGTGGCTGTGGCAGGGTATCGGTAACCGGGGCGTATAGGTCTGATCCCCCCTCCCACTGGCTTTACCTCTTCACAACGGTACTGGCAGTTCCCCCCTCCTCACCTTGTATCTATGGTAGCAACCATACGGAATTGGCGACCGGCTGGCTGCGCACGCTCTTAAGTAGGGCTTACTTTCAGGCTAGGACATATATTAGGGCCACCCTGAAACTCAGGCTGGGGCTTACTTTGGGGGAAACATAGTATATATGTCTCTTTGCTACCTACTAGTGATAGATAGCCTTCCTCAACAACAACTTACAGAATTCTCAGGCAGTATGATGGTAACTGTCATATACTGGAGTACAAAAGGTATTAGGCTGAGGAAGTCTGGCTCTGAAAATCTTCTGTATTATAGATTTGGCGTGTTTTAGCAAAATTACAAAAGACAAGCTATAAATGCCTTGGATTCATTTTTAAAGAATTATTTTTCCAATTGTATTTTTCAAAATTAAATCAAGAAACTCATATGCAGTTCTTATGCACTGCTATAATTTATATTACCACTGTTTTAACATTATATTAAGTTTCTCATATATAAGCAACTTCCTAGTCTTACCTGATATCCATAAATACCATACAAAACACCAAACATAAAATCTTGCGCTTTTTAAGGAGTATTTTACTCCATAAAAATTCTAGCGTAGAGTCTTAAAGTATGTCTTCATTGCAAGCAAGAGAAATTAAATCCTTATTTCTTCTCCTGTTCTAAAATCTGTCTGCCTGCAGTAAGTGGAAACTGCTGCAGATCATTAAATACTCATTTATCAATGTCTCTAGCCAAGCAACACAATGCAGCAGAATAGCACACAGAAAGCACCCTGAACCCCAGCAACAGCAGCTAATTAGCATAGCCTACCACTAAAACAACACCATATGATTGGAAGCATTTGGCAGAGAGCTGGCCAATCAAGGCAGGATATGCAAATAGCAAGCTCTGGTTGCCAGGCTAGAGCTGCTTCTCTTTGTCCAATAGGAAAACAAGCAATAAACAAGAAATGAAATTGAGCTTTGTCACATTTTCTAGTTTGTATTAACACTTTCTAGTTTAAAGCAAAATTAGTAGCAATTGCATTGGATTAGAATAATGTTCAATGTTTCACCACCACCACCCCAAAAAGGGCAGGGCAATATTAAAACTGTAACAGGAACGAGAACTAACTACTGCAGGAGAAAATTTCTCTGTAACTACAATTCTACTATAGCAAGTTGCCATAATAATATAATAAATTATAATATAACAAACCTTGCTGGATAGTCTAGCATTTAATTTCAAATGTTTTAGAATGCTTTTTATAGCAATAAATAAGGTATTTAAATTTAAGAAAAGCAAAGAGAACAGTGGCTTAAGGGGGTAGGAAATTTCAGTTTCAGAAATTTTAGCTGCTTCCTCATTCTATTCTATCCAGATGGAATCTAGGATAGCAATATAAATCAATACACACCAAATGTTTTA
Source organism: Crotalus tigris (assembly GCF_016545835.1). Taxonomy (NCBI): domain Eukaryota; kingdom Metazoa; phylum Chordata; class Lepidosauria; order Squamata; family Viperidae; genus Crotalus; species Crotalus tigris. The sequence continues at coordinate 4,362,239 of NW_024096505.1, forward strand.
AATTAACTAGGTAAAATTTTCTTCATGTACATTTAAAGACTGCATCTTTGGAAGTTAAATTAATGAATAAAAAATACAATATTCTAGAGCACCAGGTGGGGGGGAAGGTATAAATCATTTTATAACTCAAAAGGCAACAAAAATTGTTGAGCTTTTATAAAAAGTTTCTAATCTCACAGCTTCACTGATGAATTAAAATATTTTATTTTTCCACATGCAAACTGGCTTTCATCAGCTACAGAAAACTGTCTGAAAGGAAAAACAGAAGGCACAAGCAATGCTACACTTGCCCATCACTGACCAACACAAAAAAATTGAAGGGGAAAATATGATACAGCTGGAATTATCTCCAGTCTGCTAGCCTACTATTTCGATCTGCATTAAAATTGTTATAATTCCACATGTACAAGCAAAAGACAATTATAGCTGAAGCAAGAAGAACATGAGCAGACGAAATAATAAATGAAACCCAATACTTGTGATTTCCCAAAACAAATGTTCCTGATGATTAGAGCACCATCTCAATAATATGGGATAAATTAAAAATTGAGGACCAGAAATTGAGCACGCTGCAAACATGGGCATTTTAATGTTATGCTAAATATTCTTAAGCCTAGAACACTACCACTATGTAGTAGGAGGACAGTTTAGTGAAATCTATCAACATATGTATTGAGTTTAATTAGGAAAGGAAAGGCATCATTTTAATGAATAAAACATTAGAAACCCAAAATAATCACATGCTTTTCCAGCATAAAATGTAAAACAAGAATCCATACATATGTGTATAATGTCCAGCAGGGGATGCTTCGTGCTAAGATCAGGAAAAGCAAAGATCTCTCAGAGCACACAACACTGAATACAATGTTATTAAGTAGTAATGCTTCACTTTACCTTGTTCCTTTACTTCCTACCTCTTGTATATAAACCTTACCTAATGTTTTGCATTTCCTCAGACTAGTATAAGAAGAGTTGTAGAAGAAGTGTTTTGGAATGCATGGGAATATATGCAAAGCATCTTTTTTGAAATGTTAAAGTATCTATCTTTTTTTAGGCTTACATTGATTGCTTCAATATATGCTTCAATATTTATATTTATATATAGGATCAGTTCCTAAAGCAAGCATTGGCCTGGAAAAATCTACACTAGGTCCCTTAACAATTCAAAGGTGTTTCTTATGTGGTCCTGTACTTTCAGAAGTATCGCTTTCAAAGTATTTGGACAGAACTAAGAAACATCCTGAGTAATTTACCTCACAACACTATATTTCCAATGCAAAAATAGCTGAATAGGCGGTGCCACTGCACTACAATTTTCCTCTTTCATAAATTATGGTTTAATAGCTGAGGAGGGTTCGCATTTACATTGCATTTTTTTTTCTTTTTTGGATGTTTACATTTCAGCCTGATATTGTTTTGTTCTGCAGGTTGCTTGTGGTTGGATTTCTTCTGTACCCTGGGGTATCTTTTCATTAAGCCTATTATTGCATTGTAATTTATAGTGCAATACATCTACTTGCTAATATTTAGGGGATTGTGGGGTCTATATAACCAACCCCAATTGGTGTCAGCTAGCATAACTCATGTGTTATAGATACAGTTCATAATAATAAAAACTCTTTCAGATTCTGAAGAGAATATTAAGTACATTCCAATTTCCATTTAGGCTCTAAAAATCCAGCAAATTGGAAATTAAGTGTTTAATATCTACACAACAAAACTCATAAAGATTTTGATGAGCCTCATGTGTTATGGATTTAGAAATAATCCCTGCCAGATTTGTATTGACATAACTCCCATTATTTTAAACAGTTCCTGCTACTGCAATTGATTATAAATCAGTAATGAAACAAATCCACAATTATTTTTACATACATACATACATACATATATATATATATATATATATATATATATATATATATATATATATATATATAATTCATAAAATGCTTTATGAATTATGAAGTAGATGTGTGCACCTTTATAATACATAGGTAGTAGGTGGATTTCCTGGAAAAATCTGAATTAGAACTTTTTCCCTATGTAAATGAGTATGATTTCAGTTAACATACAATACTTATCTTCCATATCCATAGCCTGTTTAAATATTTCACCTAATTATTTAATGTGTGTGTGTGGGGGGGAATCTAACCTGTTTTATGAGATTTAGGAAGTGTTGTTTTTTTTAATAAACCTCTGGTGTGTGGGAAGAAAATTATTTTTATTGGAAAGTTAGAAATTGTATCATGAAATGTACAAATGCAATAAATGTACAACATACTTTTTGCTTCTCAATTGTTAGAACAATCACTTGAAAAACAAATATCCTGGAACTCTGAAATTGCCAATCTTGCCCGAAGTGGAAAATTTTACATCCCACTACTCTTACCTTACACCTTACACTTCTTTCATATATTGATGTTCATAATTCCTCCCCTCATCCAACCCATGCCATTTTATTTTTAAAATATTAAATTATGGCAACAAAAGATTCCTCTTCAAACAGCCTGATCAAAATCTCATGTCACCTCATCAAAGCAAGAGTACACATACCCCTGCAATTCAATAGAATACCACACAATTACACATGCTATCACCCAAAATTCCACAATATTTTAAGTATTTTGCATTAAAGCAAATAAAGGATTTCATCAACAGCAATAACATGAACAGAACTGTAAGCATGCCTGTGGTAAAAGAAATGGAAAAAACAATAGTTCAGCATGGAACACAAGAATTGGAACTTTACAGGAGAACAATAAAGTTCAAACCACTATTCCTTTCATTTAAAGAAAATATTTAGCCCCCATACATGTCTGATATCTGTTCTCTGGAAGGTTATTCTAACCAGAGATGTGTGTGTGTGTGTGTGTGTGTGTGTGTGTGTGTGTGTGTGTGTGTGTGTGTGTGTGTATTAAATTTAATTGCCCCATCTTGTGGTTCAGGGGATTACTGGTATGTATTTTGCATATGGAGTATGGTTAGCTGGATACTACAAATTTGGTGTCTAGAGGTAGTCCTTGACTTACAATACGGGGGTCATTTAGCAATAGTTTGAAGTTATAACAGTACTGAAAAAAATGACTAACAACTAGTCCTCAAATTTACAATCTGTACAAGAAAGTCCAGTTGCCTCTTGAAAAAGCACCTTTGGGACAACCATGACCTGGATGACAGAATCAACATAGACATTTACATAGAGGACAGCTTTGAACTGAAGGAAATCACATGAGTGGTGTTCATAGAACTCACCATGGCTTATGATGGTCAACCATGTGATCCTATTGAAGAAAGTCCCTCATCTTACGAAGGATTTTAAATTCCTGAAAACTATAGGATACCTACTAGAAAATAGTTGATTTTATGCTGGCTTTCAGGAAAAATAGTCAATGGAGAATCCAAAGAAACAGACTTCTGCAGGGCAACATCCTAGCTTATATATTGTTTAACATATACACCTATAACCAACCACTGTGGGAAGCTGCTAGGAGCTTTGCTTATGTCAACAATCTGGAAATAGCAGCACAGAGCGTAACTTTTGAGGCTGTGGACGAAAAATTGACCAAGGCTTTGAACTTAATGACTACAAATGAAGGAAATATTTTTATCCCAGGATAATGTTGTAGAATCCAAACTGGGTCAGACACCGGGAACAAAGGTTTAGTCTTCCTAGCTTCCAGACTTGTAGAGCCGATCCTTAATGACTACATACTATAGGGATAAAAGTCAAACTGCATCAAAATAGAACTATATGCTTTCCATTTGAAAAAATGGAAGACATCAAGAACATTGCAGGTATTATTGAATGGAAGCAGCCTAGAATGCTATGGTACCCCAAGTATCTGGGAGTAAATCTGGACCACATACTTACCTTTAAGAACCATTGTTCTTAATACCAAAAGAAAATATTTGCTAGGAACAACATTTTGTGAAAAGTAACAGGCATTAGGTGTCCAACAGCACATATTTAGAACTTCTGCATTAGCTCTATGTTACTCTGTTGTAAAATATACCAACATATACAAAATATATAAAACAGGTGGATATGCCTCTAAATGAAACAGCAAGAATGGTTACAGGGTAACTGAAACTGACCCCAATACAAAAGGTGGATCATCTAGCTGGTATTCCCTCTCCAAAGTTTTGCCATGAAAGCGCTGAGCAAAAACAGTGAGTTAAAGTGATGCCTACAGAAACATATTTATTATATGCCATTCAACCTACAAGGTTGAGACAGAGGAACAGCTTCCTCAAAACCTCCGTCCCTCCTAACAAGCACCTGACACAGACAGTTCTGGAACTATGAAAGGCAAGTAAGAAGCTACCAAGCAACTAGGCACAACCACTCGACTGTCCACCACCTAGTCAAGAACAACCACTGCCTATATGGAAATCACCAGACTACCAGCTAGGATAGGAAGATTAAAGGACAGTCAAAGAAAATGGGGCTTCCCCATAGAACAACGATCCCCAATCTTTCTGGCACCAGGAACCAGTTTCATGGAAGACAATTCTTCTATGGATGGGGAGGGGGATTTCATGTGCAACCTAGATCTCACGCATGCGCAGATGAAGCTTTACTTGCCCACCACTTATGCAACCTGGTTCCTAAGAGGCCACAAACCGGTACCACTATGCAGTACTAGGGGTTGGGGATCGCTGCTATAGAAGATACTTTGTATAAATGTGGAGAAGAACAATTCATTTCACATATGCTATGGTAGATATGATGTACTTCAACATCTACAGAGGAAGACTTCATGCTGGCAAGAGAAAATGCTGTTAATGTGGCCCAATACTGGGCGAATGTCATCTAGTTTTAATCCTATTTATTTTACATACTTTTTTATACATGCTATATCTCTATGACCATTTTATACTTATTTTACTGCTCAATGTTGAATGTTATATATTTGTAATTTTATATATATATATATATATATATATATATATATATATATATATATATATATATATATATATATATATATATATATATATATATATATATTCTCACATGAATAAAGAAAGCTATAAACTTGCCAGTCCTTCTGACTGTCCATGTATTTGCACCTGAAGTAAGTAAGTTGGTGAGGGTCTTCTGCCACTTAGTGGCTCTAAATGCTGTGTCTTACCTGTAGAGCATATATTTGCCCATCAAAGAGAATAGTTGCAATGCTTTCTATATGTGAGGCACCATCTTAACTTAGTTCAAATTTAGCAGTAAGCCCCTTGAAAATTTGTTTCTGAATAGCATGCATGGATCCATGGTTCAATACAGCTGTAACCTTCCAAAAATAATTTTAAGAATGCAAATAATTCAGAAGCTCTTGCTTCCAAACAAATGCATAGATCTTAACTGGGATTACTTAGTTGGGATCACTGTTGAGTAAAAGGCTAAAAATTAGCCTGGCTGCTCTGTTCTCATATATGCATCCAACCAAATTGTGAATCACCATCTGTAAAAGGATGGAGAAATAATTAAGACATTTTCTGGAAGACACTATGTAGAATTTTTCATTATCTCTTTAAAATATTTCAACAGCAAATTGAAATAGGAGCGAGAAATAAATAAATACAGATTGACCTCGTTTAATGTCTGTCCTGTTTAGCAAATATTCAAAGTTGACGCAGGCTGAAAAAGTAACTTTATGACAAGTCCTTGAATTTACAATTATTGCAGTGTCCTTATAGTCAGGTGATCAACATTTAGTACTCTTGGGCTTTTCAACCATCACAGCACCTCAAGTCATGTAATCGTCACTGGTGCACTTCACAACAAGTTTGGACAAGAAGATATGGAGAAGCTGGCAGCAGAATCAGATATCATGGTCATGATGGGCACGGTATTTCACTTCCAAACTATCTCAATAGATGAAAAAACAAAATAAAGTTTGCAAGAAGAGTAGATCATATACCCGGGTGCAAGACTGCACAAAGTGACAAAAGTACATAAATCTTGGTGCATAACACACCAAATTTAAAAGTGGTTGAAGAGAAGAAAGTGTGGATAACTGATGTGATAATATCACGGTATAGTGGAATAGAATACAAAGCATTGGAAAAGATCACAAAATCTAAGAATTGAAATTGAAAGAGTATAGCATAAATCAGCTATAGTCATCCCAATAGTTATGGATGCCATACCAAAGAATCTTAACAGCACTTAGAAAAGCTGTTGACAAACATTTCCATTTCTCAATTACAAAAGGCCACACTGCTTGGATCTGTATACTACGCTGATAGATTACAATATCCTAGTTCTTGGGAAGAATTCAATGTGAGTGAAGGCCATATTTTATAGAAAGTAAACCTAGAATATTTTTCAGAATGATGTGGATACCAGGAACTTTAAAGTCTAAGAAAAGGAGAAACACAGGAAACTTAGGAATTATAGGAATTGCATAATTCTTTAGAATTAAATGCATGCGAGCACTGTTCCCGATTTAAACATCCTATTTTACACAAAATTAATAATGTACGCTACAGATTTACACTTTGACTATAAGAGAGAATCTTTAATTTTAATCTTCCAACTCTGTTATTCTGCTTGTCAATATAGATATGCAGTTATTTGGATCTGGAGTGGCAAAGATACAGAAGGGCTATGGAAATGCTTGCAACCTCTGATTGTGCTCTTTGAAGAAGCCAAATGTGATGTTTTAAAATGACGTGCCAACATGTACAATGAGCACATCTATATTCTCTCTGAAACAACTTTCCTACTGCATATCCAAATAGCTGCACATCCATAATTGAGAGAATTCTGGAAGTTAAGCTGTTTTCCAAAAATGTATTTGTCAAATATAGTGGATTTAGAAAGTTTATACAGTCCTGATAAATGCCATGTTTTTAAAATGTAAAAAAAAAATCAGATGAAGATAAATCACTTCAGAATTTTCCCCACCTTTAATATAACATATAATTTAATCAAAAAAAAAGTGAATTCTTTTAGGGAGAAAAATAACAAAATGTACAATAACATGGTTAGCAAAGTTAATTCAGAGCAATGACATGAGCAACTTGCCCTTGAGGAGACTGGTTGTTTGTTGATGCAGGTAAATCTCAAAATATTTATTTTTACAATTAGTTGTTACATTTACTACCATGGGAAACCTGAAATATACCTTTCATTAAATCAGGGGTATTTGAAAGCGCAGGTCATTACTCTGATTGAAGATTTTAAAAAATAAAGAGCTATAGAAATACACAATGAACTAAATAAATTCTGGTTAAATTTGAGCCCTATTTAGTGATATTAATATTTTCATTAATTGTTTGTACAAATGTTTCAGATAGAAAGAATAAATAGAATTCTAAAAAATTTGCATTTCTCTTCAAGATCACATATTTATATCACATAAATAGCTAGGAGATATTATAAATTGAACTCTAGTACTGAACAAGCTATTGTATTTTATAACTTTATTTCTTCCAACTCTGTGACTATGGCTTGGACCAGATGGGCCAAAGAGGTAACTGGAGGTATTGCTGAACTCCATCTTGTTCCTGTATACTGAATCTCTATCATTTTCATATTCTGTGAACACACCAGCCAAGGTACCCACTCAGAATATAAGGAATTTGCCAATGTGATCCTTTGGGAACTTGAAAACTGTAATACAAACTATGAAAACGATTTGACAACTTTTAGCCAGTGCAAATCACATTTTTTCCTATTGGAAGTGTGCTTCAGCCCTAAATAAACAAGGAATGGTCCTGTCCAACAAGGCATACTTACATTCACCTCTATTTCATTTTCTAATTTCCTGGAAGGAAATGAGATGTGATGCCTTTTCAGTGGCATCCTGTTGCTCTGGAATTTTCCCATGAAAGGAACAAAACTTCACTACCATATTTTTTTTTACATATATTAACTTATTTTAACCAGAAAGCATGTTGATGCTTCCACGCCTACTGTTTTTATTATTTTTAAGTTGTCCTTTTTTTGTCCTATGACATTACAGTGGATATAAAAAGTCTACACATCCACATGCAAGGTTGAAATGTAAAAAAAATCAGACCAAGATAAATCACTTCAGAATTTTTTCCATCTTTAATATAACATATAAGCAGTGGATTGTTAAACACAGTGGACATAGAAAGTTTATATGCTCCTGATAAATGCCGTGTTTTGAAATGTAAAAAAAAAATCAGATGAAGATAAATCACTTCCAAATTTTTTCCACCTTTAATATAATATATAATTTAACCGAAAAACAAACTGAATTCTTTTAGGAGGGAAAAATAACAAAACGTACAATAACATGGTTAGCAATGTTAATTCAGAGCAATGACATGAGCAGCTTGCCCTTGAGAAGACTGATTGCTTGCTGATTCAATTGAAAAATAAACTGAAATCTTTTAGGGGGAAATAACAGTTTAAAAAACTAGAATAATTAACAGCATAAGTGTTCATACCCTCTTATAAGAGGGATGTAGCTGTGTTTAGAACTAACAAATTACATTCAATCCGATGTTAAATAGTAGTCAGCACATACCTGCCATCCATTCAAGTGACTCTGATTAAGCCCATATAAAGTTCACCTATATATTTTGTCTCTAGTAATGAATGTTTTTAACTCATGTTGCATCAAGTGTTTCAATGTCCTGATTGAGTACTTTAAGAAAATTTCAATGCCATCAATATTTATATATTTATTTGCCATAAATTATTTATATATTTATTACCTACAGGTGATTTTTTTTTTGTTATCATTGGTTAGAGCTAGTTGAAGGAAGGAAGGGGTTGGGATGAGGGAGTTGAAGAGTTTATGTTCAGATCCCAAGAGTTATCTTGTAGATAAAAAGACTACTCTCTGCTTACTGAATGTGTGCAACTATGTTTAATATTTTTGCTGTATCTTCATCCCTTGAAAGGTAATGTTATATACTATTTGTACTGTGCTCTTATTTTTGAGGTACACCATGCAATCAATTACATTACAAATGTTACACTATACAGCTTTGAGGCTGCTTGCTCAGTTCTGAACACAAGTATTTTTGCTGCTATTTATTTATTTATTATAAATCCAGAGTGGTTGCTTATTTCTCTGTTGAGCCTAAGAGAATGCTACTAAAGAAGCATTCTTAATTTTGGGGTTTTGCAACTAAAGTTTCTTTTTTCTTTTTGGTAATTTTTATGCATTATAGGTAATAACAACCCCACGCACTTCTGTAGTTGTAGGAGAACATCAGGCTTGCTTTGAGTTCCACTGTTTCTATGGCTAAACACAGATGCTGCCTTTTAATCTGAATTTATCCTGACATCTCTCAAAAACTGAATCAGTTACAAATCAAATGGGATTTCTTTCTGAGGCAGAAATCAGCTTTTCATCTAGGAGCTCAAGAAGATGTACACTGGACAAGCTGGAGTATTGAGACATGGACTAAATCTAAAAATCAAGAGGTATCTGATGGCACCTTTCCAAATAAACATATTTTATTTAAAAGCAGTTTATCAGATTGATTTTTGGCTACCACAGACTATACAGGTCTCCTTCAGTGCTTAGTCTACTGTTATCTGTAAAATGTAATGGTCAAATTGGAAATTAAGCCTGGATTTTCCCACTTGTAATAATGACACTTTGATTCTCATTATACAGATTTATAATATTCCAGTTTCTAATAAAAATCCAGTACACCTTTAAATCACACATCCTTATTAGTCTCCGATTTTAACTGAAGAGTAAATTAAGTGCTAGATATTCCACAATTAGGACACCTACTACTGAGAAGGAGTTATCTATTTCTTACTACAAAGTATAGTTCATATAATGGAAACATATAAAGAATAGCCTCTGTCCATCTCAATATATGGATAGATAAACACAGATGTAGTCCCCTCACTGGATGGTTAAAATAAGAACTCTAAATTAGGCTTGCAGCTGTGCTATCCATGCCAGAGAAACCACTTGCACCTCCAATAAGAAAAGCTGATCAAAGACTTCCTGCATTCTGTATAGTAATTTCTTCATAGGGAAGTCCTTATCCAAAAGAGAATAAGCAGTATATTCAAGAAAGCAACTGACACCTTTCAACAGGGGTCTGGAAAAAATAAGTGGCTAAACTGATTAATCTATCTACTGGTTTAAAGCTCTCAAATGTTTGCTTTTACTTTAATTATTTTAATTTGTTTTCTTAATTTACTTCTTAGCATAAGTAGTCTATGTGGGGACTGTTGTTCCAGATATTCTAAAATATGACTTGCAGAAGACCAAAAATAAGTCTTTTTCATTTTGTATCACTTCAGCAGTATATTTTCTGGTTGCCATTAAGCAGAATTTCTATCTTCCAATTTGTTTACAGATTGAGACATTCATAGAGAATCGTGGCTAATACAGATCTCTGAAAGACAGCATCTGAATCATAAATACAGATAGTCCTCAACTTACAACAGTTCATTTAGTGACCGTTCAAAGTTACAATAATGCTGAAAAAAGTGAGTTATGATAGGTTTTTTTCATACTTATGACCACTGCAGCATCCCCAGGGTCACGTGGTCAAAATCTGGATGCATGGCAACTGGTTCATATTTATGACAGTTGCTGTGTCCCGGGGTCATGTGATCAACTATTGCGATCTTCTGACAAGCAAAGCCAACGGGGAAGCCAGATTCATTTAATAACTGTGTTACTAACTTAACAACTGCAATGATTCACTTAACAACTGTGGCAAGAAAGGTCATAAAATGGGGCAAAACTCACTTTGCAGGTCTCAGCAACAGAAATGTTCCAGTCCTTTCAGCCAGGAACAGGCCCGGGAGTCTCACAGCCTCCCCGCCCCTTCATGGCCAGACAGGATCGTCCGTCCAACAGACCGGGTCCTCCAAACCATCCAATTTAGTCTGTCCCTGGAATTCGTAACAGTCTAATGAGGCATTTCATCTGTTGCCTCCAGTCACAGAATTTGATCAAATGGGGCCTCATGCAAGGGTCTGAATTTCCACATTGCATACCGGAAATTCAAAATGCAAACACTCTAGTCCATCCTGAGCAGCATCAGAAAAGGAGACTTCCTGACGTCCATAGACCTCATGGAAGCATATCTCCACATCCCTATCCTTCCCGACCACCGGCGATTTCTCACGTTGTTACATAGGCCACCACTACCAGTACAGGGCCCTACCGTTCGGACTCTCCTCAGCTCCCAGGGTATTCACCAAAATCCTGCGGTGCTTGTGGCACACCTGGTCCCGGTATGCATTCAATGCTACCTGGACGACATTCTCATCCAGTCATCCTCCCTTCTGTCGTCCCAGTCGGACCTGACTTTGTCAATCCAGATCCTTCAACAGCACTGATTTTCGGTGAACTTCCAAAAGAGTCACACAGTTCCCTCGATCAGAATCCTACACCTGGGCACCGTCATAGACACAGTTGGTTGCCTGGTTTATCTATCAAAAGACTTTTGGGACAGTATCCGGGACCTGGCGCTAAAGGTATGCTGGGAACGTTTAGTGTCGCTGGCCCTACTTTCCCAACTCCTGGGAAAGATGGCTTCTTGTATTGCCATAATCCCTTGGTCCAGACGCCATTCCAGGAGTCTCCAATGATTTCTGCTCCCATTCCAGAGGTTGGGCACCACTTCATCCAACCAGCAGGTGAGGGTTCCTACCCAAACCCTCAGTTCCCTCTGCTGGTGGTTCTCACCAGCGATAGCCAGGGGGTCACCTTTCAAGGAACCTGTCCGTCTCACACATACGACAGATGCCAGTCTGTTTGGTTGGGAAGCTCACCTTCGGTCTCTGTTTTCCCAGGGCTGATGGTCCCAAGCAGACCTGAGCCACAACATCAACTAGTTGGAGCTCAGAGCCATACACCTAGCTCTCCGCCACTTTTGCAGCGAAGTTGCGAAACAGCACATGCTGGTCCTTAGGGATGTGGCAGAGAAAGTCCACGTGAACCGGCAAGGGGGCTCCCGGTCCAGGTCCCTCATGGCCAAGCCCAGTTACTGGGCTCCTGGGCAGAGGCCAACCTTTCCTCCCTCGGAGCCTAGCACATTTCGGGGGAGGTGAACCGGCAAGCAGACTTCCCGAGCAGATTGCTTCAGAATGGTGTCTGCATCCGGATCTCTTCGCAGAGATGTCACAAAGGTTTGGCCATCCGGTCCTCGATCTGTTCGTTTCGCCGGCGAACACTCAGCTCCCAAGATTCTTTTCCCGGTTTCCATCCCCGGGAGCAGATGCCCTTCGAACCCCATGGCCAGAAGGTCTACTCTACGCATTTCCCCCTCTCCCACTAATTCCGGTGGTCATTCGCAAACTGCTCCAGGAACGAGCGGGGGTCATCTTTGTGGCCCTGTACTGGCCTCGGACACCTGGTTCGCCGACCTGGTGAACATCTCCCGCTTTGCCCCATGGAAAATCCCGCCGGATCGTGTGTCTCTCCACCAGGGGATTCTACGACACCCGGAACCCCAGTGGCTACAGTTAGCCGCCTGGTACTTGAATGCCGCATCATGACCCAGGAGTCGTTCTCAGCACGGCCAATTTCCATGATCCAGGCCGCGCAGAGGCCGGCAACCAATCGCATCTATGACTCCACATGGAGGAATTTTTGCCATTGGTGCGGGCGGCGGCAACTGGATATCTCAGACTTGACAATTCCACGGATATTGGAATACTTTCTCGACAGACTTGACAGGGGCCTAGCCCCTGCTACCATCCGTAGACAGGTGGCGGCCCTATCAACCTTACTTACCTGTTCCAATTCGGTCCCTCTGGCCCACCATTCCAGGAAACACACCTTTCTCAAGGGCGCCATCAACACCAAGCCACACGTGGTATACAGGTATCCCTCTTGGGAATTACCTCAGGTCCTACGGGCCCTCACCACATCGCCTTTTGATCCCCTTACAACTAGTGCTCTAAGATCCTTGTCCCACAAGTTCGCCTTCCTGATTGCTATCATGTCAGCCAGGCGCATTTCTGAGCTGGCTGGTCTATCGATCAGGGATGAACTTTGTATCTTTCACCGGGACCAGGTGGTCCTTCGGTTGGATCCCACATTCGTGCCCAAGGTAAACTCGCTTTTTCATAGGGCCCAGGAAATTATTTTGCCAATTTTTTGTCCCAATTCTTCCCATGACGTGGAGCGGCAGTGGCACACACTGGACGTCCGTAGGGTGCTGTGCCGATACATCAAGCGAATGGTGTCCTTTCGCAAGTCTGAGGCCCTCTTCGTTTCCTTCCACCCCGCCTCTCTAGAACAGAAGGTGTCTGCCTCCACTATAGGCAGGTGGGTCAGGGCTTGTATTGTGGAGGCGTACCAGTCTTTTCCCCTGCTAGCTCCAAGTCATATTACGGCCCACTCCACTCGCAGCACTGCGACCTCTGCAGCATGGGCCACTCAGGCGTCCATCGAGGAGATTTGCAGGGGCCCGACATGGTCTTCGCCCTCCCCATTTGTCCGCCATTACAAGATTGACCACTTTGCTTTCACGGACGCCTCCTTTGGTCAGAGGGTCCTTCAGGAGGTGGTTTCCGGGGATGTGCACCCGGCCTTATCTGTTTCTCCCCCACTGGGACAGTTGGCTTTGGTATGTGCCATTGGTGGATTCTCCATCTCCTATGCTGGAGAAGGGGCGTTGTCTTACCGGAACGCCTTTTCTCAGCACAGAGATGGAGAATCCACAACCACCCTTAAGGTCAGTTAGGCCAGGGTTAGGGGTCTGAGACCCAACACCTCGTACTATCATCAGCCACTTTCGCCCTTGTCAAGACTGGGTTCTCCTAGCAACAGGGGGCCTGACAAGTTTGGCTAACATGGTCTCAAGAGTAGGTACACAGAGAAGGGGCGTTGACTTACCTGAACGCCTTTTCTCAGCACGGAGATGGATAATCCACGCAGTGGGTTGAGACTGTATTCCTGGCCAATCAGATCAGTCAGCCAAAGTTGCCACGCCCCGTCTTGGACCATGATCCTCCAGTCTTGACTCGAGCGCAGCCATTGACTGACAGTAAGACGTTTTGGCTCCACTAAATATATCCTATTATTCTAGTCTATAAGGGTGGGTGTGGATTATCCATCTCCGTGCTGAGAAAAGGCGTTCAGGTAAGTCAACGCCCCTTCTCCAGCACTGGAGATGGATAATCCACGCAGTGGGACATACCAAAGCCTATTGTCCCTTGGGTTGGGGAATAGACTGGTCCCGTGTGCAACTTTGGTCTAGCACCTGCTGGAGAACCCTCCTACCGAAGGAGGCCTCTGCAGAGGAGTACCTGTCGATTTTGTAATGACGAATGAATGGAGAGGGCGAGGCCCAAGTGGCTGCCCTGCATACCTCTTCAATAGAAGCCTGCATGGCCCATGCTGCTGAGGTGGCAGCACTCCTTGTGGAATGGGCCGTGATATGCTTGGGGACTTGCAAGGACTCCGCCTGGTATGCCCCCGTGATGCATGCCCTAATCCACCTACCGATGGTAGAGGACGAGACCTTCCGGCCCCTAGTAGCAGGGTTGAAGGATATGAAAAGCGCTTCCGAGCGTCGGAATTCCGCTGTGCGTGAAATGTAATGTCTTAGTGCCCTGCGTACGTCCAAGGTGTGCCATTGTTGCTCCAGGGGATGAGCTGGGTTTGGACAGAAGTCTGGTAGGACTATTTCCTGTGATCTGTGAAAAAGGGAGTTGACCTTTGGAATGAATGAAGGGTCTATTCTTAGGACTACCTTGTCCCTGTGAAAATGGCACAGGTCCTTCCTCATTGAGAGAGAAGCTAACTCGGATATCCGCCGAGCTGACGTGATGGCTACCAAGAATGCTACCTTATGGGTCAGATAGCGAATGTCACATGTTTTGAGTGGTTCGAAGGGCGCTCTGGTAAGAGCTTGTAGTACTCGTGGTAGTTCCCACGATGGATACCTATGCACGGTTGGCGGTCTGATGTTTGCAGCCCCCTTGAGGAAGGATCGTATTAAGGGATGCTTGCCCAAGGATTCACCGGGGCTGGCAGAAAGTATAGTTGAGAGGGCGGCGATTTGCCTGCGCAGTGTGTTTGGCGAGAGGTCCCTCTCTAGGCCATCTAGTAAAAATTCTAGGATCTTGGGAATTGTGATCCCTTCGAGTAACAATTCCTGTTTAGAGCACCATGATTGGAAGCTTCTCCACGTGGCCTCGTAGATACGGTTCGTGGAGGGGCGCCTTGATGCCTGTATGACCCTAATTACACCCTGTGAGCAAGCCCCCTTGGCTAAAATTGACCGTTCAAGAGCCAGACGGCTAGTTGTAGCCATTGTGGCTCTGGGTGGGAGATCTCCCCCTGCTTGAGGGAGATCCTCTCCGGAGGAATCCGCCATGGATTCGTGCGGGAGAGACTCCTCAAGTCTGCGAACCAAGGTCTCCTTGGCCAATAAGGGGCCACAAGGATTACCTCGGCCCTTTCCCGCAGAATCTTGCGTACTACCGCCGGAAGGAGAGGTAAGGGTGGAAACGCGTACAGGAGCCCCCTTGGCCATGGGCTCCGTAACGCGTCCGTCTGCTCTGCTCCCTTGGATGGGAATCGGGAGAAGAAGCGAGTTAGGTGGGCATTGGAAGGAGAGGCAAAAAGGTCCACCTGGGGAAGCCCGAAGCGGTGACAGACCTCCCTGAAGATCCTCGGGTGTAGTTGCCACTCCGAGTGATCTATTGTTGATCTGCTCAACAGATCTGCTTGGATGTTTGCCTCCCCCGATATGTGGTCGGCCTTTATGGAGGCCAGATTTTGTTCCGCCCAGGCCCCCAGTAGGAGGGCCTCGGCCGAGAGCGAGCGAGAGTGTGTGCCCCCCTGACGGTTTATGTGGGCCTTGGCTGTCACGTTGTCCGTCAGGACCAGTACGTGCCTGCCTTTTATGCTGCTGTGAAAATGCCTTAACGCTAGGTGAATAGCCCGCAGCTCGAGCCAGTTTATGTTGTGTCGGAGATCCACCGCTGACCAGCGGCCCTGTGTCCACTTGGTCCCCAAGTGGCCTCCCCAGCCGAATAAGCTCGCATCTGTTGTGACTACTACTCTGTCTGGTTCCCTGAAGGGGGACCCCCTGAGGAGAGCTGGAGATAGCCACCACCTGAGGGAGTGTCGTACTCTCAGAGGTATGCCTACCCTCTTCCGGGATGCACTGATTTGTTGTCTCTGAAACGGGAGCATGAACCATTGCAGTTCTCTTGAGTGCAGCCTTGCCCAAGGAACTATTGCTATGGTCGATATCATCTTCCCTAGCAGCTGGGAGAGGCAGACCAGCGTCACTGACTGACCGCGGCTTACCTGTTTTACGGCTTTCTTTATGCTGCTGAGGCGTTCCTGTGATAGGTACACCTTGCATTCCTTTGTGTCTATGACCGCTCCCAGGTGGAGTATTCTCGTAGTTGGGGTTAGATGGCTCTTTGGAAAGTTCACCGAGAAGCCGTGGTCCTGCAGCATTTTTATCACTAACTTTAGGTCCGCCCGAGACTGCTGGGCGGACGATGACTGGATTAGAATATCGTCCAGGTAGCACTGGACTCTGACTGGTACGTTTCTTAGTTGTGCTGCCAGAACCGCCAGAATCTTGGTGAACACCCTGGGCGCTGATGACAGGCCGAATGGAAGTGCCCTGTATTGAAAATGGTGCCCCCTGTAGGCAAACCGTAGAAAGCGGCGGTGAGCCAGAGAGATAGGGATGTGCAAGTATGCCTCCGTGAGGTCGATCGATGCCAGAAAATCCCCTTTCCTTACGCTTCCAAGGATGGAGCGTAGTGTCTGCATTTTGAATTTGCGGTATTTTATGTAGAAATTTAGCCTTTTCAAATCCAAAACGGCTCTCCAACCCCCCGAGGGTTTTGGGACCACGAAGAGGATAGAATAAAACCCCTGGTCTCTCTGGTTCATAGGCACCGGCTCTACGGCCCGTATGTTTAGAAGGTGCTGAACGGCCTCGTTCATGAGCCTTCTCTTTGTTGGGTTTGTGGGACAGGGGCACGGGCGGAAGCGGTTCGGGGGCTTTGAGAGAAATTCTAGATATAGACCATGACGTATGGTGTTCCTGACCCATACGTCCGTGGTGGTCTCTTCCCACTGGGGAGCAAACCCTGCTAGTCTGCCCCCTATGGGAAGGTCTGGGCGGGAGTCATCTGGTACGGCGGAAGGGGCGGTTGTTCCCCCGAAAGGGCCGTCTTCCCTGTGTTTGCCTATGTCTTGTGTTCTGTCTGTCCCCCTGTCTTTCCCTATCCTGTCTAGCTTGGAAGGGTTGGGAATTTTGAAAGTAGTTGACCCTGGCTTCCGTACGAAAGGATTGTTTCCTTCCCCAGGAGCCGGGTCTCTTGTCCTGCCTTTTAAGCATGTGTTTAAGGACCTTGCGCTTGTCCTTGTTCTCTGTCAGGTATGGCGTTAGTGCCTCACCAAACAGCTTTGCCCCTTGGTACGGAGCCGAAGCCAATTTCCACTTGGATTTGGTATCCGCCTGCCAGTTCTTTAGCCAGAGGATGCGCCTGCTCGTGTTGTTTGCCGCCATTGCCTTGGCTGAAAACTTGGTCGCTAAACAGTGTTGCGTCCGACGCATATTCCGTGGCCGCTACCATTTTGCTGAGTTCCTGATGAGTGCGTATATCTTCCATGGGAACCCGGCCCTGTAGCTCACGGAGCCAACAAAGTGTGGCTCTGGTGAAAAAGGACGCGGAGGTAGACGCCCTGGTAGCCCAAGCTATTGCCTGGTGCGTTCTCCTGTAGTTGGACTCACTCTTTCGGTCCTCGGCTTTAAGAGCCTCAGCAAAATCTCCTGATATGGCCGTGTCCGATATCAGGGGACCTATGGGTTCGTCCACCACCGGCACCTCTAATGTTCCCTCTAGCTCCTTTGCTACGTTAAATAGCTTCCTCTCCGCATTGCTAGGAAGCGGTAGGGAGGTTGGCGCTGCCCACTGTTTCCTTATTGTGTTTAGGAACATGGTCGGGCATGGTATGCGGTGTTGAGTGGTTACCTTTTCGGCGAACGTCGGCTCAGCCTCCGTGTCAACTGTGACAGGCTCCGCTGGTGTCCCATGCCCCAGATGGGCTGTGGCCTCAGCCTTGCGCAGAATAGTAACAAAAAGAGAAGGGTTAAACAGGCCGCTGAAGGACGGCCCTTGAGGTGAGGTGTCCTCCTCCTCCTCAGACATTTGAATCCCTTGTGACGTACCTGGCTGGTCCAGGTAAGCTTCCTCAGAGACCGACGAGTCTGAGACGGAGGAGAGGTCCTGATGGTCCTCCGTTTCCTCCCGATGCCTCGTTCTAAGTCCTAGAGACTTGGCTTTTGAAGTTTGAGCCCTGGCCTCAAATGCACGGTCCACTGCCTGTGCTATTAGGGTAGCTAGCAGATCCCCCGTCAATGCAGGAGGAGTGACCATTGCCTGGGACCCTGCAGGTGCTGTGGTTAGCATGGTCCTCGGGGTTTCCTGCAACCTCCGTGGGGAGGGGGATCGGGAGAGCGATGAGAATTCGCCTATCCCACCCTCTGTTTGGGACTGTGATGAGCTCCCTAATGACCAAATGGCCCGTGGGGATGAAGGGAGACCCAGCGGTAGATCAGAACCTATTCCCCCATTCTGCCTATTTTCAATTCTGGCCCTTTTCTGGGCTCTGTCGAACTCTTTTTCTAGGGCTTGGTGTCTTCTGATTGCCTGTTTGTCAGCCTTCTTTGATGACTTCCTTGCAGCCTTTCTAGGGGCTGCAGAGGATTCCGAATCCTCTGAAGCAGGTGCTCCAGAGGATGAAGGCGGGGCTCCAGTGGAGGGAATGATTGCTTCCTCCATTCTCCACTAACGCTGGGCCGCGATAGGGGGGACCCAGGTAGTAGGAGAGCTCCAACTTTGAGTAAGGACAGGCGCACTACTGGGGGCGTCTGGAACTCAGGAGCAGACTCTGCCAAATTGTCAGAGTTAGTCACTGTGCACGGATAAGAACAGGCACGCTAATGGGAATGCCTGGAACCCGGCTTGACTATGGTGGGTAAGGACAGGCACGCGACTGGGGATGCCTGGAACCCACCACTAAATCCAGAGGCGTACGGGCCACTAATGGGGGACCCGAAGTCTGGAAGGAGCCAAAGGCAACTAAACACAGTTAGTTATGAAAGGTTCTTATTTACTTTAGGTAGAAGACACCAAGTCCTGGCATCAGTAGCTATGTGTCTGATTTGAATGTCTCTGAATGACTAATAGATGCTTTAGTACCCCAGTACTGCTTGCCTATTATTCACTCCAGCGGCTGAACCTAGCTTCCTTAAGGAACTTTAACTCCCCTGTTTGGACAAAAAATATGGCCGCCGCTGCCAGGAAACTACTGCGCATGTGTTAACAAGGCTGCCTATGCCACGTGCGGTTGTAACAAAGAGCTGCGCGTGCTTCCAGCTGTGCAGACAATGGCGCCTCGTTTAAAAAATCCTGAGCAGCCTGGAGTGAAAAGACTGCTCCTTCGCACGCCAGCTGTTTCCCTTAATCAATCTCCCTCCCAGCATGCGTCCCCTTTGTCCTCCGCTTCCCTCGCTAACTGCTTGCCTTTCTGTCTTTTTTTTTTTTTTTTTTTGTTTGTTTTAAACGCGAGGGGTTGCCCGAGCCTCCCCCCCGTTTGTTTAAGGCGGCTGCCGGCTGTTGGAAGGTGGCTGGGGTTGGTTAGGGAGGGGAGTTAGGGATTTCCCCCTTTTAAGTGGGGGAGGTTTCCCCTGTAGGAATCTGACTTCCTGAGTTTTACAATTTAGCAAGGAAATTTTTGAGTGGTCAATTAAATTGAATTAAATTATCTCTAATTAACTTTTAAACTAAGCAATTTCAGCTACTAGAAAAAATCCCCCCCTAATGGAAAGGAACTATACCTGCCCAGGAGCCAAAAGTTCTAGATGTGTCTTCATGGCGAGATCAGTCAAGACTGGAGGATCATGGTCCAAGACGGGGCGTGGCAACTTTGGCTGACTGATCTGATTGGCCAGGAATACAGTCTCAACCCACTGCGTGGATTATCCATCTCCAGTGCTGGAGAAAACCCATTGGTGGATTCTCCATCTCCGTGGTTTAGGTAAGACAACACTCCTTCTAAATCAAGCTATTCTTCCTTGAATTTAGTTATATTTGTATGATGGGTATATATGGTCAATTTTGTTGTTGCAACTCATTACCTCATGTTAAATTCCCAATCTACTATCTTGGCCAGGGTTTCTCTTTTCCAGTGTTATGAGAACTTCGTTTTTGCAGCAATCAACATATACAGGTAGTTCTTGACTTACAACAGTTCATTTAGTGACTATTCAAAGTTTGAATGGCACTGAAAAAAGTGACTTATGACCATTTTTCAACTTACGACCTTTGTAGTATCCCCGTAGTCACGTGATCAAAATTCAGCTGCTTGGCAACTGACTCATATTTATGGTGGTTGCAGAGTTCCAGGGTCGTAAAATGGGGCAAAACTCACTTAACAAATGTTTTATTAGCAACAGAAATTTTGGGCTCAATTGTGGTCCTAGGTAGAGGACTATCTGTATCTTAGTAAACTATAAAATTTTCATTTTTCTGGAATTATCCTTATAAAAATATCTGTGTTTTCAATTCAAATTTCATTTCAGGACAACTTCTTAAATATTATGACATATATTATGATATATTTCCTTTCAGTACTTTTGAGATATTTTTAACATAACAATTACATGTAATAAAATATTTTTCTTTGTTATGGCATTTCCCAACATTACTGATATTATGCTTTGTGGCAATCAATGGCATTTTCTTAAATTTGGTCTCCATATTGTATTTCAGTATCAATTTATAAGTATGTCCTACTAAGCTATGTTGGTTTTGTACAAGCATTTGAAATTTATCTTTCTCTAACTCCCTTTATTTTTCAAGTTATTAGCGGGTACATTAACCATGGTTAAGTTCCTCCATGAAAGTTATTTCCTGAATCTGGTTTTGTCATATTGGAATATACACTTAAAACTTTTTTATGGTAAATGTTTTCAGCATAAACAGCATTAGACTGCTATGCTAACGGTGAGATTTCCAAATAAGCCTTACTTTTACTTTTAGAAGATTCTAAGTTTTTGAACAAATTTTTTCTTATAATATGTCCTTCAATTCTTTTTTTTTTGTACAATAGACAGCAATAATATCCATTTAGCTAGGTTTACTCCTTGTATAATTGGCCTGCTTCTTGAAAATGTCTATTATCCATAATTGGCAAATTGCCATGAGATTATCTATGATAGGAGATTCAAAAATTCTTTTGAGTCTTGCAAAATTCTGAATCTTACCTCTTGTTCTTTCATTTCTGCATATAAATTTGTCAACTGTTCTTTGCTAGTCATGTAGATTTTTATCTGAAATCAAATCAAATCCATTTGGAATAGAAAATTCATCTTGGTTAAATGTTTATTTTGTTATATCGCAGTGAATCTTAGCCAAGAAAGTTTTAAACTCTTCCACCTTTCTAGCAGTTTTAATTCTTTCCATAATTTGTTGTAATTATTTTGAAATATGTCTTTGTTATATCCAGTCAAATGAAGCCCTATGTATTTCACTCTTTTGCTCTCTCACAGCTAGTTTGTCTTCTTCTTCAGAGCTTCAGTGCCTTGGTAGTTTTCTTTTCATTAATTTTTATAACCAGAAAGGCAGCCAAATCTTTAATTATTTGCAACAAGATATATGGAGCTTTGCTGTTGCATAATTGTTACTACTACATTGACCGCCTGGCACTTCATTTTTTATTCCTAGTCTTAAATTTTGATTCTGAATATTTGCTCACTTTTAAGATCTTGTTTGGTAGAACTCTCAGTAGCAAGAGAGAGAATGGAAGCCCTATTCTTGTTCCATTTACTGTAGTTTTGCTGTCTGCTAATTTTTTTCAATAATTTTGCTGAAAACTATTATTAAAATTAATACAACTACATATACATTAAAACTATTTTTAAGATGCAGAAAAAAGAAAGAAAAAGGAACTTCTCACAAGTATAATTAACATTAACAACTTATCACTATGGTCTTAAAATGCAACCAAACATCTCTTCATTTCATATCTCATCCAATTCCCTACAGGCTCATCTCTAAATCCTTGTTCTCTCCACATTAATCAGCAAAGAATTAATGCAGTAAGGATATCAGAAATAACAAAAATATTAAAACTGTACTCTTACACACAATTTGAATTCTTTCTTTTATATTTGTATCTCCATTTCTATTTAAATAAATCCCTATTTCTTGTCTTCAAATAGTCGAATTCCAATTACAGTAATAAAAAAGTTTTAAACATTGCCAAAAATAATGATCATCTAGTCCCAATAAAAAAGCCATGAAATATCAACAGTAGCAATACATTTGTTATCAAAAATAATGCAAGTATTAAAACTATATCTACTACACCCAATTTGTATCTTTCCTTTTATATTTACAGCTCCATTTCTATTTAAACAAATATTTCCTCGTTCAAACAGTCAAAAGTCCAATCCCAGTAAAAAAATTAAAGATTATCAGAAGTATCTATCATTATCCAGTCACCATCAAAAAGCCATTAGACATCAACAGAAATAACAACTCATTACTTTAACCTCAATCAAATAAATCTTGTATTTTGTAAATCCATTTTAGTTTTCAGTGACACTTATTCCTCTTCAATAATACCTTCTAATTGTAGTAAAGAGTTAATATTTCAGAAACCTGCTGGACCCATTCATCAAACAATTTCTGTAAGGTAACTATCTGGTGCCCTCTGGAGTCTTACCCTCAAAATCTTCTTCAAAATCTATAGATGTGGAAAAATAAAGAAATCCGCTGGAAGAATCATGATATGTTTTGGGGTCCTGACAGGTACCATGGCTGACCCAAATTTACAATCTTTTTTTGCAGCAGTTATAAAGCAAGTCCATTCATTCATGTGGTCGGTTTTTATCAAAAGGGGGGCAGAAACTAGCAAAAACTATCATAACTAATGATTGTGTAATCCCAGAGTGCTGTAACTGGAATGCATCCAAAATGTGGTCATGTGACTGCAGAATTGAGGGTCAGTGTTGTCATCAGAACTCCTGAACCAGAATTTATTTTATGGGATCCCTGATGTTGTCTGAACTTGGACATTTTCTTGCAGATGTTTCATTATCCAAGTAGATAATACCATCAATGCTCTTGATTTATATACTAATGGTTTGCACTGTTGGTGTATTTGTTTTTCTTATTGGGGGGTACTATAACTTTGAACTGTTGCTAAGTGGCAGGATGTTATGCAAGGACTATTTATAGTTCAAAGTACAAACAAAAGAAATTTTCTCACAAGAAAGGATCCTTTAAATCAGTGGTTCTCAACCTGTGGGTCGGGACCCCATTTGGGGTCGAACGACCATTTCACGGTCAGTCATTTTTTTCCCTTTTCCTTAGCTTTGCTACTCCCTTTTATTCTATTGGCTTTTGAAAGCCAATAGATTAGACTCTCTTGAATAGAGTCTAATTCTATTGGCTTTCAAAAGCCAATAGGAATTGTCCAGGCTGTCTCTGCCCTGCTGAGCCTGCCAAAAGTCCCATTCTGCAAACGGTGCTGCAAGTTGTCTGCAGCGAAGACAAGCTGTCTGGAAGTTTTCACCCCTCCCTGCTGAGCAATTATTAAAAATGTAAGTAAAAGAGGGCCAGGGGTGGGGGATGGGAGGCCGGCGGGCGCAGGGATGGTTGCTGGCACACGTGGGGCCAGGTGGGTGCTTTACGTCCCTTGGTCTGGGCCAGCTGGTGGTCGGCCTGCTCTGTCTCTGCCGCTTGCCAGCTACGCCTCGGTTGGCGCAGGGGGCGGCACCACGCATGTGTGGCACTCCCGGGCAGGGAAAGTCCTCGACTTACGACCGGTTGGGGGTCGCAGCATTAAAAAGGTTGAGAACCACTGCTTTAAATTAAGTCCTTTTGAACTTCAATCTTTTAAAAACTTTCTAAAATCAACATTGTTGTATATTCCAAAAGGAAAATTCTTACAAAATTTTAAACTTCTAATTTATTTTCTTACGAGACTGAAGAATTCAGCAAATACAATCAGTTTCGCAGTTCTGAAGTTTTTCAATATTTAACAAGCACACACACACACACACACACACACACACACACACACACTATAGTAACCACACAGTGATTAAAAAGATGAGGCTTTGTCAAAGTGACACCACAGAGCAGGGGTGTCAAATTGCCCGCCCACGGGCTGGTTGCATCATACAGAGGCCATGCCTACCCCAGCTTCGGCAATGCAAACAAAGTCGCAATACATCGCGACATGTCACATGATGTGATGAGTTTGACACCCATGCCATAGAGGGTTCCTTGGGCACCGGGATGATAGTAGAGCATTTGAAGCAAGAAGGGACATAAGACATCTCCAGTGATTTATCTGGGTAAAGATGGGGGCCAGTTGATCAGCACAGACTTTCAACATACTAGATACCAAATTATATAGGCAGGAGTTAAAATAGACTCTTTTATAAAATTAGAATCCAATATAATATTGAATCTTTCAAGCCCCTTCTGTAATCCATTATTACTGGACAGGCATAATTACAATATATCAGTCACTATCATCCTTGTCCCAGCAACCCCTCTCCCAAAAAATGGCAATCATTACTTTAATTACAATAGACAAACTATTTCCATTCCAACACAACTAGAGGGCTTTAACAAAGTTACATTTTCTACTTAAGAAATCCCAAATTGAAATTATAAATAAAAATTTATGCTAGACACAACTTCAAGTAATACATAGACTCCCCGACTGATTATGTTTGTTGTATCTTTCTTTTATAACTAATTAAAATTTGGTCTTAACTTCTAAACCTTTAATTCATATTTTATTTTTCAACTTTAAAGCCCTTCACAATTTTAGAGCTATTTAACTCTACTATACAAGGAAGATCTGACATGAAATCTGTTAATTGATTTGGAACAGACTATCAGTATAACATAAATAATACATATTTCATTTCTCTCATGACCCCCCCCCAAAAAAATCTTACCTACCAAGATTTAAATGATGAGATGGAATGTGTAGCTAGAGAAGAAGAGGGAGGGAGGATCTTGCCAATCACACCACTGCTTCCCAGGGAAGAGGCAACATATTCCAGAGAGGCACAAAATAAAAGATTGTGCAGTCCCAAACTGGATACAGGATGGAGGAAAAGGTTCAGGGTAGCCATATCCTAGGATCTCCCAGGGTATATCAATTAGGTTAGAACAGCGGTTCTCAACCTGTGGATTGCGACCCCATTTGGGGTCGAACAACCATTTCACGGGGGTTGCCAAACAATGCAGTCCACCATTTTTCCCCCTTTTTCTTAGCTATGCTACTCCCTTTTATTCTATTGGCTTTTGAAAGCCAACAGAATAGACTCTCTTGAATAGAGTCTAATTCTATTGGCTTTCAAAAGCCAATAGGAATTGTCCAGGCTGTCTCTGCCCTGTTGAGCCCGCCAAAAGTCCCATTCTGCAAACGGTGCTGCAAGTTGTCTGCAGCGAAGGCGAGCTGTCTGGAAGTTTCCACCCCTCCCTACTGAGCAACTACTAAAAATGTAAGTAAAAGAGGGCCAGGGGTGGGAGGTGGGAGGCCGGCAGGCGCAGGGAGGGTTGCTGGCGTGCATGGGGCCCGGCAGGTGCCTTACCTCCCTTGGGCTGGGCCAGCTGGTGGCCCAGCCGGTGGTCGCCCTGCGCCGTCGCTGCCCCTTGCCAGCTACACCTCGGCCGGCACAGGGGGCGGCACCATGCATGCGCTGAGCTCCTGGGCAGGGAAAGTCCTAGACTTATGACCGGTTGAGTAGTCCTCGACTTATGACCGGTTGGGGGGTCACAGCATTAAAAAGGTTGAGAACCACTGGGTTAGAAGGTTATAACTTTAGTCTGACAAGATTCTGTCTATTAGATATAAGCAAAGAAAGAATTAGACTCAACTGGATTTCACTGTGTCATCTTTGCCCTGACAATGATTTATTTATAATTATATAAGACTTAAAAACCATCTCCAATAAGGTTTAACTAACTGCAACAGTTCTATCCAACTCTTATGATTTACATTTTTATTGACACGTCAACATTTTGTCATTCCAAAGAGTAATTTTTTGCAACAAAGAATGTGACAGCAATCAGAAATAGAATGTGTGAAATCCAAATTCCCAATCCTAATCTAAATTCCACTAGACATTAAAAAATTACTCATAGAATCTTTGAACAGTTGGACTTTATTAACTATTTCATGTTGAAGCTTCACAGAGATGTTAATGCTCTAGTAAAGGAACAGCAAATGAACTCATTAATTTCACATCTCTGAAAATTTACTGTATAAACTTAGAACTCATTTGTGATTAGAATACTAATAAAACCAAGAACCAGTATTTTTTTCTTCAAATTTCTATCTTTGTTTCTCAACAAACAAAAGTGTGGTACAGGTAGTCCTCGAGGTACGAACCTAATAGAGCCTGCCCATTAGGTTCGTAAGTCAAAAAATTCATCAAATAAATCAGATTCAATTTTACAAATGTTTACAATAAAATTCATTAATTAAATCAAATGGATCATCAAATGAATGAAGATCTTTCTTATTATTTCCTCCACTTTGTTAATTGATCTCTGCTGAACTGAGAGGCCTTCCCGCTGCTGCCGCTGCCCATCAGGTGTTTGCTTCCGCTCAGGAGCTAAATGCCTGCAAGCAGGCTGCATCTCCTTTGGCAAAGGTTTTTTCAGTTGCCACTAATTAGCTTAAGTGTCCAGCCAGGCACTCAGAGGGTGATGGGGGAGGAGTTTACAGAACTGTTGGCTTGCAACAGTAACAGAGATGGAAGGGACCTTGAGATCATCTAGTCTAACCCACTGGTCTCACAAGACAGTACTGTATTTCTCATAAATGCCTATCTCTTAAAAGCTTTCAGTAATGGGGCACCTACAACTTCTGGAGGCAATTTAAATCTTACAAAATACAGTAATATATGCTAATCTCCAAAATAAAAGCAAGGAAACACAATGTAATAGAATGCTTTGTGAGGAGGCCAGCTAGCATTTCTACAAGTACTGTACTTAGAAACACAATAGTAAGTAAGTATTTAAAAAGAAGAGCAAACAGTTTGCAAGCATTCTAGAGTAAAATCAACAACAAAAATTTAAAATATTTACAGAAGCAGTTCTAGTCCTGAAGCCCAAGCAGTAGCAGATTCTCCACTAGCACCAACAAACAAACTTGGCACCTGCTCTGCTCTTGTTTGGCTATGTGACCAGGGACAAAAAAGCTCTGCCTGCTTCCTAAGCCGAATGGCCCAGGCAAATCATTGAGTTCAAAATGGCCACGGCTGCAGCAGAGACTGAATTCAAGTCACATGGCTACACAGGTCTCTTTTTGCTCACAGTTTTGAATTTCTAACGTAAGTACCCTTTCTGAATTAATTTGTTTTTGTGAAAATTTGCTAAATAAACGTTCATACCTGGGAGATTACCTGTACAAGTTGGGATGCGGAAAAGTAACTGGCCAAATATTGCCTGATGAATTCTATAGATATGTAGGACATGGATTTGAGTCTTCCTACATCAATATTCTAAGGCAAGGGTCCCCAACCCCCAGTCCATGGACCAGCACCGGGCCACGGCATGCCAGCAATAGGTATACACAAACAAATGAAGCCCCACCCATAGAATGCAGGCAGCACACAAAACCACGCCCCCTCCGGTCCCCAGAAAAACCTCTCTCCATGGAACCTATCCCTGGTGCCTGAAAGATTGGGGACCCCTGTTCTAAGGATTCCTCAATACCAGCTTCCATCCACTACCCTGCTTCTATATCATCCTGTGCATAATTCCCAAATGGGATATAAAGAAAACACCCTAATGTCCTCACTTGGGTAAGAATACTTTATTGGCTAGAATTCAAAAAACTGCAAGCAGTCTGGACTCTATTGTTCAAACTTGTTGTGCAATTTTCTTAAATATTGCACCATCTCAAAATACCAATATATTCATATTTTAATTGATAGTTGGTATGGAAGATTCACGTCTACAAATATCACTTGAAGAAAATGGTGTTAAGGACTTTAGTACATTTTTTCCTCAAAATTCATGCTCTTTGTGAACTTTCATCCAAAAATCTTCCATTTCAATCCAATGTCTGGAAATTTATTATTATCTCTTCTACATCCATGGACTGTATTTTTAAGTACTGAAATGAACTCAAAATTATATGCAGAATTAGTCACATTCACATTAGTTGGGAAACTGCTGTTCCATGAAATGCTGTCATCCACTAAAGCTTAACTGACATAACTAAACAATTCCTTAGCTCCATTTATTTACTTATTTATGAGACTTATATATCGCTTTAAGTGCAAGCACTCTAAGCGGTGTACACCAGTAAGCAATGTATATATATATTTACATTGCCCCCAACAATCTGGGTCCTCATTTTACCTACCCCGGAAAGATGGAAGGCTGAGTCAACCTGGAGCCGGTGAGATTTGAACTGCTGACCTGCTGAACACAGTCAGCTAAAGTGGCCTGCAGTACTGCACTCTAACTGCTGCGCCACCTCGGCTCATTCCTATTCACTGCTGATGCTAAGTTTAAAAATGCTAAAAGGTTTATCAGTGTTTTTTGTTTTTTTTTTTAGATTCTGAGGCTTCAGAGTTGTGAACAGATGGGAAGTAACAAAATCTTTGGAAAGATGATCTGGATGTGGAACTTTCAAATATTAGAATCCCTACACATTCAAACTGAGATGCACAAAAGAGGTGATAAAGTTGCCTGCCATCCCCATCCCCCCCCCCTTGAGTGAGCTAGGTTATACAATATTCAAAGTCCTCTTAAGAAGTCTTAACCCCTGATTCTGGAGACATGACATCTAAAAACTAAAGAGAAGGCAACATAAAGGGTTCAACTACTGTACTGTGCCAGCCAAGCCACTACTGCTGCAAAACTATGTTCCCAGCAAACTTCTGCATAATATTAAAAATAAAAAAGCTGTTACTCCTTGTCCCATATCATAAAATTACATTGGTCAACCTGACTCAAAAAATATAAGGCTACAAATTAAATCTGATTTGAACTGCAATTGAAAATGAGGAAAAACATTTTGAGCTACTTCATAAATATGGATTTTAGTATAATAAGACTACTTTTACAATTATTACACAGAATAAAATTAAGAGTCTGATCATTAATAGATAGGTATTTTCAGACACCCCCATATTAATTACAAGATGCCATCCAACATTCTGACAATTCAAAGGTATATTTAAGCAGTTCACATTTATACGAAGCTCTCTTATAATAATGCAATTATTATTCTTACAAAATAAATTATGTTTAATATCCTTTATATTTTAAATATGGGACTAAAAATGAGACATACTGGCTACCATACATGCATCCACAAATTTCATGGCCAAATTAACATTTCATTAAGGATATCCTAATTCATAATTCAGTTTTTATCCAGGCCTTATAAATATGGCAGTATAAGGAAGTTTTTCAAAAACTGTTTCGAAGAAACTTTAATAATAGCAAATATTTTAAGATGCCTAAAAGACAATATTCATTTGCAGTAATTGAACAAAATGTTAAATGTCACACACAAACTATCAGTAACCAGCTTGTGCTATGTGTAAATAAGCTTTGCACATGCTTAATATGCTGTTAGAAAATTGTATTTCAGAATAGGATTGTATAATGCATCAGATTCTGTTTAAAAAGTTGCAGTATATGTTTGCAACAACACTGGAGGTTTTTCTTGGATAGTGCAGCACTTGCCATATTTCAAAGAATCTTTCCAAAACTGAATATAAAACAGCGCAAAGTTCTATTAAAGAACATAATGAGATTATATCAATTTTATATCTATCTAGTGTAGCACAATATCCAATCTGATCGGCAATAATTTTCCAGGTTCTTTAACAAAACTAATTCTTTCCACTGCAGATCCTACTAGTAACTAAAACTGGAAACTTGTACATACAAAGCACATGCTCCATTATTCTGCTTAGAGATTTAATTCAGAATGTCTATGATAGGTTTATAATTATACTGAAACAGCCCAGAAGAAAGCTTACCCAACTACATTTACTCACACAACTCTTTTGTAATGGATCAAAGTTACTATGTGTTGGCCTGAGTATAAGTTCAAATATATGCATTACATATCTATTTTTAGGAAATAAAAACATTTTGGAAATTATTTTGATCAAACAATAGGTAAAATAGTTGTACTTACATAAGTTCTTATCTTATATTCCTGAACTATCTTCTGGTATTCATTGACACTGTATCGTCCCAAAGGTACTTTTTCAGGAGGCTATTGGATTTTCTTGTTTTTCTTTGAAGATGTTTCGCTTCTCATCCAAGAAGTTTCTTCAGTTCTGACTGGGTGGTGGGGAATGGAAGGATTTGCAGACACCTGATCATTTGCATTCTTTTAGAGAGTCACTGTCCATCTGGAGGTTTATCTGTATCTTCAGGGTCATCTGAGTAATGCAAATGTGGCTGCAGAATGTTTTCTGCCCTGTGTCCCTTCACAGTTGAAGACAGGTGCATGCTACTGGGGATGAATCTATGTTGTCTGCATCTTAAACTGAAGTGCAAATGGTTCTTGTAGTCTGCAATATTTTCTGGAAATCCGTTCATACTCCCGCACACATTTACACTACGCAGATGACCCCGAGGACATAGATAACCTCCAAATGGCCTCAATGACTCTCTAAAGGAATGCAAATGACCAGCTGTCTGCAAGGAATATAAATCCTTCCATTCCCCACCATCCCGTCAGAACTGAAGAAGCTTCTTGGATGAGAAGCAAAATGTCTTAGAAGAAAAACAAGAAATCTAGTTCCCTTCTGAAAAAGCACCTTTCGGACAACCACTACCTGGGTGACTGAGAAAGGGCGTTGTCTTACCTGAACGCCTTTTCTCAGCATGACGATGGAGAATCCACCAATGGGTTTTGCTTGTCTTCTGCCTGTATAGACTAAGTCAGCCAAATTGCCACGGCCCTCTCCCTTGAGCAGGACCCCAGTATCGACTGAGGCGCAGCTGCTGACTATGATTTAAGTATGTTGGTTTGATCCTTTCCCAGCACAGGATCTGACTGGCCCTAGGGGTGGGAGTGGATTCTCCATCATCATGCTGAGAAAAGGCGTTTAGGTAAGACAACGCCCCTTCTCCAGCATGACGAGTGGAGAATCCACCAATGGGACTTACCAAAGCCTCACTGTCCCTGTGGGTGGGAAGCCGTCTGGGTCTGTGTCCCACTCTCTGATAGTACGCATTGATGGACCCTCCTGCCAAATGAGGCCTCCGCCGATACAAACTTATCTAACTTGTAGTGTCTTACAAAAGGGGAAGGCGACGCCCACATCGCCGCCCTACATATTTCCTCAATCGGCACCTGAGTCGACCACACTGCTGTTGTCACAGCGCTGTGAGTGGAATAGGCGGTGATTTGTTTAGGTACAGAGAGTGATTGCCTCTGGTATGCTTTTGCTATGCAGTTCCTGATCCATCTGTCGATTGTGGATGCTGTGACCCTTCGCCCCTTTGAGTGCGAATGGAAGGATATGAACAGGGCCTCAGATTTGCGGAAGGGTGCGGATAGCTTTATGTATTGCCTTAAGGCCCTGCAAACATCTAAAGTGTGCCATTTGCGCTCCAATTCATGAGAGGGCTGAAGGCAAAAGTCTGGTAGCATCACCTCCTGTGTTCTGTGGAATAAGGAATTGATCTTGGTAATGAAGGAGGGGTCCACACATAGGACCACCCTATCTGTGTGGAAGATGCAGAGGTCTTGCCTAACTCTGAAATGCTGCTAAGTCTGAAATGCGTCTAGCCGAGGTAACAGCAACCAGAAATGCAACCTTAAATGTCAGGTACTGTAAGATGCAGGTCCGGATAGGTTCAAATGGGATGAGGTGATGGCCTGTAGGACCTTGGACAGATCCCAAGAGGGATATCTGTGGACCACGGGTGGTCTGTTGTTCGTTGCACCCTTGATAAAGGCTTGCACCACTGGATGTTTGGCCAGTGGTTCAGAGTTGCCATATGTGAGTATATTGGACAGGGTGGCCACTTTTCTGCGAATTGTGTTGGATGCTAAACCCCTCTTAAGTACCTCCCACAAGTAGTCTAAGACCCTGTTGTGATTCTGTGCCAGCCTGTGCTCCCAACAGCTGAGTCTGAGGAATCTGAGGAGGAAGTGGAGGAGGCATTTGAAGGGCCATCAGGGGCAGAGGGAGGCTCTGATGAATTACAGGACTCACAGGTTGATGCAGAGCCTGGACCCTCCAGTCGTGTTCCTGATGAAGCTCAGCTGTGTGAGGAGAATGAGTCCGACTCGGAAGACCCACACCTGATGGACTTGCTAACTGAAGCCTGCACACGTCGTCAATTAGTGAGAGTAAATCAACAGCAGTCAATGCGGACCTCCAGAGTAAAAGGAGAAGGCAATGAGAGGCAACGCCTTGGGACTGCTGTATAAAAAGAAGAAATGTGGGTGGGGCTGGTTGCTGAAGGCAACCGTTTACAAAGTGCTTCTTGGAATCCTGGTCTGTTCGTCTTGCTTGTGAATTCTCACTGCATCGTGTTTCCTGTGGACTATTTCCTTCCTTTGGGCTTGAGTTTTGCTGTTTGTGTTTTGGACTATTTGACAGGTTTGTCACCCATATTAAAAAAAGGTTTGTTTGTTGTAAAGTCTCCAGCTTATTGCATCAACAGGGGTTTGGTCCTTGTGCCCTTAACAAGGACGGCAATAGGCTGGAATAGAACAGACCCTTGGAATAGCAATTTTAAAAGGGTCTAAACGCTGCTTTGCACATCAGCTGCAGTAATTTCTCCACATGGAGTCGTAAATTCTGTGAGTTGTAGGCCTTCTTGAGGCCTGGGTCATGTTAATGATCTTTGGTGAATAAGCCTCCCCTTCTAGGAGGCTCAGTTCAAGTGCCAGGCGGCTAGTTGGAGCCACTGTGGCTCTAGGTGTTGCAGAGCCCCCTGGCTGAGGGAGATTTGATCTTGAGGAATTCTCAACGGAGGAGATATTGAAAGACTTACGAGATCGGCAAACCACGGCCGTCTTGGCCAGTGTAGCGCAATGAGTATCACCTCTGCTTGTTCCTGCAGAATCTTTCTGATGGTTGCTTGCATCAAGAGGAAGAGGAGTGAAGGCATACAGTAATCCCCTCGACCAATGTCCCCGAAGCGCATCTGTTCTCTCCGCCCCTGGTGACAGGAAGCGGGAGAAGAACCTCGGGAGCCGCGCATTCCTGGGACTGATGAATAAGTCCAGCACTGGATGGCCGAACCTGTGTGATGCTTCTCTGAAGAGAGCTGAGTGCAGGCTCCACTCCACAGTGATCTACTGTTGCCCTGCTCAGGAAGTCTGCCTGCTGATTTGCCTCTCCTGATATGTGTTCGGGAGACTAGGTTGTTCTCGGCCCAGCTTCCCAGTGATTGGGCCTCGGTCATGAGGGATCTGGATCATGTACCCCCGTCGGATGACATGGCCCTTTGCCGCCACGTTGCCCATGAGAACTAGGACGTGCTGATTTGCCACTGAGCTGCGGAAGTGGCAGAAGGTCAGGTGTATGGCTCTGAGCTCTAACCAGTTCATGCTGTGTCTCAGATCCACTCTGGATCATTGGCCCTTTGCCAGTTGTGATTGTAGGTGTGCTCCCCAGCCAAATAATCTGGCATCCGTGGTCAGAATGACTCGGGTGGGTTCCTTGAACATGTGTCCCTTTCCCACCGCTGGGGACGACCACCATTGGAGCGACTTCAGGACCCTTGGTGGCATTCTTACCTTCTGGCTGGAGGAACTGGTTCCTATTTTCTAAACCATTGCAGGTTTCTGGAGTGTAGTCGTGCCCAGGGCACTATTGCTATGCATGAGATCATCTTTCCCAGCAGGTGGGAGAGTGGGGCCAGTGTGGTGGCCCGTTTCCTTTGAATCTGACTGACCAGGGCTCGAATGCTGTTTCGGCGTTCTTGAGTGAGGTAGACCTCGCACTTCAGTGTGTCTGTCATGGCTCCCAGATGAAGACAGGTCGACGGAACCGTATGACTCTTTTGGAAGTTTACTAAGAACACGTGGTCCTGAACGGCTGTTAGGGTCAGTGTCAGTTCTGACTGTGCCGTTTGAATGGATGATGATTGGATGAGAATGTCGTCCAGGTAAGACTGGATGTGCACGGGAATGGTTCGTAAATGTGCGGCGAGTGTCGCCAGTACCTTTGTGAATACTCTGGTGGCCGAAGAAAGTCCAAAGGGTAGGGCCTTGTATTGAAAATGCTGGCCTGCATAGCAGAACCTGAGAAACCTTCGATGCTCAGGAAGTATGGGGATGTGGAGGTAAGCCTCCGTCAGATCTATGGATGTCAGGTCTCCCCTTCTGATGCCTGCTAATATAGACTGAAGAGTCTGCATTTTGAATTTTCTGTATGCCAGGTGCTTGTTCAGACTTTTTAGGTCTAGAATTGCTCTCCATCCCCCCGAACTCTTTGGGACTATGAATAGGATGGAGTAGAATCCCTGTCCCTATTGTCCCATCTGCACTGGTTCTATAGCCTGGATATCCAGGAGGTGCTGGATGGCCTCCTTGATGAGGCCCCTTTTGGTCGGATCCTTGGGTGATGGGCAAGGGACGAAGTGGTTCGGGGGCTTGTAGGTGAATTCCAGTGAGAGGCCGAATCTGACAGTATTTAGGACCCAAAGGTCCGTGGTGGCGGCTTGCCATCTATGTGCGAAAACAGCCAGCCTGCCACCAATGGGGGAGCCCTCCCCATCACTTGGACTTACGAAAGGGATGGCCCCCCGCTCCTTGAAAGGGCCGCTTTGATTGGAATTGCTGCCTAAATCTATCCCTGTTGCCGGATTTATCGACCTGTCGGTCTGATCTGGGCTGATAGGGACGGGAAAAGGAAGGAGGCTCTGGACCTGCTTCTGATCAGAAGGGCTGTCTGCGAGGGTAGGTAGAGACTCTCCTCTTCGTCCTCTTTGAGAGGTGGGCCAGGACCTTGCGTTTGTCCTTGTTTTCTATCAGGTAAGAGTTGAAGGCCTCACCAAAGAGTAGGCCATCTCTGTAAGGCGCAGCTGCCAACCGCCACTTAGCCTTGATGGCGGCTCGCCATTGTCTGAGCCACAGTAATCTGCGTGCTGTGATGTTGGACGCTATTGCCCTGGCAGAGTAGTTTGTGGTGTATAATGATGAATCTGCCATGAATTCAGCTGCCGCCACCAACCTCCTTAAATCATGTTGGGTTCTCTCCTCCTCTGGGGAGATCCTGGCCTGGAGTTGGCACAGCCAGACCAACAAAGTCCTAGTGAAAAAGGAGTTAGATATGGCTGCCTTGATTGCCCACGCTGAGACCTGGTATGTTCTACGGAAAGTGAGTTCCGCTTTCCTGTCCTCTGACTTCATGGCCTCCGCCGCATCCCTGGATACCGTGGATGGTGAGCATAGAGCCGCTAGTGGCTCATCTATTGCCAGGACCTCTATTACCTCCGATAAGGCCGGGTCTATGTTGAAGAGTTTCTTATCTGTCCCCCCATTTGAGGGAAGGACCCCGGTGTCCCTAAATTTTTCTGAATTGTATCAAAAAAGAGGGGGGACAAGGGATATATTGCTATGTGTAGGTGGGTTGTGAAAACACCCTGCTGTTCGTGTCCTAACATGCGGAGGGTCCATCCTGGGGGAGCCTTGGCCTCTTATGTGTAAGCAAGTGATACTAGTCTGTCTCCTGCTGTATTTTATTTCTGTTCGCTATGGAGAATTGTCTTTCCAGAGCCTGGTGTCGACGTTTGGCCTCCTTATCAGCTGCCTTGGAGGATCTTTTGCCAGATATTGCCTTGGCCTTGATCCTGCCTGCTGCCTCCTGATTAGATGATCTTGGCCTCTTAGGTCCAGGAGGGCTAATGGAGGAGTCCTGCGCTGCCTGTGCAGCAATGGTTTCTGCCATTGGCACAAGAGATATCTCAGCATTGAGACTGAGAGGAATCTCGTAGTAAGACGTCTGGTAATGGCTTGGGCCCCAGAGCGACTTGGCAATAACTGCAAATAGTCCAGGTGGTAGCCCAATTAATGGTGCAGTTCAAGGTGGTAAGGTCAATTAATGGTATATTCACACCACTGTGCTTCATTTAATCCAAACACTGTTGTGTTGCTGGTAGCGGCAAGATCTAATTAATGATATGACCTGCACATCAATGTTGGGCAGACACGTGACTCCACCTCTTCTCTCTTTCTTTTCTTTTTCTTGGGGGGGGGGAGTGATAAATGAGTCCTGTCGGTTAAAAGCTCAGCCGGTACAGATAAAAGTATTGACTTGTTCTGGGAAGGGCTGCAGTTGAGAACGGTGCACGGTTCCCCTTTCCTCCCCCCCCCCGTTCACAACTTCTCTGGTTTAATCACCCTCTTGGGTCAAATTGGAGAAAGAGGATTAATCCTTAACTTTGTTCCGGCTCGCTTCAGCTGCAGTTTTCCGGCACTGTGCTTGGGAGGGGGTAATTACGTCCAGCCTGATGAGTCCTAAATGGGAGCTGGCTAGCCAGTCGTTTTGAATTTCGCGGTTTGAAAATTGCCGCCACAAGCTTGCTTTAACACTTTAACAATCGCAGCCGCTTTGATCTGTCTCCCTACGGCTGGAAAGAGAAGGCTGAAATCAGAAAAATCAGCTGCTCTGCGGAGAGGACTAAACTGTGGCTCCCCTTCTACGGGGGAGGAGATTCCTCCCTTTGCCCTAGAGTCCACGCGGTGCCGAAATGGCGACCGGCTCTTTGTTCTTTCTCCAACGATCAGCTGGAGCTAGCCGACAATCAGCTGGGGCTAGAGCAAGCCTTGCGGCTGCGCTGCAATCAACTGGGACAGCAAATGAACAGCTGTTCGTTTTCCACTCTCCCCCTTCTAGGAAAAAGGTAAGAAATTTAAAATATGACCTGATCTAGTGATCTGATCCTGGAGCCAAGATGAATGTGTCCTCTCGGGCTAAAGACTAAATCGAGACTGGGGTCCTGCTCCAGGGAGAGGGGTGTGGCAATTTGGCTGACTTAGCTTATATGGGCAGAAGGCAAGCAAAACCCATTGGTGGATTCTCCACTCGTCATGCTGGAGAATCTCCTTAGACATTGCAATACCCTCTGGTGGTTAAATGTAAACCCATTTAAATTACTTCAGATAGATTAGATAGACAGACAGACAGATAGGTAGACTGACTGACTGGCTTTATTGTCATTTTTTTACTGTGGGCACAATGGCACACGTTAAAATGAAATTTAGTTGCTTGCTCTTGCTTGCTCACTATATAATGTTGTCCTCAAATTCTTTTAATATCTATCCATATGATCTTATATCTAAGAGAGATTGTCTTTTTACAAATTCCTTTTATTTCTATACGTTTTCTAAATTTGGTTCTTTCAAAACTTAGCATATCCTGTACTGCAAGTTATCTATTAGCATTCTGCTCTAATAAGCCACTCTTATTATTTTCTTATATTGTTTTAATATTCTTTTGTTGCTTCATTATTCACTATCCCTACGAACACATTCACAGAATTCATATGTGGCAACATATTCAACATATTCTTTCAAGTTGTTTCTCAAAAAAATTTCCATCCTAGTATCTGAATAATTTAATAACAGCAGAAAGCAAATCAACTGTCCTCTATGACAGTGAATGTTCTGGGCATTTTACTAAGCTGAACATAAACTGTATGGGCAGTACATAAAAGCATGATTTTTTTTTTTTTTTTTTTGCTGAGTTCAATGAGGGAATATCTCTGAATAAACTACTAGCACAATTAGTTATATGCGATTACATATGCCGGAGCATCATCCAAAAGTCATTCCATCAGTAACTTTCCATAATTATGCTCAATATAATTCACATATTATATGCAACAAAATTAAATGTGAAATTAGTTTCATTAAATTACTTGTAAATATTTTGACATGATAACTCAATAGCAAAACTTATCCTTTTTATTTTTAAAAAAGATACTGAAAACTTTTAATATAGTAATGGAATATGTAAAAAGCTGTGGGTTTATATGTAAGACAGATAATTAAATTACAACTCTGAAAATCACCAATGTGATTTGTGTGCAATTCAAGTTTCATTATGTAGTATCAAGGAAAAATGTTTGCAGAAATTGTTGCAGCAAATTTAATGCCCACATCATTGTGATAATCTCCATATAAATATGCCATAACAGATGTGACACATAAAAAAGCAGTGAGGCAGAATAAACATTAGAAAATTAGCTAAGATTTAACCAAGCAGTATAATCAAAAAAGAGCAAACCTTCAAATCAGAGAAATTACCCACTATATACCCTATAAAAATTACACTGACAAGAAAATTACAAAAGGTATTACCTGCAATAATTCATATTGCATAAGGTGGTTTCAAATAATACAGTCAAAGAATTGGGCTTTGTATATCATTCACAAACTATTAAAAGGAAAATAATTAGTTTAGTGGTTAAGATCATTTCAAAATGTATTACCCTAGATCAGTGGTGGCGAACCTATGGCACAGGTGCCAGAGGCAGCACTCAGAGCCCTCTCTGTGGGCATGTGCGCTGTCGCCCCAGTCCTTAGGCCTTCAGCTGGGTTTTATAAACCCTTTTTGCTTTAGGCCTCCGCCGCCGTGTGCAAAAAATAATGGTTCAATCAATCAATTTCAACTTCTCACGGGGAAAAAAGATCTTGCAAAGTTGAAATTGATTGAACTTTTTAATCCCACCCAGTCTGCCATTACCACCACAGCCACGCCCACCCAATGGGCCACACACAGCCAATGGGCCACACCCACCCGGCACTCGACGATGCATAAGTGGGTTTTGGGTTGCAGTTTGGGCACTCAGTCTCTAAAAGGTTTGCCATCACTGCCCTAGGTGAAAAGGGAGGTTAAGAAGTGGATGATAATACCCTCAGGTTTGTGGAGAAAAATTAATACAGTGATGATAAATTTTAGACCAAGAATGATGTGTACTTGAGACCAATGCCTATGAAGGAGCCATTTAAATATTTTAAATAGTGAATGATTATATGTTTATGAAAAGAACAAATATTTGAGAAATTTGTCTTGGCTTGGCTAAGGTAGAAGACCAGAGAATGATTCTATCTGATCAAACTTCAATTCATTGTTTAAAAATTGAATAATTGAAAAATACATAATTTTAATGGCCTGCTAATTTTTTTAGTGAGATATTTAAGGTATCTTTAGAAAGTTAGATGGGGCGGGCTCTTCCCAATTTTCTATGAAGCTCTTCTTTCCTTTGTTTCTAAGTAGCTTAATATGGGGGGGTTTTAATCTAATTTTTACCTAATATGTTTTTAAAAGTATAGAGGTAGTCCTTAACTTACAACCACAATTGAACCCAACATTTCTGTTGCTAAGCAAGCAATTCTTAAGTGAGTTTGACCTCATTTTACAACCTTTGTTGTCACAGCTGTTAAGTGAATCACTGCATTTGTGAGGTTAGTAACAGTTGTCAACGCTGCTAATATCGGATGTTCTTGCTTTGACAATAGATGGAAATGCAGCCATTTTCTCTATTGCTTTTAGAATTAGTTGATGCTGGGAGGGGGAATAGGGATAAGAGTCCAGCTAGTCAAAACAATAATATCAGCCATGGGAACCCAAGGACATTGGGCCCAGAACTGATAGTGTTTTGGCGGGCTGGAGAGCTGGGGAGAAAGCCTGTGCTTCAAGCTAATTGGGGAATGTGATTTATGACTGTTTATTGGAGGAGGGAATTGTACTTTGTTACTTTGTATCCAGGGGAGGGGAATTTAGTTTTTGGTTTCAATTATGTAGTGCCGGTGTTGTTTCTTGAATAAAAGATTCTTTAAGGTAAATAATGCCTCGAAATTCTTTTGAAAAGTTTCATCTGTCGGAACCATGACAACAGGGTTAAGTGAATCTCACTTCCTGACTGACTTTGCTTATCAGAAGGTTGCAAAAAGTGATCACATAACCCCAGGACACTGCAGTTATCATAAATTTATGCATTCAAATTTTGACTATGTGACTATAGGAATACTGCAACACTCGTAAAAATGGAAAGCAGTCATAAGTCACTTTTTAAAGTATCATTATAACTTTGAATGGTCACTAAAGGAATGGTTGTGAGTCGATGACTACCTGAAATCATTCAGGTACATTCTGACCTCACCAGATGTTGATCCACTGTTCCAATTATGTCAGAACTGTTCTGCGGATGAAATCTTTCTTCTGCTATGGTTGGGACAATATTTTGAACTCAAAATATTTAAAGTTTGAAAATACATTAAATTTGTAATTTAGTTTTGGATACTATAATGGCGTGATATTTGAAAACAGATATCTAATTAAATGCTATAACGTATCACAAAAAATAAAGGTTAATTAGATGTAATAAATTACTGGCTTAGCAATTAAAAAATTCAACAGGAGAAAAGAACTGTAACCTCCATTGGTGATCAAAAGAAATATGTCTCAACTTTGGATGAGATGATAAATCAGTTTCTTAAATAGTTAATTCAATTATATGGAAGACAAGCATGAAATTTAGAAATCTTGACAACACATATATGATATAATTTATAAAGGATATATTTAATCAGCCAATTATAGAGAAAGTGACCAAAGAGGCAATGTAGGAATTAAGACAGTAAATAACTACAAGAGGTTAGGCTCTTCCGGTATACTACATGGTATTCAAAAGAAATATGGTATTAAAACAAATATGAGAGAGAGAAAGAGGGGGGGGGCAGGCAGGCAGACAGACAGACAATGTTGATCATAAAATTTGTGTAACCATCCTGAGAAGAAATTATTTTCAAGTATATGTAATACATTCTGATCAGATGAGGTTTTTTAATGAGATGAGAGGCAATGTAAAACATACTTTGAATGCCTCCCATAATATTTCTTGAACACAGTTTTTGACAATTTGGAATAGTCTCTCATGCTTTCAGTGTAGAAGAAAATGAACTTTAACAGTTTTTGAAAATGTTAATTTGTTAAACTGTTGTGATTTTATGTATATTTTTTCTAATTAAAGTAAATGTCAAGCTACGAAATTTACTGTCTCTAGGACCGCCATAGTGCTTCTAGCTTGTCTACAATCTACAGTTATGGGGAGAAAAGGGAGAGCTTGAGATCCCTGTCAGCATGAGAGCTGAAGCCACGGAAGAGATGTTTTGGTGAATGGAAGTTTCTTCTTTTAATAATTGCTGGAAGATTAATTGGACAATGTGACCTAAACTGTCCAAGAAGGGAGGGAAAGTTGTACTCCTTTAATTATCTGTTTCCCGCCATATTCTCAGAGCTAGCTTTCCATTGTACCAGTATGCTAATGCCTAATAAAGTTTACATTAGAGATTGCAATATATCTGGTGTTTTGCTTTGTTGAGCTTCTCATCCAGAACCTGACACTAAGCTAGCTCTCTTTAACTTCAATTCCTATTGATGGGTCCTGAGCCCCCACATCCTTTCTGGTAGCCTCCAGAGGGGTAGTGAAGACTCAGGAGATGCCTGAAATGGAATAGCCGGCTGGAGCTGGGCCGAGATTGATCAGCGGGACCCCAACCAGGGCCGAAAGCAGCTTCACAACCCCACCAGCCTTGATGCATCCCAAGGAATGGGCTGAACGAAAGGAGTGACCCCAGTCCTGGTGTGGACGGGTGGAGCAGCAGCATTCAACTGGCCCGAATTGGAGAAGTGGCGAGAAGGGTTGCAGAAAGACTCCAAAACCAAATTCCCGCTGTGCTACCCTCGTCCTGAGCAGGGCAGAGAGTTAGAGTGGTAGAAGCAAGGAACCTCAAAATAGCTAGCATCGAGAGAGTGCTTCTTGCCGGTGTGCGGCAGTCAGTTGGTGGAGCAGCTGAGGCACAGGCTCAGCAGCTTGGAAGTCTGAGGAGGGGAGCCAGCCCCACGACTGGATTCCAGACTTCAGGGAGGTTCAGTCCAACCCTAAGCGACCGGGTGGATTCATTCCAATGCGTCTGGAGTGATGCAAAGAGGGCTTTAACTAAAGCAGCCAAGAGTCAGAAAAAGCAAGCAGACAAAAAACAAGGTCCCCAGGAGACATTCCATGTAGGAGATAAGTGTATTTGTCTACCAAGTATCTTAAGATGAGACAAGCTTGCAAGAAGTTATGTACATAGGTCCTTTCCCTATCATAAAAGTCATTAACCCAGTGATAGCAGAGTTACCAAAGTTATTGGGTAAAGTGCAGCTAGTATTTCATTACAGCTTATTGAAAGCATATAGGGCAGACATGTTAAACACAAGGCACGGGGGCTGGATGCGGCCCGCGAAGTGGTTTCATGTGGCCCGCAAAGCCATCCTGAAAACAGTGAGGGAACGGCCCCCGCTGCCTTGGCCCTTGCCGGCCCGGAGCCAATGTACAATTTTGTGGTGGCCATCTATGATGAAACATATTCAGCTCCACAAGGCCATCTAGAAACAGCGAGGAACCAGCCCCTGCTGCATCGGCCCCACCCCCTGGGTGCCTGCTGGGGAGGTGTCACCCTTTGTGAGGAATGAACAAATGGACCATGCCTTGGTGCTTGCCCTGGTCCCACCCCCTTTTGCCAGAGACCCTCAGATTTGTCCCACTCCTGCCCAGGCCCCCACAGGCACCCTTGACACGAACGATGTAGAGCTGGCCATGCCCACCCAGTAGGCCACACCCACTACACCCATGCCCACCCAGTAGGCCACACCCACCCTGGCCATACTCACCCAGCCCCCTGAGGGCAACCGCAATGCTGATGCGGCCCTCAGTGAAATTGAGTTTGACACCCCTGATATAGGGGATCCACGATGAGACCAGTAAGGGAGGCAGCCATAAAACCATGAATAGATCATTGAAGTGATCAATGAGTATCTAATTTTATAGTCATTGTAACATAATTTGACCACAAGCACAGAAATGGAATTACCTTGGTCTGATAATAACAACTGCACATAAAATATATCAGAAGTGGCCGAGTATGTGTAAAATAATGGATAATAATAGGACATGAACTTGATAATCCTTCTCTACAAGAGCATGGTTTTAGGTCATATGGAATCATTCTGTATTTGCCTTCAAGAAACACAAGAGGTACATTACAGTTTTGTAAGGTTGATACCTTCCGCAGTTTAGGGACATGCAGAACATGACATTGATGACTTCTATGATGAAGTTTAATTTCAAATCAACAAAACATACAAGTATGATGCGCTGCTTGTGATCGAAAAAGGAATGTCGGGAGTTGGAAACATAAAGAAAAGACTGTAGTTGGATTCTTTGGCTTAGAATAGGGGTCCCCAACCCCCGGGCCATGAACTGTTCAAAACTGGGCTGCCTAAAGCAGCGAGGGAGCATGCACACACATGCACATCCCCCCTTGCACAAGCAGTGGGCAAACACATGCCTGCCATTCCATTTGCACGAATAGCAGGCATGGGTGCCCACTGCTTGCACAAATGGAGCTGTGCACACGCACACACATGCCCACTGCTATCCA
Organism: Crotalus tigris; assembly: GCF_016545835.1. Lineage (NCBI taxonomy): Eukaryota > Metazoa > Chordata > Lepidosauria > Squamata > Viperidae > Crotalus > Crotalus tigris. The sequence continues at coordinate 4,405,675 of NW_024096505.1, forward strand.
TGTGCGCACATGTGTTCATTTGCCGCTTCAGACTGCCTATTTTTGTACCATCCCCTCTCCCTCCCCTCGCACCAGTCCGTAAAGTCGGAAAGGGTGAGGAACTCTGGCTTAGAAAACTAAAATGAAGCAAGAGACGAACTTAATCAATTTCTGCCATTGCAACTTTCTTTTCATAGCTAATTCTCCCTTCAACAACTAAAACAATGCCTATATAATGGACATCATCAGATGCATTATATAGAAATAAAATTGAATATTATTGCTCAAAAGAAGTAGAAGAACTCAATTAACGCATAAAAGGTATGGTCAGATGCTGGCTGTAGAACAGATGACAAATTGCTCATGTGCAAGCTCCAGATTAAGCTAAATAAGAAGAAAACCAGTCAGTTTCCATAAGATCTTTAACATATAACCATCATTATATGAAGAATAATGTTAGACAAATTATTAATTTAATAGAATATTTGGATAAAAATAACCAGATTCCTGCAGGTTTGATTTTTTTAGATGCTGAGAAAGCCTTTGATCAGTTAAATTGGCAATTTATGTTAAGGTTGGTTGAAGAGATGAATTTTGGGGATAAAATTCTGCAAGCTCTTAGAGGTATTTATCAAAAACAATCGGCGCAACTTATAATTAATGGAGGCTTATCTGAGGTTTTTCAAATTGGAAAGGGTACAAGACAGGGATGTCCATTGTCCCCTTTGTTGTTTGTTTTAACATTAGAAATTTTGTTGATTAAAATTCGTGAATCACCCAAAATAAAGGGTTTATATAACTGCTTCTAATGTAAAACTTTATAAAAACAATTATGAAATGTTATGGTTTAAAATGCAGAAGGATTTGAATGATTGGAAAAAATTGCAATTATCTTTGTTAGGGAGAATTGCTGCAGTTAAAATGAATGTTCTGCCAAAATTTCTTTTTTTGTTTCAAATGATACCTATCTTAAAGAAAGGTAAATTTAGAAGAATGGCAGAAGGGTATTAATAGATTCATTAGGGCTGGGAAAAAACCAAGAGTTAAGCTTAAAATTATACAAGATGTTCGAGAGAGAGGAGGACTCAAGGTGCCGAATTTGAAACTGTATTATGATGCGGTGGTCTTAACTTTGATTAGTGATTGGGTTAACTTAACAAATTCAAATATACTTTTTGGGGAAGGATGGGATTTATTATTTGGATGGCATGCGTATTTAATTTATAATAAAAAGGTGGATAGGGTTTTTAAGTCCCATGTTTTAAGAATTCCTTTATTGCGTGTCTGGAAGAAATATTATAGATTAAATTCTAGAATACCGTTGTGGGGAATTCCTGGGCACGCTATAGAGGGGATAAGGAAAGGAGTGAAAATGGATAGGATTTCTTATAAACAATTGCTTAAGTGGGAAGGGAATAATTGGTAATTAAAATCTATGGAGGAATTAACGCAAGAAAATATTATTTATTCTTGGTTTCAGTATAGGCAATTATTAGAAAGATGGAGTATAGATCAAAAAGCGGGTTTTATTACGGAAGATGTGAATTTGATGAAACAAATTAAAGATCAAAGTCGAGCTCATATAAAAAGAGTTTATAATATTTTAGTGGAATTGGATTCAGAAACAGAATTAGTTAAGGGTTGTATGGTTAAGTGGGCTCAAAATTTTGAAGAGCCGATTTTATTAGATACATGGGAGATAATTTGGGTGAGGAATGTTAAGTTCACCCAAGCTTAAAATTTACGAGAAAATTTTTATAAAATGTTTTATAGGTGGCACCTTGATCCACAAAAGATGTCTCGTATGTATCCAAATCTACAGCCCAAATGTTGGAGATGTGGTTGTTTGGATGCAACGTACTATCATATTTGGTGGTCATGTAGAAATATAAAGGCTTTTTGGATTAAGATTTGGTGGAACATTCAGAAAATTTTTAATAGAAGGATAAAATTTACACCACAATTATTTTTGTTAGGTATTATTGAAGACTGTGATGGTAAAGAAATTATCTTAATGTTGAATTTTATTACGGCGGCAAGGTTATTGATTGGGCAATATTGGAAGAAAGATTCCTTGCCTACTTTAGAGGAGTGGTTTCTTAAAGTTTCTTACTTATCAGAAATGGCTAAAATTTCGGCTTATCTGAAAGACCATTCACAAGAGAGATATAATTCTGTGTGGAAAAGATGGGTAAATTTTGTACAGAATATAGGATTAGAAAGTATTATTTAGCCTTTGAATAATTTATAGTTTAAAGTAGCTATGGTTAGATTTGTTGTTTTTAATGTATTGGAGTTAAAGTATTTTAAATCTTTTTGGATGTATGTATAGTTGATTGATGTTCATTTAATTTGTATGGTTTTTTTGTTTTGTTTTTTAACCCTGTATTCAGCTCTGGGAAGGAGGGGGGAGGGTTATGGGGGGTGGGAGGGGGGGAGGTATTTTATTGTAAAAAGTTTATAAAAATTTCAATTAAAAAAAAAACATATAACCATCATTTTCAAGGAGAGCATCTTTGAAATCCTAAACTATACTGATAAGAGAATTTTCTCTTTCCTTGGTATCTGAGTACACAGTACTAGCTGAAATAAGTTAATTTTGTGGTAAGACTATAAAACAGAGTTTCCAGGCCCACCCTCAACTACTGTAAAGTAAATCTGCAATGCTGTCTCAAAAAGTGAGGAACTTGAGCACTGCCTCTTAGCACTGTTGAGTCCTATTAGCACCAACCAGCCTGACCTTGGATTTCACATTAGTAATTAGATCTAATTCCAGAAACAGGTTATCAAATATTCCTATCCCTGAGATACTAGGAAGAAGATTGCTGTCAGGCTGATTATCAAGGTAGAATTTATTAAGAGGATCAAGTTCCTTGAGATTAACAATCAAAGAAGGCCTTGTCCATGTCTAATTAGAGAATTCATCAATAAAATTATTAAGGGAGCCATTCAGTAAATACAGCCATTTCTCATTTACCAAATATCTTGTTTAGTAACCATTCACTAAATGGTAATGGTAATTTTTTTTAAAAAAATCATTTTTTTACCAATGTGCACACTAACGAGCAAAATTTAATCTGTCTGATATTAATGCATGCTGATGTAATGATACATGGCAAAATTCTTAGGAGACAGGGCTAAAAGACACCACCTAGGGAAAAGTCAGATAAGAAACTGCATCACTCACAGATTGACAGGTGGGGAGAGAGGTTCAGAAGAGATACTCCCTAGTCTTTTGGGCTATAAATATCACAGTGGGAGAATTGTACTTTCAGACTTACAAAAATTTGTTAATGTAGTTTTAAAATGAAGTAGAACTACTCATCTGGTTGTGTTTCTTGTATGGTCTATCTAGTAAGACTGACATTAACCTTGCAAGTCTCATACTGTCTTCCAAAACAGAATAATTTCAGAAATGACCATAGATCAGTGATGGCGAACCTTTTAGAGACCGAGTGCCCAAAAACTGGCCCCACCCCCACTCCACCCCCTGCTTTGCCCCCGCTCCGCCCCATCCCTGCCCCACCTGCCCGCAGGGCCACTCACCCAGTCCAGGACCTGCCGCAGATCGCCCAGGCAGCCCAACAGCGCTATGGCAGTCATGCCCTCTGCCCGCGCCCTGCAGCATCAACTATGTGAGGGCAGAGTCTTGTCTATGCTGCCATGTCCTTGGCTGCGCTGCTCCATGTGGGCCACGCTCAGGGGCGACTCTCCTTCAGGGGAGCTGCTGGAGAGGAGGGGGTCGCAGGGGGAGCCAAGGTTGGGGCAACAGCATGTGTGCCCACAGAGAGGGCTCCAGTGCCACCTCTGGCACCCGTGCCATAGGTTTGCCACCACTGCCATAGATCCTCAAGGAACTCAGTTATTTGCTGAATATCTGGCAGCAGCATTATTATAGCACCAGCAGCAAGTGGATATTCTGCAAATGACCATTCTGTGGAATACCATGATACAACTGACAGCCCAGCAAACTGCAGTTTAGACAATGCTCCTTCATTCCCATATGAGCTTGTCAGAAAAGTTCAGAGAGGATCAATTCTAGAGACATTAACTATTTAATGTAAAATGTTTATGGAGTTTCCTACTAATCACACAAAAGCAACTTCTGTGCTAAGTTTGCTGACAGAAGCAGCAGCTAAGTGGGCAATACTCTTCATTGAGGGCAGTCATCCGGGGATGGACAACAAACAGGACCTCATGTATGTATGTATGTATGTATGTATGTATGTATGTATGTATGCATGCATGCATGCAAGTATAGGAGTATGTATACAAGTATAGGAGTAAATTTTTGAGCTTAACAGCAAAATCCCTACTGTATTATTTATAATTCTTAAAATGGAAGAAAAATGAAAAAGTAAAATATAAACATTTCATTTCTGATTTTCCCTCTTCTTATTCTCAGCCATACAGCATCCACTTTATAAACTTTAGAAACCAAATCCTAAGGGGTTTGTATTTACCTTGCTACATAATGTGCAATATATGCAGAAGCCATTTTTGCTTGACTTTAATTAAACTTAAATTATGCATGCATAGTATTAGCACCAGACTAGAAAGCAGGAAACCATGAATTCAAGTCCCACTTTAGCCATGAAAACCAGTTGGATGAGTGCCAATCATTCTGTCTCAGTCCAATCTGCCTCATAGGACTGTTGTTGTGGGGAAAACAGGAAGAGTGAGGTGTGTTGGATATGTTCACTGCTTTGAGTTATTTGCAAAAAATAATAGTGGGATACAAAAAAACAAATAACTGTACGCATAGTGCTAGTTACTGCATTTTACTGCATATTCTCTAAGTTCCCAATCAAATATCATCCTTTTTTATCTTTTTTCCCAGTGATGTGCAAAGTTTGTTCTTGCAGACGTAAACATGTATCTTAATAAATTATAAGTTTTAATTGATAAATTGTCAAATTATGCTTAACTTAAAAAATGTGTTTCATTTCAAATTTGATCACTTAGATTCTCTAAATAGTGCCAAAGCATGTCTTTCCAATACTTGGGTGTGGGTGTGGGTATAAGTGTTATTATCTCCATTGTAAAAAACAATTAGAGGAAAGGATAATGATGAAATTGTTAGACATATTATGTTCTTTGTAGAGCTACATACATATCAAAATACTTGTATCATCTTATATGCTATACTTATCTTATAATTGTCTTTTTAGGTTTTATCCTTTTTTGTGTCCCTATATCTTAAGTATGTACGGAGCCCGTTTGCCAAGCCAGCTTCTTCCAATACTGACATTCGGCTGTTTGGAAATTTAACCCACTCTGTGAATTTAACCATGACAAACAATTTCCTCTATAATACAGCTTGTAATCTGGAAGAACAAGGCTACCTCTGTCTTTTGAATCTCATAAAATTTTAAGGGTTTTTAAGGGAGGAATTGGAATTAGCATGATTTGAAATAGATAATTTTTTTGGGGGGTAAGGTATTCATTTCAATAATTGCAACTGATTCTAACCAGAATGAGTTTAAGTTTTTTCACCTTTTAGTTTCCTGCCACAATTTATCATTTCTTGATTAATATCTGTCAAATGCAAACCAAGGTATTTGATTAAGTGTATTATCTGTCAGTGAGATTCTTTCTGTAAGAAATCTTGTGATAACTGTTTTGTGATTATTTTTGTTTTGGGGGCATTGATTTTGTATCAAGAAATTTCTCTGAAACTATGGGTTGTTTTTATCAACTTTTTTTTGCCTGTTGTGGCTCTGTTATAGTTAATAGTACATCGTTTGCATAGCACTTTAGCATATATTCCTCTCCTGTATTTTTAAGACCAGTTATTTATTTATCACCTCAAACCAGTGGTGGGATTCAGCTGGTTCGCACCAGTTCAGCAGAGCCGGTAGCTAATTTTTTGTTGCCCAGGCCCAGAATGGACTTCCGGAAGCAACATTCACAGAGAACCGATTGTTCACATATTTGAATCCCACCACTGCCTCAAACGTTTTCTGCCAATGTATCTAAAGCAGTGTTTCTCAACCTTGACAATTTTAAGGCATATGGACTTCAACTCCCAGAATTCCACAGTCAGCAATGCTCGATAATGAGATGGGTGGCATATAAATATAATAAGTAAACAAACAAACCATCTGGTAGTTTTTTTAAGTTTGGCTTTTTAAAAAATTAGCTGTTTTGTTTTTGGATATTTACGGGTTTTCTTAGCATTTATTTATCTTGGTCATTAAATTCTTTGAAAACTGAGTTTACAATGTATTCATAGTAGCTTCACCAATGTTAAACATGATATATAATTCTGTTTTAAAAGCTACCAATTATTAACACTGTAAAATCAAAATAAGCCTGAGATATGAGGGCTTGTAGGTGGTCTGATGATAGAGCCCCCTGACTGTCCAAGGGCTGTATCCCTTCTGTTGGGTGAGAAACTGTTACCCCCGGGCTCTCGGGTCCCTCTCTTAAGGGGGATCCTGGCTGTTGTGTCTTGGCCTCTGTTTCCTGAGGTTCCTGAACCGAATGCTGCAGGCCAAAAATCTCATCATCTGTGTAAGCAGGAGAAACTAGATCATCTCCTGCTGTGTTTTGTCTCTTCTCAGCTCGAGAAAATTGTTTCTCCAGAGCCTGGTGCCTTCGTTTGGCCTCCCTATCAGCGATCTTGGAGGATCTTTTGCCCGATATTACTTTGGTCTTGATCCTTCTCGTTGCCTCCTGGTTGGATGACCTGGGTCTCTTGCGAGCTGGAGGGCTTATGGAGGTGGTCTAGGCTGTCTGTGTAGCAATGGCGTCTGCCATTAGCACTAGAGATATCTCAATGTGCGAACTGGGAGGAATCTCATAGTGCGGGCCTGCTGGTAGGCCTATTTGGATCACAGAGCAACCTGGTTATGGTAGGGATCAGATCAGAGTGGCCCAGTCGATAATGTTCTCTCCCTCCATTTTTCTTTTCTTTTTATATTTTTTTTAATTATTTGTTTCTTCCAGGCGTGGGGATCGGGTCTTTGTGCAAGGGCTGCCAGTTGCTAGTAGTCAGGTGAATTGGTCTTGATTTGTGATGGGAAGCTATAGATGGGAAGAGAAGATGCGTGTCTTCCCTCTCCTCCCCTCTGTTTGTATCTCTGATAAGACTGTTTGAACGGAGAGCCTGATATATGCAGCCCGCTGTTTGTTCGTCTGTGCTGGCTTCCTTGACAATTGAACCCTTCTGAAAGGAATTTGAAAAATCGTGCCGAAAATGGCGGCCACGAGTCCTTTGTTTTTACTGGGTGCCTCTGTTCTTACTGGCTGCCTTTGGGAGTGCGCTCTCTGCGGCTTGCTCAGATAAGAGCAGGTATTAAGCTGCTCTGCTATGTTTGGCTGAGTCAAGGGAAACCAGAAACGACTCAATTCCCCAAGGGGAGATTCCCTTCTCCCGATCCGAAGCCATGCGGCGCCGAAAATGGCGACCGGCTTCCTCTGCCGATCAGCTAGGGCTGAGGGAAACCCCTGCAGTCCACTGGAGCTGAACAGAAAAAAACTCCTGATTCCTAAGTCACGCTGGGGAAGGCTGCGAAAAAAATTGCTTGCTTGTCTCCCGGCTTCTCCGCGCTCGGGTGGAGTTGAGGGAAACTCCTGGGGCTGAGGGAAATTTCTGCGCTCCTCTGGTCAGCTGAAGCTGATTGGAAATGCTCGCGGTTGCTGGATTCAGCTGGAGATGGCAGCGAGAGATTCGCTTGCTCGTCTCTCACATTCCCCCACTTCTTTTTGAAAGAAAAGTAAAGAAAAATACAACCTGATCTCTAGAACTGTCCTAGAGCCAAATCTGTGTCTTTACGAGCTAGAGACTAAGTCAAGATTGGGAGTTGGTCTCAGGAAGAGGGGGCGTGGTGATTTGGTTGACTTAGTCTATGAGAGCAGAAGACAAGCAAAACCCATTGGTGGGTTCTCCACTCGTCATGCTGGAGAAAAAACACCTTTTACCACATACTTAAAGTTATTAGGTAGTACAACTGGACAAGTTGAACAAGTTAGGAAAGAGGAAACAGACTGGGATTATACTATTAGATATTGTTCAGACACAGCGACAAATTAGCTAATGAAAGTGGAAATCCATAAACTATTTTTTGCATATTCTGCTTTGTTGACGCAAAACAAGCCACAATCAGTAAAATGGGTCAGGTTCAAATGAGCAAATAAGCCAAAATTATACCAAAAGACAGAGTTCAAAGATGTTTTCAATATCACTACTCTTATGGAAACTCCAACTTTCATCGCAAACAAAAAGAAAGTTTGTAAATGTTCTTAACTGGTTTAAAATCAAAACAGAAAACTAATTAACATAGCAGAAATCTTTCAAGATTCTGGCAATCTTGGGTGGGAAAATTGACATCTTGGTTGAAACAACACAAGAATTCAATGCTGCCATATAATATTTTGAAATGAATGTTGAAATTTTAAGAGATAATGATTAATTTGATTTTTATCCCACTTTTATTTGTGGTCAGCTCAGAGTGACACATACACTGATAATCCTTGGTTAATGATAGCAATTGGGACCAGACATTCCATTGATAAATGACAGTCATAAAGCATGATTTCACATAACCATCTTACCAAGCAATAGCAATTCTACAATTCTGGTTACTGTTATTAAGAGCATCATGCAGTGTTTTCAATGAGTACATATTATGGTTGCCAGTTGCAACCTCTTGCCAGCTTTTAAACTGGTTTTGCTTGTTAAGAAACTGTCAAAATAGGTCACAAATAATAACCACTGAGGGGACACTGCAGTGGCTAGAACAGTGATGGTGAACCTTTTAGAGACCGAGTGCCCAAAAATTGGCCCCGTCCACGCTCCACCCCCTGCCCCGCTCCCACTGTGCCCCCCATTCCCCACCCTGCCTGCCCACAGGACCACTCCATGGCCCGCCGCAGATCGCCCGGGAGCCCAGCAGTGCTATGGCGGCCACATTTTTTGCCCGTGCCCTGCAGCATCAACTGCATGATAGAGTGTGAGGACAGAGTCTTGTCTACGCTGCCTGGCTGCCATGTCCTTGGCTGTGTTGCTCCGTGTGAGCCACGCTCGAGGGCGACTCTCCTTCAGGGGGCTATTGGAGAGGAGGGGGTCACAGGGGGAGGCAAGGCTGGGGCAACAGCACATGTGCTCACAGAGAGGGCTCCAAGTGCTGCCTCTGGCACCCATGCCATAGGTTTGCCACCACTGGGCTAGAACTTCAAAGACCAATCTTAAGTACCACTTGTTCAACGCCACCACAAGTTTGAATGGTTGCTGAATAAGTGGTTGTTAAGCAGGGACCATTTGTACCTAATGTTCCCACCTGATATTTTTCTCACAGGTTAAGGTTAAAACAACACGACTGAACCAAAAGCAGCCACATAGCTTTCATGTCCAAGGCAGGACTAGAACTTACCTAGTTCTAGTTTATATCCCAGCATCTTAGTCACTACACCAAACTCTAAAATTTAACAAATTTTGAGATTTAAACAGATTATTCCCTCATGTTATATCCATTATTTAACATAACATGTGCCTCGTAATGCTACTACTGAAAAGTATTTCAATAAGGTAATATAAAATATACAGAAATTTTAATACACTGCTATATAGTTTCTTCTGAAACTGATAATATTTTGGTAAACAAATATGAAAATAATGAACTATTATTATGCTGTCTGAATTTCAAAATAGAAGTAACTTTAAAACCTTACCAGCTGCTCTAAGTCTTCTAACTTTCAACATTCCAGGTTCCAATCATTCCATAGTTCGTCATCTCTGACTATAATCAAAATACTGTTGTATGATTGAATGAAATTTAATATATAAAATATCCAAATACTTTTAGTTAAGCACAGTGATGCAGAGAAAGACTGCAAACTTGGAAGCATGTTAATTAAATTACATGCCATTTCAGACCTTCTTATAACTTCCAAATATACTGCCACATTTTTTTCACCTTTTTCCAAGAACTAAGGATCTAAACATGGACTTAATGTTCAATCAATTATTCATAACAGTTTATAGCTGCCTGTTTTAGTGACAACAAATTTGGAAAAACAAGTTGAATTTAACATAATCAAGTCACTTGTAATCTTGCATGATTCACCAAATTCATTATAAACAAAAATCTTAACCCATACTAAGGTTAACCTTCACAGGACATAATTCTCTTTTTTCAGTGCTTTTAATTAAATAAGCAGAACAGGAATCATGATATAGAAAGAACAACACCATAAAAGTTATACATCTGTAACATTTCTGTTTATATACAGTCCACACCCACATACCACTCATTCACAAGATGCAAGTTACATACGATGCATGTGCATGAATACATAAGTGCAGCCAATAATTGGGAGTATAAATTTATCTTTCCAATATTGAATGAGAAGTCTCTTAATAATAAGGGCACAATATAATTCTCTATCTTTACAATTATACTATATTTTGTTACACTCTTCACGGGCAACCTAGTACTCAGAATTCCAACCACTTTTCTTCCATCCTTTGGATTATCAGAAACTGTACCAATGACATTCAGTGACCAGCCACCAAAGAATTATTATTACCATTATTTATTAATTTTTACGCTACCTATCTCTCCTACAAAGTGATCTGCTGGTGTGAGTGGGGTGGGCTTGTCCTATTAAGGAGAAACAGATGCAGAATTTTCTACTGATTCTCATTCTACAGAATTCTCTACTGATTTTTTAGTACTAGAATGAAAGGATGGATAGATGGATGGTGTTCTCCCCGAATTATAGATACCAGTATCTATAATTGTATGGCAGGTCATACAAAAGCAGTTTGAACTACATAGTATGTAAAATATCATGATGCACAGAAGAGAACACCACTGATGATCTGTTTGATAAAAGATGTCAGAGAAAAAAAGTGTGTGGACTTCAGCAGTGAACCTGTGAAAACTAGGCTTCAATTCCAAGCTCAGATGGTTTCTAAACTCATGAACCAAGCAGTCCTTTTCCTTCCCCTTTAATGCTAAATGTTACTAAGCTGAAGAGTTTTTGCGACTCCTCTGCAGTAGTGGAGTTTGGATCTCTTCTGGACATAATTAACTGGAGCACTGGGGGGAGGGGTTACTAAATTATAGATTGCTAACGATTAGAAAAATATAACCCCCACAAAACAAAACATCATATAATGGTAATTTTAGATTGTCTTCTTCAATTTAGAATTAGGAAAAAAATTGTTATTGGATCAACGACATCAACAAATATTACGGACCCAATTGACAAAAGCTCAGTTTGGTTGGAAACAAGCGGAAGAAGCCTTCATCCTGCAGTGGACAGACAATGATTAAAATTATAGATTGTCTATTTATTACTTTTACACTGAATTTATATTTCACCTTTCTAAAGCCTAGGGCAAATGTTCAAACTTTTGGCTTGCCTGGCTGGGCCTTACTGAATAAGAATTATCTTGAGGTACCTATAAAATATATAATGTAGTTGCTGTATATAAATATCAAATTTCCTTTATTTTTAATATTTTTTTCTTGTGGGGCACATTATTAGCTATTCAGGGCTGCATGCAGCCCACAACCCACGACCTACAAGTTAGATATGCCTGGCTTAGGAGTTGGGGATCTTTAATGACCCATGGAAAGGTCTTTTTCATTTATTTTGACTGCTTTTACCCTCATGACCACTGGAAGGGTTTTTTAAAATATTATTTTAACATATCAGCCACTCAAGAGTCACATTCACAAGACATGCTGCTGTATAAATCAATGTAATAAATAATACAGAGACACAGCTTCATGTAAACTTTACAAATGTTCATTATATTAATTCTCATGTTTAAAATCTTAATAATTTTAGTTATATTAGTTTATGATTTTATAGTTTGTAATGGTAATTTTAATCAATTTCTGTAGTATATATTTTGTGCTATCATTTCATCATATTAGCTGTAAATCTGTTTTTAAAAGCTTTGTTTTGCTGGTTGATGATTCAAAGAAAGATATTATTTGCCTATCTATGTCTTTGAGTCAGTCTTAACTCACAGTCTTACTTTTTGGAAGTGGTTTGCCATTGCCTTCTTCCTAGGGCTGCAAAAGAATGACTAGCGGCCTTCGGGCAAAGAGGTTAAATTAAAAATCAATTCAATTAAAAATTAAAAAGTTTAGTGGAACTGTTGGATTTTTTTGCCATTGTCCTCACTAGCTGGAAAGCAGAGTCTAATTTTTCAAGTACATTAGAAAGTCTACCATTGTTGAAGGCATTGAGAAATCAGATAAGGAAATAACTCTGAAAGGATGACCCAATGGATCACAGGTTGTCTAGTTAAATATTGACTGTTAGAAGTAAAAAGAATATAATATTGTTTTATTTGACTTCCCCCCCCCCCAATTTTCTGGCACCCCTTTATGGACTTTTTGCTGTCACCAGGATTGAAAAGTTGGTATTTTATGGATTTGTTTATTGAAAAGGGATAGGATCTGGGCAAAGAATTATTAAATTTGTTTATGCTTGTGATGAAGGTTGGAAGTCACTTCTTTATATTTTTCTTCCCTTTTTGTTGTATTTTTTTTCTTTCTTTTTTCCTATACTTTGTATTCTTTCTTTACATTGTTTTCTTTCTGTTTAATTTGTATTAGTTTTTACTACTGTAATTAAAATTCTTAAAATTATTTTTTTTAAAAAAAGAACTCTTATAAGGACTGTGACGAATAGAATGACCCGTGCTTCCTCAAAGATTGATAAAGAGATTCTAATTGATAAAGAGATTCTAATCAAATGCACGCAAATCAGTGTGTGCATTTAAAAGATGCCTCATATATTTATTGAACACACTGAATCAATTTAAGCTGTGTTGGAAAACTGCTGATATCTCTTTTAACTGTAATGACTTCAACCAACTTTTCCTCTACCTGTGAATACTGTCTATCATCTTGAATATATTTTGAGCTATTCCTTTTTACAAAACTGTTTCAACTCACTGATACTCTGAAGGTTTCTGGTATGAACTGCTTACTTCAGATAATTTTCAACAGAGTTAAGCACTTTTAACTCAGCCATTTTGAAACATGAAATTCGTTCTTTTTCAACCATTCTGTAGTAGGTTCATTTGTGTATCTGCAACCCACAATCATTTGTACTTCAGCTTTGCAGACCCATTACCAATGAAAACGGGGCTAGAAAGAGCCACAAAATCATTTCCAAAGTTTTTGGTTTCCATCAATTCGCAGTGTGAGTTTTACTGATAAAAATTTACCTCACAACCCTGGTAAGAGTAACAATAGTGTAGCCTTTTCTTGAGTTGTATTCCTCCTGCTTGACTGTGACTGATGGATATCAAAGACATTGGCAATGATTTTGTAGCATTTTCCAGCCTCATGATCATTGACAATAAATATTTATTTCTACAAATCTGTGTTGTGAAGAGCAAGCAATGATTATAATTAACATGTGCTTTAATAGGAAAAGGTATCCCAAAGTCATGCCTATTATCATATTCATAAACATCAAACTCATCTTACCCCATGAAAAGAATTGTCATCCTAAATTTTTCCATTTTTTCTCAAACTGAAACAGTAAACATTGGCCCTGAGCGTTCAGTAAAGACATGAAGCAGTACACTAACACTCTGATTTGGTTGCAAGAAGGCAAATACAATTTTACTTTATATTAACTGAAATATAACTTCCAAATCACAGAGAGTAATCACTTTAGTGTATTCGGTTTTGGTGAAACTCCAGCTCAGAACTTCTTGTGCAAATAGGTTCTCATGTAGTTAAATAAATAATAGCAAATCAGTTATAAAAATGAAGTATAGAGACAAACCAGAAAGTCCCCAAAAGAAGCACAAAAGACAACAAAATATAACAGGAACTGGGTATTTTTCCCATATCTTTTGAAATCACTGAAGTTACTGTTTTAATTGTCAGATTTCGCCCCACAGGCAGAAATAAACCTTAACTTCAGATAAGTAATATTTGCTGTTGAATGTTAGAAGCCATATTAAAGAAATTAACTACAGTTCCCATAATCTGTTGGCATGATACTCAAAATATTGTGACATTTGTTCTAATAGACCATAGAACAGATAAGCTGTCTCAAGCTTTAATAAAACACAATTACCTTGAAATGTTCCAAAATATCGTTTTGTTCTAAGTCAAAAACAAAACCCATTTTCCATAATTCCCCAGCAGTGAATACTTTCTTCAACATTCAGAAGGTAGCTTCCTCCCCAACTCTTAGTTCCAAGTAGTAATTATCACCTGAATTATCTTGCAGTGCACTTGTATATACTATATACTCTTCATTTTTGCTGAAAAAACATACACGTATTACTTACTATTTCAAATTCAATAGATAAAAATAACACATATCTATATAAGAAAAGCAACAGTTACTGATTTAAAATAAATAACAGATTACATATCAACACCAGTTGAACATCAGAAAGACAATGAAAAAGACACAATGCACTGAGTATAAATTACTTATCATGGCTTATATTTAATAGGACTTCACATATCATCTAAGTAATTTAGTGACCCTTTTGATATATTTTTCTTGAATTTTGCCATTAAGATCATGAACTGACAAAAATAGAACCCTCAAATCAATCTTGCGTTGAAAAAGAAATGCAGACTTAATAGCTTAAATGGACTCTTCAATCTCTTAAGGTATTATGAAATAAAACGATTGTAGCTGAAACATGTACACATTTGAATCACTAGCACACTTAATCAATTAATCAGATCATTTGCATACGTACATGAATATTGTCATTCATTCATATATATATATATATATTGGATTGGATTGCTATATATATATATTGGATTGGATTGCTAACAAAGAATCAAGGGAGAATGGAATAGCTATTTCGAGCTAATTAGCTCTCATCAGCCAAACACACCCTTCTGAGATTCAAACCTGGGCTGCTTGCACTTTAGGCAGCTGTGTTAACCTCTAGGCCACAGGCTCTTTCTCACTTTGTCAGCTGTGTGTTGTGTGTGTGTGTGTGTGTGTGTGTGTGTGTGTACACACACATATACATATACAAGGAAGGAAGGAAGGAAGGAAGGAAGGAAGGAAGGAAGGAAGGAAGGAAGGAAGGAAGGAAGGAAGGAAGGAGAAAGAAAGAAAAGAAAAGAAAAGAAAAGAAAGAAAGAAGTGAACTTTCCAAAGACATGGCCCTGATTTCACATTAATGAAATATTAAATTTATGTTATAAATTGTATTTATAATTTACATATAATAAATGCCAAACATTATCAGTACCATCTACAGCAGGGTTTTTCAACCAGTGGTACAGGTACCACCCGTGGTCATTGGCACCTGGCAGATGGTACGTAACCATCCTAGAAAAGTGGTAGCAGGGGAGGGGAATGAGCTGAACTGGGGGCAGCACCGCAAAAGCCTGAGCAAGAGATGGCTGGAGCTGCAGGGCTGTCAGGGCTCAGTGGAAGCGCCAGGATCAGCGCCAGGCTCCAGCTGGAGCTCGGCGCTGATCCTGGTGCTTCTGTTGAGCCCTGAAGAACACCAATCAGCTGGAAAGCAGCACTGATCCTGGCCCTTCTGCTGAGCCCAGAAGAAACGCCGATCAGCTGGAATGTTGCAGCATCTCCAGGGTCTTGTGATTTACATTCAGATGCTTGGCAACTGATTCATATTTATGATGGTCACATGTCCGAGGGTCATGTGAAGTGTCCAAAACCTGCTGCAACCACACAGCAGATGGGGGGAATAAAAAACAAACACCCCCACCCCACCCCCGCTGCCAATCCTCAACAGAAATGCTCACAACAATGAAAACCGTGGACAGGAGGAAGAGCGCAGCCGGCCGGGTAGGCAGGTGTCTTGCTCGTCTGTGGCTTGGGGGGTACTTTTTCCAGTGCCATTGTAACTTCAAACAGTCACTAAGCGAACTGTTGTAAGTCAAAGACTACCTGTACTTTATCACTTTTTTCCTCCTTTTTTTGGTCAAGTTTTTGACACCTTGCTAGGCGACTGGTGCTACTCGGATATTGCCATATCCTAAAAGTGGTACAATGGGTGAAAAAGTTGAAAAGCCCTGATCTACAGAATGTAGTTATTAATATCAAGAAGGAGGATTTAATTATTAATTAACCAATATTTGGATTGTTTAAACTTGATTACTTTCCTTACAGTAACTTAAATGACAGGCACACAAATTCTCTAAATATCAGAATTAAGCTGACATGAACAGTTCAGTCTAGCATCTTCCATTTCCCAAAGACTAAGAAATGAACAAAAGAACCTCAGTGAACCTCCCAGAATTTATGAGAACCATCATTTAAAACATTTCTTGTGGCATATTAGTAAGTTGCAAAATCAGTAATTTAAACATTACTTTTTTCTTTAAAAGACATTTTCTAAGGATAAATCAGTTTAAAAGTACATCAAGTTTAGCAAAATTATTAAAGCCTAAATTTAAATCTTAAAATTATGTAAACCTCTGTTGAACAAGTAGGGTTAAAGTGTTCTCCTATGTAATAGAAAGAGTAGACAAGAGGATGATAAGTATTACCGGTAACACTCGACTTGATCACAAATGGGAGAGAATTTCCATCACTAAGTGATGCACTCATAAAGTGAGATATTGTGTGACTACATTACATAGCAACAGCCATCCCAGCGATCCCAGTTGCTCTCATAACCCCAAGATATGTAGTTCATTAGGCGAGAAGAGGTGGTAACCCTACATAAGGAACATAGGGGTGCTGCAGGGGGTAGAAAGGCTTGGTGTAACCTGCATGAGTTGGGGGAAGGGTTGCTGAAGTGCAGCACAAGCTTAGGAAAGCCAGTGAAAGAATACACTGTGGCTAAGCAGCTTTATAGCACACCACTACTCTGGGGCTGCAAAAAGTTCAAGCAACAGCACAAAGCCCAGCCACACTCCTGTCCAGCAGCTCACTTCCACCAAGCCATTGTGCCCTGGGAAGCCCTACTATCCCAGCTCAGTCCCAACCACAGTCCTATTCAACACCCTGTACTTCAAAGACCTTACCACTGCTGCCTCCTGCTAAACTTTCCATCTTCTTCTCGCTCCTGGCTCACAAGCCAAGCACTGGTAAATATGCAGCCATGATCAATGGGCTACTGGAAAGCCTCACTTCCCAGTGAGTGCACTTCCAGGGGCAAAAATTTGTAGAGACATTTCCATTGGCAAAACTTTTCAGGAGGTGAATCCAAGAGCAAGCCTTTCTATTATCCTACACCTCAGAGCTGCACCCTCACTCAGTGCCTGGATCCTAGGCCAGCAGGAGGAAGAAGACAGTAAAGGGTAGCTACAGGCAGCAGGTGGCAGTGGCAGCAGAGATATGTAATGAAGTGCAAGGCACTTCAAAAAGCAAAAATAGAGGGAAGATTGGCACATGGGGGAGAGTTAAAGCACCTCTGCAGTTGTAACTGTGTGGGCTGCCAAGCACCCAAATTTTAATCACATGCTCATGGAGGCCATAACTTTAGGAACAAGTCATATGTTCATTTTTTTAGTGCCATTGTAACTTTGAACTGTCGCTGAAAGACGTAAGGGCTACCTGTGCTCAATATTCAGTAAACATGCACAAGATTGCAATTCCAAACTTTAAGCAACCTTGCATGTCAAAAATTTAACTATATTGATTGGCACAAGCAATAATTAGTATCAATGGATAAGATATGGATTCTTTTTAAACAAAGCAAATCATGAAATGTGATTTTTCCTCTAATATTATTTTTCTTGTTACAAATACTCCTAAATCTATTACCTAACACCTGATTTCCTTCATAGCAAATGATTCCCTCATTTATGCATTGGTTTAAGAATCTAGTACTAGGCACCTATGCAATATAACCAAAGCTTGATGGAAGTTTGCTAAACTAAAACATTATTTTCATGCTTTTAAAATTAAATCATTAAGAAATAAAATGGCATGTGTACTGCATTAACTGCATTATCACTGGATTTCCTATCAGTTAAATTGATACTGTTCCTCCTGAGATTAAGAAATATTTACTGTTACAAATTCATACTTAAAACTTACTTTAGAAGTTTTGAAAAGGTGGAAACAATCCTTGGCTCCTGATCTCTTCTTGCATTCCTCGATCATCCTCTTTTAAGCACGAAAATAAGTTTGTTCAATACAAGGAGTGGGAAGATAGAGGATTTTATACAATTAGAGGTTTGATTATTAATGGAAAGTCCATTAATGCTGAATATATTCAGCAAAAGGAATGATCACAAATGCTGTTCCAAATAAGACATATTCAGTCGCTCCTTTATAAGTACTATTATAACTATTGACAACTTAGAATAATTATACACACCTGCTTCATTTAACATCAAGAGAAACTCTTCAATATTGTATAAAATTTGTACGTTAGTGTAACATGTTCTCTTGAAGTTTGAAAAATGTCTGAAAAATATGGGATATGGACTTAATTGTCACTAAAACATTCTGTGGCACAGAACGTCATTTAAATCTATCTCACTAAGTTATCAAAAACTCCCCAACGAAGATAATCCACAGGTGATGCTACATTCAGCCAAAGATACACTATACTATTATACATTTACTAGGTAGGGTTGATTGACTTGATGGCAATGGCCAACTATTTATTTCTTTTCTTTTGGTAAGAATTTTTGAAGTTGCTCTATAAATCACTCAAAACTTTTAATCACTGTATTTGTTTTTTGTGTACCATCCATTTTTCTAAATCATAATACTGATAAAAACATAATTGATTCAATTACTCTTATTAGTTGCCCAGTTTGTTATTTCAAATATTGGAAAACTGAGGATAGGATCAATGGATTTTAAAGTAGAGGAAATTGTTTTGGTCAAAAAAAGTGACCCAAGAAGAAAGAACTATGCAGAATACATTTAAAACTTTAACATCATATAGAAATGTATGCATAACTAGACATGCATCTTCCAAATTTCTTTTTGCACTGTTTTAATTCTTATGTTTTATTTTTTGACACTGATTTAATTAAAAAAATGTATACAAAATGTAAGTGTACTTTTCTTTTATATATTCAATGGCATATTATCTCCACTCAAAGTCACCTGAACCGCGAGATGGGTGGCAAATAAATCTGATGAATAAATAAAATCTTAACCTTTCTCCAAGGAATTTTATGATAGCGTACAACGATTATGTTCATACATGTATGATTGAAAGCCCCACTTCACCCAATACTACTTTATACTTTCAGGTAGCATGTATTTGAAGTCAGAACTTTAATTTTACAGTATCTTCATAAAATGCATATTGGTATAAAATTTTTGTGAATAATTTTTATAACACAGAAGAATAATTAACCACTAATGGGAAAACCCCCAGCATACAAGGCCAACCCATCCAGTTTGCAATGTTCTGAATGATATCCCTCCCCAATATCTGTCTACCCATATCCATATTTCTATCTTTTATCTAGCTTATTTTACCAATCCATTGCCTATGGTCCATCTTTTCTCTGCAAAGGAAAATAGTGGGACAAACCTGTCAGTTTTACCCCACATAGGAAGGATGAATCAGGAGTTGTCTGCTGCATCCCACAAATAGGAATCATGTTAGACTGCTCCTGCATACTTTATCCATATTACATTCCTCCTGAAGAGGAAGAAGTGAGGCCGAAATGAAAAGCCTCAGCCAGGACCTGCAGACATGTTTCCCAGTCAGAGAATGCAGACAGTACTTCTTGTTTTCCTCAATATGTTTCTCCCATATAAGGGAGAAAGATGAAGCACAGCGAAATTATGAAATTAGAAGATGCCATATGTATTATGATCTAATGTTGAGGTTGTTTTAGCAACATTAGCATTTATTTTTTTCCTTTATTTTTTCTAATTATTTGGAAAAAAAAGCGAATGAAAAACAAATATATTACAAATATAGTGCATCTAACATACATGTAATTTAGCATGTAACTCTTATGATTCCTCTCTTAAACTAAGGTCATGCAATACACTAACCAAGATCTCTAGTTTATCACAAAATCATAATTTTAAATCTTTACTGTGAAACGTACAAATTAATTTAAGTAATAAAAATGCTGGAAAACAGGACTGTTAACTACTTTGTAATGCTTTGATTTGATATAAATCATTTGGGGGGAGTATTTATTAACACAAAGCAAGACTAAAAGTAAGCAGATTGTCAGAATTTTTATATAGCCATAGCTAAAAGCAGTATATAATCTACAAGCAGATTTATTGCTGAATACTTCCAACACTTTTCTTGTTTTCAAAATATCAAGCTGCCATTTTATTATACTTTTATAAATGATATGCCACTTTAGTAACTTTAAATGTCTTTGGAGATAAATGTTAAAAAAGCTTTTAGTTAATATACAAACATATAGAATATATACTAGCATTATTAAGTGAAGAAATAGGGTTACTGCAGCCTGCAGCCAACAAATGGAGGATTATATATTAAATGCTTCTGTAACTATTAAATGATAATAGACCACATCCAATGAACTAAATCTGTATTTGCAGAGAAGTTGAAGGGCTTTTAGAAGTGGTATATTATGCTTATAGTCCAGAATGGAATAGTTATCTTTATACCTTTGTTCTGGTACATGAATAAATTCATAGACCATTATTTTTTAAATGGCTCATATTTCAAAAAACTTTCATGAAAACTTCTTGTATGATTTCAATCACTATTTTTTAAATAATTATGTTCTATTTAATTTTGGAGTCTCACAGAACCAGATACCGTTTGAATGTGTCATCAGTGTGACATTGCTGTGTTCCATGATAACTAAAATGTGGCACACATTAACGTCATGTTTAAAACAACAGGTTCTACCACTTATGGTATATTCTGATCATTACATTTTTTAAAAAAAGATTCAAACAAACTACCGTACTTTCCGGCATATAAGACAACTTCTGAAAGCGTTGAAATCGACACCAAAGTCGGGGGTCGTCTTATACGCCGGAAAAATACGGTAGACAAATTTTAAAGTATGGCAACAACTATGATCAAGGAACTAAAATTTAAATCTTACATGGAGAGACTGAAGAAATTAGATATGTTTTTGACTTCACACAGGAAAAGATCAAAACTTGTTTTTATCTCCCAGAAGGTATGACACAGAATAATGGTTTTAAAAGTTACAGGTACCAGATTGGAGATGATTTTTTTTTTAATGCTCATAGTAATAACAGTTTGACAACAAAACTAAATTATCAAGAGAGGTATGAATTCCCCTCTGCTGGATATATGCCCAAACATTGATAAAAATGCTTTAACTTTTCTGTATTGAGCAATATACTGAATTCAATGTCTGCTTCCAACTGATTCCATAAGTACATAAATATCCAAAGGATAACAATTATCATAGAAAATAGCTATTTCTGAGCTAAAACTCAATAAAAATAAAATATATTGTAAATAATCCTAAAACATTTTTACAGATTTTTGAAATTTAAAAAGTTACCTGTATGCATCGTCTCCTTTCAAATCTCATACCATCCTGTAGGGTGGGGGGAAGAGCCAGCAGTAAAACCTTTAACATAAAGAATAATTAATTAGAGTTAGACAATATCAGGAGAATCCTTTAACAAGCCACGAACCTGCCTTTAACAAATCAAACCAGTACTATCTACTTTGAATGAAAGCAGCTGTCCATGGTCTTAGGAAGAAAACTTTCACACACATCTATGTATCACACTGAATTACGCAAAATATTCTTCTCCATATTATTAATTTGAAATTTCATGGCTTCCATTTGGGAAAATACAAGCTATGCCTCAATGTTATTAAAATATCCTAGATTAGGGAGAGAAAGTTTGACAAAGCATTAGTTATAGGTACAATGAAATCCAGTGACATTAGGTGACATTCAATAATATTTAAAAAGTAAATATTTTTAATTTGAAAATACTTTTAAATTAAAATGTTTATTAAAAATCTTCAAAAATCACATTCAAATTTAATAAACCCTTTAGCTAACTTAAATAATTTAAATTTATATTCATGTTTTACTTTTAAGCAATGGAATTCTTGTGTGAAATTACTGCCATAAATAGACCTCCCTATATAAAGTTTCCTTCTTCTAACGTATTATTATTCCATTCAGTTTTAATGGCTGTTATGCATGTTTGCATGCCATAGTCTGACTCTGAAATTACATTTTTTATGGAAATATATTCCTTTAGACTAAAACCTTGCTTGGATATTATCTTTCAAACTCATCTTTATCACACGAATAACATAGGTAGCAGAAATACTAAAGGGATTGTGAAATATTTTTGTTCTTTTTTAAAAGAACCATCTAACTACTTTACATTGATAAAGTAAACAGAAACTAGTGAAATTAGATCCCAATTTTATTTATATCAAGTTTTGCACTACCATTACAACCTATTCTTAGTAATCATATAAACCAGAGGATACATTAGTGAATTTGAGTATATGAACAATCAGATCTTTTTACAAAACAGAAGGTTCTTATTTTCTATATTCAAAGACTTTTCAGAAGATTTAATTTTATGAGTGATGTGTACAATGCTAAAAAATTAAACTCTTTACTTCTCTAGCAGCACAGTAAAACCTCATTCCCTACTGAGCAGATTCTGCATGCAATGGACAAAGTCTGAATTCTGAAATAAGAGTCAGTCTATTGTTTGGCAAATAAATAAAGACAATATTCATACATTTTACATAAACTTCAAAGCATTATATAAATTTTATGTACATCATGCAGAATTTATGTACTTTACCATTTTAACATTCAGCTTTAATGGGCAATCATTCCCCACCATTGTTCTAAAATCTAAAAAAAAAAATGCCATTTAAAGAAAATTCTTATCTACCACTTAGTATCAACATTGTTCCTTCTTCAGATAGTTTAGGGTACTGTAGACCTTACTTACCAACTACCTGTTCAGCAATCAATTGAAATTGGAATTTAATATTACTAACAATCAGTCCACAATTTTTTCTGGCTATGGTAGCACCAGAACTTGCAATGTGGCTACTTGGCAACCAGCTCACATGACAGTTGCAGCAACCCACAATCACATGATTGTCATTTGAGATCTCCCTATAGCTTCCCATAAGCAAAATCAATGAGGAAGCTGATAGGGAAGGTAGCAAGTCACTCTGGTAAATCCTTCCAGCTTTGCTGCACTAGTGTTATACCATCCAGTCCTAGCCTTTCTGCACTCACATGCCCCACAATCCAAATTTTCTACATTTGTTGCACTATAATACTCCACTTCTCAGCCCTCAGCCTTGAATATTGGGTTTACAATGGTAACCAGGATTGCTGGGATTGTTGTCACTAAGTAATGTAGTCATGTGAAGTTATGCTTTATGATTGTGTCACTTAATAACTTTAAACCTGGCCCTGATCACTGTGATAACCCAAGGACTGCATATAATACATTCCAAGTCAGCACACTGATATAAATTTTCTCCATAATTTCACACGTATTATATACAAGGATTTGTATACTAATATTAACTAATAGCAATCTAAACATTAGCAATCCATATAATTTGTTTTAATTTTAACTGGTTATTTTAATGAATTATCACAATTCACTTAACACTTATATTCCCAATTCCATTAAGATTTTAACTGAAAACCAAATGTTATATTTTTTGTCATTTCAGATATTACACATTAACTTTCAGTAACTAGGATATATGAAATACTACAAGCATAAAGCATTTCAGATAAAGTTCAAAATATTATGGAATAAACGTAGAAATGAATTAAAAATGCAAGCTAAAGGTTCTCATAGGTTCAGTGATTAAGACCTTATGACAATGAGACATTAACAACAGATCTATAGTACTAGCACTTAGACTTATATACTGCTTCATAGTGCTTTACAGCCCTTCCTGACAGTTTACAGAGTCAGCATATTGCCCCCAACAATCTGAATCCTCATTTTACCGACCTTGGAAGGATGGAAGGCTGAGTGAACCATGAGGATCAAACTCCTGGCAGTCAACAGAATTAGCCTGTAATAATGCATTCTAACCACTGCATCACTACGGCCCTTATATAGCACTTTTACTTATTAAAAGTAGTGGACTGATGTTAGTTCTGCACCACCAAAAGCACAACATATCAAAACATTTTCACATAGTTAAAAATACATTTATATGTGACATGTAGAAAGGGGATGCCACTAAAAAATGGGGCGTTGTCTTACCTGAACGCCTTTTCTCAGCACGGAGATGGAGAATCCACCAATGGGTTTAGACTGTGTTCCTGCCCAATCAGATCAAGTCAGCCAAATATGCTACGCCTGTCCTGGGCTAAGGTATCCCAGTCTCGACACGGGCGAAGCCACTGACTGACAGCAAGATGTGTTGGCTCATGAATCTAACCCTAGGCCTAAATGACCTGTGAGGGCGGGAATGGATTCTCCATTTCCGTGCTGAGAAAAGGCATTCAGGTAAGACAACGCCGCTTCTCCAGCACTGGAGATGGAGAATCCACCAATGGGACATACCAAAGCCTACTGTACCTGTGGAAGGGGAGCAGGCCAGTCCGGTGTGTCATCTTGAGGTACAAACTGTTGGAGAACTTTCCTACCGAAGGAGGCCTCTGCCGAGGCGAACCTGTCCAGTTTATCGTGTCGTATAAAGGACGACAGTGAAGACAACGTAGCCGCCCTACAAACGTCCTCAATGGACACATGAGTGGCCCAAGCCGCCGAAGTAGCTGCACTACGGGTTGAGTGGGCCGTGACATGTTGTGGAACCGGCAAAGACTCAGACTGGTACACCCCTGCAATGCACGCCCTGATCCACCTGCCAATCATGCAGGAAGATAACTTCCGTCCCTTGGAAGAAGGGCGGAAGGAAAAAAGAGGCCCTTGGAATTGCGGAAGGCAGCCGTCCGTGTGATGTAGCAACGGAGTGCCCTACGAATGTCTAGAAGGTGCCATTGCCATTCCAGAGCATGAGATGGATTAGGGCAGAAATCTGGAAGCACAATTTCCTGAGCCCTATGGAACAGAGAGTTGACCTTGGGGACAAAAGTAGGGTCTAGACGAAGGACCACTCAGTCCCGATGAAAAATGCATAAGTCATCCCTGGTGGAAAGTGCAGCTAACTCAGACATCCATTGCGCGGAAGTAATTGCTACCAGGAAGGCGACCTTGTGACATAAGGATCACAAATCACACGTCCTGAGAGGCTCAAAGGGCAGCCTGGTGAGAGCCCAGAGAATCTGCGGCAGTTCCCATGACAGGTACCTTTCCACCACAGGGGGTTTCGTGTTTGTGGCACCCTTGATGAATGAGCGAATCAATGGGTGTTGACCAAGAGCTACTGTGGTGTCACAGGTAAGTAGGATGGAGAGAACAGTGATTTGTCTGCGTAACGTGATTGGAGCCAAGCCGCCATTCTAGACCCTCCAGAAGGTAGTCTAAGATTCTTGGAACCATTAAGTCCTATAAAGTCAAGTGATGGTTTGTGCCCCACAAACAGAAATTCCCCCAGATGGCCTCATATATATGGTTGGTAGTGGGCCAACGGGAGGCCTGGATCATGGTAATGACTTCAGGCTAGCAGTACTCCTGGGATAAGATCCTGCACTCAAGTGCCAGGCGGCTAACTGGAGCCATTGAAGATCCGGATGAAGCAGGGTCCCCTGGCTGAGTGAGACCCGTTCCGGAGGAATCCTCCATGGGGGCACTATGGAGAGGTCCACGAGATCGGCAAACCAAGATCTCCACGGCCAGTACGGAGTCACTAGAAGAAACTCCGCCCTTTCCCGAAGGAGCTTGCGGACAACCGCCAAAAGAAGAGGGAGAGGAGAGAAGGCATAGAGCAGTCCCTCCGGCCAAGGACACCTGAGAGCATCCGCCCTTTCTGCTCCTGGGGAAGAGAAACAGGAGAAGAACCTCAGTAGATGAGTGCTCATCAGGGAGAAAAAAAGGTCTATTATTGGTAGGCCAAAGCGGTTGGAGATCTCTCTGAAGATATCCAGATGCAGGCGCCATTCCAAGTGTTCCACTGTTGACCTGCTCAGGAAGTTCGCCTGTCTGTTTGCCTCCCCTGATATGTGGTCGGCCTTGATGGAGGCAAGGTTGGTCTCTGCCCAGGAGCCCAGCAACAGGGCTTCAGTCAAGAGTGCATGGGATCGGGTGCCCCCTTACTGGTTCACATGGGCTTTTGCCACTACATTGTCTATGAGGATCAATACGTGACGCTTCGCTACCATGCTACGGAAGTGACGGAGCGCTAGGTGTATGGCCCTGAGCTCCAGCCAGTTGATATTGTCCCGGAGGTCTGAGCGGGACCATCGGCCTTGGACCCACTGTGACCAAAGGTGCACTCCCCAGCCGAACAGGCTGGCGTCGGTCGTAAGGGTGAGCTGATCAGGTTCCTTGAAATAGGACCCTCTGAGCATGGTGTGATGAGGGACTCTTACCCTCCGATTGGAGGAACTGGTGTTGAGTCTTTGGAAGGGGAGTAGGAATCATGGAGGTTCCTAGAATGAAGCCTGGCCCATGGAACGATTGCTATGGCCGAAATAATTTTTCCTGTTCATTCCCTGCATATTTGGAGGACTAACTCCCGGATGCTGTCCCAGCGTTCCTGTGAGAGATAGACTCGGCATTCTACCGTGTCTATGACGGCCCCTAGGTGCAATAGCCTGGTTGTAGGAACCGTATGGCTCTTGGCGAAGTTTACCGAGAACCCATGACTCTGGAGCACCATAATCACCAGTTTCAGGTCCGACTGAGCGGCCTGGATCGACAATGACTGGATTAGAATGTCATCCAGATAACACTGGTCTTGGACAGGCACCAGTCTCAGGTGAGCAGCCAAAACCACCAGGATCTTGGTAAAGACTCTTGGAGTCAAGGACAGAACGAATGGGAGTGCCCTGTACTAGTAATGGTGACCCATGTGGACGAACCTCAGAAACTGGCGGTGGCTGAGAGAGATGGGGATGTGGAGATACGCTTCCGTGAGGTCGATGGATGTCAGGAAATCTCCTTCTTACACTTCTCAAGATGGACTGGAACGTTTGCATCTTGAATTTTCGGTATGCAAGATGATAGTTCAACTCATTTAGGCCTAGGATAGCTCTCCATCTCTGAGGCCTTGGGGACAACAAAGATGGAGTAAAATCTCCAACCTCTCTGACCCAGCGGCATCGGTTCTATGGCCGTTATGCTCGAGAGGTGACGAATGGCCTTTTTGCATTAGACCTTTCTTTGTGGGATTTCTTAACTGGGGACAAGATATGAAACGTCCCGGAGGGCTGGAGACAAATTCCAGGGACAGGCCGTGATAATAGTGTTCAGGACCCAGGCATCCGTGGTGGTGACCTCCCACTGACGGGCGAAGAGGGATAACCTGCCCCCTATGGGAGAAGCCACCCGAGAGTCACTTGGACCGTCAGAATGGGCGGCCGTCCCCTCGAAAGGGCCGCTTGTATGGAAATTGTTGTCTGGGACTGAAAAACATTCTGTCAGGCGGCCTGTCTTGTCTGGAAGGAAAGGGACGGTTGGGCTGGGTATAGCTGGGACTAGCTCCTCATCGAAAGGACTGTCTCCGGGTGTAAGAGTTGGCCCGTCTGTCAGTTCGCTTTATGAGATGGTTGAGCACCTTATGTTTGTCCTTATTTTCTGTCAGGTAAGGAGCTAAGGCTTCCCCGAACAGTTTACCTCCCTCATATGGAGCTGCTGACAACAAGTGCCATTTGGATTTAGCATCAGCATGCCAGTGTTGTAACCAGAGCATGTGACGTGCTGTCACGTTAAATTCCAAGGCCCTGGAAGAAAACCTGGCTGCGTGTAGGGTTGCGTTGGAAGCATATTCCGCGGCCGCTACTAGTTTGCTCAGGTCCTGATGTGTGCGGATATCCTCCGAGGGAATCCTGGCCTGGAGCTGTCGGAGCCAGAGGAGGGAGGACCTAATAAAAAAGGATGCTGAGGTGGTTGCTCTAATAGCCCACGCCGCAGCTTGATGGATTCTGCGGAACGTCAGTTACCATCTGCGATCCTCTGCCTTCAGGGCTTCGGATATATCCCCTGAGATAGCGGTGGGGGATATAAGAGGACTCAGGGGCTCATCCATTGTGGGCACCTCCAGCACATCAGCCAAATCTTGGGCAATGCTGAACAGTTTTTTGTCGTTCCCACTGGGAAGGGGAAAGGTGCCCGGGGAGGCCCACTGTTTCCAGACCGCATTGAGAAAAAGGGGCGGACAGAGGACATGGTGTTGGGTTGTTACCGGTTCGGTGAAGACCAGATCCCCCTCTGAGTCTGGTGCAGTTGCCTTGGCTGGTGCCAAGCAATCGGGCCCGATATGAGCTGTGGAGCTGGCCTTGCGAAGCAGGGGAAGAAAAAGAGAAGGATTAAACAGACAATCAAAGGATGGTAGTTCTGGGGAAGGATCATCCTCGTCTGACTATGGGGCATCTAGCTCTGGATTGTACTCATGAGAGGATGAAGCCATGGAATATGAGGACTGGGACGGAGAGGAAGGTGCATGATATGCTGCGGTAGCTGATTGAGGAATCGGTAGAGAACCGACTAGGCCCTGGGTGCCTGTGACCTGGCCTCGAGAGCTCGCTCTACCACCTGAGCAATTAGTGCCAGGAGGCGGTCCTCAGGGAGAAGGTTGGATCGCTCGGCTGTCCTGAGCC
Organism: Crotalus tigris; assembly: GCF_016545835.1. Lineage (NCBI taxonomy): Eukaryota > Metazoa > Chordata > Lepidosauria > Squamata > Viperidae > Crotalus > Crotalus tigris. Next base: position 4,434,246 of record NW_024096505.1, read on the forward strand.
CAGCGGCCGTGGGAGTGAAGGTGGCTTCAGGCAACAGGTGCTGGGTTCGTGGGACCGGTAAAGATTGAGAGACATCGCAGTTTAGACCAGGCGCAACAGTAGAAGTGAGAAGTTCTCCAGGTGACCAGACCCCCTGGGAAGAAGTAGAAGGGCCTATGGGTAAGTCAAAAGGAGGGGCCCCGGCCTGTTCGGCCTCAAACCTGGTCTGCTTTTGTGCTTTGAAGAATTCTTTCTCCAGGGCCTGGTGTCTCCTGCTGGCCTGCTTCTCTGGCATTTTGGAGGTTTTCCCAGCCGAAATGGCCTTGGCCGAGATCCTGCTAGCGGCCTCTTGGTTGGAGGATCTGTGCCGTTTCCGGCCCGAGGAGGAAGGTAAGGTATCCTTGCTCGTAGGGACTATATTGTCTTCCATTTTGGCGGGATAAACACAGGTGCATGAGAAGGTACCCCTGGTTTGTTTGAGGCATAGGCGGGGAGAAAGGAAAGGAGTAAAGAGCAGGAAATGTACTGGTCTCCCTGCTCCCCTGGTCACCAGACCGGTCCTGCTGAGTGACCGGTCGCATCTGTGGCTGCGCGGTGTTGCCTGGCCAGCTGCTTGAGAGATGGCAACGCGGCTTACATGACGGACGAGCCTGTGAGACAGCGAAGTCTCTGCCCGCACTGAGGTGACCAGGTCTGGAGACACCGGCTCAAGATCTTAAGAGAAAATAGGCCAGGAGAATGTGTATTCTCTAAGGCTTTAGTAATCTGGCAAGAAGAGAAAGGAATGCCTCTCAAAATGGCAGCCGTGTTCTAAAGACTGAACTCCTGGTCTTGAGGAGTGCTGGCTCACGTGTTTCTAATTGGTCTGCGGAGGATTAAGGCCTTAAGGCCTGTATCGCAGCAGAGGCGCACAGGAAAATGCCACCCAAAATGGCGGCCATGTTCCGGAGCTTGCACTCCAATATTTAAGGAGAGGGTGCTGGATCCGTCTTATATCTCCCCTTTTATGTTCTGTCTGATCCTGTCTCCCCTTTTTAGGCCAATGATTAATTGGGCACTGAGGGGTAGAGGAGGGAGAGCCCTCCTCCGGCTGCTTTCCTGGGCGAAAGGAGTCGAGCTGCCACGCGGTCCACAAAATGGTGGCCGTGTGAGGAGAATGCAGTCAGGCCTCAAATGCTTGGAAATTAACGATCCGGCCAAAGAGGGGCTCGTCCAAGCACCCTCTGAATGCACACAGCTTCAAACAGCCGCCTCCCAGTTGATCGGAGAGCAGCCGATTCCCAGATGGTGCGCGCATGTTCGTCCAGTTGTTGGAGCTGCGGCCGCAGGCTCCTTCGAACGAAAAAAGGTTAACAGGCTTAAGAGCAGAAACGAGGGAAGGCAGGGGAGCTACAGCACTGATCCCAGTGCTGTGTGGGGAGAGAGGAAGGTAAGAGACTAAAAGCAATGGAGAACATGGAGCTTTGCTGCCAAGGGAGAATGGGAGGAAAAAGGAAGCTGCCGTTTAAAACAGAGGAAAAGGGAAAAGGGAATCTGTAATGTTAGAAGTCAGTCTGGAACAGCGCTGAATTCAGCGCTGCCCAGGAGACTCAGAGAAAATGGAAAATCCACCAATGGTAGTGTACCTGCCTAAGAGCCAACTTGCACGTCTGTCCTGGACAAGATCAAGTCGAGACTGGGACACCCTAGCCCAGGACATGCGTAGCATGTTTGGCTGATTTGATCTAATTGCGCAGGAACACAGTCTAAATCCATTGGTGGATTCTCCATCTCCAGTGCTGGAGAAAAAGTCATTTTTTTCCTTCTGTTTCTAAAATTAATTGCTCAAAATTTGGGAGCATGGAATAATCATTTGGGGATTGTTTTTAACAGTGATAACTCCCTTTTTATGACTCTGTAGTCCCTTAATTAAGAATAGAGTCGAAGCGACTAGATGGAGCTGAGCATTTACTGACTGATGCCCTTCCTGATGCCTACATAGAGTTTGCAACAAATAGTTTTTGTTTGTGCCCTAGGAGAGAAACATCTGCCGCTACCTAGAATTGAACTCACAACCTTTCAAGGCAAATGTCTTTACCACTAGGCCACCACACCACTTCTTTTTAACATTAATGTAGGCTAGAAATATTATAAAAGGATCAAAACCCTCCCAATCATTATTCAAATGACCTTCAATATAAGGTATATAGAGCACAGTATAAGACTGCAACATTAATTACTTTAAAAAAGAGATCAAACTTCCAGTACTAAGTATCTGAAAAAGCTTTAGATTAAAATTCCTTTGTCCCTAAACACTGCCCATGCATACCAGTTGGAGTTTTAATTCAAAAACTGCAAGGTGTAAGGTTGGAGGCCCTTGGGATATGACTGTTTACAGCTTTGAACACAATAAAGTATTAACGTAAGAAATCCTTGATTTAAAAATTAATCCTTACCCTCTACTAGCATTCTGTTTATGGATGATATTTTACAGAGTGGCAAATAAACCTTTGGTTTGAAAGTGACTTAATGAAAATTAATTACAGTTAAGACTGAGACAGCATGCTATACTATACTTAAATTTCCAATGTTCCCCTTGTAGTCCCATCAGAGGAAAGAAAATGGAGAACATAAGCCTAAGGCTCACCTGCATAATTCTGAACTATAATTTAGCAGGCTTACAGAATAAGGATCAGCAATTTTCGTATACAAGAAATCAGTCATGTTGTCTTAGAATTCTGAAACTTGCAGTTCCAGCACTTCAGGAATATGCCGGGTTCCAGAAAGCTGCAACAAAATCTGAAAATACATTTGAAAATCTGTAATAGTATGTAGGGAAGACCTGGGAGAGTAGGCAAAGAGGTGCTGCTGAAGAATGGTCAAGAGACATAATAGCCTTTAGCTGCATAGTGGACAGAACAAGAGGCTCAGAAAGGATCCTCCCTAAGTTCTTGGGATGTAAGTGGCAGCAGGAGAAGGGGCATTGTCTTACCTGAACGTCTTTTCTCAGCATGATGATGGAGGATCCACAAATCGGTTTAGACTATCTTCCTGCCCAATTAGACTAAGTCTGACAAAGTTGCCACACCTCTTGCTGGGCTTTAGTACATCCCAGACACGACGAAGGAGAAGCTATTGACGATAATCCAATGTGTTAGCTCCCCTACCCTTGACACAGGACCTGACGGACCTAAAGGGGTGGGTGTGGATTCTCCATCATCATGCTGAGAAAAGGCGTTCAGGTAAGACGTCCCTTCTCCAGCATGAGAATCCACAAATGGAATGCTAGTAGAGGGTAAGGATTAATATGCGAAGGAATCAGTCTGGGCCTGTGTCCCACCTGATGACACTACTTGCTGGAGCACTCTCCGGCCGAATGAAGCTTCTGCGGAGGCAAATCTATCCAGCCTGTAATACCTCAAAAACGGGGAAGGCAAGGACGAGGTTGCCACCCTACAAATATCCCCAATGGATGCCTGTGTTGCCCATGCTGCTGATGTTGCAGCGCTGCGTGTGGAGTGAGCGGTGATATGGCTTGGAACTGACAGAGAATGCGACTGGAACACTCTTGCAATGCAGGCCTTGATCCACCTACCTATAGTTGAAGACGAGACCTTCTGCCCCATAGAAGAAGGTTGAAAAGACATAAAGAGCGTTTCTGACTTGCGAAAGCTGAAGTCCGCTTGAGGTAATGGTGGCAACACCCTTTGCACGTTAAAGGTGTGCCATTGGCGTTCTAACACATGAGATGGTCGAGGACAAAAATTTGGAAGAATCATCTCCTGTGACCTGTGGAACAAAGAATTTATTTTAGGTATAAAGGATGGATCCAGTCGAAGGACCACCCTGTCATTGTGAAAGAAGCATAGGTCCTCTCTGACAGAGAGAGCGGCTAGTTCCAAGATGCGTCTAGCCGACATAACGGCTATGAAGAAGCCTATCTTCATGGTTAATAACCGCAGTGCACAGGTCTTGATGGGCTCAAACAGTGGCAAGACCCACAGGAGTTCCCAAGAGGGATAATGATGACCCACGGGTGGCTTGGTGTTATTAGCGCCCTTGATAAAGGAACGCACCATCGAGTGCTGAGCCAATGGCATTGAATTGTCACATGTAAACACCATGGATAGAGCCGCCACCTGCCTGCGGATGGTATTGGGTGCCAAGCCCTTGTTGAGCCCCTCCAATAAATACTTAAGGATTCTCAGAATGGTGATGGACGAGAGATTGAGGTGGTTCTTTTTGCACCAGTGACAAAAGTTCTTCCACGAGGAGTTGTAGATCTTGTTAGTTGAGGGGCGTCTGGAGGCCTGAATCATGGAGGTTATGCCCGTCAAATAGGACTCTCGGATCAGGAGCCGCCGTTAAAGTGTCAGGCGGCTAACTGGAGCCACTGAGGGTCCGGGTGCCGCAGAGCTCCCTGGCTGAGTGCAACACAATCTGGAGGAATCCACTGCGGATGGAAAGGCTCACGAGGTTGGCAAACCATGGCCGTCTTGGCCAGTGTGGAGCATCCAATATCACCTCTGCCCATTCCTGCAGTATCTTTCGGATAACAACCGGGAGCAAGGGGAGAGAGGAAAAGGCATAGAGCAGGCCCTCGGGCCATGAACTGCGGAGGGAGTCTGCCTGCTCTGCCCCTGGAGATGGGAACTGGGAGAAAAACCTCGGGAGCTGGGAATTCACCGGGGAGGAGAACAGATCCAACATCGGAAGTCCGAATCTCTCCGAGATCTCTCTGAATAGATCAGGATGCAAGCGCCACTCGGAGTTATCCACTGTCAACTTGCTCAAGATGTTGCCTGCTGGTTTGCCTCTCCCAAGATGTGCTCTGCTTTGAGGGAGAAAAGATTGGTCTCTGCCCAAGTATTCAACGACTGGGTCTCGGTCATAAGGGACCTGGACCAAGTACAGGTTCACATGGGCTTTCGCTGCCACATTGTCCATGAGCACTAGGACATGTTGTCCCTCCACACAGTCTCTGAAGTGGTGCAGTGCCAGATGTATGGCTCTGAGCTCCAGCCAGTTTATGTTGTATTTGAGGTCTGATTGTGACCATCGGCACTGAGCTAACTGTGAGTGTAGGTGTGCCCCCCAGCCGAACAGACTGGTATCCGTCGTTAGGGTAAGCCTGGCTGGTTCCTTGAATAAAGAGCCTCTGGCTACTGCTGGTGAGGTCCACCACTGAAGGGACTCTAGGGTTTGAGACGGAACCTTTACCTTCTGGTTGGAGGAGCTGGAGCCCTGCCTCTGAAATGGGAGCAAAAACCATTGCAGGGTTCGGGAGTGTAGCCTGGCCCATGGCACTATCCCCATGCAAGAAACCATCTTTCCTAGGAGTTGGGAAAGTATGGCCAGTGTGACCACACGCTCTCTTCATACCTGCCTGATCAGGGCCCGAATGCTGTCCCAACGTTCCAGCAACAGATAGACCTTGCAGAGATTGGTGTCTATGATCACGCCTAGGTGAAGGAGGCGGGTTGAAGGCACTGTCTGGCTCTTTTGGAAATTCACCAAGAAACCGTGGTCTTGAAGGGTCCTGATAGACAAGATGAGGTCTGACCAGGCCCTCTGCAAGGAGGTGGATTGGATGAGGATGTTGTCCAGGTAACATTGGATACGTACAGGGACCAGTCTCAGGTGAGCGGCCAGTGCTGCCATGATCTTGGTAAATGCTCTTGGAACAGACGAAAGACCGAATGATAGAGCCTTGTACTAATAATGATGGTTCGCATAATAGAACTTGAGGAACCTCCGATGGTCGGGAAGGATGGGGACGTGAAGGTACACTTCTGTGAGGTCGATGGACATTAGGAAATCGTGCCTTCTGATACCGGTCAGAATGGACTGAAGTGTCTGCATCTTGAACCTTTTGTACACAAGATGAGAGTTTAATCCCTTCAGATCTAGTATTGATCTCCATCCCCCAGAGGCCTTTGGCACAATGAATAGGATGGAATACAATGCCCCCCCCCCCAAATTGGCCAGCTGGCACTGGCTCTATGGCTCTGATTTACAGAAGGTGATGAATGGCTTCGCTCATGAGTCATATCTTGCCCGGATTGGTGGGAGCTAGGCAAGAAATTAATCGTTCTGGGGGATGGAATGCAAACTTGAGGGGAAGGCCTATTTGATTGTGTTGAGCACCCAGGTGTCTGTGGTGGTGGCCTCCCATTCGCGAATGAAGGTGATTTTGCTGCCTATGGGGAGGGCCGTACTGGAATCACTTGTTTCTTCGGAAAGGACGACCTCCCGTGCCCCAAAAGGACCGCTTGGCATGGAAATGCTGTCGAGGCTTGGGAGCAGGATGCTCCAATTGGAGGTGATGTCTTCGGTGGAAAGGACGAGGAGGCTGAGTCCACTCAGATCCTGATCCTGACTGAAATGGCGGCCTACGTGAGTACGGGTTGGACAGTCTGTCCGCCCTTCTGTTGAGGTGGGCCGACACCTTGTGCTTGTCCGTTTTCCACCAGATAAGGGTTGAACACCTCTCCAAATAGTTGCCCACCTCGATAGGGGGCGGTAGCCAGGCGCCACTTTGATTTGAAGTCCACTCGCCATTGCTTGAGCCATAGGAGCTTGTGGGCTGTGACATTAGCAGCTATAGCTCGGGATGAAAATCTGGCGGCGTGTAGTGATGCGTCCGCCATGTATTGGGAGGTGGCCACTAACTTACCCAGATTCTAATGAGCACAAACCTGGTCCGGGGGAATCATGGCTTGGAGCTCTCGGAGCCATATAATGGAAGTGGATGCCTATAACGACCATGCCGAGGCTTGGTGAGACCTGCGTAAGGAAAACTCAGATTTTCTGTCCTCTGCTTGTAAGGCCTCAGCCATGTCTCCTGACACAGTAGAAGAAGAAAATATTGGTGTTAGTGAATCATCAATGGTTGGAACTTCCAAGAGCTCTTGATAAGGCCGGGGCGACGTTGAACAACTTTTTGTCCGTCCCCCCCCCAGTGATGGGAGGGTGCCAGGGGGGACAAGGGATATGCCTTTCCGTAATCGTGGGCTTGGAGAAGAGGGGCTTTGAGTCCTGGCTGGTGTAGGGAACTGGTTGGGATTCCTGATCAGGGGAAATGTTGGTTGAGGTAGTTGCTTTCAGTAGGAGTGACTTAAACAGGCCCATGTCGAATAGGCCAATGAAGGGAGAGGGGTCCGGAGCAGACTCCTCATCCTCAGATAATTGGATGTCCATTGACCCGTATTCCTCTGGGCTTGAGTCTCTGTCCTGAGACGAATGGTCGGATGAGACAGATTCAGGATACCCCCGGTTTTCCGCCTGGTAGTGCGCAGGAGTCGTGGGAGTCACAAATTTTGACCTGGGCCCCTGGTTGAACAAAGATGCCATTCCCTGGGCAAATGCTTGAGCCAGTAACGCCTGCAATTGCTCTGGCCGCATCCCCGAGGCTAAGTAGGGCTGAGACCGGCCATTGTGGATGTGAATGTGGCCTCTGGTGCCAATTGGGACCTGGGTGAAGGAGCCACCCATTGGGGGCTTGTTCCCTGATTGAGAGGCGGGCCTTCTCCTTGTCTGGCCTCACCAACCGGGGACCAGGGCCGTTGAGCTAAAGAGCTGGATGAGGCCAGCTGCAGGTTAAACAGTGAACCATCATGTGGGACCTGGGGAGTCTGGACTGTCTCATTGGTATTTAGTTGCTGAGCCTTGGAGAATTGCTTCTCCAAGGCTAGGTGCTGGCCTCCATCTCTGCTGCCTTGGAGGGCTTCTTGCCAGGAACAGCCTTGGCCTTAAGCTTTCCTGCAGCCTTCAACTTGGAGGACTTGGGATTCTCTGGCATAGGAGTGCCAGGCGCACCCTGTGCGGTCTGAGGTACCACACAGTCTGTCATCACCACTGGTTGGTGGTTATGGTTGTGATCCCAGATATTGGCAGAGCTAGTAATTGCTCTAGACCAGTGTTTCTCAACCTTGATAATTTTAAGGCATGTGGACTTCAACTCCCAGAATTCCACAGGCAGCTGGCTGTGGAATTCTGGGAGTTGAAGTCCACATGCCTTAAAATTGTCAAGGTTGAGAAACACTGCTCTAGACTATGGTGGACGCTGGACCGGTAGGCCTCTCTCACACCAAAATGCTCCTGATGGCCTTTTATCAATGAGTGCAGGCGGACGGGGCGGCCAAAACCACAATTTGGCGAGCGTCGGCACACACGTCCCTTGTTAGTGGCAGCAGATCACCTTTGATAAATGCCTGCCCTCCTTTGATGTTGTGAGGATTAGTTGTGGTAATTTAATATTACTGATTTAAATTAATTTAATAATAATTCAGTAATTTAATAATACTGATTTAATTAATATTAATCTATTTTAATTAATTTAACCAACAACTTGATTAATAATTAATGATAATAATTAATTAATAATACACACTATTATTAAATCAACTAGTAATACTGGCCTGGCTAGGTGAAGATCAGGCCGGCTTGGGGCAGATCCTCTGCTCTGGAACGAAGGCTCGTGTCTCTGTTGCTGATTCTAGCCGATCAGCTGGTCTCCAGCTGAAGCGGCAAATTTAAAAGAGTGCTGGCCGCATGGTGCAAGATGGCGACCACGAGCTCAAGGCAGATGCACAGAGGAGTGCTTGGGGCCGAGGCTCAGCGGTCGAGCTTCCTCTGGTCTGAATCCTAGTCTGCTGTTGATTCTGCCAATCAGCTGAACTTCAGCTGAAGCTGCAAGTTTCAAACAGCAAGATTTTGCCGGCCGCATGGTCCAAAATGGCGGCCGTGCCGAAAACAGAGCACAAGAGGATCCTTGGGTCCAAGTCTTCGTTGATGAGCCTCCTTTGACCCAGATGTATCACCCCTGCCTCTCCTGGTCTCCTGCGGGCATCTAGATAAGAGAGGACAAACCGTGCTGTTTAAATAGATAGCGGCCGTGATCGGCGCGCCAAACGGGACCAATGCTCAGCTGTTCAAATCTCAGCTGTCCGGCCCTCAGTTGGCTTGGTGAGGGCCTCTGTTCCCTGCCGGGAACGCTGAGCCCAGGGCTTTAAATTTTAAAGAATTTCGAATTGAATTAAGTAAATTAAAATTCGATTAAATTTAGTCCTGATCTGTTGAAATCGGAGACCCTAGGCTTGGGGCAGCACTGATCCCAGGGCTGGAATTGAGGAAGAGAATCCATGAAGGGGAAAAAAAGGAAAATTACAACCTGTCCAGGAGTCTGATAAGGAAGCCAAGCACAATCATGTCCTCCTGGGCTGAAGACTAAGCAAGGAAGTAGGACCACAGATAGCCATGAAAGAAAAAGGGATAAATTTACACTGAAATAATTTTGTTACCAATACACAGACAGGACTAGCATAAATATAAGAGTTATGTTTAGAAATTAAAGCTATAGATCAATTTGGATACATTAGACTAAGTTCATGTTGCATACAAAAGCACTAACAGCATCACCCATCAGTATTACTCAAAAGGAAATTTCATGTCAAATGAGAATTTAAATCTGTGTTTCTTAATATAAACCCAAGAATATTTAGCAACTTTTTTTCTTTATTAATTTTTTTAAAATTAACTAGAAAGCTGGAATGCTATAGAATAAAGGGCTGATCTCCAGCACTATCTTGATTTCCATCTACATGCACAGATATTATAAATAATAATGGGGGACTGCAAAGAAGCACTTCTTTGACATGAGGGCAGTTCTACAGAATAATAAAGCACACTTAAGAGGCAAGACAATGGAGATGTAAATATCCTAGTTTTAATTTTGTTTTGTGTAAGAAATATCCAATTAAGCATTTAGGGATCATTGATCATTCCTAACTATACATGGAGTTAGTCAGTTGGATAAATTACACACATCTGATAATTATCAGTTTATCTGTTGTAAAATATCTATTTGGACAAAAGACTGTGTATACATAATGAAAGCTTTATGTTTTGAAGTTGTTTCTATTTCTGTCTTTGTCTTTAGGAAATTAATATTTTATGACACCATATACCCCAAAGCAACTTTTTAGTAAGAGCATCCAGGACATATTTTGGGGTACTTCTGATTTAAATAGACTTGATGTTCTTGATTCCTAAAAAAAATAGCTCCCTTCTTTAAAAATTGCAGATCAACTTTTATTTTTCTCAAGAATTGAAACTGAGTCTTTACACTGCAAAGGAAAAAGAAGCAATCTCAGGATAATGATCGTAAGATAGGTTTCTAGATTTCTTCTAGTTTGCCATCAGTCTGATTCAGAAACCAGCATGTTTTGCCAAACTGCAAAGAAATAGTATTGGTAGTTTTTGACTTATGACCAGTTGCTTAGCAACTATTTGAAGTTATGGGTGACCCAAAAAAAGGGGACTTACTACCTGGATTCAAAGATCCAATGGTCAGGCCCTCTCTGCAGTCAAATGACCAAACTTTGGTAGTCAGCAATATGGCCACATTTACAGTAGTTTGCAGATTCCACAATCAAATTTTATACTAATTTTGCCTAATTTCCGTTTTTAGCAAATGACCAAATGGTGACTGTGGTGTTCACTTAACCCAGTTATTTGCTTAACAATTGCAAGACAGTTATAAAATCAGGTCAGTTCCATGACCAATCTATGTTATGATTGTCATAACATATGACTGTAAAGGGCCTGACTCCGTTAGTGTTATATGTCAAGAACTATCTATATTTAAAAAGGAAACAATGTTTCCCAGTATATTCAAATCAAACCATATCATTCTAAATCTAACATTCCACAAAAATAAAGAAAACAATACCAAATCATACATTTAATTGGAAGAGAGAATTGAGAATTCTCCAAAGCTGATGGAGAATATTGAGGAGCTAATTGGTGTAGTGAGCTTTTGATTCTTAGTTGTATCACTTTATTAAGCCATCTACCTCTCAAAACTCTTTGGGGGGGAGGGAACTCAAGGGGGGGAGCAATCCTATCAGAAACCACAATTCCAAAGCCAAGTAGCAATATCTATAATAGTAAAAACTATATTCAAAATGGCCAACATTTGTCCCAAAGACAAATCAATGAATTTTATTCCAACCTTGAAATAAAACTCTCATAACCTATGGTTTTCTTCTCAGTTTGAAACAATCAGGCTCTTTTGGGGTAAAAACTTTTTGCATACCATTATTCTGTTTTCTAAATACATATTTAGAAGGAGGGGCATTCAATCACAGCAGCCGCCACTTATAATCAGAATAGCACAAATATATATGGGATTATTATCTCCCTGGCAACTAGAACTTATATGCAAGACATTAACTATATACATATTAAATACAGAATATGTGACCTTGCCTATGCTTGAGCCATTTACTTTTTTATTTCCATCAGTATTTGGACTGCCTTTTAAAAACTAACTTCAGATTGCTTTTCCAATCAAACAGTTTTGTCACATCATTCAGTTAATTGACTGGCTACATTAAAAGATCAACATTTTAAAATAAACTCTAGTTTAACAGGAACAACATGGCTCCTTTAATACATTTTACTTATTAATATATTATATACCAGACATGTCAAACACAAGGCCCGGGGGGCCGGATGTGGCCCGTGAAGTGGTTTCATGTGGCCCACGAAGCCATCCTGGAAACAGTGAGGGAACGGCCCCCGCTGCCTTGGCCCTGGCCCAGGCCGGCCGGGAGCCAAGTACAATTTTGTGGTGGCCATCTATGGTGAAATGCATTGTCTTAGCTCCACAAGGTCATCTGGAAACAGCAAGGAACCAGCCCCTGCCGCGTCGGCCTCACCCCCTGGGTGCATGCTGGGGAGATATCACCCTTTGTGAGGAATGAAGAAATGCACCATGCCTTGGCGCTTGCCCCGGTCCCACCCCCTTCTGCCAGAGACCCTCAGATCTGTCCCACTCCTGCCCAGGCCCCCACAGGCACCCTTGATGCAAACGATGAAGAGCTGGCCATGCCCACCTAGTAGGCCACACCCACTCCATCCACACCCACCAGTAGGCCGCACCCACCCTGGCCACCCCCCCCACCCCTCCCAAGGGCAACTGCAATGCTGATGCGGCCCTCAATGAAATTGAGTTTGACACCCCTGTTATATACTTGTAGGTATTAAAGGCAAAGCTTCCTTCAAATAAGGTTCACACTAACTGCAAGGACACATTGATGATTTTTTTTGGCAACAATATGGAATTGATTTGCCACGGCCTTCTTCTGGGATAATTTTGATTTCCTAGTGTAACTTACAGCCCTAGTATTTCCCCATCCAAGTACAAACCAGATCCAAATTTGTCTGGCCTCCATGCCAAGAAGGTCAACCAGGTTCTACAAATTATGTCAACTGCAAAGTCAAACATGCAAAAGTGAGGAATGCCAGCCAATGGGGATAGACATATTTGCATACTTAATTTTTAACATACATTTCAAATATACGTTTCTAATACCAATGAAGTTGAAATTGAAATCTTTAATTTTTAAATCCCAGTTATTTCTGGGTAGTTAACATGATACATTGCAATACAAAAATGATGTTTATAATTTAATATAATGGGTAGACAAAATAATCATATGCAAGAACTTGATGCAGAATTTGTCTTCCAGAGATTTTAGCTTGTCCAATACATCTTATTCAAGTCAGTGATTACTTTAAATTATTTACAACTCACCATTCCCAATGATCTACTATAGTTCATAGTAAAGTATAACTTAGAACCTGAATGAGCTAGCAACTCTGGGACAGCAAAAGATCCATATGAATCCAAGAGAGAAAATCCCTGTGAAGTGACATTTCATGGGAGGAAAGGAGAAATCAATACAGGTGATGCTTGCTTATTGACTACCTCATGTAGCAACAGTCTGAAGTAATGATGGTGCTAACCATGATAGCACAGTGGTTAGAATGCAGCATTGCAGGCAAACTTTGTCCATAGCCTGGAGTTCAAGCCTGACAGGCCCTAGGTTGACTCAGCCTCCATCCTTCCAAGGTCAGTAAAATGAGGACACAGATTATTGAAGGTAATATACAAATAATAACTGCCCAGAAAGTGCTATAAAGTGCTCTTGAGATGTACATGTGCCTAACATGCTATTCTACGCTACCTGTGCAACCAATCCCCACAATTACAATCATTGCAACATCCTACATTACCATTTGTATGCTTTGCAAACCTTGCAACAAACAGTTAATAGAGAAGAGGCGTTGTCTTACCTGAATGCCTTTTCTTAGCATGGAGATGGAGAATCCACCAATGGGTTAACTCTGTCTTCTTGCTTATTAGACCAAGACAGCCAAACTTGCCACGCTTGCCCTCGGCTAGGACACACCCAGTCTTGACGAAGGCGAAAGCAGCTGACAACAGTCCGACGTGTTGGCTCCCAGACTAACATGACCTAAGTGGTCCTAAGGGTGGGAGTGGATTCTCCATCTCTGTGCTGAGAAAAGGCGTTCAGGTAAGACAACACCCCTTCTCCAGCACAGGAGATGGAGAATCCACCAATGGGACATACCAAAGCCTCACTGTCCCAATGGGAGGGAAACCGAAGGGGCCAGAGCCACCTGCCCAGAAGCCACCTGCTGGAGGACTCTCCTTCCAAAGGATGCGTCCGCCGATGCAAATCGGTCTATCTTATAATGCTGTATGAAGGAGAAGGCGAGGACCATGTGGCTGCCCTGCAGACCTCCTCGATGGAGGCCTGTGTGGCCCATGCCGCGGAGGTGGCAACACTGCGAGTAGAATGTGCTGTGATATGACGTGGCACAGGAAGGGAATGTGACCAGTACGCCTCTGCAATGCAAGCCTTGATCCACCTGCCTATGGTTGAGGCGGAAAGCCTCTGTCCACTAGAGGCCTGGTGAAAGGAAATGAAGAGGGCTTCAGACTTGAGGAATATAGTGTTGTAACGCCCTGCGAACGTCCAGTGTTTGCCACTACCATTCCAAGGCATGGGACGGGTTAGAACAAAAATCTGGCAAAACGATTTCTTGGGCCCTATGAAAAAGGGTGTTGACCTTAGGAATGAAGGTGGGGTCCAGTCGGAGGACCACCTGGGTTTGGTGGAAGGTGCAGAGGTCCTCCCTGACAGTGCCGCGAGCTCAGAGATGTGCCTGGCTGATGTGATAGCGACCAGAAAGGTGACCTTGAGGGAAAAGGACCTAAGTTACAAGATCTGATAGGCTCAAATGTGATTTGGTGAGGACCCGAAGGACCCATGGTAATTCCCAGGACGGATACCTATGTACCACAGGTGGTCTTGTGTTGGTGGCGCCCTTGGGAAAGGAGCATATTCTGGGATGCTGGGCCAAGGGAGCCGAATTGGCGCAGGTAAGTTAGGTGGACAGGGCCACAACCTGCCTGCGGATAGTGTTAGGCGCTAAACCCGTTGAGCCCCTCGAGCAAGTATTCCAGGATGTTCAGGATTGTCATGTCCAAAACATCCAGTTTTCGCCTCTCGCACCAATTGCAAAAATTCCTCCATGTGGAGTCATAGATGCAATTGGTTGCTGGCCCGTGAGAGGCCTGAATCATGGAGATCACTCTTGTTGAGTATGATTCCCAGCTCAAGATCCGGCATTCAAGTGCCAAGCGTCTAACTGCAGCTACTGGGGTTCTGGGTGGTATAGAACTCCCTGACTGAGAGACATGCGATCCGGGGGAGGGATCCTCCATGGGGGAGAACTGGAAAGATTCACTAGGTCGGCAAACCATGGCCTTCGTGGCCAATACGGGGCCACGAGCAGGACCTCCGTCCGTTCCTGTAACATCTTGTGGATGGTCGCCGGAATCAGAGGGAGAGGGGGAAACACGTAAAGCAGACTCCCCAGCCATGGACTGTGGAGAGAATCCACTCTCTCCGCCCCTAAAGATGGAAACCGGGAGAAGAACCTCGGGAGTTGGGAGTTCATCGGAGAAGCGAACAAGTCTACGACTGGCTGTCCAAACCTCTGCGATATCTCCGCGAATAGGTCTGGGTGCAAACACCATTCGGAACGGTCCGCGGTTGACCTGTTGAGGAAGTCCGCTTGCCGGTTTGCCTCCCCCTAGATGTGTTCAGCCCTGATGGAGGACAGGTTGGCCTCTGCCCAGGAGCCCAATACCTGGGCCTCGGTCATGAGGAACCTGGATCGGGTACCCCCTTGCCGGCTCATGTGGGCTTTTGCCGCCATGTTGTCCATGAGGACTAGCACATGTTACCTCGCAACCCTGTTGGCAGAGAGCCAGGTGTATGGCTCTGAACTCCAACCAGTTAATGTTGTGTTTCAGGTCTGCTCGGGACCATTGTCCCTGAGCCAACTGAGACTGAAGGTGCGCTCCGCAGCCAAACAGACTGGCGTCTGTCATGAGCATGAGCCGAGCAGGTTCCTTGAAGGAGGATCCTCTTGCTATTGCTGGGGAGGACTGGGACCAGAGGGTCTGAGGGAGAACCCTTACTCGTTGGTTGGAGGCACTGGTACCTAACCTTTGGAAGCGGAGGAGAAGCCATTGGAGGTTCCTGGAATGCAGTCCAGCCCATGGTACTATCACAATGCACGAAATCATCTTTCCCAAGAGCTGGGAAAGTAGGGCCATTGCCACTACGTGTTGCCTGCGTACCCTAAGGACCAGGGTCCTGATGCTGTCCCGGCTTTCTTGTGACAGGTACATCTGGCAGCTGAGTGTGTCTATGACAGCGCCCAGGTGTAAGGGTCGGGTGGTTCGGACCATCTGATTCTTCTGAAAGTTCACCAAGAACCCGTGTTCCTGAAGGACCTTGATTGACAGCGTTAGGTCTGACTGGGCGGCTTGAAGGGAAGACGACTAGATGAGAATGTCATCCAGATTGCACTGGACATGCAATGGTACCAATCGGAGGTATGCGGCAAGCAACGCCAGGACCTTGGTGAACACCCTTGGAGCTGAAGAAAGGCCAAACGGTAGGGCCCTGTATTGGTAGTGATGGCCCGCCTAACAGAACCTGAGGAACTGGCAGTGGTCGGGAAGAACGGGGATATGGAGATACACTTCCGTGAAGTCTATGGATGTCAGGAAATCTCTGTTCCTTATGCTCCCTAGGATGGACTGAAGCGTTTGCATCTTGAATTTTCGATATGTAGCATGGGAGTTCAGACCTTTGAGGTCTAGAATTGCCGTCCATCCCACATGAGACTGCTTTTGATGGGGGCAAGGGATGAAGCACCCTGGGGGCCTGGTCACGAATTCCAGGGACAGGCCATATCGAATGGTTTGACGGACCCAGAGATCTGTGATGGTGGCTTCCAACTGGTAGGCAAACAGCGTGAGTCTGCCACCTATGGGAGGGACAACTCGAGAGTCACTTGGATTTCCTATTAGAGCGACCCCCACCCCACAAAAGGGCCGTTTGCTCTGAAATTGTTGTCTGGGTCTGCGGCCAGTCCTGTCGGGCGGACGGTCCTGTCTGGCCGTGAATTGGCGGGGAGGTTGGGTAAAGCCTGATCTCATTCCGGGCCGAAAGGCTGCCTGCAGGCGTACAGGTTAGCATGTCTGTCGGCCCGTCTGCTAAGGTGTGTTAACACCTTCCGCTTGTCCTTATTTTCAGTCAAATAAGGGGCCAGGGCCTCTCCAAACAGCTGAACCCCTGATAAAGAGTCGTAGCTAGGTGCCACTTGGACTTTGGGTCAGCTTGCCAATGTTTGAGCCATAGCATCCTTTGTGCTGAGACATTGGATGCTATGGACCTGGATGAGAACCTGGCTGCATGTAGTGTCGCATCTGAGACATACTCTGATGCAGCAACGAGCTTATTCAGATCTTGTTGGGTACGTACCTCTTCCGGGGGAAGCCTGGCTTGTAGTTGACGCAGTCAGAAGAGAGAGGTCCTGGCAAAGGATGCGCAAGCGGCAGCTCTTACCACCCACGCCATCGCCAGGTGGGTTCTGTGGAAGATCAGTTCCTATCTCCTGTCCACAGCCTTCAGCACCTCTGCCATATCCCCCGACACCATGGATGAAGACAAGAGAGGACCAAAGGGTTCATCGACCGTTTGCACCTCAAGATCCCCCACCAAGTCTGGCACTGAACTGAACATTTCCTGTCCATTCCCCAGGGGGTAAGGTGCCAGGTGATACCCATTTTTTCCAGACCACATTCCGGAATAGAGCCGGGCAAGGAACATGGTGCTGAGTTATGACGAGCTCAAAGAACACCGGGCTTGAGACTGAGCTGGGCGGTGTGTCTGGCTGGGGAATCTGATTCGGACCTATGTTGGCCATCGCGCTGGCCCTGCGTAGCAATGGCAAGAAGAGGGCCGGGTTGAATAGGCCTCCAGATGGTGAAGGGTCTGGGGGAGGGTCTTCCTCCTCCCACCATGACATGTCAGGTTGGTCATCTTCCGGAGAAGATGAGGCCCTGCTATGGGAAGACCTGGACGGTAAGGAGGGACCCTGGTAGTCAGGTGCACCCGACTGGAAGAAGGATGGAGGCATGGAGGACACGGACTCAGGTCTGGGCACGAGGTAAGGCCTGGCAGCAAGCGCCCAGTCAACCGGCTGGGTGATCAGGGCTTGGAGATGATCTTCAAATGGAAAGCGCTCGGGCTCAGCCACCCTGAGCCTGGCCGCTGTGTGGGTGAAGGTGACCTCTGGAACCAAATGTGGGGCCTGCGGTGCCAATGATCATTTGGACTTGATGTTGGATCATTTGGACTTGATCCACCCCAGGAGAGAGAAGGTTTGCCATGTGACTCCCCTCTGGAAACCAGACCCCTTGGGTAGAAGTCGAGGGCCCCAAAGGAAAATCAAAGTTCACTTCCTCTATCTGCTCCCCCTTTGCCCTGGGCCAACTTCTGCACTTTGAAGAATTCGTTCTCCAAGGCCTGGTATCTTCTGCTAGCCTGTTTCTCCACCAATTTGGAAGGTTTCCTTCTACAAATGGTCTTGGCCTTGGCTTTGATCCTGCCTGCCACCTCCTATTTGGAGGATTTCTGCCTTTTGTGGCTAGTGGATGGTGAGGTGGAGTTTTTGGGTTGAGACATCGTGGAGTCCTCCATCCTGGGGTGAACTATCTAAGGTATACTGAGAGAGAGCTCTGGCAGGGGATCAATTGGCGGTTAGGCTGAGCAGGGGATTGCCAAGGCAATAGTTTGTTTCACCCTGCTCCCCTGGCCACCTGACAGATAAAGGAAAAACTGTGTTTGTTCCCTTTCTTGATTCCAGTCGTGTCTATGGCCGCGGCAAATCTGCTTGCACGTAAAGCTCCTGGTAATGACGAGGTGTTAGCACACTCGCCAGGCGGGTTGATCTAGCCCACAGGTCGGCAACCTGCGGCTCCGGAGCCGCATGCGGCTCTTTGAGCCTTCCCCTGTGGCTCCCAGCCTCCTCTGCCTTTGCAGAGAGAGACAGAGACAGAGAGAGGCAATTGCACTTCCCTGCTTCTCTCTCTCTCTCTCTCTCTCTCTGTGTGTGTGTGTGTGTGTGTATGTGTTTTGTGTGTGTGTGTGTATGTGTGTGTGTGTGTAAAAGAGAGTGCACTCACAGTGTTCTCCGAGGAGCTGAAAAGCTTTCTGGGCGAAGCTCCTCCCTTTGCTGCGTTTCTGAAGGAAGCAGGAAGCAGGAAGGGCAGGAGAGAGCTAGCTAGCCCAGCTAGGCTGACTCAGGAATTCTGGGAGTTGAAGTCCATGAGTCATAAAAGAGACGAGGTTGCCTACCCCGGAGGTTGTTGGACAACAGCTTGAAGCTTGCCAGGTGAGCAGCAGATAGGAGGGGGGGGGAGAAAGAGAGAGAGAGAGGAGAGAGAGAGAGTGGGGGAAGAGGAGTGGCAGATCAAGGGCAGATAGAGAGGGAGGGAGAGAGAGACCCTTTTGACATCTAAAATGAAGATAACACTGCATATATCCTTTTTTTACCTTTGTGTGTATGTAATTTTATTCTCTTAAAGCATTCTCTTGGTGATCATTGTTTTAATAGTATGGATATTCCCAAGAGTCATATTTTTACTTTTATTTTTAATGTGTATGTGTGTGTGTGTGTGTGTATACACACACACACATACACACACACACACACACATACACACACCTATAATAAAGGTAAAAAAGGATATATGTAGTGTTATCTTCATTTTAGATATCAAAAGGGTTTTGCGGCTCCCAGTGTTTTGTTTTTGGTGGGAAACGGGTCCAAGTGGCTCTTTGAGTGTTTTGGGTTGCCTACCCCTGATCTAGCCCATTAAGAGGTGACCAGGATAATAACTTCCATCGGTGAGTGTTAAGGCTTCTGAAGTAAATGAAGCAAACACTCAGATCACATAGGATGCCTATTTGAGTTGCATCCCAGTGCTCCAGCTCCATGGCTATGACACACCACGTGCTGATGGTGAAGTACAGGGCACTGGTGTTAATGCAGGCCAGGCCTAGTGGGCGTGGAGTCAGACTGGCTGAATCTACTTCAATTGATAAGGGTCGATGCAATCCTAGATTGCTTTAACCTAGGAGTGGAACAGAATCAAGATCATGTGAGGATTAGGCTGAAACGCATCCTCCAGCTGTAGGGTGCGCCGTGATTCAATATGGAGGCCGCCCAGTCAGCCTGCAGGGTAGCGGCAAAGGATTGAAATCTAAGGCCTCGACAGCCATGCAGAAACCTCTCCTCCCTTGGAGGGAATTCCAGTCCTGGAGGAGGAGGGCAGCCTCAAGGCCCTCCGCTAGGGGTGCGTTCGGCCGCCGCGGCTCGTCCCAGCAGCCGGTAATGGCGGCCGGAGCAAATCGGTGTGAAAATTCAAAAGCGGAGAGAAAAGATGGCAGCCGCTCGATTCAGCGGGAAAGGGGGCTGTCTGTGGCCTCCACGATCCCACAGTGGCCCCTATGGAAAAAACTCCCTCGATCCTCTCTGAAAAGCGAAGTCAATTGAGGCTTCCGTGGCCGAGAAAAAATCACCCCCAGGATCGAAAAACGGAGTTGGCTATAGCGCTGATCCCAGCACTGCAGGCTATGAAGTGGGGCTCAATGAAAAGGACAGAAGCCTCCTTTCCTACCAAGAGCCTTGGGGAAGGGAAACCTACGTTTCCATAGTCATCTGAAGCAGTGCTGATCCCAGCGATATTAGAAATGACCCTGGATTTCAGGAGAATTCACCAATGCAAAAAAAGCAATACAACCTTCTGGGAGCCAAATTGTCACGTCCTGTAGGGCTGGGACCACGTCAAGACTGGGTGTGTCCTAGCCCAGGGCAGGCGTGGCAAGTTTGGCTGACTTGGTCTAATGGGCAGGAAGACAGAGTTAACTCCTGTGCTGGAGAAGGCAGAAGTAAAATTGTAAGTTGTGAACACAATTTTCTGTTTAGTAACTGCAGCATTTTGCTTAATGGTCAAAGGAGGATTAGGTAGTAATTCTCCTTGCAATCACATGATTTTCTGTTTAGTGACTACAGTACTAGTGGCCTGCTGGTCACCAAAAAAGCACTATCTACAACAGAACCAGGAATACAAACGATAATTGTGAAGAACAGAAGCTATGTAATAATACAAGCAATTTGTCATTGAGCAGGTAACATTTACATAAAGCATTATCAATTTGTAGCCTAACTTTATCCCCCACCCCCAAGTTCTGATGTGTTGGTACACTGTAGTGAGCAGATATTCCTGGGAGGGATGAGTGAAAAACGTCAGGAGTGTATGCCAGAAGGGATATTAGCAGAGTCATTAAAGGCATGTCAAAAAGAGCATTAAAAAAAACACTTATAGAAAGACATTGGAGATAGATGATCACTTTACTGACAATGGCAAAAGCATAAATTTATACTACATATAAAACACTCCTGTATTTTTATGAAAAAAAACCTCCTCTGTTAGAAAATATAAAAAGATTAATAAAATAATGCCAGATAATGGGTCTTTCAGGTCAGATGGCACTCAACATGCTACTAAGGAAGTGCTAAGGTTCTTTCAGACTACTAATTATTTTCATGACATGGCTAGATTAAAGCCTTCAGGATGATTTAGTTGCTGATGTTGCAATACAGAAAAAGAAAATCTGAACTGCAAAGACAGAATTATAGATGGAATATGGAATGTAAGAAGCATGAACATGGAAATCTCAACACAATAAAACATAAAATGAAACAACTATAAATTAACTTCTCAGGCATCAAGAAATGATGGACTGAGATCAGATGCTTTCAGTCTGAAGACCACTCTGAATACTCAGGACATGAAAAACAAAGAAGAAATAGTATTGCTTTTATATTAGGAAGGAAACAACAGGAACAGTATTTGGCTACAATGCAATCAATAACCAAATAATATTAGTTAGATTTTGAGGATAACCCTTTAATACAATAATTCAAATTTATGCTCCAACCCACCAATGCAGAAAAAGAGATCAAGTTTATGATCAAGTTTAATTTCAAATTGACAAAACATGTAGGCAATATTTGCTGCTTGTGACTGGAGACTGGAGTCCCAAAGTTGGAAACATAAAAGAGAAAAATGTAGTTGGACTGTATGGCTTAAGAAACAAAAATGAAGCAAAATATCAACTTATTAATTTCTGTCATTCCAATGATATCTTCATAGCTAACATTATCTTCAATCATTATCTATAACCAAAACACTTCCTCTTCACTTGGATATCATCAGATGGAGTATATAGAAATCAAATTATTATTTGCCAAAAAAGCCAACACAGTGGTAGGCTGCATTAACAAGGATAAAATCAAGATCACATGAAGTATTAATACCTTGGTAAAGCCGCACTTGAAATACTGCATACAGTTTTGGTCACCATGATGTAAAAAAGATGTTGAGACACTAGAAAGAGTACAGAGAAGAGCAACGAAGATGATTAGGGGACTGGAAGCTAAAACTTACAAGGAACGATTGCTGGAATTGGATATGTCTAGTTTAACAAAGAGAAGAACGAGCGAAGACATGATAGCAGTGTTCCAATATCTCAGGGGCTGCCACAAAGAAGAGGGAGTCAAGCTATTCTCCAAAGCGCCTGAAGGCAGGACAAGAAGCAACAGATGGAAACTAATCCAAAAGAGAAGTAACCTAGAACTAAGAAGAACAATTAATCAGTGAAACAACCTGCCTCCAGAAACGGTGAATGCTCCAACACTGGAAGTTTTTAAGAAGAGACTGGACAGCCATTTGTCTGAAATGGTATAGGGTTTCTTGCCTGAGCAAGAGGGTTAGACTAGATGACCTCCAAGGTCCCTTTCAACATCATCATCATTACTACTACTACTACTGCTACTATTACTACTAAATGCAGGTGGAGGGGCTAAATTAAAGTATCAAATATATGGCAAGGTGCTGACTCTGTAATAGATCACCAACTGCTTATGGGCAGAAGAAGAATGCCAGTCAGTTACCACAATGCGATTTTAAAACATATACCCTCCATTTTCAAGAACATCAGGAATCACTTTTAAGTTTTGACTTCATTGATAATCAGATGAATTATGGAATGAAAAAGTAGTTAAGGATAAATGTGAAAAGAGACTGCCAAAAGTGAAGAAACGGAAGAGAACAAATTGGATAGAAGAATAAACTGTGGAAATTGCAGGAAAGAGAAGCCAAAACCAAGAAACATCTTAGAAAGAACGTAAAAAAAGTTCAGAAAACTGTTAGAAGAAACAAGCAGTATTAGAACATATTTTAAAAAATGAAGATGGAAACAGAGATGAAAAAGCAAGGTAAAGTTCTTAAAAGATCGCAAACTCAAGATTTTAACCTTGAATTGCTATGCCAAAGAATGTCAAGATAATAGATTTAAAAAAGATCAAGAAAAGACGGAAGGAATATACTGAAACAGTGAACAGTAGAGATGTAGAACAGTGTTTCATAAAGTATAGACCAGACATGTCCAACACAACGACTGCGGCCGGATGCGGCCCGTGAAGTGGTTTCATGTGGCCCACAAAGCCATCCTGGAAACAGTGAGGGAATATACAATTTTGTGGTGGCCATCTATGCTGAAACGCACTCAGTCTTAGCTCCACAAGGCCGTCTGCAAACAGCAAGGAACCATCTCCTGCCATATCAGCCCTGCCCCCTCGATGCATGCTGGGCAGGTGTCACCCTTTGTGAGGAATGAAGAAATGCACCATCACCTGGAAGCGGCCAGCAAATGGCCCTTGCCTACTTCATATATCCAGCTTGATGGGCTCTGGGGAAGGGGTTTGGCAGGCAGCGGGGCGCTCTCCTCACAGCACGGAGAGGCTGAGCCGGGCAGCACAAATCCAAAAACCGTGATGCTGCCCAGCTCCCAGTCTGCCCGGTTTCGGCAGACAGCAGGGTGTTCTCCTCACAGTGCCAAGAGCTGAGTCGGATAGCGCAAATCTGAGAAGTGCAATGCTGCCTAGCACCCAGCCTGCCCAGTTTCAGTAGGCAGCAAGATGCAAAGCTGGTGAGTTTCGCACGCCCGGCTCAACCCCTCGGCGCTGTGAGAAGAGCGCCCCACTGCCTGCCGAAACCAGGCAGGCTGGGGGCTGGGCAGCATCACGCTTCTTTTTGGATTTGCGCCGCTGAGTTCAGCCTCTTGGCGCTGTGAGGAAAGTGCCCCGCTACCTACCAAAAGCGAGCAAACTGGGGACTGGGCGGTATTGCGCTTCTTTTGGGATTCGTATCACCTGGCTCAGCCACTTGGCGCTGTGAGCAGAGCGCCCCGCTGCCTGCCAAAACCGGGCAGGCTGGGCGGCATTGCACAGGTAACGTTGACTCTCACGCTGCTCATGGCATCCCCTCCCACAGAGCCCACCAAGCCAGATATGTGAAGTAGGTGAGGGCCATGTGCTGGCCACTTCCAGGCGATGGTGCATTTCTTCATTCCTCACGAAGGGTGACACCTCCCCAGCTGTGTTTCTTGCCTGTTTTTCTCCCTTCCGCATCTCAAATATTTTCCCACCACTCTGTACTTAGGAAGTAAAGAAGGAAAGGAGCGGGAGGGTCTGGAGGAAGTCCTGCCTTAGTCCTGCCCTGCTGCCCTTTCACCTTCCCCTTGCCCCTCCTCCTGGCCTATCCTGGGGGTCTCACATCCTATTGCTAAGGAAGCTTTGGATACAAAGCCGGGTCTCCTTGCATGGAGAGGGAATGGGCCTCCCTCTGACTTTTGCCCTCGTACCCATCATGAGCAACCTAGCTAAGGAGAGCAAGCACAGCAGCAGCAGCCTTGAGGAGATAAGTGCAGCTGGACACTCCCTTGGGGGAGTGGAGCTGGCTTGGTGCGGCGGGTGCTCGAGGGCCAGGCTGGGCATTTGACCTCTGCTGCCCAGGGCTCCGGGCAGCCTGCAGCACCATCCAGCCCCCCTCCCCCGCATGGCCTGAGAGGAACAGTGAGGCTCCTCCAGTGGATCATGCCTTGGCACTTGCCCCAGTCCCACCCCCTTCTGCCAGAGACCCTCAGATCTGTCCCACTCCTGCCCAGGTTCCCACAGGTACCCTTGACACGAATGTAGAGGTGGCCATGCCCACCCAATAGGCCACACCCACTGCATCCACGCCCACCAAGTAGGCTGCACCCACCCTAGCCACACCCACCCATCCCGAGGGAAACCACAATGCTGATGCGGCTCTCAATGAAATTGAGTTTGACACCCCTGGTATAGACCATTAGAATAATACAGTTAGAAGGGACCTTGGAGGCCTTCTAGTCCAACGCCCTACTCAAGCAGGGCCGAAATAATGGCCACTTGAGGGATAAGGACCTCATGTCGCACGAACTGAGGGGCTCAAAGGGAGCCCTGGTAAGAGTCTGAAGGACCCTAGGTAATTCCCATGTGGGATACCTGTGGACCACAGGTGGCATGGTATTTGTAGCTCCCTTGAGGAAGGAGCGGATCAGGGGGTGTTGCCCCAGAAAACTAACCGTGTCGCAAGAGAGCAGGGTAGAAAGGGCCACCACCTGCCTACGCAAGGTATTAGGTGCCAATCCCTTATTCAGTCCCTGCAGCAAATAGTCTAGAATGTCTGGGATGGTCAATATCAATAGAGATATTTGACGAGTGGAACACCACCTGCAAAAGTTCTGCTATGTGGCCTCATAGATGTGGTTCGTCGCCGGTCTATGGGATGCCTGAATTATATCAATGACCCCTGGCGAGCAGGACTCCTGGATCAGGATCCTGCATTCAAGTGCCAAACGGCTAACTGAAGCCACTGAGGGTCCAGGTGAGTCAGGCCCCCCTGGATCAGTGATACCCTGTCTGGAGGGATTTTCCAAGGACGCGATTGGGAAAGGCCGACGAGGTTGGCGAACCATGGTCTCTGCAGCCAGTAAGGGGCTACCAGGAGGACCTCTGCCCTCTCCTGTAGGAGCTTGCGGATGACCGCTGGGAGGAGGGGTAGGGGGGAAAGGCATAGAGTAGGCCGTCTGGCCATGAGGTCCGGAGGACATCTGCTCCCTCCGCCCCGAGCTGTGAACCACGAAAGGAACTGCGGGAGCTGTGTGTTTGCCCTGGAGGCAAACAGGTCTATGAGGGGGAGATCGAATCTGTGAATGATTTTTTTGAATAGCCTCAGGTGCAGACGCCATTCCGAGTGGTCCACAGTTGACCTGCTCAGGAAGTCCACCCTCTTGTTTGCCTCCCCCGAGATGTGGTCCACCCTGAGCGAGGCGAGGTTGGCCTCTGCCCAGGAACCCAACTGCTGGGCCTCGACCTGGAGCGCCCGGGACCGGGTGCCCCCCTGCCTGTTCACATGGGCCTTTGTCGCCATGTTGTCCGTAAGGACGAGTACATGCTGTTTCGCTATGCTGCGGCGAAAGTGGCAGAGGGCAAGGTGTATGGGACTGAGTTCCAGCCAGTTGATGCTATGTCTCAGGTCCGCCTGAGACCACCTCCCTTGGACACATTGAGACTGATAGTGTGCTCTCCAGCCAAACAGAATGGCGTCCGTCATGACCATGAGTCATCTGGGCTCCTTGAAAAGAGACCCTCTGGTCATGGCTGGAGAGAGCCACCATCTGAGGGAGCATAAGATGTGTGGTGGAATCCTTACCTCTCGGGTGGAAGTGCTTGTTCCCTGCTTTTGATAAGGGAGTAGACACCACTGGATGGGTCACGAGTGTAACCTGGCCTAGGGCACGATCAAGATGCATGAAATCATCTTTCCCAGGAGCTTGGAGAGCCCGGAAGGGGACAGGGCCTTCTCTCTGCAGACCTTGAGAACTAGGTCCCGTATGCTGCCCCTGCATTCCTGAGACAGATAACCCCGACACTCTACCGTGTCTATGATGGCTCCTAGGTAGAGCAATCTGGTCGATGGGACTGTCTGGCTTTTCTTGAAATTGACTGAAAAGCCATGGCTCTGCAAGACTCCAATCACCATTCTTAGATCTGTCAGAGCCCTCTGCAGAGAGGACGACTGTATTAAGATGTCGTCCAGGTAGCATTGCACCCGAACCAGCATCAATCTCAGGTGTGCTGCAAGAACCGCCATTACCTTGGAAAAGACCCTTGGAGCCGACGACAAGCCAAATGGCAGTGCCCTGTATTGGTAATGCTGTCCCGTGTAGCTAAACCTGAGAAACCAGTGGTGGCCGGGACTGATGGGGATGTGAGGTGAGAAAGTCCCCCTTTCGGATGCTGCCTAGGATGGACTGAAGTGTCTGCATTTTGAACCTTCGGTATGCCAAATAAAGATTCAGACGTTTTAGGTCTAAATTGCCCTCCATGCTCCTGAGGTCTTGGGGACTACGAAGAGGATGGAGTAGAATCCACGCCCCCGTTGGGACGCAAGTACCGGTTCTATGGCTCTGAGGTCTAGTAGGTGATGAATGGCTTCCTGCCTGAGACCTCTCCTTGTGGGCTTCTTTGATAGGGGGCAAGCAATGAACCTTTTTGGTGGACTGGATATGAATTCCAGAGACAGGCCGTGGCGAATGATGTCCAGGACCCAGGCGTCTGTGGTGGTGGCCTCCCACTGAGTGACAAAGAGGGAGAGTCTTTCCCCTATGGGAGGCTTCACTGGAGGGTCACTTCTTACGGAAGGGGCGACCCCCGCCTCGAAAGGGCCATTTGGACTGGAATTGCTGCCTGGGCCTTGTGGCTGGTCTATCAGCCTGACGGTCCTATTTGGGCATGAAGGGCCGAGAAGGTTGCATGACTGTTGGGGTAGTGGCAGTCCGAAAGGTCTGTTTACGATTGTAAGGGGTAGTACGCCTATCGGATCGTTTAGTGATATGGGCCAAGATCTTCTTTTTATCCTTGTTCTCTGACAGGTATGGGGCTAAGGCATCCCCAAACAATTTATTGCCCTGGTATGGAGCTGCTGCCAGATGCCACTTGGACTTGGCGTCTGCCTGCCAGTGTCTTAGCCACAGCATGTGGCGGGCTGCCACGTTGGATGCCAAAGATCTGGAAGAGAATCGAGCAGCGTGCAAGGTCGCATCAGAAGCATATTCCGTCGTGGCCACTAGATTGCTCAGGTCCTGATGTGTGCAAACATCGTCTGCAGGGATCCTGGCCTGCAGTTGACGCAGCCAGATTAAGGCGGACCTGGTGAAAAAGGAAGCTGAGGTGGACGCCCTGATGGACCACACCACCGTCTGGTGTGACCTCCTAAAGGTCATTTCCGCTCTGCGTTCCTCAGATTTTAGGGCCTCTGCCATATCCCCCGAAATAGCAGCGGGGGAGAACAGGTGAGCCAGGGGATCATCCAACGTTGGTACATTCAGTGCCTCCTCTAACTCTGAGACCACACTAAACAACTTCCTATCATTACCACCTGTAAGGGGAAGCCCATTGTTTCTTAACTGCGTTGAGGAACAAGGCTAGACATGGAACATGATGTTGGGTGACGACCGGTTCAATGAAGACGGGGCCCGCTTCTGGATCTGTTGTGGGAGCTGCTGAGGCGGGCTGGCTGGGTCTCCCATGTGGTACCGAGCTAACCTTGCACAGCAGAGGAAGGAAAAGCAATGGATTAAATAGCCCTCCGAACGGGGGCGGATCCGGACCGGTTCCTCCTCCTCTGACCATGAAGCATCGAACACTGATCCTGCTCCGGGGTCACTGAGACCCCGCTTAAAGAAGAATGGGAGGGAGAAGGAGGGTCCCGAGAACTGTGAGGTACTGGACGTGAAAGAGGAACAGAGAGCAAGGATTCCGCTCTGGGCACCAATGGAGTAAGGGTCCACTCCACTACCAAGGCCTGAATCCTATCATCCAGGGCTGAGAGGGTGAGTTCCTCCCCTCTAAGCCCTGTGGCCATGGGTGTAAAGGTGGTTTCCGGGGTCTGCGGGACCCGTGGGATATGGGGGGACATGAAGGCCTGCACCTCAGGTACCTCCTCGGCCTAGTCATAAGAAGAGCCGGGTTCTGCCGGTGCCCAGATCTCCTAAGGATAATCAGCAAGACCTAGAGGTAGATCAAAAAAGGTGGACTCTGCCTGAGCAGTCTCAGCCCTGGCCTGGTTTTGAGCTTTTTCAAACTCTTTTTCCAATGCTTAGTATCTCCTGTTGGCCTGTCTTTCACCCAATTTGGAGGTTTTACCCCCAGAAGCAGCCTTGGGCCTGACCTTGGCTGCGATCCCACCAGCCTCTTGGGAAGGAGATCTGTGCCTTTTCCGGGCTGAGGAGGACGGAGAGGTGGCCCTGGACTGGGAAGCCATGTTATCCTCTATGCTGGTATGAAACTTCAGCTGCGCAAGTGGGTGCACCTGGGAAGGGGATCAATTGGCTGATAAGGTTGTAGGGCAAAGGCTGGAATTAGGTTGGCCTACATACCCCCCTGGCCACTGAACCAGTGGTATCCCAAAAAAGGGCCCCAATTCTACTTGCAGTCGCTCTTGCTTCCACCTGAATGGACTGCGGCCTGCTAGTGAGGCTTGCTATGTTGCCAGGCCAGCAAACAAACAAAAAAAAAATAAAAAATAAAAAATTTAAAGGTAGCAATAGCACAGTGTCAGAGGCTAGGACTACTGTAGTGGTTAGCAAGCCCTGAGGTGACCAGGGTTTGAGACAACAGAAACCCCAATATAAAACTCTTGGGCCTATGCCAAGGATAAATGGAAAAATTTCAATTACCACAGGGGGAATTTCCAAGAATAACCTGAGAGAATTCCCCCCTCCCCCCGGTAACCTTGGCTGCTAAAATCAGGGAAAGGCCCTTGTCAAAAGAGGCCTCAGTGAGGCCTTATTCGATCTGGGCTAGGCCGAAGCCTTCAAGATGGCAGTCACAGGCTGCAGGGCCCCTTTCCCGATCTAGGCCTTCACTGAAGAAAGCACCTAGAGGCTGAGAAGAAAGCGTTTAATTGAATTTAAGGACTGGCTAAATGGGTGGAAAAGTCCTTTCCCCACCCCCCCAACCTTCCCTTGTAGTCAACAAGGCTTTAGAAGGCCACACGGTCATCAAAATGGCGACCGCGACTCAAGCCGATCGCCCTCTCCAGCCCCGCAGCATATAGGACTCACCTGGCCTGCTGGACCCTTTCCGGAGGGAATGGAGCTGAAGAAGGTCCTTCTCAGCTTATCGTCAGTCCTCCGACAAGCCCGCAGCCCCCCGGAACGGCCTAGAGACGCCGCGAGACAGTCCGAGGCCCCTGCGGCCTCCACACACCAAACCGGCTCTTTCAGGCTGTCGGAGCTGTAGCCGCAAGCTCCAACGACAGAGTCCTCACCGCAGCGTCCGAAAAAACAGACCGTGCCAAGTCGATCCAAGGTCCCTATGACCTCTGCAAGCTGGACCGGGCTCCTTAAGGTCGTCAGGCTGCAGCCACAAGCCCCGGTGCCAAGAGATTCGGGGGGAAGAGAGGAAGAGAGGGAAAAAAGCAGAAAGCCTCCCTTTCCTAAATGAGGGGGGAGGGGGGGTAATTTAGATGCCAAATAGAGTCCTCCGTTTGGATTGGTTCTCTAGAGGACCGTTTGTCCCAGCGCTGCTCAGAAGGAAGGAAAGTTCTTAAATCTAATAATGAAATGGATAATCCACTAATGGGTATCTACCTGCCTGTGAGCCAAACCTTCACGTCTGCTCTGGGCAAGATCAAGTCGAAAACTGGGGCAAACAGGCCCAGGACAGGCATGGCAAGTTTGGCTGACTTGATCTGATTGGGCAGGAGGATTAAGTTAACCCATTAGTGGATTATCCATCTCCAGTGCTGGAGAATGACCGTGACGGAGAGGAGGAGACCTGATACGCGGCTTCCCCTGATTGGGACCTGAATGGGGGTCTGTCCATCACAGATTTGGTTCTCGGTCCATGGTTAGTCCTAGCAGTCATCATTCTGTGGAAAGTCTGCTCAATTAGAGCTTGTAGACGATCCTCGAAGGGGTTGGTCGTGGATTCTGCCTGAGACCTGCTGCTGTGGGTGTGAAAGTGGCCTCAGGGATGGAGTGTACAGCCCGTGGAGCCTGTGGTCCCACCTCAGAGTCCTGGGGGGACCCCTCTGGGAATCATACTGCTTGGGTGGAAAGTCCCAAGGGAAGGTCAAAGGATGTAACCTCTATTTGTTCCGCTTTTGCCTTGGCCTGGTGCCTTCCGCTAGCCCAGTGGTTCTCAACCTGTGGGTCAGGACCCCATTTGGGGTCGAGCGACCATTTCACGGGGGTCGCCAAACAACACAGTCCGCCATTTTTTCCCCCTTTTCCTTAGCTGTGCTACTCCCTTTTATTCTATTGGCTTTTGAAAGCCAATAGAATAGACTCTCTTGAATAGAGTCTAATTCTATTGGCTTTCAAAAGCCAATAGGAATTGTCCAGGCTGTCTCTGCCCTGCTGAGCCCGCCAAAAGTCCCATTCTGCAAACGGTGCTGCACCAGATGAGTAGTTCTTGACTTACGACTGGTTGAATAGTCCTTGACTTACGACCGGTTGGGGGTCGCGGCATTAAAAAGGTTGAGAACCACTGCACTAGCCTGTTTCTTCGTCAACTTGGAAAGTTTTCTTCCAGAAATGGACTTGGCCTTTGCTTTGATCCTGCCTGCCGCCTCCTGTTTGGAGGATTTTTGTCTTTTGTGGCTGGTGGAAGAGGAGGCGATGAGCTATCTCAGTGGCCCGAGAGGGAGCTCTGGGACGGGATCAGTTGGCAAGATGGGCAAGCAGGTGTAGCAGGGAATGGTCCTCCCGCTCTCCTGACCATCTTACCCGTAAAGGGACTGCTGCTGTCCCACCCCTTTGAGGTCCGGCCTTTCTTACATCCACTCGGTCGCAGCAGATAGGGCTGGTATAAGGGGAGATGCGGTCAGGGTAGGATGCACCAGGGTTGGGCAAGCTATAGAATGTGGCTGTTACTAGAACTATTATTATTATTATATTTTTAATTATTATTATTATCATTCATACATATATATATATATATATATATATATATATATATATATATATATGATAATAATAATTAAAAAATTATATATATAGAGAGAGAGAGAGGAAGTTTTTCAGACAGATGTCTAAAGAATGTGGCTAACTGAAGAGAGCAGAATGAGCTCGAAATGGCCATCTTAGTCTCCCAATTTAATTATTTAATTCTTTGTCAGAAAAAGAAATTTGGATATATATATATATATATATATATATATGTGTGTGTGTGTGTGTGTGTGTGTGTGTGTGTGTGTGTGTGTGTGTATGTGTGTGTGCGCGCGCACACACATAACATATATATAATTTGTTTATGCAGAATCCGGTGTTGTTTGGAGAAATGAGTGGAAGCGGGCGTTAGGCTGCAGATCTATTATGGAGTGAGCCTCCTCACTATCCAGGGCGAGAGGGAAGGAATCAAAGGAAGGAAAAAAGCCGAATAGATGGGACAGGAGGGGAACGGAGTTGTTTATCCATTCCCGTGGAGACTTGGGACTCCCCCCGAGTTTATTTTTTTGCTGAGTTTCTGCGCTTGTCTTGGTATCAAAAAAAAAATGGTGTCTGGGGTGAAACGGAAACGCCCCTGCAACCCTGTGATTTGGTGCAGGGGAGCTTTCTGGCGGGAAAATTGAGAGGGAGAGGACGGAGTTCCCTTTGTTGCCTCCCTGTGTCCCGATGCTCAAAATGGTGACTGGGACAACCTAGCGCAACAACAAGGGCTGAAGGCTTGGGATGCGAGGTAACTGTAGACGATCTAATGTGGCAGCAGGGACTGACTTGCAGGTTGAGTTCTCAACGGCTGGCTAAGAGTGCTCCCATAAGCTGCGGCCGCCGCTCAGCTGCAAAGACCGACCGGGGAATCCCCACCCCCCCTCCAGAGGTGCAGAGAGATTCCGGCTGCCACGCTGAGATTAGCGCTGAGCAGCTGCTGGGGTTTCCCTTGAATAACAATTGTGCGAAGCGTGAGGAGATTCTGGCTGCAGCGCCGAACTCCGTGCTGAGCAGCTGATGGGCTTTCCCCTTTAGGAACGATTGTGCGAGGGGATTGCTTTTGGATAGGTCTAACCCTTAGATCAACCCTCAGGTTCCCGGCTACAGTGTTGATCCCAACGCTGAGCGTCCAAAGGAACTTTCTTTAGGAATGAACTGGTCTGACCAGCTGAACCCCAGGTCTGGGGAGGGAAGGAACCCCCTTCCCCAGGCCTGTCCACAGACTGACTCTCACAGCACTGGACTCAGCGCTGCTGGAGTAGTTGTGGAGTAAGACAAGAATCCACCAATATTTAATTCTATTACCTGCCTTAGACCAGGAGCCAATCTACCACGTCCACCTGGGCTGAAGGCAAAGTCAAGAATGGGGAGTGGCTACCCCAAGACAGGCGTGACAAATTGACTGACCCGGTCTAATGGGCAGGAAGTCAGAGTTAACCCATTTGTGGATTCTACGTCTCCAGTGCTGGAGAATAGGGATTTCCCAGAAATTTTTTTATTAATGTTAATAACTAATGTATTTTAAATTCTTATTTACATGAGTCAATAAATATTTTATGGATGCATTAATTTTAATTTTTAATATGGTAAATATCAATATTGCTCATTCAAACAAAAACTATTTTGAATCTTTCATAAATTTTAGAAATGGTAAAGCGTCCTGAGAGCAAAATGTTTAAAAAACAATGGCCTAGAAGGTATTTCTTTACTTTTAAAAATCTTTAGTACTAGAAGGTGAAGTTAGATCAGCATCGTCATTACCAAGTAGGAAGGCTACAGGAATTGATGGAATACTCACTGAAATAGGGTAACAAAAAATAAATAAAAGTTCTAACTATGCTATGCCAGCATATCTGGAGAATGACATCATGGTCAGCAGAATGGATGAGGTCAATTTACATTCCAACACCCGCCCCCCCCCACAAAGGAGACTTAACTCAAATGTTCAAATTATTGTACAATATTCTTAATTTCACATGCTAACAAAATAATGCTTAGGATCATCCAACCAGATTAGACCCCTATGTGGAAAAAAAAGATGCCAGATGCTCAAGCCGGCTGTAGAAAAAGCTGAAGAATATGAGACATTATTGCTGATGCACACTGGACAATTAAGAAAGCTGAAGAATACCAAAAAGAAATTAGTATGTGCTTCATAGAGTATAGAAATGCCTTCAATTATGTCAATCACATTAAGCGGTAGAATCTGCTCAGAAAAGTGGGAATCTCAGAAGTTCTCATTGTCCTCATGAGAAACTTATATACAGATCAGGAAGGCAAGTACAGGGAGAATGTGGCAAAGCAGACTGGCTTCAGCACCAAAGAAATGAGACATAGCTGCACACTCTCCCCTTATTTATTCATCCTATATGCAGAAGGAGGATTGGAAAAAGATTTCTAAAAACTGGAGGAAGAAACATAAATAACCTCTACTATGCTGATGACACTATCCTGATAGCTGAATGTGTAAAAGATCTGCAAGCTCTAGTAATAAAAGTCAAGGCCAAATTTAAAAAAAATTAAACTAAAACAAAATATAAAGACTAAACTAATGACCACAGGTAGAATGATCAGCCTTAGAAATGACAATGAAGGCATGTAAATGGTGGCTATCTCCTGCCTGCTTGGATCAACCCTCAATAATCAAGAAAGAAGCAGCCAAGAAATATACTACAGACTAGAACTTGATAGAGCAGCTGCAGAGGCCCTGGAAAAGATATTCAAACCTCTAATGTATCTACAAAGTTAAGATCATATAAACCATGGAATTTCCCATGACAACCTCTAGAAGTGAAAGTTGAATGATAGGAAGAATATTGATGCTTTTGAACTTTGATGTCAGAGTAGACCCCTGAGAATATTATAGAGCAGTGGCCCCCAACCTTTTGGGCAAGAGGGACTGATTTCGTGAAGAGGGGTTTTTCAGTGGCCAGGAGGGGCCATGGTTTCGAATGCTGCCTGCATCCCGCAGATGGGGGATTGTTTGCATGGCCTTGTTTCTGGCATACCGCAGCCCAATGCCAGTCCACGGACCAGGAGTTGAGGACCCCTGTTATAGATAACCAAGAAAACAAACCAATGGGTCATTGAACAAATCAATTATGAGTTCTCATTTGAGCCACAAATGACCATGGTCACATTATGCAAAGCCTAGTAGTGATGGTGATAACTGACACTTTTGAAAGACCAGATTAGGGATAGATTGTTAAGAGAAAAAATATGTGGTCACTAGGAACTAGAAACTTGATGGCACACAATAAAACTTTATCTCTTCTTCAGTTAGTATACATCTATTAACACATTAATTTTATTTCTAAACACACAGAATATATTTTCAAACTGCAACCCAAATATACCAGGCCAAATGTTTACTTAATCCAGTATCTCTTTTTTATAGATGCAACAGCTCTGCTAAAACTGATAATCTGTATTGTTTTTCTTTTGAAAATGTAAGATCAATTAACTATCATTAACTATACTATCATTAGTATAACTGCAGTTCAATCTATTTTCTATGACTATGTCTAACAGGATGCATGGAATCTGAAACACTTTCATCATACTTCAAATTACTTTAGATCTCTGAATTTAACCAATTTTAAAAATCATCAACAGCTACCATCATCATCACTTTCTCTGGCCATGTAGCCCATAAATTTTTATTTGCAGACCTTCATGTGAGAAACATTCAATGATATATTACTCAGAATTTAATTAGACTGAGTTCCATGAGCTTTTGAGTAAGCATGTTTAGCTATGAATTTCATGTCAAATAAACATATTTAGAATTGATATACTAGATT
This sequence comes from Crotalus tigris, assembly GCF_016545835.1. Lineage (NCBI taxonomy): Eukaryota > Metazoa > Chordata > Lepidosauria > Squamata > Viperidae > Crotalus > Crotalus tigris. The sequence continues at coordinate 4,469,179 of NW_024096505.1, forward strand.
AGGAGTATCAAACTGGCAGCCTGCAGGCTGGATACGTCATGCTATGTGACCGAGTTTGACACCCATGTACTAGACAAGAGTGGTTCCAAATTTATTTTGCAACAGAGCATTTTGGAGATTCAAATACATTAATAAAACTCATACAGGTAAGAGTAGTCCATGAGTTACAATGGCAACTGGGACCAGAACTACCATCAGTAACACAGTCGTAAAGTGTGACATCACATGACAGATTGCTTAGCAACAGCAATCCTAATAATCATGGTTGCCCATTGCTGAATGAGAACTACACAGATCAATAAATGGGGATCTGACATGACAATGATTTCCAACTTCCAGAGTTTTCCCACTGACTTGCTTCTGAGAATTCTGTAGAGGACATCACAAATCATGATCATGTGATGCATAAACATTGTGACAGTGTGAACTATAAGGACTAGCTTTAAACAGACACTGAACAAATGGTCATAACCTAAGGACTACCTGTACGTTGCAATTCAAAAATAGATTTTTATAATAAAAATTTGAATAGAATGTTTTAAAGATTTAAAAAGTTACCAAGCCAAGCTTTGAATTAGTGAATATTATCATTGATAAACCTCACTTAATCTTACAAGCACTTTTGCTCACAACAGCCACTTTATGTCTGAATTCAGAAAGAATGCAGTGTGTTGACTCCTTATTTCTTTTCACAAATCATTCTGATCAGGATCACTATTCTTACTTCAGTTGATCACAAGCCCACTTAATGTTACAATGATGGAAAATTGGATCCTATAGTATTAGGTCAATTTATTTCTTTTTTTTCATATTAGAAGAAAATATGAAAATTCTGTTTCATGTATTTATATTAAATATAAATGAAAAAAACATTCAAGCTGCAAGTTTTACTATACAGGTAGTCCTCAATTTATGACAATTGAACCCAAAATTTCTGTTGTTAAATGAGACATTTGTTTAGTGAGTTTTGTCCCATTTTACGACCTTTCTTGCCACAGTTAGTGAATCATTGCAATTGATTAGTAATCTGGATTTTAAGTGAATCTGGCTTCCTCATTGACTTTGCTTGTCAGATTGCAAAAAGGGATCACGTGACCCTGGGACACTGCAACTGTCATAAATATCAGTCAGTTGCCAAGCATCTGCCATTGTAACTTTTAACGGCCACTAAACAAACTGCTGTAAGTCGAGAACTATCTGTACACTCTTCAATTAGGTTGCTCCAAAATTCATTTAGTGGGAGTTTGTTCAGCTTCTTCAGCTGAGCACCAAAAATTAAGTTTGATTGTTAAATATATGGCAGCTAAGCAAGCTGGTCTGACATTTTTCACTCAAGTTTTGTTTGTTAGAACAAAGCAGAAATCATGCAGGTACTCTAAAATGGCACTGCAAATACAGCCAGTCCTTGTTTAGCAACTTTCTCAGTAGCAACCATTTGCAAATAAGATAGTAATAAACATTTTAAAAAATCATTTACCAACCAATGCATGCACTTATCAAATTTATGTACTGGACCTCATTGCACACTGGGATGGGAATAATACAGACACTGCTTCACAAGAGAACTTTATGTAAATGAGACAGCAGCAACAGATCATCTTTGCAACATCTCTCTGTCTTCTCTCTCTGGATACTTAGTAATCATTTTTTTCTGGAGCAAACTGTCTTCACCAAGAGGAGACCATATCCTTAACTTTTAGAACTGTTGGACTGGACCAGATCACACAAAGAACATTAATGATGGGCACCAATACATAGTGTCTCTATGGTAGGACAGAAAATTCTAGAATAGATTTGACCCAGTTGTCAAGAAGCCACATAATCAATGATATTTTTTTTTTCATACAATCATTATCCCAACTCTTGTGGAACTCTACTATGAACAAAGTTTGGGAAATGTTGTTCAACTGATTTCTTTAGAGACATCAAATATCCACAGGATGAAAGCTACAGATTTCATTGCAAGAAAATAAATTTAGGCTGAGGTGATAAATATCTGTTAAAAAAAAGCTTACATTTTGTATTTTGTATAAATTATTTATTCAAAATGTAAATGATCAAAATATTATAGGGTTTAATTTTCTTTTCCGACCTATTCTCTTCTACTTTTAACTATTACTAATGGTTAATACTTTATACTAATATTGATAATAGTATTTACTAATTACTAGTCATAGTAGCCAAAACTATTGATCAAAATCATGCAAATATAACAGATACTATTGGAACATACTGCAATTCATTGCACCTGACCCTTTTCAGCAGTATAATGTCCTTTCAAACATAATGGTCCAAATTTGCAGCTTTTCAAATGGAACCACAGCATAGATATTTGTAAGGACATTATGATACAAGCAAATTCCTTCTTTAAGAATCTCTGCTCAAGCTCAAAGAAGAATTTCTCCCTCAACTAGTATTACAGTTAAATTTACATAAAGTACAATCTTCACTAAGACTTTATTACTACATATAGTCCTCAACTTACAACTATTAAGCCAACAATTTCTGAGAACTGGGGAAAAAATTGAAACTCTGATTTTATATATGGTGACGACAGCAAGACTGCTGTATCCACAAAAGTAAAAGGATGCCTCGATTCCCACCATGGATGAATGGTTACAAAAGCTGATGGAATTAGCAAAGATGGTCAAATTGACTGTGCTGATAAAAAAGAAAAGAACATAAGTACTTTTGTTTCTACTTGGAAGCTGCTTCTGAACTTTGTGCTTGAAGTGGAAAAAAAATGATATCATGATTTTGAGTTTTACTGATTAGACTGATTTGCAGATACAGAAATGACTAGCGCATACTATTATAGAAATGTAAAAAGTTGAGATTTGATTTTAATGTCTTATTTTACTGCAACAGAGAAAGTCTGACGTCAATGCCTTTTGTTTCTCCCCCCCTTCACACCTTTTTTGTTTTCCCTTTTTCTATTGTTGTCACCTACTATTTGCTTTTGTATTTTCACATTTTATGTTATAAATAAATAAAACTAAAGAAATTTTTTAAAAAGCCAAATATTTCTGTTGCAAAACAAGAGTTTTGCCCCATTTTATACAACTCTTCTTACCAAAATTAAGTGAACCACTGCAGTTGTTATGTTAGTAACAACCAGTCTTAAGCCACATTTTTCAATGCCATTGTAACTTTGAACAGTCACTAAATGAATGGTTGTAAATTGAGGCCTACCTGTATAAGATAATACAGAACTTCTGAGTCAAAGGATTGAAGCTAGTTTAAGGGATGTTTCTCTACTGATGATGAAATTCCTTCATTCCTGAGACCACAAACAACTGCTCTACTTATTACCGTAGCTTACTTTGCTTATACTGAAATCCTCAGAACAAACAAGTTATTATTTAAATGAAGTAATGAATGGAAATTTAGTCTCGCTTTAACCCAATAGAAGAATAATCTCTGACTTTAGGAAAATTAGAATTTTATTTGAAGCTTTTAGTAAACAATGACTATTATACATATATAAAAAATAACTTTGAAAGTGAAATTGATTCTCTAGTGAACTTGATTTATTTTACAGAACCTTAACAGTAATTATTATACTGTTTTCAAAATTCAGAATTTAAAATAGATGACTATCAGACAATAGGAAATATCTTGTTTAATACGTTATTTATTTTCCTACACCGCATAAAGTTGAGAATTTGTGAAAAATAATTTACCACTTTCAGAATCAGCATTACAAAACCGAGTTTTCAAATTTTCATATGGTTTATTTACAAACATACTAAGCAAATTTTAAACATTAAGGTTGCAACCCTATATCCACTTAATAGAAGGTAATAAAGAGCGTTGGATATATTGACTGTCTTGAGTTATTTGTAAAAATAATAAAGGTAGGATATAAATAAATACATTAAATATATAAATAACCTGCCAGAATTCATTCTCCAGATAGGCAATAAAGTATATTCAACTTAGTTTACTGCCAACTAAGTTTATATAGAATTTTAAACTATGACGCATACATTCTGCAATCCCATTCGCTATAGCACACTCTTCCACATTAAAATATTTCTAAATAGAGCAGTAATCATGCAAAAGTTAAAATAACAGAAAAATTAAATTATTTCATTACCTCATATTTTCATATTCAATGTCAAAATAAATAAACTTTATCTGACTATATATTTTATAAGAACCAAAAGATAAATATAATGAATTCAATATAAAAGTCTCAATCCATATCATGCCAATTAGGCTGTCAAGCTAACTTTTGAAAGTAATACAAGAATGGTAGCTATTTAATTATTATAAGTATTTAAATAGTATTTAGATTGCAGTCCTATACTTCCCAGAATTGTCAGATTTGTCCTGTAAGTTATTAGAGAAACGGGTCCAAATTCAAATGGGAAAATTCAGCTCCAAATTGGGGCAATCCAACAGAAATTTTAGAACTGCTCTACTTGGATACATTACTTATTACTTATTAGACTTATTAGAAAATAAACTTCTCTGATTACAAATAAATTCATTTCTGAAAAGACTAATACAGAATTGTGCAGTTAACATTCAATATAAATCATGCACTTTTACAGGGAGAGGGAAGAGATCAGTGAATTAAATAAGACTTACTTTCAGAATAAAAATTTATTAGGCTGGCCTGTGAATAACTTCTGTCACTATTCCATCTTGTATAAATTTGTAATAATTTTTCTTCTGTATTTCACCATTCTACAATTGAGCACTTTTAAACAAGTGCAGATAGGTACAATATATCAACAAGAGGTCAGTCTATGTTCTGCAATTAATCTTATTGTTCTGTACTCAGAAAGGAACTTTTAACTCTTAAGACTTAACTTATTCTTACATGTATCTTGATAGTTACTTAGGTATCACGTATTTCAAAGAGAAAGATCATTATATTTTGCAAAAAGTGACAGGGATAAAATTTAATAATCTCTCTTATCAATGTACTTGATAGTTTACATTAATAAAATAACTGACCAATGTAAGATATAAGCAACAAATCTTTTAATATGCAAGTCATTCATTTATACATATAATAAATAACCAATTGGAAAGCAACTTCTAGCAAAGTTGGTTAGGAAATCTAACAGGAACTGGGTTATTACTTACATTTCACTGCGACATGCCTTGTTTTACACACTTCAAAACAATACTAAAACATTTTTGTCTGGTAAAGTAGAACAGTCTACCCCAAAGGAAGATAGTTTATGTTTTATACTATAGATTCAATTCCATATTTTATTTTTTAGTTAGCACACTAAGCTCAACTGATTTACTTCTAAAACATGCAGAAAGTTAGGCTCCAATTCAAAATACTAATACTAAGAATAAAAATGCACTTTTAAAAGTTTGATATATTGCTAAGTAAGCATACATAAAACTATAGTACACTGATTTTACATTCTAGCAGCAAACCCTTTTTTCTTCTTACATTTCTGCAAAACAAATATTTTAAGAATTTATAAATTTAGTTCAAAACCAAGTAAAGCTAAGTTGAATAAACTCATAATTTTATTAAAAATCTAATAAAGTATACTACATTTAGGACTGCAAGTTGAACCAATCTCTAAACTAACAGGACTGATATTGACAATTACAATAGCTGTAATTTTCAATAGTGCATGCCACTGACATGGCACTTTTAGAAGTATAATTAAGTCAACTTTAGACTTAAAATATTGAAATGCACAAAATTTTATACAAGACATTTACTACAACAAAACTTACATTTTCCAACAATATGGTTCAAAAGAACACTACTTCCTAGATTTCTTTTCCACCAGTAATACAATGCAATGTACCCAATTCCAAAATTTTACTTTCAAGCAAATGTAATATAGGATATCATAAAATGACTGTTGTGCTACAGTAACTTCTTTTAGCATATTATTCAGAAAGAAAACAAATTACACACATACAATTGTTTGGAACTGAGATTTAATCCTTTTTACGCGGCCTAATCAATTCTCTTTACTGCTTTCCCATAGTCCTAATCAGTTATTATGAAGTTACACAGAAAGAGGTTCAATTTTTGTTCTAATCAAAGAATTGATTTGGAAATTAAGACATATGCAAATTCTATGCGTACAGGATTTATTCAGAGGTTAACCTCATTCATTTCAACAAGATTTGCTCCTTGATAAATGTATCCTTAATGAGTTCAATTTCTGCTTATGTGGAATCCAGGGATAGAATTCACATAAAACAGTATATATATTTACACAGTATATGCAGTATATGTAGTTAGGCAAAACCATAGAGTATTGATTTATAATTTACAGAAGATAAAACTACATTTTGTGTTTTCTGATAAGTTAATGAAAGTATAATAAATAACCTTGTCTCCATGGAGAAATAATCTGATGTCTTATTATAGAATTCTATAGAAATCAATGCTTATCTCCGAGTAGGTGTAGTTCAAGATAAAATGTAATTTAGAAATCAATTGAATGCATTTATTCTAGTGAAATTCTCTTTTTTAGCTGAGAACTGATACTAAATCTATTTTATTTTTAGTTTTGTATATTAAAATTAAACCCTTCCTGTGACAAGACTCTACAATATGTCTATACTGCAATGACCCTAGGTGAGTAAAAATAGAAGATTTGCCGTGATTATACCAGTACCTAGGAGGTTAACAGTCCAGTGCCTACATTCGCCTCTTCTTATAACAGGTGCTAATCCAAACCTGCTGATTTTTCTGCCTACCTGCCCGAGAGGTTGCGGAAAGAGGAGAACTTCTTCCTCCTCCACCTCGGGCCAGGTAAGAGCAAAGCCGAGTTACCAAAACCAATCCATTATCCAGGTGGGGAAAGGCCTCAGCCTCACCTTCACAACTTACAACAGAACTTCCCTACAAAACTAACCGGGAATAAAAGGGTACAAGAAACCGGTGTCTGCTTTTCCCTCCGCTAGATCGGCCTCCTCGTTTGCCTAACCACCGGAGCGGCCCAGGCTCCCTCTTCAAGATGGCAGCGGCCCCTCTCTCCCAATGCCATTGAGCCGGCGGCCCACTGCTAGAGGCCCTACCACTTACCGTATATCGGGGCGGTGGCCGCCTCTGGTTACTGTCCGGGCTGCCGCAGTTGTCCTGTACTGACCAAGGCCTCCTCCTGTCTCGGGATTCAGGAGGGAAGAGAGTGGTGGCGGCAGCAGCGGGTGGGTTCAGTTCATTACCCTCCTCAGCCAGCGGCCCAACCCAGCAGCTTCTCCGCAGTCTTTCCCACCCGGCTTGTATCACTTCACTCGACACGTTCGGGCCCCGTGCAAAAGGGAGCAGGGCCTTGGCCTCGAAGCGGAGCCAATCGCGCACCTCCCTCTCCTGGAGGAGGGCAGCCCGGCCCGGCGGGCGGATCCGCGGCGTTTCCTGGCCGGGCAGATTTTCTATCGCTCACAAAATGGCGCGCGTTCCAAACCTGCGCAGCGATCGGCAGCGGGGCACGGGCAGAGCTTGGTGGTTGCGATTTCAGCTCTGCCGCTTGAGCCCAGGCCAGGGAGAGCGGAGAGAGTCAGAGCGGCACGGGCGAGAGGGGAGCGCGGCCCAGCGCCGAACAGAACCCCCGGGAACTCACTCGCGCCCCCTCCCTGCCTGCTTGCTGCCAGCCAGCCAGCCGCCTGCTCTCCTCCCCCTTCTGAGCGCCGCCGCCGCCGAGCCGGCTTCTCAGGAACTGCGCTTCGGATCACTTCAGACCGCACACACGCGCACCCGGAGTCGTCCCGCTTCGTCCCGGTGCAACTGGCCAAAGAGAAGGTACCCCTCCGTCACCGAAATCCGAAGGAAAAATAATGCACGTAAAGTTATAATTCGGGCGGGAAGAAAAATTATTTTAAAAAAAGCCCAACTGACAAAATGGCGACGAGAAGAGCCTGTTACTATAGCAACTGTCAATCACTCCACAAGAGTCCCGCCCATGCCAGGCGGGAATCCGTGCTGAGAAGAGAGGCGAGAAAGGCATGGCCGAAGGCGGAGCTTGGTCGCCTTGGCGACTGCGGCTTCATTCCGTTCCCAATTCTATGATATTATAAATTCCGGGACCGGTTTCTTTCGTGGTCATTAATGCTTGATGGAAGATTGCGGTCGTTAGCTTCCGCCATCTAAGTGGATTTCTTTCGGAACGGACTGAATGAGGAGTAAGCCTTTCCAATATTAATTTGGGAAGAATTTTCCAAGGTTAGAACTGAACCTCTTCCACACAAGAAGTAGCTGCTGCCTTTTTTCGTCTGCTTTTGGATTTGTCATGGATCTAGCTGATGGGAAGCAGTCAAAATAGCTTCAGGCACAAATATCCGTTCTATGTGTAGATAAAGTCCGGAGCAGGAGATTGCAGTGTTTTCTGTCTGTATGACTACCACCTAAGTACCGTAAATCCAACATGCGGGTGTCCCACTGCAACCTATAAGCTGTTTGTGACGGTCAGTTTCTGTTATACAAGCGCAAACGCATGATTTCCTGGCCCTGGAATGCTTAAGGTACTCTGTTTTTGCTGGAGACCAATATAATTTCTGTTACAAATTTCAGGCTTGTTGCAAGAGATCCACTGATAATGGTATAAAACTTTGGAATGTCTGGAAGATGCATCGATAATTACAACTGGAACTCATTCATAATTGAACTTTTTATTTGTATGTGCAAATAATTCTATAGATACTTAATATTCTTGGAGCACATACTTTTGTTAACAAAAGTTATTAGCCACCGCCAGGGTGGCCAATGTGAGAGGTTTTCAGATCCAGTAGCATCTGGAGGACCACACGTCTCATTTCTGTTCTAAATAGAATCTCTTAATTTATGATATTTATACATTACTGGTTTAACAAAAAGTCATTGCAGGTTAACTAATATGAAACCACAAAAACATGTCCCCAACAAAAAAGCAACTTTTGACAATTTCCCAAAAAATGTTAGGACATCATTTGAATATTAAGAGGTAAGTTCTATAATACAGGAGATGAGTTAGAAAAAATTGAACTTCAAACTCACTCATCTCACCTGTGTGTAGGGGGAGAGACCCAACATACCCTTTCAGAACAAATGAATTAATTCTATTTGAAATAGGCAACCCCTATAGATACTCAAGAGGCCAAGCCATGAAGTACTTTATAGCTCAAAACTAGCTGTTTGTACTCTGAAGCCAGTGTAGAATGTTGTATTGACACCAGCTATGACTCCTTGATAGTTTTAAATTTTAAGCCCAATTTAAAGCACGTTGCAATACTTGGCTTCAGTGCTAATAAAGGTATTTATCAGTGATATTTACTAATTATCATACTTCAAGAAGAGCTGCAGCTGGCATACTAGCTGTTAATTTAGGAGGACAGCCCAGTTGTTCTTTTGTGGGATGTGTTTTCCCGTGCTGAGTTATTTTGGCAGGGCAGCGTGTTAGAAGGTTTCTGAACTAACAAGTTTGGTCTGCTGGGATTCAACTTCAGTTTGTTTCTCTTCACCCAGTGCCTAACAAATCTAGACAATTGATCAGGTGCATTGCAGCCCAGAGTGGCAATATGTAATTGGCTAGTGGCATACCAATGGTATACCCTGGACCACCTCCAGTGGCTTTATGTAGAAATTACATGGAGGCAGAGAAAAAGGTAACACTGCAGCATCTACAAATGACCAAACACATAGTTTGACTTCCTATTATCATTGATTGACTTGGGACAGGAACAGTAATACTGTAAAGCAGTGGTTCTCAACCTTTTTAATGCCACGACCCCCAACCGGTCGTAAGTCAAGGACTACTCAACCGGTTGTAAGTCGAGGACTACTCAACTGGTGCAGCACCGTTTGCAGAATAGGACTTTTGGCGGGCTCAGCGGGGCAGAGACAGCCTGGACAATTCCTATTGGCTTTTGAAAGCCAATAGAATTAGACTCTATTCAAGAGAGTCTATTCTATTGGCTTTCAAAAGCCAATAGAATAAAAGGGAGTAGCACAGCTAAGAAAAAGGGGAAAAAAATGGCGGACTGCGTTGTTTGGCGACCCCCGTGAAATGGTCGTTCGACCCCAAATGGGGTCCCAACCACAGGTTGAGAACCACTGCTGTAAAGCAATGTTCCCAATTGTAACCCTCATAGGATGTCTAGAAGGATGCCTTGAAAAATCCAAGAGGAGTACATTCCTTCCATCCCTGTCCTAAGATAGGTTATCAATAAGGGCAAGCAATACACTTTCCATTTCACATCTAGGAACTCCACCAGGGCATCTCATGCCCAGGGGCTTTACCAAGGCATCCTGTTCCCAAGTCAGACATTAGACAGATCGATGCAGTTTCCATTCATGCCCAAATAAATGAATGGTTGCTTTGAAAAAGAGAGATCAGTTGTTAAAACATAGATTTCCAGTTGTGAATACATTGAAACAACAGTGCACTCAAAGTATGCAAATGTTTCCTAGAGGAAGAACTCCAAAAACAGCCCAATGGTGATTGACAATACAGAATGATTACAGAATGCTTACTGATTACAGTACTGACAGACAAAATGAAATGGAGTATTATGGAAGAGGATTAAATTCTATCCAGACTGCTATAAAGAATTCTCCATCTTGAAATATTGCATGTCTACCTTGCTATATGTATACATTTAACCTAATCTTTATTAACGTATTTCTAGAAAATGTGGATACATGTGTTCCTAAATGAATGTATACCTGTGTTTGTGCTGAGTTCAATCTCCATTATTACTATTCTTAAGAATGGTAACTTTAGAAGCTTTCTAACCTTGTGATAGATCCGTTAAAAGTAAATTATAATAAAAAATATTGCTGTATAGGAAATTCTAGTAACCCAAATAAAAAAAATTCTTTTCCCACCCCTTGTGGGTAGTATGTGTCTTCTCAATCTTGGGTCCTCAGTCAGAGTCCTGAGGGTTTGCGGGTTCTGTACAGCAACCTTAGCTGTTCTTAGCACTGCATTCTTTTGGACAGGGAACTTTGATGTTCATGGGATCTGTTGGAGCCACTCTCTCAGCTTAGGTGTCACAGCCCCTAGTGCTCCTTCCACCACTAGTACCACTTTGGCCTTAACTGTTCACATCTTTTTTAGTTTCTCCTTTGGGCCCTGGTACTTTTTCAACTTCTCATATTCTTTTTCTCATATTTTTTCCTGATGTTGCTGTCACATGGCAACACTACATCACCACCACTATTTTCTGCTCCTTGTATACTACCACAATGTCTGATTCATTGGCCAGTAGCTGTTTGTCCATCTGGATATAGAAGTCCCACAGGATCTTAGTTCTGTTCTACATGACATTCTGTGCAATCTCTTATCTGGGCTTGGGAAGGTCTAACCCATATACTGTACCAATGTACCTGTACACAATGCCACATACTTGGTTATACCATTTAGTGTATTCTGTTCCTGCCTGCATCTTGTACCCTGCCACTGTGTTGGACTGTCTGCATAGTCTTCACTTCAGGTCCTATCTAATATGGCAGGTGAGAATTCTATCACTGAATCACCAATGCATGGGTTCTACCTAATGTGACTTTTGCTGCTATGGATCTGGTGCTTAGTGCCTGATCCTGTGCTGCTATTATTAATGCATCATCATCATTATTACTTCAGTATTTATTTCTGGCCCTTTCCAGCCACTAGTAAGATTTTCCAATGTCAGCCACCTCAGCTATTTGTTGATGGTATTTCCCATGCAGGGTCTTGTCTTGCCATGGCACTTCCTCTGCTGGATCGTCCTTCCATGTCTGCTGCTGCTCTGGATTTCAGGACAGCGACTTGGCCACTCACCAGACTCCACCAAACTCTTTCCTGTTGGTATACAATCTTGAGTAGCTAATCATATTTTAACCTAGGATCCTGGATGAAATCAGCCAATGCAATCAGTCTCTAGTACAATGTGTTGTGCAGCACATAATGGGTAAATAAACTCTAGTCTACTTCATTTATCCATAGGTAAACAAAATCATTTATGTGTGGTGTTAAACCGTGATTTCATTTTTGTGATTTTCTGAACAAGACCCAATTTATAAGGTACTACCGTGTTTCTTCGAAAATAAGACTAGTCTTATATTTTTTTGGCCTCCAAAAAAGGCACTAGGTTTTATTTTTGGAGTAGGGCTTATTACTTTCACGTACAGGAGGCGGAGAGGGCGGGGGCTGACGGGAGTGTAAGCGCTGCTACCGCCAGCCCCATCTTCTCCATCCCACCGTCTGCTGGTGCTGCCGTGAGGTGAGGCGAGGCAGGTGGCGGGGATGGAGCTGCTTCCCTATGCCTGCCAGACACCTGCCGAAAGCAGCCAGGGGCAGCCCCATGCTTGCCTCGCACAGCTGGCATGAGAGCTGCAGTGCCCACCAGGGCCCAAAGAGTGGGGGGCTGCCCCTGCCCCTGGCTCCTGCTGCCAAGGAGCTGGAGAGATGGCCACACACACACACCCAGAAGCCTTGCCTCCCCTAAACTTGCTTTTCAGCTGCATTGCATTTTTTCGTCTATTTATCAGCCTCTGCTATGTGCAGGGAAACCAAAATAGTTTGTGGGATTTAAAAAAAAAGCTCAATCAGACTTTCCAACTTCATCTTTTTTTGGGGGGGGGGTCACTTTTTTTTCAGTCACTTAAAAAGCCAAGCAGCAATTGCTTGGGGTGAAGATAAGGGGGAGTGAAGAAATTTTCCTCTCCCTGTAGGCTCTCCTGACGTGTGCGACACCAGCTGGCCATGCCCCACATCTAGCTGACAATCCTATGGGGCTTATTTTCGGGGTAGGGCTTATATCAGTGGTTCTCAACCTGTGGGTCGGGACCCCATTTGGGGTCGAACGACCATTTCATGGGGGCCGCCAAACAATGCAGTCCGCCATTTTTTTCCCTTTTCCTTAGCTGTGCTACTCCCTTTTATTCTATTGGCTTTTGAAAGCCAATAGAATAGACTCTCTTGAATAGAGTCTAATTCTATTGGCTTTCAAAAGCCAATAGGAATTGTCCAGGCTGTCTCTGCCCTGCTGAACCCGCCAAAGTCCCATTCCGCAAACGGTGCTGCACCAGTTGAGTAGTCCTCGACTTACGACTGGTTGAGTAGTCCGCAACTTACGACCGGTTGGGGGTCGCGGCATTAAAAAGGTTGAGAACCACTGGCTTATATTATGCCTTCCCCCCAAAATCAAGGTAAGGCTTACTTTCGGGGTAGGTCTTACTTTTGGGGAAACACAGTATACACATACATAGTAAGCCACAAACAAATCTCATTATATTGTAGCCATAGTTATTGGTTTAAACAGTTAGGCTGAAATGCTGAAATAAAAGACAGATATTTTAACATTTTAAATTAAATTTGCATTAAAACATGAGCCTGCTAATTCTTTGCTGAATCAAAATGTCCCATAAATATTTATGAGATTTGAACAGGTATGCACAATCTATACACCCAAAATCATTCTTGCTTATTTAACAAATTATGATTAAATTAACCATTGCTTAGATCAGGCATGTCAAACTCGTGACATTGCACGACGTATCGGGACTTTTTCCCCATTGCCGGCAATGGGGTGGGCACAGTTTCAGTGTGACGCATCCGGCCCACGGGCCGGCAGTTTGACATGCCTGGCTTAGATGGTTTGCATTTTGCAATAAACCATACATTAAATATATTTTACTAAATAAACCTCCACTGGGTGCATTTGCATAATATCCAGAGCTACAAATCACACCTTATAAATCATAATAGCTTGAGTCACAATTAAACCAAAATTAAAATTATTACATAATTTAGCATCTTTAATGTATGTGGTTTTAAAAGAGAAGAAAAGTTTAAATCTGAGATAACATGGTGATTATTCAGTATATTAAAGATTACATGGTGATTTATTCAGTATATTAAAGAAACAAACAAACTAAATATGCATTACAAAAGTTCAGAATGGGGGAACTTATAACAACTTATAACAGTTCATTTAGTGATCATTTGAAGGTACAATGACCATTTTCACTCTTATGACTATTGTAGCATCCTTGTGGTCAGACACTTGCTTCGCAACTAACTCATATTTAGGATGGTTGCAATGCCCCAGGGTCATGTGATCACCTTTTGCAACCTTCTGACAAGCAAAGTCAATGGGAAAGCCAGATTCATTTAATATTCACATTACTAACTTAACAGCTGTAGTAAGAAAAGTCATAAAATCGGGCAAAATTCACTTAACTGTCTCGCTTAGCAAAAGAAACTTTGGGCTCAATTGTGGTCATAAGTCGAGGTCTACCTATATCCCAAGTTTCCATTTACTTCTTCATCTAATTTTCTGTTTACCAGAAATATTTTCAATTACTATGGTACCATTTAAAAATTATCTTAACAACACCTTCCTCTTGCTAATAGCTGAAGACTCTAACCTTAATAGTTTTGAAGCAGCTAGAAAACTACAATGTAATATATGTTACCAAAACTTTTCTGAAATAATCAGTTATTAAATGAGAATATCCACTTGACTAACATATCAAACAAGTATTTTCACTCACTCTTTATTTTAAATGCAGCCATTCCAGTCTCAATATCATCTAAGTTATTAAAATTTATATCTATCTTTTTTTTCTGATGATAGCTTATTTACCTCCTGCCATATTTGGGTAATAAACTCAGACAGAAGGTTATTTGAGAAGATCAAGCTGTTTAGCTTTCTTCTTATCAGTCATTATGACCCCCCAAAAAAGTTGTGACTAAAATTCAATTTTTATAACCAGCTAACAAGAAGAGGAAGGCTGTAAATAACTTTCTTATATTACACAGCTTACATTACATAGACATCTGTACATATAAACATAAAATAAGAACAATAAATCCAGCAATACAGAATGTTAAAATTGTAATGATAATGTTATATTATGATCAAAAACCATTTATTTGGACCTTATTCATTCTTATTCAGACTTCAATCCTCTACAGTTTATTTTGTTTTCATATTTTAATTCCCGAAGCTCTTGCTGCATTTGGAAAGTAGGTTTAAAAAAATCTTAATTTATTACTGATAATCACTGAACTATTTAACTCAGATTTTGATACCATATCCCATTTTTTGACAGCATCTGAGACTTTTTAAACTCAGGGGTGGAGGGGGGGCATTGAAATATGCATTTGAATCCAGTCTTACTGGCTGGGATTGCATAACACTATTAAGCGGTAAAATACTATGGAGGAATTCAAAAACATACTAAAAAACAAAAGGAGACTTACATCAGCATCAGCATAAGAAGAAGGGAGACTGAAATAGCAAGACAAGTAAGAGTGTTATGAGAACCCTGGCAAAGGAGCTCTCTCTCAGCAATATGTGTCAGCCCTTCACAGTAGAACAGGCTGGGAAACCAAAATCATACATGCTAATATATATTTTATTATAAGGTTATATAAACAGAATTTTGCAAGTCTGGATATGCTTTCTCCCTCCCTTCATCTTCTTGAGAACTAGGTGGGTCTTGTCTAAGATGCTTATTCGAGTTAGACACTTCTGCCCTGGACTCAGCCCTCTTCTATTTGACCCTTGCATGGTTATGGCTCTTCTTCCGTTTCCTCAAGGTTAATTCTTTTGCCCATAAGATAAAAAAAGATTTGTCACATGAATATGCTACAAAGATTGTCAAGACCAAAAAAACATCAGCAAGAACTGTTTCTTGGATAAATTATTATTAGGCAGAGAAGGATACAATTCTTCAATGTCAACTATTTGGAAATGTGGATATTCCACATGCACAGGATCTATGAAAATAACGGGTAAAGACTTGTGATGCTCTGAGTTTAATTTCACCCTTTGAATTCTGATGAAGTGAATAGGGTACTGGATAGCAGAAGCTGTCATCTTGAAGTTGAACACTAGAGTTGACCTGGTTCCTTCAGCAGATGGAGAAATTAAGAGCTGAATCTGGGAAGTTGTCAATGCTTACTAAGTACCATCTTTCCCTGAAAATAAGGCCTACCCGAAAATGAGCCCTAGCTTGATTTTGAGGGTGGGCCTAATATAAGCCCTACCCCCAAAATAAGCTCTAGTTTTGGGGCAAGGTACACACCTAAAAAACAAGCTAGGGTGGGGTGGGGGTGTGGAGCTACCCCACACATCCTATACCCACTTACCTTGCAGCCAGGCCTTTCCTCGCTGGCCCACTTCTTCTGCGGTATCTTCTGCAGCTAGACTTGCATTTCTCAGTCACAGGCCTTTCCAGAAAGCCACTGCAGCCGAGAACCAAGCTATGGATTCAATCCACAGCTCAGTTCTTGGCTTCAGTGGCCTTCCGGAAAGGCTTAACTGCGAAATGCAGGCCAGAATGCAGCTGCAGAATAAAGCTGCTCCTTTGGCCACAGAAGAAGTGGATCGGCTGGGCAGTGCTGTTGGTGTCAGAGGTGAGCATAAAAGACATCCCCCCAAAATAAGACATGGTGCCTCTTTTGGAGGCAAAACAAAAAAAAACAAAAAACCCCGGTCTTATTTTCGGGAAAATACAGTAATGTAATAATGTAATCTTGAAAAGTCCCACCTTTGAACAAGATACATAAGACAGCCAATAATAATTCAATTTTATTCTGCTTTGGTGAGATCCTTCTTTATTTTACATCTATTTTATAATAGTTTTATTATTTTTCTGAATGGATTTTACAGTTCAGCTAATATTTCGTCTCATAGGATTAAAATATTTAGGATTAGAAGATTAGGCAACATATTTGAATCCAATGTATTGTTTTACTTCTAGACCAGTATCTTTACTAAATGATCCTCTGTTTTAGACACTATAATGAGTATTAATCACATTTAATCCATTCTGGCCTGTTAAATATTATGGTAGCTGAACTAAAGAGAAGGCTGTTTTCCCTACTCCTATTACAGAGAAAAGTTAAATTGATGTGTGGGTATAGTCTGCCCTACCAGTCATTTATATCAGCAGAAAAATCCTGTGGGCATTATTCTAAATACCAATGACGTTTATTTGGCTAAAGGACTAAAACATAGTATTCAGACTACTGTGTCAAACAAAATTCTAATTTTAAAGTTATCCCTTTCTTACGATCACCAGTAGTGGGAGACTTGAGTATAGTTTACCAGACCTGGACTGAAAAAATCCGGGAGACTATTAGATTGCAGCAAATCTCTGTGATCTTCCAAATTTTTGCAGCCCAAATTTATACTAAAAAAAGATGCGCAAAACCAAGGGTGTAGTCTTTCTTCCCTGCTACCCTAACACTAATGTAATTTATAACCTATTCATTGTATCCAGACCATGTATGAAACAGGAACAGAAAATCTCTCTTAACAAATTCCTCAGATCTTTAGCTCCCCCATAACAATTCTATCTAAAAATAAGGAAGTGACAGCCTATACGCAAGATAAAGGTAGCTTAGAACAGGGCTTTTCAACCTTTTCACCCATTGTACCACTTTTAGGATATGGCTGGAGTACCACCTTTCGCCTAGCAACGTGTCAAAAACTTGGTAACAAAAAAAAAGAAAAAAGTGATAAAAGTACAGATAGTCCTCAACTTACAACAGTTCGCTTAGTGACTGTTCGAAGTTACAATGGCACTGAAAAAAGTGCCCCCCAAGCCACAGCCAAGCAAGACACCTGCCTGCCCGCCCGGCGGCACTCTTCGTCCTGCTTGAGGTTTTCATTGTTGTAAGCATTTCTGTTGAGGATTGGCAGCGGGGGTGGGGTGGGGTGTTTGGTTTTTATTCCCCCCATCTTCTGGGTGGTTGCAGCAGGTTTTGGTCACTTCACATGACCCTGGGACACTGTGACCGTCATAAATATGAATCAGTTGCCAAGCATCTGAATGTAAATCACAAGACCCTGGAGATAAGGCAACATTCCAGCTGATTGGTGCTTCTTCAGGGCTCAGCAGAAGGGCCAGGATCAGTACTGAGCTCCATCTGGAGCCTGGTGCTGATCCTGACGATTCCACTGAGCCCTGACAGCCCCAAAGAAGTGCCGATCAGCTGGAAAGCAGCACTGATCCTGGCACTTCTGCTGAGCCCTGACAGCCCTGCAGCTCCAGCCATCTCTCGCTCAGGCTTGTGCGGTGCTGCCACCAGTTCAGCTCATTCCCCTCCCCCGCTACCACTTTTCTAGGATAGTCACGTACCATCTGCCAGGTGCCAATGTACCACGGTTGGTACCCATACCACTGGTTGAAAGGCCTTGGCTTAGAAAACTATCCAAGATGGCTGCTCTCCAAGACAGACTTCTTAAAAAAAATGATTAACACCAGCTATCAAAGCAAATCACTTGCTCCTCTTATTGATAACTATGCCCACTGTGGCAATCTGTTATGCCTGCTAAACTTTGGCCTAATCCAGCAGGATCCTTACTGTGAGTTTATTATACATTTTGTGTGATTTATTATAGGGTCTATTACTTGCAGTCTTATTTTTTAGCTGATAACTTCCATCATTAGAAATGCCAGCACGTACTGATATGAGTTTGGACAGGAAACTATTTTACAACATTAGCAACTGTTTATTTGTTTTTTTCTATGTGAAAGCTGAATTGATAAAGGCATTGTCACCCTTAAGATTAATTACTGAACTCTTAAGATTAATTACTATGTTTCAAAAACTTACTAAAATACATATTGGCTAATAAATAAGTATCATTCTAAATATTCCTTAAGATATTTGGAATCCAGTCATGTGTCATTTTTTGTTTCAATGCATGAACTGGTGAACGTTCTTCATTTATGAGCCATTTCATCCCACTGAACTGTCCAACATGTTTTCTAATTTATATTCAAAATTGCTAGAACATGTCCTATCACTCTTAAAAAGTTATACAGGTAGTCCTCAACTTATCACAAAATTTGTTGCTAAGCAAAACAGTTAAGTGAATTTTGCCCCATTTTGTGACTTTTCTTGCCACAGCTGTTAAGTAAATTAATGCAGTTGTTAAGTTAGTAAGGTGGATATTAAGTGAATCTGGTTTCTCATTGTTTTTGCTTGTCAGAAGGTTGCAAAAGGTGATCACAATGTTCATGACCCCGGGGTACCGCAATTGCCATAAATAGCCAAGCATCAAAATTTTGATCACATGACCATGAGGATACAGCAACAGTTTTAAGTGTGAAAAAGGTGATAAATCACTTTTTTCAGTGCTGTTGTAACTTTGGTCATTAAAAAAACTATTGAAAATCAAAGACTTCCTGTACACTTAAGATTGCTATGTATCAATGGATTAGGTTGCAAATGCACAAAGAACAAAAGCCGAAAATTCATTTCTATCAATCATCCAGAAAAGACCTTTGAGAAATTTACAATAAAATGTAGGAATTAATCAGATTTCTTGAAAAAACAAAAGCAAAGGGATTTTCTCAAATCCTTTAAACACATTATAAAAAATTTGTTGCCTTTAGGTTCCTTTCTGCATGAAATAGCACACGTCACAAACGTTGTTTCTAGGTAAATCCATATATAAGGCTGCAGCTAAAACCTTTCACAGCGTAATCCTGCCCACGATTACTTCCGAAGAAATCTGCTTTCAATGGACCCGCTTTTAAATGTCAATCGCCTTCGTTTTTAAGATTCTACGATACTGTTATTTTGATAGCCACTCTTAAAATCCAAAAGTGTAATTATCTTACACACGCTTCCGGTTTGTTTTTCATCAAAAATAAGTAGTTTTTTTTAGCAGACAAAAACCTACATTAGCCGCCATCCACACATCTAAAAGTAAAACGAAACACGGCATTCAGATGGGCGTAACCACCACCTACATGGCGCATGCGGGTTACGTCAGGTAGGTATAACTTCCTTTTCAATGCCTGCTGGGAAATGGGGTTCCCTGCCAAATGGGTTTTCGGGGCGGAGGTAACGGTGTTGCTTTCTTTCTCGTTGGCGTCCTTGTTTTCCCCATTTAGAGTCTCGTGTTGAAATTCCAGGGGAGACAAAAGCGCGCGCGCATAAAATCCTCCACGTCTTCTGCTGATCTAGGTGACCGAAACACGGGCGAAGCGGAGCGGGGACTACCGGAATGAGGCAGCCCGCCAGCCCAGTTTGAAAAATAAATGGCGCCTTAAGAGCAACGGGACTGAGTCAGATGTGACAGTCGGTGCGCCCCGCCCTGTCATAGAGTGGAGTCAGCAGCGAAAGGAAATCAAAGAAAACGGACTTCGGCCATACAAGCTTCTCCTATTTCCCGCTCAAAAAAAAAAAAAAATTTGGCTGAAGTCACGTGGAAAGGGCCGGTTGGGAAGCCACATGATCTGAGTGGCCCCCTGAGGTTGGGAGTCGTCGCAATGGGTACCACGGTGGACATCAAGATCAAGCGAGCTAACAAGGTGTACCACTGCGGGGTGAGCATTCTCTGCCGGGGCTGCCGTACAAATCTGGCGAAGTGGAGACGCTGGAATGTGAGGGATGTTTTTATTTGGGCGGAAAAGAGCGCTGAAATCTGGTCACGATCTTCCTTGGGATTAACTGGTTGCATTTCCGAAGACTTCGGCGCGTATGAGCTTAGGGTCGTTTTTCAGATCTCTTTTTTTCCCAGTCGCGTTTTTTTTCTTTTTTGTTTTTTTTTGGGGAAGCAGCGTCCTTAGGATCGCAAGTTTCTGGAGCCGTGGAATCTGGGCGTCAGCGTCTGGAATAGCAGATGAGATCGCGGTCGGTCGGATGATGCTGGAATCCTCCTGGAAGAGGGAGAGGAATTAAAGATGCCCGCCTGACCAAAACGGACACGTTCATGAAGGAAAAAAAAGACGTCTTCCTGACATCTTGTGTGCAGGATTTTTTTTCTGGACGTTCAGTTCCGTATGTAACCTCCTAGCTACATTCTAAAGGAGACTTACACAACATCGCTTTGCCACCTGAATATCTGTTTTGTAAGAATTAGGTTATACATTTTGTTTAAACTGTAGCATTTTGGTATAATTAACTAAGTTGGGGATAACCCTAACATTTTGTAGGCTCTCTTTTTTCTCCAGAGTCATAAATTGAATTTATGAAGTGCAACAATGGCCTTGGAAGACAGGAGAACAACTCCTGTATTCATAAGAAAAAACATATACTAGGAGTCCTGGAATTGAAGGCTTTGTTCCTGGTAACAAAGATTGTTCAAGATTTTAGAAGATCAAAATTGGAGCCTGTTGTGTAAAGCAGTGTTTTTTACTCTTGGCAACTTGAAGCTCTGTGGACTTCAACACCCAGAATTCCTCAACGAACAAGTCCACTCATCTTAAAGTTGCCGAGACTGAAAAGAACACTGGCATTGAGTCTTGCTGGAAAGCAGTTATATTTCTCTCTGTGCCAAGATAGAGTTGTGAAGGTTCAGACTCCCCTCATCCCTTGCAAAATAAGAAAAAGACCCAGTTGGGGGCGATTGCTAATAAATTGGCAGAACTGAAAAACTTTGGACCAATAATAATAAACTTATTAATAAATAAATGCCATAAAAGGCCATGTGAAGTGCTCCTTTATTCCTTCTCAAATATTTTCTATTAACTTATACCAAACAGACATTTTATTTAGTGCATGAAGCACTATTTTCCCTGTATAGGGAAACTGGGCTACAATTTTGCAATGCAAGAGGAAGAGGCTTTCCTGCCCTCAGCAGCCTTTGGGCTTTCCACCAAAGGAAGGAGGATTCAGTGCCTGCTTTGTTTACGATTTTTCTGTTGCCAGTCTAGGGACTGATGAATCTGTTCTTGACAAGGCTGAAAGAAAATAACTAATTATTAACATGAAGATTGCTTATTATGTCTTGAAGTTATTTTTTTCCCAGCTTATCCAAATGATAAAATTGATACTTAGGTTTCTCAGAATCTTGAAATTTGTAATTCTATTTATTAGAAAAAAATAAACTTTAAATGAAAAGAACAAAAACAGTGTTTGAATAAATTATACTTTTATATTTAATAAATGCACTAACCATGATAATTGTGTGAGTAAAATACATATTGCATTTGCGTTCTTAAAATAATGCAATGAGATTACTAAATGTAGTATAAAAATGAATACTGCATATAGTTCACTGTCTTTGAAAATACATTTCCTCCCCCATAAAACCAATAAAGAAAATTCTCCTAAGGATAACTCTTTTGTGTCCCTACCTTTTGAATCCCAGACTTTGTGGATTGGCCAAAAATCCTAACATTTCAATTCAAAATATTTCCTTGATAATTATTTGCAGTTCTATATTAATGTTTATATTAATTTACATTATTTTATATATGAGTGATATAGGAGCAGAATTTCAGAGTAAATTGTTTAAATTGTTTACAGTTTTTACACTAAAAAGAATTTCAGAGTAAATTGTTTAAATTGTTTACAGTTTTACACTAAAATGGTATGCATGGTTTGTTAAAATACGAATTATGGATTTGATCCAATATATAGATTTGAACTGCACACTTAATTCTCAGAACTATTCATTTCATTGCATTGTACTTTCTAAGGTTTACTGGAAATATTGAATAATTTATGTTAAGCACAACTATAATCTCTTATTAATTTTCAGATATGTACTCCATGGTGTATTTTATCTATGTGATATTTTTCTGAAACCCTTTTTGTTCTTGGCATTGTCTTCAGATAAACATACACACATATTCATGTCCATAGCCAATACACTTTTAATGTCACACACATTCTTTTAATATTTATTCATATATACAGTGAACAACCAAATGGGCATCTCTGTCTTCTTGTTTGAAGTGATTCTCTAAGTATTCAATTTATTTCCTTACATGTTTTCTTTTCATCACACATCAATCATTTTTGCCTTGTTTAGGATTCTTGCAAATCATTCTGTCATCAAGAATATACATGTTATTGTATACTTTTCTGATAAAGAATTGTATAGTAAATTTTCTCAAATTCATATAGATCTCATTGCCAGAGATCCTGTTAGCATAAAACCACATTGCATTTCTCAAATGTTGTCCCCGTAGATATCTTTTCAGTCAAAATATTGCCAAACACCTTTACATGCCTGCTTAAACTAATTCTCCAGTAGTTTTGCCATTCCTGCCTTTTACCTTTTTTAAAATAGGAAAATAAAGAAAAACATTTTTCCAAACACTAAGTTCAAATGCATTTTTCACATAAATGTTTAACGTTGCACAATCATTTCATAAGCAAACCACTCTATTTTATCATTTTCCAGTTATACCATCTCTGCCTGCAATTTATCATTTTCATAATACTTATTACTTTTTTTCAACTGTTTTTTCTTAGATACTTATAACATTTATTTCAATTCTTCTTTTGACATTACTATTGTTTCCATACAATTTTTAAATATTATTTCATATTAAATATATTAATTCTACAGGTTTCTTTATTTTTTCACTCTCTTCCAAAAAATGTTGTTTCATCATCAAAATTATTCTATACTTTATCCAACTATTTAAATCATAACCATTCCTGCCTTGCTTTTATTCCATTATTTTGACCTTCCATTTTATATGCATTAAAAAAATATCCTGTAGCATGCTTATTTTATGAAGTATTCTTTTAACATTTATTTTTTCTCATTAACAGCCTTTTCACTTCCTTACTCCATCAATCATCCTTTTTTCATACTTTCCATTGTTGTAACTGAATGCTTTGGTGGCACTTTGTAACAACATTATTTGTCATTCTATTCAAAGTAGCTTTCATATTCTCTTTCTTTTTTTTCCCATTCATTCTGATGAGAGATTAATCTGTCTTCCAAAATGTCGCCATATAGGATTCATATTTTCTCTTCCTGCAGACATTTGATTTTCACTGTGGTGTTTAACCTCTCTCCTTTTTTCATATATCATTTTTTTAAAACAAAGATTCAGTTTTAATGCTGCCTGACAATGATCTCTCCTACATTTAGAACCTTTCATAATCCTTGTAGCTTTCACCAACTTTCTACATTTTTCATCCTAAGGAATCAAATCAGCCATACTATTCAATCCTTTATCTTCTGTACTCATGAATAAACTTAATTGATTAATACTCCACCTTTATTACTTGTTTATAGATAACTTAAAACCACAAGCATAATACTTCTTCCTCCCATTTTCCCCACAATAATCTTGTGAGGTGGATTGCATTGAGAGAGTGACTGGCCCAAAGTGACCAAGCTTGCTTTTGTGCCTAAGGCAGGACTAGACCTGACTAACCCAGGGGTAGGCAACCTTGGTTCTTTTATGACTCATGGACGTCATCTCCCAGAATTCCTGAGCCAGCCATCAGGAATTCTGGGAGTTGAAGTCCACGAGTCATAAAAGAGCCTACCCCTGCACTAACCTGTGGGTTCTAGCCTGGTGCCTTAACTAGAAAACCAAATTACTGTGTATTTTAAAGACTTTTCTAAGTAAACACATCAAATAATACCATTCTTATTCATTCTTGGGATTCCAATCCCTTTTATCATTATTTACTGAATTATAGTAAACAATTATCACCACCTTATGAATTCCTATTTTAATATACATCCATAGCAACATAGATAGCACCAATTCATGCTATCTTATATAATTTTATTATATGCACATGCATGACATCTAGACAAAACCATCTTCATTTACATATATTCTTGTGTTGCATACAAATGATGTGACTAAACTGTATTCCATTCTCAGCCAACTTACCTCACATTGTTATTGTGGGGAAAAAATAAGAGAATACATTATGTACACCACCTTGAGTTTCTGAATGAAAAGGTGAAATATTATCTTTACTAATAAATTCCCAACATACATACATTCTTTCATTTTATTCATTTATTTGTGATCTTTGCCATTTACCCTCTTGCATTCCAAGTTGCAATGTTCCATATACTATTGTTGTCAACAAATGTTCCATTAATATTAATCTCTGCCACATCATGCAAGAGGTTTCTGCATAAAACTATTCTGATACAATAAAGGAAGAGTAGATTGGGTGATCAGATTTAGCTAGAGTAATGCCATAGCATTAGCATCATTCTCTGCTAATTGTAAGGATACAATGCTGATGCACATTTTAGCACATTTTGGCCACTATTCTATGCAAACTAAGATACCTAAACCGAAGAGTACTTTTGCAAGCCAACTTAATATTACTTAAAATATTGCTTAATATAATATATTAATATTACCTACTTCCAACTAATCAAGAAAGTTCATGCAGTATACATTGACATACTAAGTGTACTGGTATTTCTTGAATAATTATTGTTATACTTAAATTATAATATATAAAATATAAGAAGTAGCATTAAACTGATTCATATGATGTTCTCAATTTTTCCCCATTTAGGAAGTTCTCACTGGAGTGGTGGTCATAACAAGTAAAGATTCAATCCAGCATCAGGGAATCTCATTAACAATGGATGGATCTGTAAATCTGCAGCTCAGTGCTAAAAGTGTTGGTGTGTTTGAAGCATTCTGCAATTCTGTTAAGGTAAAAACAATAAAAATCATGTATTATCGAGCACTTTTTTAACAGTGTTCTCTATATGAGAAGAATATAATAATAATAATTAATAATAATGATGATGATGATGTTGGAAGGGACCTTGGAGGTCATCAAGTCCAACCTCCTGCTCAGGCAGGTAACCCTATACCATTTCAGACAAATGGCTGTCCAGTTTCTTCTTAAAAACTTCCAGTGTTGGAACATTCACTGCTTCTGGAGGCAGGTTGTTCCACTGGTTAATTGTTCTAACTGTCAGGAAGTTTCTCCTTAGTTCTAGGTTGCTTCTCTCCTTGATTAGTTTCCATCCATTGCTTCTTTTCCTGTCTTCAGGCGCTTTGGAAAATAGCTTGACTCCTTCTCTGTGGCAGCCCCTGAGATATTGGAACACTGCTAACATGTCCCCCCTTGTCCTTCTCTTCGTTAAACTAGACATATCCAATTCCATCAACTTTTCCTTATATGTTTTAACCTCCAGTCCCCTAATCATCTTTGTTGCTCTTCTCTGTACTCTTTCTAGAGTCTCAACATCTTTTTTACATCGTGGTGACCAAAACTGGATGCAACATTCCCAGTGTGGCCTTACCAAGGCATTGTAGAGTGGTATTTGCGTGATCTTGATTCTATCCCTCTGTTATTGCAGCCTAGCACTGTGTTGGCTTTTTTGGCAGCTGCAGCACACTGCTGACTCATATTTAAATGATTGTCCACTAGGACTCGGAGATCCCTCTCACAGTTACTACTATTGAACAAGGAACCCCCTATACTATACCTATACATTTGGTTTTTCTTGCGTAAATGTAGAACCTTGCTTTTTTCACCATTGAATTTCATTTTGTTAGATAGCGCCCAGTGTTCAAGTCTGTCCAGATCCTCCTGAGTGTTGACTATTCCTGCCAACTTGCTGTCGTCTGCAAATTTGATGAGTTCCCCATCTATCCCCTCGTCCAAATCATTGATGAAGATGTTGAAGAGCACTGGGCCCAGAACAGAGCCCTGGGGCACCCCACTACACACTTCCCTCCATGTAGATGTGGTTCCATTGAGGACCACATGCTGAGTACGGCCGGTCAGCCAGCTACGGATCCATCTGGTAGTGATGCTGTCTAACCCACATTTTTCTATCTTATCCAGTAGTAGGTTGTGATCTACTTTGTCAAATGCCTTACTGAAGTCCAAGTAAATTATATCCACAGCATTCCTCTGGTCCACTAATTTTGTCACTTGGTCAAAGAATGCAATAAGGTTTGTCTGGCATGATCTGTTTTTGACAAACCCATGTTGGCTTTTAGTAATGACTTTGTTTGCCTCTAGATGTTTGCTGATTCGTTGTTTGATTATCTTTTCCAGAATCTTTCCAGGTATTGAGGTCAGGCTGATAGGTCTGTAATTTCCTGGATCCATTTTTTTCCCTTTTTTGAAGATGGGAATTACATTAGCTCTTTTCCAGTCCTCTGGTAGTTCCCCAGTGCTCCAGGATCTTTGAAAAATATAGTTCAGTGGTTCTGAGATCACATCTGCCAGTTCCTTGAGAACCTTGGGATGTAATCCATCTGGTCCTGGTGATTTGAACTTGTCTAGGCTGGACAGGTGCTCACTTACCATTTTCTTGCCTATCTTAACTTGTGTTTCTATTCTGTTTTTTATGGCACTATTTTTGATAGGTTGGTCTGCTTTTTCCCTTTGTGTAAAGACAGATGCGAAAAACGAGTTAAATAGTTCTGCTTTCTCCCTGTTGCTTGTCACCTTCTTGCCACTTTCACCCACTAATGGACCAATCTTTTCCTTCACTTTTTTCTTGTTTTTTACATGTTGAAAGAAGCTTTTTTGTTATTTTTGACTTTGGTCGCAAGCCTTAGTTCATTTTGAGCCTTAGCTTTCCTCACTTCATCTTTGCAGGCTCGGGCTATATGCTGATATTCTGACTTAGGTATGTGTCCCTCTTTCCACTTTCTATATTTGTCCTTTTTATCTTTCAATTTATCAGAGAGTTTTTTGTGCAGCCATGCTGGTTTCTTTTGAGAGGTTGTACTTATTAGATCAATGCACCCTTGACAATTGATGGACCCACGAACCCTGGAGAGGGTCCTGGAGAGTGCTCCAGGAGGTCTACTGCATGGTCCAGTGAAGGCCTTTAGTTGCCATTTGGAACAAGATGCCAGTTGTAGCCTTAGATCAGATTGCCCCATGTGATCTCTTGTTTCTAATGGATCTCATCGCTCCCTCATCATGGTTTATGGAGATGCTGAGGGAGATGAAATAGGAGAGAAGACATCTAGAGTACTTCTGGATGTCAACAGAGGATGAACTCAGTCAAGCACAGATGAGAGTTGCTATTAAGATCTACTTTGTGGTGGTAAGGGTAATGAAATCACAATACTTCTCTGCTCTTATTGCATTCATTGGTTTCTGCCTGGTGGCCTTTTTCTGGATGACCTGAACCCACTCGAATTTGTTCCCTGTTAGACTCCAGCTTTGATTCAAGTCCTGTGGAGATGCCTGGAACATAGCCTTATTTTGTTATCTGGGAACAGTTTGAGTCTTTTGGGCCCAAGGGTCCTTACAATTGTGAGTTCGGCCATTTTGACCCTCCTGGTTGACCAAGGCTGCTTGGGATGACGAGGGTGGGTTCTTGGGTTCTTGCAGTGTTGAATTTATCCTTGAAAGAGAGGTTGTTCCTTTATCTCTTACAGAGCTGTTGGTTCATACCCTTCCCCCATTCCTCAAGAGACCATTACTGGATCCCACCATACCGCACAACTTTTGACCAGTATCCAACCTTCCCTTTTTAGGGAAGTGGAGAAAGTGATTGCACAGCAGCTTCCACAGACCCTGGATGAAGCATATTATTTGGATCCCTTTCAATCAGCATTCAGGAGCAGAATGGGGATAGTACATCCATATTGGGTGTCATTGACCTCTTGGTCGCTTTCAGTAACATTGACCATGGTATCCTCCTGGATTGGTATTAGGAATTGGGAATTTGCGGCATCATATTGTGCTGGTTCATTTCCTTCTTATGGCGCCAGTAGCAGTCGGTGTTGCTTATTGGTGAGAGATCCCACCCTCATCCCCTACTGTGTGGGATGCCACAGAGCTTTGTGCTCTCTCCTCTCCTGTTGAACATTTATATGAAACCGCTGGGAGAAATCATTTGTCACTATGGGAGATATTATTAGCATGCTGATGATAATCAACTGTATCTCTGCTTCTGACAAACTAAGTGATGCTTTTGATGTCCTGACCTGATGTCTGGAAGCTGGTTGGGGAGCAACAGGCTTAAACTGAACCCTGGCAAGAAAGAATGAGTGGCTTTATGTTTTAGAGCCTTTGGATTTGGGGACTTTACCATTTCTGCCACTGAGTGAAATTGCACTGCTCCAAACTGACCTTGTCTGCAATCTGGGGTGTCCTTCTTGACTTGACTCCTGCTCAAGGAGGAGATGCAATCATGGCCAGGAGAGCCATTATGCAACCTTGTGTTGTGTGGCAAATGTGCCTATTCCTAGATCATGAAGCTGTACTCACAGTTACACCTGATAATCTCCCAGTGGACTTTATATCAGATTGCCTTTGAACAGTATCTGGAAGCTTCAGCTTGTGCAAAATATAGTAGCATGGGAAGTTTTGGATCTTCCTAGGACACTGTTACACCTCTGCTCCATGAGTTGTATTGGTTATTGATTTGCTGGTTTGAAAGCCCTCCACAGCATGGGGTGAGGTTATCTAAAAGATCATGTCTCCCTGATTTTTTCTACCCACCCCATCAGAATCAGCAGGAGAGGCATGTTGCATGTCACAGCTGCTAAGGCATTACAGCTGATGGGACCCAGGAAATGAGTCTTTTCTGCTATGGCACCCACTCTCTAGTCTAGAACATCATTCTCCCTGAGGTGAGGTTAGCCCCAACCCTTATGGCATTTTGGAAAGCCTTCAGAGTGTGTTTTTTAAATCAGGTCTGGTCATCCCCTACAGCACCATATATGACACCTTTCACAATCTTGTTTTTAACTTATGTTAATTATTTAATTGGTTTTAAATATGTTTGGTTTTAACAGTGGGTTTTATTGAAGGCCTCCCAGAGTCATTTTATGTGGGGGGCAGGGGGAGGACATATAAATTTAATAAAGTTTCAAAAAAATACTTCCTAGGTACTTGGGTTGTTTTTTTTTTACTATTATTAATATTTCTTGCATGTTGCATTTCTATACAGTATCTTGTGTTTTGGCCAGTGAATATGTTGGGATGAGCATATCCATTGAAACAAAGCATAAAGTATACTTTCTTTTTTACATGCTTCTGTTTGCTGTTTCCAATATCAAAACCATATACTTCCATTATCAGCACAGTGTGGAGATGTTTAAATACCGTAGATTGTCCACTGATTTGGCTAGAACTAAAGACCACTTGGAAAAATGGGGGTTTCTCCCAGAGGACAAGAATATTTATTGCAGATGTGGCACTATTCAAAAAGCTATCCATCATTTACACTACCTCCTGGGATCAACATGCACACATAATGACTTGCTGCTTGCAAATATCCCTTTCATCAACGTGGCCACATATAAATCTATGCTTTTATTATAAAAGTTTTTAAATCTTTTTACATTTAAATTAATAATTTTCCCCCTTTCCTGTATTTCTGACACGAGAATTTTACATTTTTCTGAAATAGGTTATAGTTGGGGGGGGGGGGTTGGAATAAGCCAACAAATTTAATTACAGCTGATTTACTATCTGGGCTTATTTCATAATAGAGTAGCTTAATTTCTTGGTACAGATGAATTAGTTTAATAGTTATATACAGCAAAACTCTATAAGTTGAGCTTTATGGTTTTTGCCTGTCAGTAGTAAGCATAAATGTTGTAGTCTATCTGAGACTAGTAAGTTGCCTGTAATGAATAAGTAAGATTCTTTTCCAAAACAATTGCTTCATGTTATCTTAGTAGATCGCAGTTAATGAAATAGGTAGAAAGAGTATAGGAAAAAACAATGAGCTGGATGGTGACTATACAACAAACTTCCCTGCATTTAAAACATTGTCCATTATTTGAGATTCTTTCACCACAAAAGATAATATTTAATTCCTAAAAATAGTGTTATACCTTCTGTTAGTAACCATGTAAAATAGCTGTTTAATTTCTTTTTATTTTCTTTTAATGTGTTTTATAAACATTTATTAGATTTCCCCCAGGTAAGATTTAAAAGTTTAGTAGTTAAATTAAATTAAAGAAATAACTATTCAGAAGAGGGAAAAATACTTTTTCATTTTATATGATAGGAAATGCAGTCTTGATCTGACTAGTCATAAATATTGAAATGGAAGGGTGGACAGTAGCTACATTTTAACTGGATCTTGAGAATTTTGAGCAGTGGGCATGTCTTAATTTTTCAATTAGATTATGCAGATTATTTCAGATGTAACATAAGCCTTTTTATTTTTATTATTTTTGAAAGCAGTTATGTACAAATGAAAAAGATTGTATATATGCATGTGTGTATCTTTTAAATTTATAAGCTACCTGAGCAGGGTGTGTATATATGTATATATGTGTGTACACACATAACACATGCATACATATACCACACACCATTTGGAAAGCTTCATAGATACAGGAGGCTCTCTGCTATCTATTCTTGTCTCTTACTGTATGTATGAAAGGGAGGAAGTGATGACCAGAGCAGGTGAAAGCAGAAAACTTCTCCCCACTCAGTAGAGCATATAAGAATATAGAATGTCTGTGCCGAATTTAATGTAATGTGTAGACAGTGTCTAGCATTGTTTGCAAATGAGTCTGCGCTGTTCCTCTGTAACCTCAAAGAGTTCAACCCGAATGGACAGGATTGCTGCTCTATTTCTTAAAATACCCTTAAAAATGTGCATTTTCAGAAATCCATAAGCTTTTTGCTTGCAACCAAAAATGAAGGACAATTAACATTTAGTCTTTCTAATTTTTTGTTTGTTTTTGCAGCCTATTCAGCTGATTACTAACACAGTAGAAATGGTAAAATCTGGAAAACTGCCTAGTGGTAAAACAGAAATTCCTTTTGAGTTCCCACTGCAAGTAAAAGGAGGCAAAATTCTTTATGAAACTTACCATGGAGTTTTTGTCAATATCCAGGTGAGAATAGATGATAGTCTAAGAAAACTTTGTTCTTTATGGTGTTTGCACACAATTGCTTTAATTTTTTTAAAGATTAGGCCAAGGAAATTCATGCCATTAAAAGAATGAAAGAAAGAGTTGTCTGATGGCGTGAGTTCTTTGGTTTATTTAGGTTTAAAGAATCCCCAAAGAACTACAAAAAGCTGCAGCTTCAAATACTTTCTTCATATTTCCATTATTTAAAATGAAGCAAATTAAAGATCCGAGCAAATCAGAAAAATACTGAAGAGGAGGTTCTTCATAGAAATGTACAGACTTCTTATACAATCTGATTTTTTTTTAAATGAGATTCATCTTACCTAATGTAAGCTCAGACCTCTACAAAGGAAGTTTCTTCCTGTAAGCTACAGTATAGCATAACAGAAGTTCTCTGGCAAAAGTTTTAATTCAGAATTGATATGGCTCAGTGTCTAATCTACTATATTTTTATTGGTTAAACATATGGAAGTTTTAACTAACAAAACTCACTGCGATTTATGATGGAAGCTTCCTTTGAGCTAATGATTTTACTGCAAAAATTTGTGTCTCAAAACTATTTGCAGATTATTCAAATTTATCCAAGATATTAACATAGCCTTACGAAAAACACTATGCTTACCCTTCTTCTTCCTTGCAATATTTTTTATTTCTAATCGTGCCTTTATTATTACTATAGTTTTAGGGAGATGATAATTGAATTGAGCAAAAGATGATTGAAATCCTATATTTGCTGTGTTTTTAATTCCTGTTTTCATTGGATTTGATTTTCAGCAATATGCCCAAAATTTTTTTGAACTGGAAGATTTTTAGAAAATATCTTACTTTAAACTACAAACATTTTGAAATAATGCATTTCTAGGCAGGATTTCCAATGTAGATACAAATTTTAGTACAAATAAATAAAATACTAATTTACAAAATTTAAAGTAATTTGTAATAAAAAAATTATTTTTTTATTTCATGAGGAGGATAATAACCTTTCTGTTTTGCATATTTGTATAGTATACTCTTCGATGTGATATGCGACGTTCTCTCCTGGCCAAGGATTTGACAAAATCTTGCGAATTTATTGTCCATTCACCAGTAAGTTTGCTTTTAGGAATTAATTGCTAGACACTTGTGAATATATTCCTTTTGTTGTAGTTGGACTGTATAGAAAAGTCCCAGAGGAGCATATGAACTTAATGCAGTTAAGCAGATCTAGAGTATAGCTATTTTTTTCTCTGCAGAATGAAACTCATATGTATGCAAAAGCTTGAGCTCCTTGGTTCAGGTACCAATGCAACATAGTTCATGTTTTCCTGCATTTTCCAGAATTTATGTGATGTTAAATTTTCTAAGAATTTAGGCTAGGGCTTTGTGCCAAAGATGAGTTAAACGTATGGGTAATTTGGACAATTTTGATAAAAGGATACAGCATACTTCCTGGGTCATGGCATTGCTTTAAAGATGGGAGCATGTCCACTCTCTCAAATCTTAAGAGGTGGGCACAAACAATAGAAAACTAATTAATGAAACTTGGATAACAGAGATATTTCATCAGCTTATATAGCATAACCATAACAGCCCATGCTGCTACATTCTGCACAAGCTACAGCTTCTGAGTTGTCTTTAAACACAGTCTCATATAGACCAGATTGCAGTAGTTCTTACCCAAAGTGACTAAAACATGAGTAACTACGAGAAGAGACTCTGTGTAGGAAGGGGCACAGAACGCCAGATGAAGCTGTTAAAGCTTTCCTGGTCACAGTTGCATCCTGCACACCAGCTCTGTGTGGGGGAGTGCATTCACAACTAAAGGTGAAAGAACTAGAACTAGAAGAACCAAGAAACACAACCACTTGGTCTTGTCAATGGTAAATCAGATCTGTTCCTACTTATCCAGACCCCAGCAGTCTTCAGGCACAGAGACAAGACCTTAACAGCAGTGGCAGAGTTGAAGTACACAACTGGGTATTACCTGCATGCTGATAATACCTGTTTTGACAGATTACTTTACCTAGGTGCTTCATGTAGATGTTAAGTAGAAAGGATAAAAGCATTAAAACCTATAGTACCCCACAAGTCATGCCTCAGGCTCAAGCACTACCACCCCCATCAACACCAACTGGAAACCAGCTGCAGAGGAACCGAGAGAACCAATGTAATACCATGCCTCCCATTCTTAATCCTGACAGTGAAGATCTCTTCAGGATCTCAATAACTGCATTCAGTCATGACATTCTTAGTCTTCCCATCCATTCTTTTTTCATACAGCTGTTTCACAATTTGATGCTAATTCATTGTCTATATCAGACATGTCAAACTCGCGACATCACATGATGTCGTGCGACGTATCGGAACTTTTTCCCCATTGCTGGCAATGGGGTGGACGTGGTTTCCTCGTGACGCGTCCGGTTTGCAGGCTGGAAATTTGACACCTCTGGTCTATATGATTAAGCCACATCAGTGTATTTCTTTCATATCAATCATGTTTGGTATCCAAGGTCATCTATGATCATTCACATTCATTCATTTTTAACTTTATCTCTTCTTGCTTCATCATACTTTTTTTTTTAAAAAAAATATCCCATTCTGACTTCAATCAACTTACTTTTAGAGAAAAAATACAAGGTTTACATACCTATTAGTACTTTGTTCAACAAGCATGTATTCCTTATAGCAGGCAACATAATTACTACTTTTCTATCAGTGTTTTCATGACTTAAAATTATATATAAATGTTCATGTACACATACATTTGAAGAAGGAAGTAGAGAAATTCTACATAGGTCCAGCAGTAGCCAGTGTACTGTAAGGGAAATATTGAACTAAGAGCAGAGACCCAGATTCTAAGCCACAGTGTCATAGAAACTTGCAAAATAACTTCGAGCCAGTCACTCAAAGCTCCTGAATGAAAAGCAGAACATAAATCTGATAAATAAAACAAGAATAGGAATTTGAGCTTAATAATGAGCTCACAGTATAATATCATACTGTAGGTATAATTCATTGGTGACGAACCTATGGCACCACCCACCACTCCCCGTGGCCCCCTCCTCACCAGCAGCCCCCCCCGGAGGAAAGTCACCCCAGGCGTAGCCTGCACAGAGCAGTGCAGCCAAGGACATGACAGATGGGCAGCGGGAACAAGACTCCGCCCTCGCACCTCATCACATACAGATGATGCTACAGGGCGCGGACAGAATGCATGGCCACCATGACACTGTTGGTCTGCCTGGGTGATCTGCTGTGGCAGGCTGTGGTGGTGGTGGATGGCCCTGCGGGCAGGAGAGGCCGGGGTGGGGCAGGGGCGAGGCGGTTTTTGGGCACGGTCTCTAAAAGGTTCGCCATCAGTGGTATAGTTGATGCTACACTCAGTGCCCTAAAATACTAGCCTGGCCTTGGTTATAATATGTTATAATATGAGTTTGCTTTTCATTATCATTAGATTGTTTTAGATGTTACTTTTTAGCTTGATTAGAGCATGCTTCAGATAGTATATCCACGTGAAACTTGATTAACCTCTTGCCAAGACTATTCTAGTAGTGACTTATTCTAGCTCTTCTAACGCATAAAGTATATGAGTTCAAATATGCACTTTCTCAAACTAATAAATGACTACTAGATTTAGTTCTGAATTTTCTTTTTATTCTTTTGTAGCCTCAGAAAGGTAAGCCAACTCCAAGCCCTGTAGACTTTACTATTACTCCTGAAACACTACAGAATGTGAAAGAGGTAAGAACCATTTTAGAGAACCAGTTTGCTGTAGTGGTTAAAGGCAACAGACTAGACACTGAGTTCTAGTTCCACCTTGGGCATGAAAGCAACTGGGTGGTATTAGGCCAGTCATTTTTTCTCAGCCCTAGAAAAGAGCCAATGGCAAACCATTTCCAAAAACCTTGCCAGAAAACTGCAGGGACTTGTCTAGATAGTTGCAAGGAATCCATATTAACTTGAAGCACAAAAAGAAAAACAAAACAAAAAATGTTTCCAGAGCAGTGGAACAGGGCCAAACATTGAAACCATATGAAAGAATTTTGTGCCCATGTGCTTTGTTTGCATGCTCCAATTTTCTTCCATTTTTGATTTAGTGGCAAAATGTAACTTGCCATTGTATCTGAGTTGGCCAAACCATGATTTGCACAAACCATCATTGTATAGAAATAGCTGGAGGAAGGATAGGAGCATATGAAGTGAGGGAAGAAAATATTTTTATTAAAGGATTTAAATCCGTCTAATTTTCCAAGTGATGGGATGTGTGTGTGTGTGTGTGTGTGAAATAGGTCTTTCTCAGTGTGGGAAAAAATCAGTTAAGCAAAACTAGGTTTGATAGAGCCAGCACTTAATAAAAGCCATCACTGCTCGGGAGAAAATCCCAAAGGAGCTGCTTTTCAAAGGGTTCCTGACAGCTTGAAATGGATCTTTGCTTTGGGAAACAGGCCTTTGCTCATATCCTTTATATGTTGTTGAGACTCCTGAAGAAGACATTGGGAGGTTTCCTGGAATGGGCCATTAACATTCTCTTCATTTGCAGTGAGGAATGTACCCTTTCTTTATATAAGGCTTTTATAGGGGATTAATCTTAAATATTTTGCATCTTATGATAATTTAGTTTTCACTGATTTCAGTAGATATGCTGTGAAGATGACTAAGTATGGATCCAACCCATTCTTTATGAAGTGCCTAGTTTTCTGTATATTATAGTTCAATTAACTATGCCTACAGATTTAATGTCTGAGGCGTTAACTTCATGTCACATTAAACATATTTTAGAAAAGTACCTGTGCTTACATATATTTCACTTCTGTTTTGAAGAAAAGATATTGAATGGGATAAGAAGATAAGGGATAAGAGCAAAACGTAATTTCTTTTCTCTTCCGCTCTGAACTAAGAATAAGAGACAAATAGCCATGCTATAAAATGAAAATATGTGAAAAGAACAAAATTTGTACATTCAATTACCATATATAAATTACATATCTCTCTCTCTCTCTCTCTCTCTGCCTTTAGAGAGCACTGCTTCCAAAATTTCTCATAAGAGGTCATCTCAATTCAACAAACTGCATCATAACACAACCTCTAACAGGGGAGCTGATAGTGGTGAATTCAGATGCTGCTGTTAAAAGCATTGAACTCCAGTTGGTACGAGTGGAAACCTGTGGTATGTCTTTATGTCTGCCAGTGCATAAATTGGGGTTGGAGAACAGAGTCAGAAGTTTGTTCTTGAGTTGTGACTGTCAAATGCTTCTGTCATTCTAGATAGTTGGACAGACACTAGAGGATAGTTGGGCCCTCATCCACATCCAGATGTTTCCAGTTGGGATAATGGTATATATTAGTAACAAACTAGTGGAGTTTATTTGGCAGTTACCAATCTCATATAAAAATAACTGAAGCTTTGATGTAGTTTTTATTAATTCCAAAGTGAAGCCATCTCCAGAAAATTGAAATGAATGTTCCAGATCTGTGTAATACTAAATTAACTGTATTAACTTTTAATACATTTCATGTTTGAAGTTCCTCCTGCAGCTCTAGAATGATTTGGAACAGCTCCTCAAAGGCACCAAACCTATATGAGTGACTCAGAGAGATCTTGATGATGAATGTTTAATTATTAAACCTGCCAGCATTATAATGTATTATTTAGTAAGTTGGGGGCTCTAAATGCCGCTTGTATCTCAATTTTACAAAGGCTGTGCTGAAGGTTATGCTAGAGATGCCACTGAGATTCAGAACATTCAGATTGCTGATGGCGATGTCTGCAGAAATCTTCCTATTCCAATCTACATGGTCTTTCCAAGATTGTTTACATGTCCTACACTGGAAACTACAAACTTCAAAGTTGGTAAGAACTGCATTTTAAACTGTTAAACCATAGAAACAGGACTTTGTCTAATGCTTTATTTCCATTGTAGTCACCAAGCATGTAGAACAAAAACCCATTGATAGGATTATCAGCTGTACATAACTCCATCGTGTTTTCCTTTACTTGGACTTTTCTCAGAAATAAAAACAAACTGCGATTTCATTAACTTTCTTTATAGTAGTGCTGTCCAGGCACTTGATTGTATTGTATCGCCTTTCTTTTCTTGACAATTTTCTGGAATTATAGTGATCATAATTATAGTATAAAGGTATTTCAAATGTGATTCTTCCACAAATTTTTATAAAGGCCTGTGGTTGATTGATACGTCTTGTATCCACTGAATTCAGTTCATCTCCTAACATATGCTTAATATAAAATATGCACAGCAAACAAAACAACAAGAACATCTATGATTAAAACAATATAAAACAAACAATATATTAAATTACAGGATATCAGTACATCAATAGCAACATATAAATATAAATGGTTTTTGCTCAGTCAGAAATATTGTACAGAGTTCAGCTTTGAAGTGATTTCCAAAATGAAATTAAGATGAAGAAACTTTTGATCCCTGTAGGAAAACTGTTTAAAAGCAGATTCTGTTATAGAAAAGCAGTGCTTTCAAGCTCCAATATAATTATTATGATTATTCAAATAAAGTTTTACATTAGTGTTGTACCCCCTTTCCCAACATGAGTTTAGTTTAAGCAAAAGCAAAAGCTTGGATTGCTAGGTATATTTTAGAATAATATTTTAGGACATATTATTTTATGTTATTATTATTTTAAATATATACTGTTTTATGCTTTGCTATACTAGTAACTTTATTTATGCTCCAGGTACTCCAGATGGTAGACCTAATAATCTGTGCTAATTCCAGAATATTTTTTTCTTTTTCTCACAGAATTTGAAGTTAACATCGTTGTCCTCTTGCATGATGATCACTTAATCACAGAGAATTTTCCATTGAAACTCTGCAGAATGTGATTAGGTTTGCTTTACAACTATTTGTTGGTCCATTTGTTGGTCATCAAACGAAATGGCATTGCAGGCACTAAGTACCAGTAATACAGCCTTATTCAGAGGTGCTCCTAAATGTTAGTCATCAAAGGACCATTGAAGTCATAGTGTTGGAGGTGGGGGAGAGGCAGGGAAAAACATTGTTCAATAATTTGGAAACAAATCAAGTGAAAATAAACCAAGTTCTAGATATGGATCTGTAATTGTTTTGGTCACCTTGCTGGACAACCTCTGCTGGGCACTACACAATGAGAGTAGCCTATCAGTTTTCCTTTAGAAGCTATCAATATCGTTATTTCTGGACTGTCAGGCAGATTTAGGCTTTCCATTTCTGGTCCTTTTTGTTAGATAATTTCAGTTTTATGCAAATGACCTATGATATCTTCTCACAAGGATCCATTTTATCCTCCATGCTGTTCACTATACTGAAATACCTTTGGAAACTTGAAGTAAGATACCATTAACACATGGTGCTTCTTCTTCTTCAGTTCCAAGAAAGGTCTACATCTCAATATTGCCTAAACTTGATGAAGAACTGAAGCTTAACATTATTTGCAGACAAGATGGGACTGCTTTTGGTCAATATGAAACCACGTCAGAGATTGAGCTTCAATTTCTTTTAAATGGGGTTGGTACTCTCCTGACAAGCAGATCTGTAGCCAGGAAATGCTTTTTGGTCCTTAGCCATGAATTCCTAATATGGTAGTTGTAGTATAGAACACATTTGCACAATCACAACTGGCACATTGCTTACAATAGAATTAGATTTGATCAGTTATCCACATCTTAGTTGTCTTCGGTTTCATTTTTATTAATATATAAAGAAAAAAAATGCACAAATAAAGCACGAATAAATAGAACTTAAGAAACATCTGATTAGTTCTTAAGCATGGCATTAAAACTACCCCACATAGAATAATATTGGTCAGCCTTTCCAACAGATCAATGTAAAGCCAGCATCATTTATAAGCTTCTACAATATACAATGTTATATATTGTTTGAGTCATCCACAATATACATGTAAGAACAGCTACTATTTGGGATAATTGGCAGAAAACTAGCAGAGTACATCCATGAACACAAAGTAGAAGTCAGAAGACACAATGAAAACTCCCAAATCTCACAACACATGGCAGACTCAATCATAGTTAAGACTTAGAGCACATTTACACATCATTCAAAAGAGGCAATAAGAAAGCTAAGAAGAAAACAAAAAAACAAAAACAAAAACAGATCCTCTCAAGCAGTCAACACCCAGATAAGCAGCGATTAATACCAGCTAAACAATCAAGCAGAAAACAATACCCTAATGAAGTATAAAAATAGGGAGAAACCTCACACTAGCACTGGTTAAGTTATCTACTTGGGTAATGAAACATCTGCAAGCAAACAGCCAAGCTCAGAGGGCATCAAGAATTCCAGATGTGGGAACATAGTCTGAAGTGTTAAAAAGATCAGACTCCCCTTCATAGCACTGCCCAAATTCTACTATTCTTACATAAATATTTTTACTTAAATTTCAAGCATTCTTCTCTGGTTTTATAGTTAAAACCAAGTTAACAAGAACATAAAGGCAGATTAATCTGTTTTTGCAAGAAAATTTGTTTGATAAATTGGAAGGCCCATATGGAATTGTTACTTCTTCTAGCACATTCACACATCTAATTAAACACTGACTTAAAATCATAGTTTATTGATTATATTCTAAAACAATTTGTGAACTAGATTACTTTTTAAAAAGGTTATTTGAAAATCAAAAAGAATCAGGCTCCAAATGTACTGAATAACATTGCTCATTAATAACCAATCCAAAGTAAAGGACTAATGTTTTATAAGCGAGCAAGAAAAACTAGACAAATCTGTACTCTACAATTTTATTAATATTCTTTATTTAACGAGACAACATCTGAGATATATTTTGTTAACTTTTTGAACTGCTCTACTGTGATACAGTAAAAATAGCTAATACAGATATATAAATTACATATTTCTGCCAAAAGTGTAGACACAGATTAACAATATAGGATATATAATGTTGCATCGTGTACCTTAACTCATTGGAAATGGTGGAACTAGTATCATGTAAATATTTTCCTCAAGCTACAAAGGGATAGTTTAATATACAATATTTTGGAAATAACTGGAACAAAATTCATATATAATTTTATTATCATGATTTTAAAATAATCTGAATATCATTCTTGCTAATCAGTATATTGCATTATTTTATGTTTTTTTGTTTCGTCCAGGAAGCTCAGGATAATCTTCTCGCAAAAGTATGTGACGTCGACATGTTGGACATGTACTGTGCTCCTTAATCCATGGACCAATACACTATATAAGATATAAAAAGATTGTACACATATTTCATTAAAAAAAATATTCACCTGTCTGAGATGATATAGGTTCTCCTGCTTGAACAGGGGTCTGGACTAGAAGACCTCCAATGTCCCTTCCAGCTTCTGTTCTGTTCTATTCTATTCTATTCTATATATGGCTATATTTTTAATATATTATTAAATCATATGAAAAAAATTTGAGTGCCTAGCAGCCCACAGGGGTGCCTTAACTTTCCACATCTCTTTTGGCTGCCCTGGACAGCAGCACTAGTGTTGGAACTGAAATAGAGGCCCAGGGCCTTCAGCAGTCTCAGCTAGTTGCCACCCACCCCAGCTTTTACTTTAGACTCAGCAGCACTGCCACCTCATGCCCTGTGCCTTGGCCAGCCACACCAGCACAATGCCAAGCCTCAGCTACTGCCCTGCAGGCTCTTCATGCTGCTTTGCTCTCTTCCACTGCTGACAAAGTGGGCAGCAGTGGGCCTGGGTCTATATGAGGAAGCTGCTAATCACGCTAGACTTTCTTTCTGAGGTAATTTGCACCATCTTCCAAATAATGTGCAGTTCTCAAAATGCTTCAGAAGCTTTCTGAAGCCTTCTGAAATCTCGCGGTTCTCCAAATTGCATGTATCATTTTGGTGATACTTTTGAAACTATATTCAAAAAGTTTCTAGCACCAACTACATGTTTCACAGTTGCAGTTTCTTGGTTTAAACCTCTGAATTTTCACCCTGTGGGCTGCTTTGCCTGCTACTTCCAGATAAATTGCTATTCTTCTTAGCTGATATGGGGGGGGGGAAGCAATCTTTTCTTAAGGGGCCAGCTCTGGACTGGTCATTTTAAATTACTATCATCAAGTCTCCAACATCCCCATTTTTAGGGAAGATGAAGAATATCACTGACAAAGGGCTCCGGAAGAAAAGAAAAAATTGTATTTCCTCGAGAAATGTCAAGGATTTACTAGTTTAAGAAACGTATTCTGTAAGTTTCTGCTGATGAGGCTTTCCAAAATCATTTCTACTCTACTCCTGGGAATTGTGGGATCTCAAGAAAAGTGGAGGATATTATATTGTAGAGTCCTTGAAGAAATGATACAGAAAAGTTCCATCATAAATGCCTTTATCTGCTCATATTTTTTGGTGCTGATATGTGAAAGTCAACATGTTGATCTTCCTATCCTGAGGAAAAGCAACATTGTAGCTATCTAAAAGCACAACTACAATAATAAAAACTGCTACGGAAGTATTGTATTTCGATATGATTATGGTCTTATCTATTTTTGAGATTGGAAAACTCATTTCCTAAGTAATGTAGGTCACATTAAACATACTTTGAATTTGTAAGAAGCTTATTTTTTATATTATATATATCAGCCTGAGTACTGAAAGACTGGTCCTGGAAACCAAGATAATTTAGACTTCCACAATATAATTTGTGTTTTTGCTCACTAAGACTAAATTCCCCAAGTATATATTGCAAAGATTATATTAAAAATGTGGTGCAACACTGCAGCAATTCTCCAATCATTTACAAAGTCACAAGAAACAAATAAAAATGTCTACTGATAATTCACTTACCAGTTTGTGAAATCTATGTCCACAATCCAGAACATGTAATAGATTTGAAGTTAGCTCTTCATGACATATTACACATGGATCATTATCCTATAGAAAAATGCATTTGTCATTTCAAAACTACTTCAAAAATTATTGACTCACTATGCATTAAAGTAAAATAAATACAGACTCTCAGAAGAATTCCAAAAACTAATGGTTATATGTAATATTTTACATACATAAACATCTCTGTGATCTATTAAAGTGACAGATTTAAGTTGGTGTGTAATATCCTGAAAGCAGCTGATTCAGAAAGTACTGAACCAAATGGGCTGTTTAACTCAATAAAATGTACCTTTTAAACAGAAATTTAGTTTAGCAGCATCAAAATAAAAATGTATCATTCTAAGCCATGCAGCTTTGCAAAATTTATTTACTTCTAGAATAAATATTTTAATCCAATGTATTCAGCGTCAATGGATTAGAAAAAAATATTGCATCCAGAGCTCCATAAGTGAATTCTGCTCATGGAAAAGCATAGGAAAAGACACAGGTTCAGGGAACCGATGAAGACTATACCCTTCACAATTATATGCGCCCCCCCCATTCATGGAAAATTATCTTTTGTGCAACATATTGTTTTTCTAATAACTTAGTTGTGAAAAAATAGTGCTATCACTACTTTCAGCAGTTTTTTTATTAAACTTGTATGAGATGACGAGGGAGGGATCAAATGTGTCATCAGTTTAGAATTGCTATGTTCCCACAAGAGACCCAAGTCCAGCCCCTCTTGAATTCCACTGACTCTTATCTAGCACCAATTTGCCTTGACCATTAGATCACATTCTTGTGTATGGGCAGCATGTAAAAAAATGGAAATACTTTGAACTAAACTCCTATTTCTGATTACTTCCACCTGACAAAACTTTTGAGAAAAGTTCAATTCCAATCTTAAGATTTTGGAACCTACCATACCATATTGGTATGGAACACTGTTCATTTTTATTCTATTCAGCTCTTGGAAAAAAAATCTGGATTTTCAAAACTGATCAATTTAGCCCATTCTCTGATTTCTATGATATTAAACACTGCCTACATTTTGAAAACTATTCTAAAACCTTGAAAAAAAAAAAGCCTATGTTTAAAATTTTAAAATGGCTTTAGAAAGAATATGTATGACATTCCTGCATTGAAATTATTGAAGTGATTTATCAAAACCACAGTTTTCATAGAAAACCTACAGGGGCATCATTTGATTTTTTCCACTTTGATTTTGAAGTTTCACCGATTT
Source organism: Crotalus tigris (assembly GCF_016545835.1). Lineage (NCBI taxonomy): Eukaryota > Metazoa > Chordata > Lepidosauria > Squamata > Viperidae > Crotalus > Crotalus tigris. The sequence continues at coordinate 4,512,708 of NW_024096505.1, forward strand.
TTTTCCATGGCATCTGATTTGACTGAGGTGGAAAGTTAGTTTTATTTTTCTTTTCATTAGCAGCTTTAGACTTTGGTTTGCTTTGTACCAATGTGTTTAATACTTTTTGAGTATGACTTCCATTTTTTCCAGAAGTACAAGAGGATAACTTTTCATTTTTTCCAGAAGAGGAAAGAACCTTTAAAAACATAATGGAAAAGTATTAGTAATACCTTCTTAATTTATATTTTATTTTTGCACTGTTTAGGTAGTTGACAAATATATGAATTAAAACAAATGATTATTTGAGGCAAGAACACAAAGCAAACAAAACAGAACATATCAGTAATAAGCATTCCAAAATAATACCGAGACAAATCTTGGTCTCTAAGCAAAAAAAAAAAAAAAAAAAATCCCTTTGATAATGGGACGCATATTGAATACCAAATAAAAATGAAATAAAATGAAAAACCTATACTTGTAATCCTCAATTTATAACAGTTCATTTAATTACAATTCAAAGTTACAACAGGATTGAAAAAAGTGACTTATGACCGTTTTTCACACATGACCACTGCAAACATCTCTATGGTCACATGATCAAAATTCAGATGCTTGGGAACTGGTTCATATTTATGACGATTGCAGTGTCCTGGGGTCACATGATCACCGTGTTGAGTCCATTAAGATTTTCTTTTGTGAATTTATCAATAGCAATTACCAATAGCATATATACCATAGTGTATCCTATGTATTATATGGGGGTTTCTTGGTAGCTACATAAACATTTCCTGCAAATTACCTTTTTTGTGTTTGGATGATCCAAGATAAATTCAGTTAACCTGTTTAGGTATGCATCTGTGCTCAACTTGTTTCTGTTCTTGATATTGACTTCTTTTATAAAATTTTCTAAATCTGAACTGCAGGAGAAAAGAAACACAGGTATTCATATATTTTGCAAGAAGATAAATACTGTCTACAATATGGTATATTTTAGAAAACATGACTATCTAAAACTGAATTGCATTTTGTGCCCTGTCCCTATTAGCATCCTGAAGAATGTATATATTTTAAAATAGCCACTTACTATTTCTTCTTCACTTTAAAGCATCCTAGAAACAATGAAAACTTAAGACATCCACCTTATTTTTCACAGGTCTTTGGATAAAACAAAGATTCCACTCTGAATTTAAGATAACTATGTTGTGTTACAACACATCCCATGAATATTTATTTCCCACTCCTGTTTCAGAAGAATTTATGCAATGGGGTCACATATAACTGAACCCCAGGCAAAGAACTCTATATATAATAATGATTTATTATACTGTTACTTTTAAAAAAAATGATCCTAAGAATAAAAATAAAAATAAATGAATAGAGTAGAGAAATCTGAATTAAAGCATAATAGAATGCTGAAATGAGTTAACTCAATTCCTGCCAACCAAATTAAGAAAAAATTAAGAAAAAAAATAGAAAAATGGTAATAAGCAGCATGGTACAGAAAGCATTGTCACCAAGTCTTGAACTTAGTGCCCAAACTGAACCATAATTGCAGATATTAAAAATTACTTATTATTAGATATTAAATATTACTTATTATTAGATATTAGATATTAAAAATTATTTAAGATAATGACAAGAGCCATTTCAAATTTTCTCTAACTTTAAATCATATTAGGAAAAGCAAAAATAATCATTTCTAAAGATTTGTGCCAGAGTATATTTAAATTATACATTATACAATTCTAACTAGATCAGTGGTTCTCAACCTATGGGTTGGGACCCCGTTTGGGGTTGAACGACCATTTCACGGGAGTCGCCAAACAACGCAGTCCGCCATTTTTCCCCCCTTTTCCTTAGCTGTGCTACTCCCTTTTATTCTATTGGCTTTTGAAAGCCAATAGAATAGACTCTCTTGAATAGAGTCTAATTCTATTGGCTTTCAAAAGCCAGTAGGAATTGTCCAGGCTGTCTCTGCCCTGCTGAACCCGCCAAAAGTCCCATTCTGCAAATGGTGCTGCACCAGTTGAGTAGTCCTCGACTTATGACCAGTTGAGTAGTCCTTGACTTATGACCGGTTGGGGGTCGCGGCATTAAAAAGATTGAGAACCACTGAACTAGATTTTACACACACACACACACACACACATACACACACACGAGAGACATGATTTTTAACTAAAGTGTGAGCTACCCATTTTTTTTTCTAGCATAGACACACCTTGTATGGTATGGAAATATAATTCTAAGTTGGTTAATGATATTTTCAGATAGCTTTCCGAGAATTGGCTTGTTTAGAATTGTAGCATTGTCCAATTCTGCAGCGCCTGCTGGTTCCTCTAGAATGGTGTGGAGAAATTGACTTCCTGAATTTCCTAGTGATTGAGGCAAGCATACTTTATCAGAAAGTGAGCTTTGTCTGCATTCAGAAGGCAGTTCTCCAGTGTCTTTATCTGAAGGAGGCTCTGGATCTTTATTGCCAGTGTGAGTTTTAACTTTGGAAGGTAAGGAGTAATTGTCATTAACATTTGAAAATGGAGCAAACAGGTGCGGAGCAGCAGCTGAATACATTATGATGGCTGGGTCATTAATAGGAGACTTCTCAGGAGTTGCCTAAAGGGAAAGAATAGCACAAAGACTAAATATGATGAGAAAAACTATTCCAAGCATTCTAAAACTGCTTCTGCCTCATCAGATAGCTTGAGACTGAAGTTTTTATTTATTTATCATTTTTTAAAAACTGCCTCAGATTCTAGGTGGTATACAAAAAGAGCAACAAGCCAGTTTAAGAATATATAAAATATTAAAAATAAATATTACACTAAAAATAACATATCCAACACCAATGATTTCCAAACACTACAAAACTGAACAGTAAAAGTCAAAGCAAAAAGGGAAAGAGTCTTTTAATGTCACCTGCTTTGCTGAGGCAATCATTTACTTATATGCAGCATTATATTTACAATAATGCTTTATTTAGGAAAAAATTAGATTACCAACAATATCTACTCTTTTATATGATTCAACATATAAGAATATCATAACAGGGTCTGAGAATTTTCTATCAAAATATTGTAACGTATCACAGCCTCTATTTCTGTTGAAAAATGAATCTTATACTATCACAGCCTTCTTTTAATTTCAGTCTTTCTGGGCGTTCAAATGGTGTTTCCTGGCAGCAATTTGGACAAAAAGCTGAAGAATTCTCACAAATGAAGGCAAATATACATGTCCCAAGATAATGAGGCATGATCCAATCTGAGTTGGTACAACAACAATCAATTACTTAATAACCAGTCACCAACACCCCAATTAACAATTAAAAGCCACACACAACCAGGCATCATATAAATATTATACATTCTGGAGAGAAAGAAGTTTCCTGAGGATGGGTTCCGGCAAGAAAGGTTGGAAGACTAAAACTCTGATCCGGGTGATTCAGATTGGATCCTGAAGAATTCTCAGTTTATGTCACAGCCTTCCATTGTACCCACTTCTTGTTACTGTATATATTCCCATAGGAAAGAGAATTCTAGAGGCCCCAAGGCAGTTCATATATGAGGGAGGGACCTTCTCTGAAAAAAATTGAGCAAGCGATAGAACTGTTTGAGCTTTTCCATGCTTCAAAGTTGCAATAGTGAAAACACAGGGATCTGTTCGTATTCATAAAATACTTACTAGTGACAAACCAGTAGGTGGCTGAAGATCTGCGGTTTCTATTGGAGTGATACTATTTAGGAGAGCACCATTTTTTACTATATAAATCCTCTCTTCAAATTGACTCTATGTAAAAGAGATGAGAGATACCTTTAATATTCTTAGATCTTAATTCTCTATCTAGAGTACTTAACTTAGCTGAAAGCCCAAAATAAAGCCTATCAGTAAAAACTATATAAATGAATGTGTGATTCTTAGGCTAATGCCATAGCATCTGGTTCCTAAATGATGTTTTGAAACAAGCTAGGTTCATTTTATTAATTAAAAAAAAGAGAAATTAATATCCTACAAGCATTAATATCCTAATCTCAAGTATTATTTATTATTGTGGTTGCTTACACAGTCTGAGATATGCTTAGGCTGAAATTGGGATTTTTATCCACCTATCAAGTCCCTCCCAAGGACCTGAGAAAGGCCGATATTGTTGTTTCATAGTGTCAGAGGTATCGCAGGATGTAAGCTGTTGTGACTAAAGCTGCCTTCTGCAACTGACTGATGGTGAATTTGTCAGTGCCAATGGTGTTCAAACGATGCTCCAGTTGTTCTGGGATTTCACCAAAAGTGCCTATATTCCAAAGTTTTATATAGCCACACATATTATAACAACAACTCTGCCCACCATTGTAAAACAGTAAAACCAACAAAAAATAACCCAAACCAAAAATAAAATTGACAAAAACTCCATAGCATCCCAAGGCAGCACTATCCCATGCGCTTGTGCACGATGATGCTGTACCTTAGCGTCATCCTACTTCAATGATTGCTGAAAAAGCCAGCTTGTCAAGACCTTCTGGAAGGCAAGGAGTGTGGGAGCCTGCCAGATCTCCGATGAAGAGTTTTACAAGCAGGGAGAGGTACAGCCTGCTTCCTAGGTCCCACTAGATGACAACATTTAAGAGGGGACATGGAGCAAACCCACTCTTTCTGACCTAGTGGGCCAGGAAGATACCCTCAGGGAGAGGACATCATATAGGTAGCCTGGCCCCTCTAAGGCCTTAAAAGTGGTAATCAGCACTCAGAAAAAAACCAGATGCCATTGCAGCTTGTGCAACAATGGTGTAATGTGGGTAAAACATGGAGCACCCATAACTATAGCATTATTGCCACATTCTGGAGTGGTTGTATTTAGTGGATGGTCTTCAATGGCAGTCTCATGTAGAGTGCAATACAATAATCCAACCAGGAATTGGTCAAGCATGAATGACGATGAGTCAGACCTCCTAGACACAATTGTCATACAACATTGGCCTGTGCAATAAATACTCCCTTGCCCCGGCCATGGCTGCCCCTTCTCTTCAAGCAGGAACCATGAGTCCAGGAAGACCTCAAAATTGTGTACCAGCTCTGTCTAGGTTACTGCAGCCCTGGCAAGAATCTAAAACAGTCTATTCAGCAACTGAATAAGTACTGGGGCTAGTGTCTCTTGGTTGGCCAGGGGTAGAAATATACAACTAGGTATCATCAGCATAAGATACTGCACCACATGCCAACAAAAGACCTCATCCAGCTGTCTCATGAAGATGAAACCACACCATTATGAAAATGTATATATTGTTTAAAAAAAGCAATACAGTATTAAGTAATTTTTGCAAGCGGTAAGTTTACACATATTAAGTATGTCTGGACAGGTACCTGCACTACTCCTTCCTTTGTGAGCAGGATGACAAATACAGAAGCCCAACTATATAGCTTCCACTTATATCTGAACCAGGTTTATTGGCTTTCAGAAACTCTTCATATTTAATCATAGTTCAAACAAGTATAATAGGCCACTTTCTTGAAGCCTCTGTTTCTGTTTTTGAAGAGGATGGTATGATTGTGATTCCTGGCTTACTTTCCCATTTGTGCAAATGAAGGGGTGAAGGAACTACATAAATATACAGAACTTGTTTATCTCTCAGTTTTCTTCAGATATGATTGCACTACCAATACACAATGATCAATAAAAAGTATCACAAGAGACTTACCTCTATTTTTTTCTTTTCTTCTCCAATATTGGAAATAAATAACTCCCAAGAATCAATCTGTAATTTTGACTGGGGCATTGCAGAATGACTGAAAATGATATAATTTATGTAATTTAATCATGTAATTAATTTGATATTAATCAATCCATTTATAAAACTTATATCCTAATTTTTCGTAATTATAAATGATTCTAACCATGAAATGACAATTAAATAATTCAAGTTGTATAAGTAGTTGCTTAAAATATTAAAGTTTGATTTTTTTTTCTACAAGCATTCTTTCCCAAATCAAGCTTATGTTGTTGAAACATAAAAAGTAGGTGCTCAAATTATTTGAAAAGCAAGACTTTTGGAAAGAAAAAGAGAATCAAGGCTTTGTAGAGTTAAGTTTAGAACAAAATAACAGAGCCTGGCATAAGCAGAAAAAGAGGAAACTCTGAATTACTTGAGTCAAAGGAAGAAGAAAAAACAATGCAAAACCCTAAAATCACATGGCTTTGGCCTTCCAAGCATCAAAATGAGTTGTAACAGCTGATGGATTTCAGAAAAAAATGGCCAATGCAATTTGCTAACAAATATTTTATCGATTGTCATACTCATTTCAGAGTAATAATTATGATAGCACTATGACCTGCTGCCATAGTCAAAGTTCAGTGAAGCAAATTATGCATATACATGGTTCACTTAACACATTTTTTCTATGTTGCAACTACAACAACATGACAATTTAGTAAGAGGTATGATTTGTTAGGAGAAGAATTAGAATCTAACGCTAAAAGCTAATAGTGAGCAAAGTCATCTATGGCAGAGTTTCATCCCTTTTCAGACCACAGATCTTGTTAGTAAAAATCAAATTTCCAGGGACCCTAATCAAGAAGCAAGACTCTGATGTTAGAAAATCAGTTGCATTCAGATTAAAGTGCTTTTTCTCCCTTAGTTTCTCACAGAGCCCTATTAAGTTCTCACATTCCTAATATTCCATGAATATGGTTCCAAAACTCTGATCTATATTGCCATTCAGTATCTTTCACAACAACCACATATGCAACAGAATATTTGTATATTGAAAGCAATACCTGGTCATGAATTTTAGATATTTAATATTGCCTTTGGCATTTGTTGATTTTCTGCATAATTTATATAATTCTTTCTCTTTCCAGTTTTCAAGTACTGATACCTGAAATAAAATTAATGTAAATCTAAGCATCAAGCTGGAGAAAACAGTATATCGCATTAACTCTGTAGAAAACAATTAATCACCAACACTTATGACACTATTCTTTTTCATTACTGCAAATTGTAATCTTAAAAATATAACAGTATAAGTATATTTTAAAAACTAACATAGAGGTAGCAAGAAACTAAAAATTAGAAGTTTACACTAAAGCTGTATGGTGTGCTCTAAAACTTACTCTAAATTATAACACTGTGATCCAAACAAAGGAGGAGTGATCAGTTTGCCTCTTGCAACTTTAGCTTGTTAAATTCTGACTACCAAATTTCAGCAGAAAAACAATGAATCCTAGTGGATGGAGCCCGACAACAGTATTACTTCAAGTATATAACTTTTAGACAAACATGTTAAAATATTAAGATAATAAACAGTTTGTGGGAATCAGCAATATGTTTTACCTCGGCTGCTATTGCTCTTTTAACACATTCTTGCTGATAATCCTCTGTCTTCTTTATAAGTTCCTCCATTTTTACTTTTTCACATTCAAACCTATTACTGTAAAGTAAAGTTAGACTATTAACATATGCTCGGACCTCTATGTGCCTGCATATCTGCAAAACAAAACTTAACTGAGCACACAATCTGGTAAAACTCTCGTATCAGTAAACTTTAACTAGGCCAGTGTTTCCCAAACTTGACAATTTTAAGGCATGAGGACTTCAACTCCCAGAATTCCACAGCCAGCGTTGCTGGCTGTGGAATTCTGGGAGTTGAAGTCCACATGCCTTAAAATTGTCAAGTTTGGGAAACACTGAACTAGGCAAAACTGTAAATGTTTTTCAATCAAGGTACCTCAAATAGGCCAACTAACAAAACCAGTACCCATGACTCCCAGGTAATTGAAATTTAGCAAATTTTATAAAACATTTTATGACATAAAAATGACCCAAAATCATTTTATGGCATAATACAAAATGTCATAAAACATTCCCTGTGGTCAACTCCTAATGTTTGACTATACAGTTTAACACCAGCTACTTTCAAGGCAGATGTAGAGCAGGAGATTTTAACAGGGCTCTCCCAAGACTCACGACAGGAGGGGAAACAGCATACGCCAATATTATATGTGGTAAGAAGAATGATCCAATGGGGTCACAGGTTGTTTAGTTACTTATAAGTAGCAACAAATAATTTTAGTTTAATTAAACACAGCATATACATTCAGCTTGATTTATAAAGTGCCTTTTTCACTGTTAATCTCTGGCAAGATTACAGTTTCTTCTTTATGGTCTTACAACTGCGTTTTCCAGAAATTAATTTCTGAGTATTTAATAGACAGTATACATTTATCAAACAGATCAAACGATTTGTGAAATGTCTAATTAAAGATTAAGTAAAGCATATTTATGCCTACCTTATCTCCAGAAATTCATCCAAATATGCTTTGTACTGTTTATCCTTCTCATCAATACTTTTCATATATCTGTTTTATTACATAGAAGTTTTACAAACAATATCATAGTATATAGCTACTGAATACAATGTTTCTTAACTATATTACAATATTCAGATTTTTTTCTTGTCTATCAACATTTGACATTAGATAACCAGATTATGCCATAAGCCGTATAAGAAAATATTCAGATCAGAACTGAATCATACACAGAGTAATATTCAACAATATGAATTATGTATGCTAGCTAGCACTTTTCAGAGACAAATTAATATATCTAAAAGGAAATCATTCAGCCTATTTTTGACAATATCATGAACCATGTCAGTATATACTAACATTAATAAAACAATTTATCCAATTGTTCTATAGGATGAGTGGCAGGTAAAATTACTAGCACAATGAATGTTTGTAGGATAAAAAATATGAAGAAACAAGGAGCTTTTTGCAAGTTTTCATTATTTTGTATGATAGAACATTGAAAATGTCTTAATATTTATTCAGCTAGAATACTATACCATTAAAGTGGATTGAGAATCAATTTTAGTATAATATTTAACCTGCTTGCCTAGAAACTAGGAGAGTGTGAGTTCTAAATCTCCCTTATGCATGAAAATTGGCTGGAGAACTTTGGGCCAGTCACTCACCTCTCAAGGCTATTGTTGTGGGGAAAAAGGGAGCAAGAGTAATAGGAATATTTGTGCCTTGACTTTAGCAAAAAAGTATGTATACGTGTGCGTTCGTACATGTAAAGGATAAATCATAATAATGATGATGATGATGTCATCTGAAGGAAGGTTGTGAATGGGATTGTTCTTCTCTGAGGTTGAATATACACCATTTTATTTTTTTGTGCAACCCCTTGCAATACAAGTGGTCCTCAGAGTTATGACCTCTCAGTCAGTGAGTGTTCAAATTTATGACAAAGTTGAACAAGGGGAACTTACAATATATCCTCAGCCATGATAGGGAGCTGCAGCCATGTGATCATGATTTCTAACATTCCCTGCCACCTTCCCACAAGCAAAGTCAATGGGGAAGCCGGCAGGAAGTCTCAGTCCAACGAGGTCTTCATTTAATCATCCAAGTGGATGATTTAACACTAGTAACTAGGACTGGTGGAATTGCCATCACTGAGTGATGTGGTCACGTGACGTTCTGCCATTGTAACCCAAGAACCACCTATATTCAGAAACAAACTAAAATCTGCAAAAATATGTAAATCTGAAGTCCATACAATCTCTCACCACCTAAATATATTTTGATTTTCAGAATAAACTTACGTTTCATTGGTTTCTACTTGCTTTCTGACTTTATTTTTCGCTGCTTTTAATCCTTCTTGGTTTTCTTTTTTTTCTTGTTGCCATTTTTTAAAGTTCACTTCTGCATCTTGATGAAACCAATCCAATTCTCTCTTGCTGAGCTGTAAAAATATATATATTTATTTACCCCCCACAAAACTTAATGGAATGCTTTCTTAAAACAAAATACCCTAAAAATAGTGTTTAGGAATTATTTGGATTAAAAAAAAAAGTGACACGTAAAATTATTAATGTACATCTGAAAAGAAAATATTGCTTAAGCTAGGTACTGTACCTAAAGTTTCTATTACCTTGAAAATGGAATAAAGAGTTTTTATATATTTTCATTATGCAGCAAAGTGGCTAAAAACAGTCACTTTGCTTGCATAGCGAAAGTATATAAAAACTCTTAAATATTCGATTTTCAGGGTATAGAAACTTTAAGTACAGTACCTAGCTTAAGCAATATTTTCTTTTCAGATGTACATTAATAATTTAATGTAATAATCTTCCAGGTTGCAGTGAAAAAGTCTTTAAAATAATCTCATTTCAAATACAGCTTGAATTATAACGGCAAAGTTTTTTTCAGCAAAAGATAAAAAGTCATGTAACTGGCCGTATAAATGTACAAAGAATAATAGTGGCAACCATGATGATGGCCATATTTCCTTCCCTTTATATGTATAATTAGTAATGATGAAAAATAATTACCTTATTTCCTTCAATAAGTAGTGATAACTCCTCCTCTAAAATACTGGCGTCTTTGGAACTTCGACATTTAAGTTGTTCATACTTTTCAGTTGCTTCTTTAAGTTGTTTTTGTAATACATGATGTTCTTTCTCCATACGTAACATATCTCCCTGCAAAATATATTACATTCTATATTCCTACAATGCTTTAACCAGTTTGCATAACCATAAAAAACAGCAATAACTAATTTAAAATTATTATTGCTGCCATAGATAAAAATCAAACATTCTTTTATCTACAAATTTACATTTAAACATAATGTTAAAGAAGTACAAATTTTTGACACAAGCATCTGATTCCCTCTCCCAAGATAAAACAGGAACTTAAATAGCAGGTCAGCAATAATGTGATCTTACATATTATACCTATTTCTCTAAATCTGAAAGTCAACCAAATAAATGTACTAAGTATTGGCAATTTCAGTTTTAACTGAGCTCCGATTGAGCTGATTGTTGAGTGAAGCAGTCATTAAGAGGGACTTCATGTGACTGCCCATAGGATTGCTCGGCTCAATTATTGCAATCCCGGCACTCTAATTTCTGAACTCCACAGAAGGACGTCAGCTTTCTGCATGCAGAAGAGAACTCCTGGAATGGAGGTCAAATTATCATGATCTGAGCTCCATTTCTGTACCCTTCTGAAGGAATTCAGCATCCCTTGGCAAGTAGCTCTTTCAGCCTCCTTTCAGAGACAAGAGGGAATCCTCTCTGCTGGCTCCATTAACTTTCTAGGGAAGCCAGAAGAGAAAATTGCAAATGTCAATCGCATGATTGCAGGGCACTTGGTAACCCAGCTGAAAGGGCCAACAGCACCCAGATTGTGATTATACAATCCATAGGTGGGGGAATGTAACATTTTACAACAGTCAGTAATGACTTCTGAGGCCATCGTAACTTCGAATGGTTAACAAATGGTCGTAAACCAAGGATTACCGGTAACCTCAACCTCCGTGGACACACTCTGTACATCTGATAATTTACTTACTTGTTGGCTTTCATAAGGATGAAGAGGTAAAGTATTAACTGCAACATCTGTTAGTTCCCGATCCACCTACAATGTAAAGGCCCAAAAATACTTTCATAAAGTATTTCATAAACAACATAAAGACAAATAAAATGTGACAAAAAAATAGTTCTGATATTTACAAAGAAAAAGAAGCTACTAAGGAGTTGACAAATTACTGAAACACAATAATCCAGAAAGATGTCACTTGGCTTTACAAGTAGCCCTCATTCTCAAAAGTGGGAAACAATGGAAAAAAGGTGCCCTCATCAGATATTGGGGATAGTAGAAAGACACTGGGAGGCATGGGCTGAATTGATAAGCCATAACTGAATTTAAGTGTGTTGGCCATGGCTAAGGTAGTTAAGGAAAATCAGTTGCAATACTGGTTGTGGGAGGGCTTAGCACAGATTCCATGTGGTAAAAGGGGAGGAAGAAGAGGAAAGGTAAGATAAGCTTTTCCTACTCATCCCGGAACAATCCCTGATTTTTCCTGAGCCAAACCTAAGAAATTCCAAGCCACTGAGAACTGTCAGGTTGAACTTCCAAGATGCAGTTGTTATTTTAAGCACAAAATATGTTTATTGCTTTTGGTGCATTTTAATTATACTGAGCAGAAGAGAAGTCAACAAGAACCTGAAGGCATTAGTCAAAAAAGCTTATATTTTTATAAGCTTTTTGGACTAATGCCTTAAGGTTCTTATTGACTTCTTCATTTTTTGAATCTCCTTGTATTCTGGCTTATCACTACTGAGATCTGACTCATCATTTCCAAAGGGCATTAGAAGCAGAATCACACAGCTTATGTACACCAAAATACAAAAATCCATTACTTGAGCTGCACTTTATTTTTCAGTAATTAGGCATATGTAATTAGCCACTACGTTTGAGATGCATCAAAATCTAATCGATTATCAGTATAATGTGCGAACCAAACCTTACAGATTCTGTTTTGTATGAAATCCAGAACAAACAAAACATTCCACGTGTTGTTTCTGTCAAACTACAGCCATTCTAGAAGAGTTTGGTAGAATTTTGGTGATGTGATAGTATGCTGCCAGTTTGAAACTAAATATATTTTACCACTTAGTACTGTACAGCAGTGGTCCTCAACCCCCGGTCTGTGGACTGGTACTGGCCCGTGGTATGCCAGCAACCAGTCCGCACAAACAAGCAAAGTCCCATCCGCGAGGTGCAGGCAGCACACAAAACCACGCCCCCTCCGGTACGCAGAAAAACTTCTCTCCAGGGTACCAGTCCCTGGTGCCCAAAAGGTTGGGGACATCTGCTGAACAGTATATACATTAAGTGGTCAAATCTAAAAAAGGAAAAAAGTATTAGTTCATTAATATGCACAACATAGACTAATGTATTTCTCTCACCTGTATAGCAATCATCCTTGAACGGGGATTGTTTCTTGCTAGAGATTTATTCTGCTTTTTTATTTTGGTAACAGAACTACATTCAGCATCATTACAACAATGATCCTCAATCTGGTCAGGATTATCTTTGCAAGTCCGAATGTCCAATTTCATTGCTGTGCAAGGAATGTTCTGAAATGTATGTACTTGATCAGCTGTGGTAAATTTATCAACATTACACTTGCTATGCGTTGCTTCTTCTGAATCAGTATCAAGATAAGCATTATAATCTGCATATATATAATTGGTTTGCTCAGAAATATCTGGAATAAATGGCACTTGAGGAAAAACTGGAGATAGTCTCTCATTCAGAAATATTGTATGATCATCAGATACAGTTGGAGACAAAGATACACTTGCCATCAGTGCAGTGTCAGTTGTCTGACTAGACAAGGAATGTGAGGAAGCCAAAGGACTAAATGAGGAATGGCTAGTAGTCACATACTCTACATTATTTGTAGATGTTGGAATATAAGGCTTATTATTAAAAGAGACAGGCTTAAATTCCTTAGCAGTTGGGTTTAAACTGGATTTGCTATGGAAATTGTTTTCTTGACAGTATAGGCTCTCTGAATAATTTTCTTGATTTTTAATGTTTTCATCAATTTCAACAAGTTCTACATTTTCCTGCAGCATAACAGCATGTTTCATCAATCCAATAAGATCATCCACCATAACAAAACGTAGAGATCCCAGAAGAAAAGATTTTAGACCACCAGCATTCTCCACTATCCTACGAGTGTCTGTGGGAAAATCTTCATATTCCCCAACTAATAGTGGATTATCAATTTCCATGGGACCATGTTCTTCCAAGATTTGAGAAAAATAGCTGTGAAAATAATCAAAATATAATTTTAATACCAAAATAAGCATTCATAATCTGTATATATGCAATTAAGATTGCTCAAAGTGTCTAGAACAGATGGCATTTAGGTAAGAAATGAAAAAATTCTCTCATTCTTATATTCCAAAAGAATTGCGTTCAGAAATATTGCATGTTATTCAAATAGATGGAGCCCCCCCCCCAAATCATTTGCTATAGGAATGATGCAGCCATAAAGTCACTTGATTTGCTTTCTAAATGCTCATTTTTACAAGAGTAACACAGTGTGACAATCTTAAGAATTCCAGTTTGAAATATAAAATATCTACAAATTAGAAAATAGACTTTATGTCATTTTGTATTAAACACTATAGGACTTTCCAAATATCACGCATTGTGGGAGAAGTTGGACAGTTTTTCTTGATACTACAGTATTGTCTGAATGTATCCTGAAATACCCACACATTTGAAAAGAACTGTTATAAATGTGTAGCTCATTTTAACTGTTAAACAAACATGCACAAATTTCAAGGAAGTAGTCTTCCGAGACTGCCCCACTTCCCTTCCCATATAGCTAGTACACACTTTGGTCAAAAGAGAACTGTAAACAAAACTCAATGTTTGAAGCCAATACAATGCAACCTGTCCTATAAAGACAACTTGCAACTTAAGGCAATTAACAAACTTTGTATTAAATCTCTGGAGAGCAATAGATATTTTCATATATTGGTACCAACCTACAACAGGTAAACATAGTCAGGATAAATACTTTTCTGGCAATTGAAAAAGAATTTCCAGCAAAAAATAATTTAATACAAACAGTAAGTGGATAGACATAAAGGAAAACAGGGGGAAAGAACCATCTCAGAAAGGCAGCATACAAGAAATAAAAATTTCCAAAGGATTCCCAATAATATATGATCTTAAAAGCTAACTTTGATCAGCCATATAACAATCCATTGCTCTGCTTTTTTAAAAAAAAGTAAGGCACATTTGAAACATCCTTGGGAGGCTTCAATAGAAGGTTTAGACAGGAACATCTCTTCATTAATTTAGTAAAACTACAAATGGGTTAACTTGTAACAATTAACAATTGTAATTCAACTGAACTCTTTCTCCAACCTTTTTGTTTAATAAGTAGCACTCAACTAAAACAAGAAAATAAGAACATACTCATATAAACTTTCACATGTTGGGTCTGGGTTATTGTCCAAAATTCTCTGATAACTGTTGTTAGAAGAAGCAGTACTATACAACGCTTCAAATATCATAACTTGTTCATGAAGATCATCTGGGATTCTAAAAGGCTCATGTGGATTCATAAAACTTCTGTTGAGAAAAAAACTTCTATGTGAAAAATAATGTATTGTAAACCATGGTGTCTAAATGGTTTAAAGTTAAATTACTAAATCAGACCACTACAGTGAGAATTCTCAGTATAACAAAATGAAAATAGGCCAATAGTATATTATACTAGTTGCAAATTAATCTTAACTCCAATGTACAATTACATTATGAGCACTAACTAGAAAAGACACATGCATCTTTCCACTTCAATGGTGGAATAAAATCCTTTTTTGCATGTCCTTTTACAAACTTACTAGAGCAGGATTCTTTCACAATACTTGTGTGGGATGCTGATGGAATTGTGTGTAAGACTTTCCACAAGGTACAAGAAGAATTAAGAAATAATGATTTGATTGTATTTTCTGGTGCCTCTCCAAATGTTTGATCCAGCATAAAGTTCCCTTAGCAAAATAGTAAAGGAAGCAATATTTGTTGATCCCCCTCCCTCGTTCATTATTCTCTATTCAAGTCCTAAGTTGTTTCCAAAAGGAAGCAGAATATTAATAAAAGTTGCCTCATATCTTTTCCTTCTTAGGGAAGTTTTTACTAATCAAAGAGTTTTTCACTGTCAAAGGGGAACAACTGCACATAAAATGGGATATTTTGAGCCAAAAATGTTTCTGTCTTACATTGGGTATGGCACTGTATATTTTAGATCAGGGGTTCCCAACCGGGGAGTGCAAGACGATATTCCAGGGGGTGCGAAAACTTGGTTTTTCAAAATTATAGTTTATATGCATAATTTGTTGCCGTTATTTTGAACTTTTGTAAGGGATGCGAGAATATATCAGAAGCGTTCTAGGGGTGTGGGGTATAGAAAAGGTTGGGAGCCGCTGTTTTAGATGCTTTAAAGAAAGATTATGAACACAGTTCCCACAAAGAAAATTATTTATCTGAATCTAATTAAGGTTAGATTTTTGAAGAGTGCATTTTCATGCAGTACAACTTACAATGTATATTCTTCAGAAAATATATTGTCTTCTTCTTGAGTTACTGTACCAACTCCACCAGACACAACTAAAATAGCCTAAATTAAGAACAGAAAAACTGGTTTAAAAATAAAAACCAGGCAAACTGTAATTAGAATTGACTAGGTTTACTTGAATATCACAAACACTTTTGAACACATGAGTAAGAAATAGTATTTTATATCCCCAGAATTGGTCAAAAATATTTATTTATCAAAACTAGATATACATTTTTTTAAAATGCCAATTGTTCCTTTTGCACTGAATTTTTCAGATATTACCCTGATGATTATTGATGAATAAAATCCAATTAGAATTGCTTTGTTTGCTTTGATCTAGCCAAGATTTGTTTATCAAATGAATTATGATTTAAGCTTTCATGTCCTATAAAGTAGATTGTAAAATTATATAATTAATACATCAGTGTAACATTAACACATTTACCCCTCTGACTATGATTTCTTTATGATGGATATTTCTGAGCACTTTCATAAGTCACATTAACAGTGTTCAAGTTATTACATTAAATTCCATTTCAATTAGAATGTAAAAATATTTAAAAGTCAACAGGTTGTTTGTTTTTTTTGCATCAGATAGAAATGCCCATTTAACATATCTTCTGCCAACATTTTGGAAATATCTTTAAAATATTTTTTTTCTCTGAAAATACTCTATAACATGTATTTTTAAACAAATATATTAATATGAATTTTTAATTAGCTGGATTTTTTTCCTTATATTCTTAAAATCCTAAACAGCTAAAAATTGAGTTTCGTCATAAGATCAGAGCTAAATATTTTTGGGAAGTATTGAAATAAGGACATAGTAGTACCTTGGTAGTCATCCGGGATTCGTTCTGGGAGGTGTGACGAGTACTGAAAACAACAGGTACCGAGCAAACCACAAGACTTACTATGTGACCTTTTATTTCAGTCGGAAAGAGTAGTAAGACATGAGGCAGCCATTGCCAGCAAATTCTATCTTGCGCGTCAAGTAACAGGAGAAAGATGACTACCGGGACAAGATTTTTGCTTCAAAATGTGTCGAGTACCCAATTCAACAAATTTTAAAGCAGCCGAGTACCTCATACAAAAATGGTCTCCAACCACTAAGCAGAAAGAAATGTAAAGAAAGCAAAACAAATTATATTTGTTAGATCTAATATTGTGAATGTATTTTACAATTATTTACCTTGGATTCTTTTGACTTTTTCCGGTTTTTGTTTTTAACTTTGATAGCATTATTCTAAAAGAAAAAAGAAATTTAATATTTAGTATTAACCACGTTATACCAATGTATTATATGGAAAAAAACCATGCTCTTTTTTCAGCCTAATGGTTGTTTTAAAAAATTAGGAACTGTTGGGAACATTATAGGCCTCAGTACTGAACAATAATGAAAAAACAACCAGTGATCATGTCTTTTGCAATATCAAAACATTGCAATTACATATGAGAAATAAACAGACCCAGGATACTGGCTCTTTATTGTGTAAATAAGAAAACAGAAACCTTGAATATATATGTATGAACGGTGCTGAATCAGGCCAAAGACCCAGCTTCCAGCATTCTGTTCCCAGAGTGGCCCATTAAATGCTCTTCAACTCCCATAAGGTAAACACAAGTACATTAGCATTCTCCTTCCTTTCTAATTTATTACATTTAGGGATTTCAAACAGTTATCAAAGTATCTGGATCATCCGAAACAAAAAGCAATTTGCTAAATGTTTAAATGCAAATTTCAGGAAACACTATTTTGACTCAAACTTAACAAAATCAATTCCAAATTTACATTACAAAGCCCAAATCAGAGAGCAGTATCTAGTTCTCATTAGCAGTATTATGGCAGTATAATTTCATGTTAAAAAATATGCTAGTTATATAGCATTGCAAAACTATGTGAAATAACAGTACATTATAACAGTCTGCTTCTACAAAATTAAGCGCAAACGTAACATTTCCCAATGCTTATTCCTTTTCAGTATTAAACCTTAGCTGTATACATGGTGCTACCAATGAAAACAGAAACAAGGCTCTCACACAACATATGCTAATAGAATAGAATGGGCATAGAATGAAACCTAGCCCATAAAATGAATTCTCCTTCTGCAATTTTTTCCCCGAGGCAGCTGGGAAAAATCACTCCCTGCATCTTCCTCCACAAATTGAAGAAGACGTTAAGAGCTACTTCTAGCCAAAATATGAGATTTCCCATCCAATATAAAGGCTCCCTTTTGCAAAGGTCAGAGAGGACACTTCCAATTTCCAAAAGCAATTTTTATATAAAATTTATTATATTTTAGAAAGAGTAATTGTAATACTAAGCATAATTCAATTTTAAAACAAGGCTCAAAATAATATGAATATCCAGATTACAACTACCTATGGTTAGCAGTACTATAGATATAAATAGAACACAACTATGAATATAACCTAACTATATAATAAACACTAATGAAGAAGAAATTTTGAGGACAGGATAAATACTAAAGGGAAAAAAAGGCTTAATAAAAAATGGGATGCTTCTGATATTTTAACTTCGAACACATGTGACTATCTTCCCTGTTAATGTATGCCTCAGAAAATGTCAGTTTTTGAGAAAAAGAGAGAGCTGCAGTGAGAGGGAAAAAATATTTGATCCCCTGCTGATTTATACATTTGCCCACTGACAAACAAATGATCAGTCTATAATTTTAATGGTAGATTTATTTTAACAGTGAGAGATAGAATAACAAAAAAAAATCCAGAAAAATGCATTTCAGAAAAGCCTATCATTAAAATTATAAACTGATCATTTCTTTGTCAGTAGACAAACGTACAAAATCAGCTGGGGATCAAATAATTTTTTTCCTCACTGGAAATAAGGACTATATGAATTGTTTTTGACACATACTATCACCAAGCTTAAAATATATTTAAATAATGTATTTTATTTGCTTTGAAATTTATTGGCTAATATTAATATAAGATTAGCTGTCAATAATACATGCAATGTAAATCTAAAATTAATAGGAAGATCAACATTGTCTATTTCTTCTAAATTCTAGAATTGTTATTAATTCATTCACATTTTAATTGCAATCAAGATAAACAGAAAAAGCAAACTTACTGAAGTAGTTTCAGTATATTCCTTCCTTAACACAATAAAAGGATTGTCTATTTAAAAAATAAATTTTATTTATTGTAAGAAAATACACAAAAAACATAACACTATAAAGTATTCTTTAAAAAAAATCTAAATTCCAGGACTCACTCCACTCAGATAGCAGTTATGCTTTTATAGTCAGAATTCAACAGTTATTCAAATAAGTAAATAAAAGACAAACAATAATTGCAATACAATACACACAAAATAGGCCTAAAGATGGGATTCTTCATGCCAATGACTACAGAAATTAATAAATGAGCAAACCTGCCATTATATATACAACAAACATACAACTAAATCATAGTCAAGGGTATAATCAAAATAAACTTCCATCCTCATCACAGACGTGCTGATACTTTATATACCCAACATTATCTATACATTGTTATAGTTTGCCTAATCTCTATACCTGTACACAATCTATCCCTCACCCAAAACATTACTATTTGCAATGTTATGTGGGAATGATCTTGGGAGGAAAAGCCACAGCAATGTTCTGATAAATGAAATGTGAGGCCAAAAGAAGAGGGCCACTGAATGTTTCTCAAAAGGGACCTTCCCTTGTGTTTGGGAGAGTAAAAGTGAATGATGGGGGGGGGGGAGAGTACTTTCAGACTTCCTAGATTTTGTTAATCTTACAGTAAAGGTAGAGTTAGCATGCCTGTGTGTGCCCCCTGTTTGGACTATCTTGCAAAGCTGACATTGCCTGAAAAATCAGCTATTCCTTTCTGCCAAGTTATTTTTGGGGATTTCTTTCAAACTGGTGACAAATCTTTCATAGAATGCTTTTTATGCATTCTTGCACACTTACCCAGGTTATCAAAATAGTCATCTAAACATTGATGAAGAAATGGGAAACACTGTCTATTTTCTTCTAATAACCACAATAAGCAGCGAACTTCCATAAGTGACAACTCTTCTAAGTATTTTATTATTTCATCTGTATCTTCAGATAAGCAGGTGAATGTTCTGCTGAGTTTAATACCATATTTCTCATTCCAGAGAACTGCTACTGAATTAAAATCAATCTGTAGAATTAAAGTTATATATTCCGAGAGAAAAAATTCAGTAGCTTTTAAACCTGAAAAATAATAGAAATAGTAATAATATCATAGTAGTATTAATAAGCTTCATGTGAAGATTATCATTTATCCTCTGGTTTACATTTCTCTCTCTCTCTCTGTATGTGTATGGGGGATATGCGTGTTTGGGTGTGTGAGTGATAACCTACTTATTATTTTGGGAAGTGTTTAAATATTTTTGAATACTCTTTGGGGAGCACATTGCTATATTAGAGAATATTATATTAATTGCTATTTTCAAATTACTATTGCATTTTACTTTTGCACCACTCTTTTTCCTAAAGAGATAATAAAAACCTTCAATTAAAAAAATAATTTGCCCTTTTGAAATAGAAGTTAATTATGATGGAGACACTGTACATGCTGTATTCTACAAAATAAATAAAATAATTTTAATTTACATATAGTTTCTGGAAACGTTCTGGTTTTGATTAGTCATAACAAAAATGGCATAGATTTTAGAGGAGAAACAAAATCAGCAGTGTAAAACAAATGTGACAAGTTCCATCCAGCTTCTGATCCTGCATTGCCATAACAAATTAAAAATCTATACAGAAGACTATTCTTAAAACTACTGAAATCATGCCACTGTGAGTAGCATATTATAATGAGCAAATTAAAAAGAATTTCTGACAAGAAACTTAAAAAAGAAAAAATTGGTAGCTGAGATACATTCTAAATTTAATGTGACTGATTTTAAGGTACTATTTCTTTTTAGGGTATACTTTTTATCAGCTATAATAAATGTACATATTTATCCTAAATCACTACAATATTAGGCCTTTGAAAGCTTTTAAGAGTCACTTCACAAAGCAAATTAGTGGAAAGGAAGCTTTCTTTGATGCGCTCCAGCAGTTGCACCCTTGCAAGGCCTATGTGGCTGCTTTGAAAGCTGTGCTGGGTTATCTCCATATGCCTCTGGGTACAATCAGCCCTTTACTTCGCTGCAGGTCTCAGTGCAAATTACTACTAGGCTGCCCACCAAGAGAATACCTTTTCAAGATCCATATAGCCTTTTCTTTCTATATTTAAATACAGGTAGTCTTAGAGTTATGACCAAAATTGAGCCCAACATCTGTGTTGCTGAGTGAGATAGCTGTTGAGTATACTTTGTCTCATTTTATGAACTTGCCACAGTTTTTAAGTTTATCACTGTACCTGTTACTAATGCGGTTGTTAAGCGAATCTGGCCTCCCCATTGACTTTGCTTGTCAGAAGATCGCAAAAGGCAATCACGTGACCCCAGAACAGTGCAACCGTCATAAATACAAACCAGTTGCCAAGCATCCAAATTTTGATCTTGTGACATGGGGATGCTTGCAACAGTTGTAGGTGTGAAAAACGGTCGTAAGTCGCTTTTTCCAAAGTTGTTGCCATTGTTACTTTGAAAGTCACTAAGCAAATGATTGTAAATCAGGGACTACCTATAACAATCTTAACTTTCATTAAGAATAAATCATAAGAGAATTTGCAGATCAGAATTAGTACGAATAGTTCCAGGTTTACAACAGCTAAGAGAAGTCTCTTCTTTAAGGTAAACAAACCTCATTCCTAAATTCCATGAGCTATATATATAGTCCTAGAATGAAATAATAAAGGAATTACAGGACTATAGAAAACATGACCATACCATTATTGTCAAGATGTTTCATCCAGTCATGTAGCTTAGGATCCACTTCTTCAAGTTCACTTACAACATGTACAAAAATTCTTGTCTTCACTCTATCATTTTTAGCAATTAAAAAGCTTATGAGCTGGTCCATTATTTCAGCCACCGATAGACAACTTGTTGAAAAGAGTGCATAATCCTCTTCACTAAGTACCCACCAAGATAGCAATTCAATCAGAAGTTTGAAGACATCACGTATACCATCTTGTATATTCACTGTATACCGTCCAATAAGTTGCAGGACTGTATCCTCAACAAAAAAATTCTTTGGAGTATTTCCTAAGATAAAGCAAATACTGTGATGGCAAAACTTTGGTGATACAAACAGGGCATAAATACATAGATATTTGCAGATATTCTCTAAAGAAAGATCTATATTCACATACCTTTAAAGCTATCATCTTTTGCCACAATGTTACTTCTGTGAAGATTTCTGAAGGAGACTGCTTCTTTTATAAATTTTCTTCTTAGTTTTTTCTCCTGTTTTACTTGTAATTTCCTAAAACTGATGCAAACAATTACGTCTGAACCTTACAAGACATTTAACAATATAGGTTTATAACTCACCACTGAAAAGTCAAAACCATGAATGCTTGAAATACATAAAGTCTCTTGCACAATTACTGTTCAACAAAGCAAAGAGGAGCTAACCAAAGAACTATGTGAGTGCAACAGACATATGGACAGCTCTCAGTGAAGATGAAATTTGGAAGTACTTTGACAAGTAGATGACATAATCTTTAAATATTAAAAATTGTCATCATTTATTAATTAAAAGGTAAATGAACTTTAATAACCTGGATAATTGTCCATAGCCTAATATGGGCTAATATAAATATTTAAGATTTACACAACTAATATAAGTTAATGAAATAACACATAAGATTCCAAAAATACCAACTATAACGGCATCATTCCCACGAAGCTCTATTACAATCAACAGTATTAAACATGATTAAGTAATTATTCTAATGTTAATAATCATTAATAGAAGTCACAAATTTGTATGACTACTGATTGTATTTACAGAACTATGTCCCATTCAAAACCAATATTCTTTTCCAAACATAAATCCAATTAAAGATTAAAAAGTCAATAAATGCTGATTTGTACAGAGCTTAGAAACTTTTGAATATTATTACTCATCAGCTCAAAGTGGCTTAGAGAAGTCCTATTAACCTTGCTAGGTCACTCAAGGCTGGAGGATAAGAAATCAAATAATCGCAGTTATCACAGTCAAATCATCAGCAATATCTTTGTGTATCCCATTCTAAGAAATAGCATTTTTCAGTTGGTAGTTCATCTTTTCTTACTGGGAATATGTTATTTAAAAAAAAACTGTTACCTGAAGAGTTTGGAAACTTACCTTGAGCATTTCTGCTTTAGAACAGGCCTTGGAGGATTCTTGGTTATTATTTTATGTTCAAACTAGGGAAGCAAAAAATGCCAGCTTCAAATATTCCTTTTCTTTGATATTATGTTATTGTGATTTTTAAAATGAAGGAGATGCTGCTATGCTGTTACATTAATTCATATTAATATGCTTTACTAAGACCACAAATATTATTTAATTGTAAATTATACATTATTTTATTCAATGTTACAATATAGCTATTCAGCAGATTCTTTTAATTTCAATGTTATCAGTATTCTGCATCTCATCCATCAATTTTTCTTGACTATCTGCAAATAGCTGACCTACCGAAAGTTTCAGAAGAGATTAAAAATATGTTGAACAAAGAGATAACACCCGTAAAACTATCAGAGGCAATTAAGAAACAAAACAACAACAAAGCACCAGGGCCGGATGGTTTACCAGCAGAAATATATAAAATTTTGCAAGAATCTTTAAGTCCAATATTAATAGAGCTATTCAATGAGGTCCTAAAAAATGCGAAAATACTGACTTCATGGGAAGAAGCAATTCTCACACTGATTCCCAAGGAAAACTCAGTTTCGGTGTTATTAAAAATTATAGGCCTATTTCATTATTAAATTCGGATTATAACATTTTTATGGCCATAATGGCTAAAAGACTTGAAAGATTCTTAGTAGAATTTATACATACAGATCAAAATGGCTTTTTACCCAAAAGATATATAAGAAATAATGTTAGGATTGTATTGGATGTATTGGTATACTATGAGGTTCATAATGAAAAACAAATGGGATTAATTTTTCTTGATGCACAAAAAGCATTTGATAAGGTGAAATGGGACTTTATGTTCAACCAACTGGGGTATATGGATTTTGGGGAGAATTTTATAAATATGTTTAAATCAATCTATTCCAAACAGGCAGCTAAAGTTATAATTAATGGAGAAACAACTGAAAGTTTCCAAATTCAAAAAGGCACAAGGCAAGTTTGTCCATTATCTCCATTACTGTTTGTATTGTCCCTGGAGGTATTAACTAGACTGATTCTGAAAGATGAGCAGATCAAAGGATTAGAGATCAAGAGAGAAATATTTAAAATGCAAACCTTTGCAGATGATCTTGTTTTTATAATTGAAGAGCCACTACAATCAGGGACAAGGCTAATGGAAGTACTGGGTGAATATGGTGAAATAGCAGGCATAAAGATAAATAAAGAAAAAACCAAAATGCTTGTTAAGAATATGACTAGAGCACAGAAAAATGAATTAGTTGATAGATTAGGTATCCAGACTACAAAGAAAATAAGATACTTAGGAATACAATTAACAGCTAGATGTGCCACACTTAAAAGAGATAATTACGATAAATTAACGGAACAGATTAAAATTGATTTGGATACCTGGACTAACCTACAGCTCTCTTTTATGGGTAGAATTGCCGTAATTAAAATGAATGTGCTACCCAAAATATTATTTTTGTTTCAATGCATACCGATCAAATTAGATAAGGAATTCTTTTCAAAATTTTAGTCAAACCAATTTATTTGGCAAGGGAAAAAAGCAAGGATTAAATTAAAATTATTGCAAGATTCTAAGGAAAGGGGCGGTCTCAGCCTCCCAGATTTGGAAAAATATTATCAAGCTACAGTATTAATATGGGTGCGGGACTGGATACAATTGAAAAATAGGAGATTATTAAGATTGGAATGCCATGATATGCAGATTGGATGGCACGCTATGTTATGGGATGAGAAATACAAGGTCAACCAGTACTTTCGGAGGCGTACTCAGGCGTACTCAGACGAGCGTTAATAGATGTATGGGTTAAAATTAGGCAACAAAATTATATGCAAGTTCCCAATTGGATTTTCAACATTGGAAATGCACATACACCCAATGTTTATACAATTAGGAAAAGTAACAACATACAAAAATATATTAGATGAGAGAGGAGAATTGAAATCAAGGAAAAATCTTCAAGATGAAGAGACAGAATTGGAATGGTGGGCATATCTCCAACTGCAATCAAGATATAAGAAAGATAAAAAAGAGTGGGGTATAAAAACAGAGTCGATAGAGCTAGATAAAATATTATTAGGAACTGAGGACAAAATGATTAAAAGAATATACCACTACCTTCTAGATCAGGCAATGTATGAAGAGCAGGTCAAGGAAACTATGCTAAAGTGGAGTAGGGATTTCGGCTTTAATATTGATCTGCATATCTGGCAAGAATTGTGGGAAAGAAACAGGAAACTCACCTTAGCTACTTCTTATAAGGAAAATCTCTATATTTTACAGATGGCATTTCCCACCCACAAGGTTAGCCAAAATGGGCCCAAATCTCTCACCCATATGCTGGAAATGCAAATTAGCAATAGGGACCTATTACCATATGTGGTGGGAATGTCCTAAAGCCTGTGATTATTGGAATAGTATAAGAAAATGGTTGGAAGAAATATTAATGTTAGAGATGGAGCTAAAACCTGAACTTTTTTTATTGGGCATAACCATAGAGAAATATGACAAGGGGATAGTCTATTTGATGTTGCACATCTTGACTGCTGCTAGACTGGCGTTTGCACAAAAATGGAAGAACAAAGAAACTCCCACAGAGGAAGAGTTACTATGTAAAATACTATCTTGCACTGAAATGGACAGGATTACGATGGAACTGAAGGATAAGAGTGGATCAGAATACTTTGAAATCTGGGACAAATTTTACTATTGGTGGGAATCAAGGAGGACTGTTGGGATTACAGATTAGTGTTAAGATAGAAATGTATATAATCTTAGGCCAGCAAATAGAGAAATGAATTAAGTATTGTATAAATAACACATATGTATTTATAGAGATAAAGAACTAAATGTAAGAAGAGAAATAATTTGATAGAAATGTTTATACTGGAATGTTACGTCATGTCCAATGTTTCCTTTTTTAACTGTATTATAAATACTTTTTTTAAAAAAAAAATTCTTGACTATCAAAATTAGCTGAAAATATTGTTGTACAGGTAGCCTTCATTAATGATGGCCTTATTATCGATGTTTTTGCATCAGTTTTTTCTCCAACTCTGCAGTTGGAAAAAAAAACTCAGCAAGCTTGTTAGCCATAGTAAGAGGTTTTGCATATCAACAGTTTTGATAAGTGGTTTTGTTTAGAGGAGGACATTTAAAGTGGTTTTTTATGTGTGCATGTATTTTACATGTGCATAAAAGGGTGAATAGGCATATGCAAGTGCAAGAACTACCTTTTTAAGGAATTCATCCACTGGAATGGCAGGATACATACAAAACGCACCTGTATAATTTTTCAGCAACAACCTAAGCTTTTTAAACTATTCTTCCCAAAGAACAGCTAGCCTGAGGTCTAGTACCACAGACTCTTTGATCTGTATTTAAGTGACTGGGGCAAACTACAAGTGTATGTATTTCTTCTTTTTTATTGCTCCTCTGCTCAGCATGAATTTCCCAATTGCCTTGGATATTAACCGGAAGGAAGAAACTTTCTACTTTGGAGAAAGCAGGCGAACTGTGAAATGTACATTCTTGGATCCTTTTATTCATAACTGGTACAACAAGCACATATAACTAAATCCAAAATTTTTGTCTGCAGCAAAACAATATCTCAGCATTTTGATTCCACTGTAAAAAAAAAATTTTTTTTAAAAAAACCCTATATTTTATTAATACTTACTTCACATTTCACAATACCAGAAGAACTGAAGACAGTGATTTTAGAAATAAGACCACAACAATCTGGAGTGAAACACATCTCTTGAAGAATATCCTGTGGACGTTAGGAGAAAATTTATCTGTGGACAGGATTTCATTGCAAAATTTGTGGACTTAACATATTACTTTTGAATTTACACTGAATTTAAGCATTGTATAAATGACATAGATATGATATTATTTTATTATTTTGCTTCAGTTTCTTTTTAAATATCAATTTATATATTTATTATTGCTGAATATTTACTATATCATGAATGGATCCATGTTTTAATTATCACCCGTATCAACTTGAATTCAAAGACATCATAACTCTGACTGAGTTCAAGTTAGCTAAAATTTATTAGGTTATTTTGCAAACTAAACAAAATACAGTTGTACAAGAAATAATTCTTTCTCCTATAATACTATATGTAATGGTTAAAGTTTCAGGCTAGAAAGTGGGAGACTGTGTTAATTCCATTTTAGGAACAAAGCCAGCTAGGTGACCTTAGGCCAGTCACTCTTTCTCAGCCCAAGGAAAGAGGCAGTGGCAACCTATTCCAAAAAACCTTGCCAAAAAAACTGCAGGGACTTGTCTCCACGAATATGGCTGAATAGAAAAAAAAAAAGATTCCCTTACATTCTTTGAATGACCTAAAACCTATATGACCCTGAACCCATGAATTTTCCTTATTATGGATGAAAGCATCTTGATGATACAACAAATAATCATCATACAGATGCATATCAAGCATGCCTAAGTTATGAAATTCCATTCAGTTCAATAAAAGACTAAGCAACGTTCACAAAGAAGAGAATTTCAATATATTACCTTATCATTTTTATCATAGTATCTTGTAGCTTTCACTTTTTTCCAGCAGCTTAAATGAAATTCTACTATACACCGTTTACAGCAGGCAATACGTATAAAACCCTGAAATTTGGAGAAAAATATTAACCCTGCAAAAATATGGCAAAGCACAAATAAATAGTACTAGAAAAGTAATATGTTTTGCAAAAATGTCTAAACAAAGAGACAACATAGTTAAAATATAATACTTACCTTGAAATCCGGATCATTAAAATATATTTTGACTTTATGTGCTTGGCATTGCTGGTAACGACATACTGCATCTGGTTTTGGGGGAAACTTACATTCTGTAATACAATCTTCCAATACAGCCTATGACCCAAAAAAATCAAAATTAAATACTGTCACTTGTTCACTGGAGATTATATATTGTTAAGCACTGCTAAGCTTAAGAACAATTTTGAAAGACTATATTTAAGGCAAAAGAACAACATCTATGTACATCACACTTAAAAGTCCAAAAATATATTTGTTAAATACACAGTACCATAAAAATAACACATTAAGTGAAAGATTGAATATTTTAATTTCACTTTTCAGTATAGAGACCTTTTTTCACCAATTAGTGAAATCAGTATGTCTGAATTTTTCTACTAGTAATTGTACTGCCAGTTAAGATTGACTCAAGGCTTTCAGCTGTATTAAAACAAGGCAAGATGCCTTCTGTACTAAAAACAGTACCACAATGTTTTAAGAAGCATTTTCTCAGTGAAGTTATCAACTAAATCAAGTTAAAGACATTTAAAACATCATTTTTTAAAATAATTGTCAACATAGCCATCCTATTCCTAAGCTAATAAGTGCTAATTTATTGTGCATAGGAAATATTTTACAATATGTAGGAATTCCCTCTGACCCTAATTTAAAATGCTGGGGTTTTTTTTACTATTAACCAACTAAATGATTTGGGTTTATTTGAAAGACAAATATGCCCAGAGAAGATTATCAGAATGCTGTTAGATAACAAAGACAAGACAGAACTACTCATTTGACACAGGCTTCTTCAATAAGAAGGAAAGACTCTGCCAGCCTATGAAGAACAATATGAAGCATGATTAAAGAATGAGATTGATAGCATCATGGTCAGGGAATATCTATGGCCCTTGAAAAGTCTTAAATCTTCAGAGCCAGAGGCAATGCCTTGTACAGTTCTTTTTAAAAAAAATATTTTTATTGAGGACTTTAACAATACTAAAAGATAATACAATCTGAACTCAGAAAGAAAAAAGAAATAGCCAGTTTGCTCTAGTACAGGAGTAGGCAACCTTGGCTCTTTTATAACTCATGGACTTCAACTCCCAGAATTCCTGAGCCAGCATGGGCTCAGCTTGGAAACCTCTCCTTTTCCCCTCAGCATGGCTGACTCAGGAATTCTGGGAGTTGAAGTCCATGAGTCATAAAAGAGCCAAGGTTGCCTACCCCTGCTCTAGTGGCTAAGGCACCAGGCTAGAAAATGGGAGACTGTGAGTTCTTTAGCCAGGAAAGCCAGCTGATGATCTTGGGCCAGTCACTCTCTCTCAGCCCAACTCACCTCATAGGGTTGTGGGGAAAATTGGAGGAGGAAGTATTTATTAAGTTTGCTGTCTTGAATTGCTTATGAAAATAATAAAGCTGGGATATAAATAAAACACAAATACAAAGAGCAAAAAGAAAAAAGAAAAAAAGATAAAAGAAACAGAAATATTTAAAATAACTTCTTACAATAACTACAAGCACATGTAATATTTTCCCCACCATCTCTAACATTATGTACATAATTCACTTGTTCCCATAACCTCACCATCTGTTTGCAAATTCAAAAATCATTATCATTTATGACCAAGTACTTCTAAAAAATCCATGTTTCCAGAATTTTGTAGACATACAATCCTGAATAAGCAAGCCAAGTTATTATAATGTGAGTCTCATATAAATAAAGTAATGCCATTTTTTCCCTAGAGCAGGGGTGTCAAACTGGCAATGTCATGTGATGTGTCACGACGTATCGCGACTTTTCCATTGCTGGCAATGGGCTGGGCGTGGTTTCGCCATGATGCATCTGGCCCACGGGCTGGCAGTTTGACACCCCTGCCTTAGAGGGAAATTCAGGGGAGAAATTTGGGATAAGTCATTGGGGGAACTGAAAGAAGAAACAGCACAGGAAACTGAGTTTTATCCAAATGTTTGTCTTGTGGAAACCACCTGCTTGTGCAGATACAGATACTGGAAGGTGCAGCTTCAGTAACCATTCTTTACACTTTCACTCCTGAGGGAGCAGTCTCCACTCTACCCACCCTATTATCTCTTCTCCATCTGCAGTGACAATTCCTTATCAGCATCAACACCAAGGTATCATTGTTGCTGTTTGTTTGATTAATGTTACCTAGACAGCATCAGTCTACCAACCACACAAATAATTCAGCAGTGCATTGCCTATATTTAGGCACAATTTTTGCAAGCTTATTTTGACAAAAAGCGGAAGAGGAAGAAGACATTTTTAAGAACACGTGTGAACTCTGCAGACTCAGCAACTGAAGCAATAGAAGTAATACAAATCCTTTTGAAAGGTAAAAACAATTTCTAAAGGTCTTGCCTCCTGAAATGGATGGCTAAAATCATCCATGCCTCCACCAAAAATGAATAACAGCTCTTCTGTTCATCTGCAATTGTCATAATGAGAAATATATTCTGGAGAGGCACCATGTAAGATGGCTTATGGAAATAAAAGTTCAATAAAAAGTACAAAACAACATTATGACTTACTTGTAATGTTTCTGATCTTGTTTCTTTGATAACTACTGAAGTTGTAGGCCATGTCAGTACTCCAGGTACAATCTTAAGATTAACCATAGTTTTTGATTTCATGAATTGGTCTAGAGCCTCAGAAAATCTACATACACATGAAGAGACTCATAGTTTATACAATTATAAAAAAAAATTACATGTCACTATTTTTCTCCCTATCCTCTTAACAGTTATTAATGTATATATATTTAACCATAATTTAATCCTTTTTGTGAGTTTGCACAATACTCTGGATGCATAAGTTTACAAGGTAGGCTATGTTCACTTAACTTCCTAGCTACCGCATATGCCGGCGTATAAGGCGACTTCCGCGAGCGTTGAAATCGGCGCCAAAGACGGGGGCCGTCTTATACGCCGAGTCGTCTTATACGCCGGAAATACTGGTAGTTTCCAGCGTATAAGACAACGTTCTAGGAATGCGGCTCGGCAATAAAGACTGGGGTCGTCTTATACGCCGGCATATACGGTAAATTGTAATTGGCTGGATTGTGATTTAGTTTATAGTATAAATTCAGAAAAATTATTCATAAAGCAATTAAAAGGAAGAAAATTAAAGCAAATAGATTCCACTTCCCTTGAAAATCAAAGATTCAGTGCAATCTAAACATACTTTTCCAGTCCTTTTATAGGATAGGCTTCCGGAATGTGATAACTGTTACAGTACATATAGAAAGACTGCACACCTGTTAAAATGTCAGGATTTGGGGAATAAACACTTATGCAACCATGTTATTCTAAGTTTTTTATTTTTCCCCCTAAATAATTTCAGTTTGTTTTTCAGTTGAATTGTACTTCTTATACGGTATATTAAAGGTGGAAAAAATTCTGAAGTTATTTATATATCTATATCCACTGTACTGCTAAGCTGCCAGCTCTCTGGGTAATCCTTTTTGCAGTGACAAGAGATAATGGATTAATTCTCCTGTTCCCAAGTTTTTGTTAGTTGTCAAGAAGATAGTACATCCTTTCCTTGGAGAGAAAAACAGCAATGAAGAACAAAATGTATCAGATCAAATCAACAGCAAGACTGGATTTAGACTTGCTTTTTGCCAGGAAATCCCAAGTACTCCCCATTCCCTTTTAATTTTTATGTATACAGTGAACTTGACTCTTCCTAGAGGCTAAGAGACAGAAAACAATTGGAGGAGGGAGGAGTGCCTTGAGTGGGCTATGAATTTGTTAAATAAAAATAAATGATAACAAATGCTTATTAATCGATTTCTGTATATGAATAAGTTCCAACCGATTATACCACTATCATGGTACTACTCACCTATTCTGTCTCAAATATACTTTTCCAATTCCATAATGTGCCAAGCAGTTGAATCTCACTTTTTGATATTGCTCAATTATTTTATCAAAATGATATTTGGCTTTGCTTAGTTCCTGTGAAAGAAATGAAAGAGATCAAAAGCACTGTGTAAACATTCAGATACACAAATGCCAGTTACTGTACAATTAATAAATACAGAATGAATGATGCATATGTTTTGTTATTTTCATTCTACTAATTAGCACCAATAGACAAATTCTGCTTTTGAAAGCATCTTATCTTAGCAGAATAAATGTATGACAAATAATAGCAGTAAAAATAGTTTTAGATCAGTTCTGTTATGTATAGAGATTCCCCTGATGCACATTAAGCTGCTCTAGGAGAATATAATAGAGTTTGAAAGCTTTCAAACATCTTTCCATTATAAAACAAGAAGCAACTGATGAAGATTGTATTATACGAACAACCATTATCAATAAAATAATGCAGCACTTTTTTCTCATATGTTCAACCTGAATTACTTTAAATGATGATATATCGTAAGAAATATAAGTATAGTCAAATGTCATGCTAAGAATTATTATCTTCCTTCATACTTTTTTTTCTAAGCAATATTTCAGTTTTGGTAAAAATAGCTGTAGCAAATTTGATGTAAGGAAAAAGATGAAAAAGTAAAGAGCTGACCTGAAAAAGCCTTACTCAAACTAATTTCATGCCCATTTAAAGCATCTTAAATTCATACTTTCCTTTGTTAGGTAGGTTATAAAAAACATAGTAGCTTGAAGCCTTACCTCAGGCTGCCCTATTCCAAGGAGAGCATTGGCATATCCATACATGATCACAACATAATCAACAAGAGCAAGGTTCAGACTCTGCAATGATTGAAAAAAAAACAAACTAGAAGATGTGGAAATGTTTGTTGTTAACATATTCTAGCAGAAATACAGGTTTCATCATACACAATACTGAAGCATAATACAACTCTTTGCCTTTTGCTATTTCTCCTTAGCTTAGAATGAGATACTAGCTTAGTCATGATAGGGAGATTAAATCCACCCAAGAAGTGAATTCAGAGTTAAATGTCTGGAGATTTAAAGCCAAATGGTAGTATGCACTCTCACATTCAATTAAAAAATAGTTACTTGCTCCTGCAATTAGCTACTTGCTCCCGTAATTTTTAGTCTATGGATTGACTACCTAACCTACTGAAAAAAAAAAACTCTTTGAGAACTATACAGCATAGCTCTTATGCAGTATCATTTGTAGAGAGCATATATTCATAAAAGCACATAAACGTATTAAGTTTGTTTGACAAAAGGTCAAAACAAGAAGATCCAGGCACTCTGCTAAATATATCTAAATACATTAATTGTCAATAACTACCAGAAAGGAACAAATTCAAACAGCTGAGAAATATCACATACAGATACTAATTACTCCTAAAGGAACCACACATATGTGAGTGGAACACACTCTAACCATTTTTGAATAAAATTACCTGTTCATTGACAGAATTTTTTTAACCAGTATCTGATTATATTTTCTGGCATCAACATTTAATATAAGAAGTCATAAGCTTCTTTATAAACATATTGCTTTAATAGCATTTTGGGAAGAATATACATAGCATATTTCATTAAGAAGTTAACCTTACTGTAAGCAGATTATAGAATCATTTCTGTTACCTGTAGTTGAGACGGATCCAGCATATTTAAAGTTAGCGCAAATGATTGTTCAGCACTGTGAAAACATTGATCCATTAAAGATGTGGATCCATTTTTCATATATGTCTTCAACATTTCTAATGAAAGTATTACATCCCCCTACAAAATCCAAAACAAGGATAGTTGTTTTTATTGTATCAAAAATTCTTTGTAGTCTGATTAAGAAAAATCCTCTAGGAAACAAACTATATCCCTTCAGCAGAATTTCAACTGCATTAGAGTTATACCACATGAACAATAAGAAAGAATGGAAACTGTAGTTTCAGACATTGACCACTCTTGCCCTAAATGTTGCATCACCAGTGATGTAGCACATACAACACCTATACATAGCTTCACTGACTGCCCCAAATGAAATAAATAAATAAATAAATAAATAAAATCACTAAAATCTCATAAACTAATCAAATGCTTGCTAAAGGAGAGCAGGCAGCTTCCCTCTGTATACGGAAGATAACTCCTGCGGTGGGCTGCAGAAATGAAGCTCAATTCTTCAGGATCCAAGCTGTGTTTCTGCAGCCCTTTGGAGGAGTTCCCCTCCCCTTTATGCACAGAAAGGAACATGTGTTGGGCTTGAAACAAACAGGGACCTTGGTGAGTCCCCCTTCGTTTCTCCAGCTCAGCACATGACTTCCTCTCCCCTCCATGCATGGAGTGGAACTCATGAAGATCCCAACTTCATTTTTCCAGCCCAGCAGAGTTCTTTTCCCCTCCATACCTGGGAGGGAACTCAAAAAGAGCCTGCTTTGTTTCTGCAGACTGAAGAAAGTTTTCCATCCCCATCTTCCAATGCATGGAGAAGAGAGGAAATCCTTTGGCAGGCAGCAGAAGCTTGCAATCTTCCTTGCCGCATTCACCATTAACTTTCTGGGGAAGCCGACAGAGAAGAATGCAAATGGCGATGGCATAATCATGGGGTGCTTGGCCATCAGTCATAAATGCAAGCAGGTTACAAGGACCCAGACTACAATCACATGACCATGAGGCAATGTTTTACAATGGTCAGAAGCACCTTTCTGGGTTATCATAACTTCAAATAAACAACTGGTTATAGTCAAGGACTACCTGTAAAACCCTAGGGTAGTAAAGCTGACATCAGATTTTCCTGGCTTTCAAAAAAGATGAACCCCCCCCCCCACCACCACTTTCTATATAATATTTTTATACACTACTGTAGCTGATTAAGATTATCATACAATTCTGTGCATATCTTTCATCAATTTAATAATCATATAGTCTATCCAGCAAGTTTTTCATATTCAGTAATTCACATGCTTGCTATTATATTTCCAACATTTAAAAAATAATGTATTATTTAGTTTTTCTGTTACCTGTTGCACATTTCCACAATGAAAGTTATATTTATCTACAACTTTTTTAGAATCAGTTTTCAGTTGTTCTCTGCAATTAAAACAATTTAAGAATTATATTCTTGGTTAAGAACTTGATTTTCATTCTCTAAATCTCTGAAAAATCTATTTTACAGACTATTTATTGCATATTTCTCTCCTGGGATTTGAAAGAGATAGGAAAAGTGATGTTGAAGAGAAAGAATGCTGAAATACATTTCTTAAAATTAAAGCATCTGGATATCAAATGAGGGATTTGGGAAATATATTAATGATATATGAAAGATGGAATATTTAATTCCATAATTTACAGTTAACGATAATAAAACTTTTTTTTCTTAATTGACAATATATAACTACTGGGAAACTCTAATAATAATTTATTTATTTTAGAGTGTAAAGAAAGAAAAAACTGTGGATCAGTCAATTAGTTCTAGCAATGAAATAACGTCTTAAGGACACCCTAAAATTGCATTTAATTCTTCAGTGAACTCATTCTCACTTGCTTACTTCAAGCATATTGAGGAGAAGCCAAGCATTATTATCTTTACTTCTTAAAGAAAAGCCCTTAGGTGTACAGGTATATTGGGGTATATTGTGTTAATAATTCTAGATATAAACATGTCACAGTAATTGATTCTGTATTTGTGTTTTTATTAAAAGATGCCAGAGAGACACTTTTACTTGAGATAATTGCCTATCGTACAAAAGTTTGAAGATGCACTTCAAAAATATAAATGAGCCGAGGTGGCGCAGCAGTTAGAGTGCAGTACTGCAGGCCACTTTAGCTGACTGTGTTCAGCAGGTCAGCGGTTCAAATCTCAGCGGCTCAAGGTTGACTCAGCCTTCCATCCTTCCGGGGTAGGTAAAATGAGGACCCAGATTGTTGGGGGCAATGTAAATATATATATATACATTGCTTACTGGTGTACACCGTTTAGAGAGTGCTTGCACTTAAAGCGGTATATACGTCTCATAAATAAATAAATAAATAAATGTATCTGCAAATCTCTAAAGTAGTTAACTTATTGATTTAATATTAATGTAGACATTTCTATGTGTGAACTTTCATTCCCTTTATTTGAATAACTTTTACATACTCGTAGCTTGGCTTCTTTTTTTAAAAAAAAGGATAAGCTAGTTTAATAAACAAATTAAAATAAAGTTCTATGTGCCATCAGAGCAGTGTTGCTGCATCTGCTCTCACTACATAATACAAAAAGAACATTTACTTCATCTTTTCAGAATCATCCAATTGGCTTCTTTGCTTTTGTGGATTTTCACTTACTTCTGTTATAATAGGAGAAAGAAATGCACATTGTTACTTACTTTAAAAAGAATTGCGTACTTAGGATCACATTTACAACTATTATTCCTAAGAATATAAGAAGCAATATGGAAATAAATGTGTAAAGAAACTAACTAGATACACAAAATAATCTAATCACACGGGCAACTAGAAATCTCAATGCTTAGAAACATGAATATAATTGCTTTAAACACAGTATTTAACCCTGATCATACACATTTAGACATACAACCTTACATCAACTGTTTAAAATCTTTCAATTTTACTAGTTATCTTATTACAAGAGCCTCTCAATATAAGGACATATGACTTTAAAAATGTATTAACTTACCTGCTGTAAAAACTGATAAATGATCTATGTTTTCTCTAGTTTTTGCATTTCCGATCATCTGATAATAAAAAAATGTGATTTTGTATATTATGTACCAAACACATCCAGGCTAAAAGAATTTAATCTAAGTATGCCAAATATTTTAATACAGGTAGGCCTCGACTTACAACAGTTCATTTAGTGACCGTTCAAAATTACAATGGCACTGAAAAAAGTGGACTCATAACTGTTTTCCACGCAACTATTGCGGCATCTCCATGGTCATGGGATCAAAATTCAGATGCATGGCAACTAATTCATATTTATGACAGTTGCAGTGTCCCAGGGTCATGTGATCATCTTTTGCAACCTTCTTATAAGCAAAGTCAATGGGGAAGCCAGATTCACTTAACAATTGTGTTACTGATTTGACAGCCACAGTGATTCACTTAATAACTGGCAAGAAAGTTCGTAAAATGGAGCAAAATTCACTTAACAAATGTTTTTCTTACCAACTGAAATTTTAGGCTCTATTGTGATCATAAATCAAGGACTGCCTTTATTTTTGTTTGTTAATTATCTTTGGAAGACATCTCTCAGAACTAAGATGATCTCCTGATCTGCATTTTAAGCTTCCTAGATAGGATAAAATAATAAAAGTCTTCCTCTTATTACTGTAATGAATACTGTCCCTAGGATGGAAATACAATGTCACTCCTTGCTATGTCTGGATGTAAAGGGAGGGGCAGCAAATAAGAGTTGTTGGATATGCTTTTATGGATTCTGGTTTTATTTGAAGAATAGTCAGGAAAATAGTTTTGCTCGGAATCAGAAATGTATATATAGTATATTTACTATATCTATAGCATCTTGGTGTTTGGGATTGCAAAAAAAAAAAAAAAGATACATACTGATGGAAGACAAGCCTTCTACCTACAATGAACCAAAGCCACATTCCCAGTTATAGAAAAAAAAAAAAAAAAAGACTGAGCGGAATATGTTGCAAAAATGTCCAGAGTTTGGTAGTCTTAACCAAACTAAATAGCAATCTGACTCACAGAGGAAGCATCCCTTCACACTGGAAAAGTCACTGTTGATTATTTTTTAAAAAAATTCTAATGTCTTCCGTCTCTCTCCTTAAACTTTAACTGAGGCAAGACTGGTATGGCTCTGCTACAAAACATGTCTTCAGATAAAGGGAAGGGGAAAAGAATACAGCCGGAGACATCAAAAGACATCAAATGACAGTTTTGGAAGGTAAAAGCCCCTATAACACCCATCCCCACAGCCAGGTCACATCCCAGCCACCTTTGATCCATTGGCAACTTCAAAATAAAGATACTAGAAGCCACTTAAACTTTTTTTCATTTATATTCCGTTTTTGGCATTTATACCTCACTGGCTCCATCAAAGAAACAGAATTCCCCTCAACATAAGGAAAAATCACAATTCCACACAAGACTCCCTCATAATAAATTTACACCTAGGGAGGCATCTACACATCTAAGGGCAATCCTCCTTCCCCTGAACCTCACATATCCTTAGGGCAACATCCTAATATATATATCCTCATGATCCTCCCAGAGCAGGAGCACCTCAATCTGCACATCTCAACAAGGAAGCCAATTATTATAAAATATATCTCCACATAATATATATCTCTAACAAGTCTATCTTTTCAAGAACTGGTTTCTGTATTCCCTCTCCAAGCAGCAGTCTTCACTTCATTCTTATCTCCCTATCTTCCAGCTCAGGAACTCTTTTGTTTTCAACAACAGTAATCCTGTTTCTGAAAATTCTAGCAGGACTAGAGTCTGTGATTCCATTCTGACTTTGACAGACCTCAGAAGATCATAACACTCCTGCTGACAGCAACTCAGACAGAAGATCAACCAATCAGTTTTAAGCAGAGAGGTTTAATGAAGATCCAGATTCAGAGACCTGAAGTTTGAGGATCTGGGAGGCTAGTCAAAAGATAGAAGAACAGATTCTGCAGCTATTGTTTGACGAGTGGGTGGAAGTTCAGTGGGGCTTTTTTATTGTGCTTATTCTCTGTGGAAAACAACCTACCAAAAACGCAACTCATTATTTACTTCTATTTCCTCAGACATCATTTCTTGCTTTCCTTGAATTTGTTGCCTGGGAGTTGGTCTATGAGAGCAATCTATCTTCAAAAATACACAAAAGGGTTTTTTCAAAGCTTGCTTTATTTTAGTTAGCTGCAATAGGGCCTGAGCTTGACCCACAGCAGATTTACAGCCATCTAATTTGCTTCCTGGCAGCCAGCCACACCAGCACAGGAAAAAAAAAAGTCCAGAAATGAAGAAAGGAAGGACTAATAAAAACAGTGGGGTAAAACAAATTTCTAAGGTACTATAATAGAATGAGAAACAAAAAGGGAGAGAAGAGATTATAAAAATAAAGAATAATACTTGAGATAAATTGCCTGCTCTAAGCAAATAAATTGGAAAGAATAGCAGAAACCTCACTGATACTTGATTCCTATCTTCCAAGGAAATGTAAAAATTAATTCACCCTTTGATGCTACATGAGCTGGAAGGAAGCACATGAGATATTTCAGATATTTCTGGATATTAAAGTCCATATAGTGTAAATGTGACCTCTCAGTCATCTGACCTCGATAATACAGGAAATTTTAATTCTTCACTAGGCACAGTGGGACATAGGGAATATGGAAAGCTCCCCCAAAACAAAGAAAATAAAATATTAAGCTTCATAACAAATTTTAATGCTCTAGGAGGTATGAGGACAGAAGAAAAAGACAATATTCCAGAGACCTGCAAAGATTCTACTGACATTAGAAATAAAAGAGTCCATTCTCACAAAGGTAAAGTCTTGGAAAGAAGTACAAAGTTCTGGGAGATTGATGGTTACTAACTGTAAAATCCTTTTTGATTGCAATGATGATAAGAAATAAATACTTCAAGAATAGAAGTTGAGAAAACAGGTTCCAGATATTCATATAGCCTAGCAATTACTACCTCAAGAAAAATATGTAGGCTCTTCCATTCAATTCTATGTTCTACAAGTTAGCTAAAAACACCTCTCTTCTAGGAGCAATTTGTCAGTAGGATGAAATCAAATTAAACACTAATTGATGAGATAAGGGCTAATGATACTGACAAGATTTATCTGTGCAAATATTCAATTATAGTTTTATCTTCTACCAATATGGCAAAGAAGAAAATACCTGTTTAATACAAAGTGACTTACACATCTTTCCTATGGCACCAATAATGAGTAATAATGATCTCATAAATTATTTAAATGTGGAACATTCTAGACAAAATATTAGTTCTGCTTATTGAACCAGTGTTGACTACAGCTATATATGACGCCTACTTAGTGAAGTATCTAATAGCATAAAATAGGGATTAAAGAATGAGATCCTGCTACAGTAGATGCAAAGTCCCACAGCTAAGAGAGTTGAGAATTCTGAACAATTGTGTACAAAATGGCCAATATAAGTAGGATCACTATGGCTGGATCAGAGTTGATTTTCTTTAGCACCCTGGAAAAACATTAAAGGGCCCCCTGAGTTAAAGGAAAACTATCCACTCTCTGCTGTCACAAGCTGTGAACACTACAAGTTAAGTCTACTTTTTTTTTAAAGAGACAAACATGATCTCCAAAATTCTAGTATTCCCAGACTCGATCCAGTGCAGACAAAACCAGATTGTACATGCAAAGTTCCATGATCAATAATGAATTGATTTTGCTATCCTACCCAAAGTAGGAGTGACATTTTTTTTGTATTAACTTTTACTTCGTCTTAGTAGAAAATGTGTATGTTCACTTCTAGCCCACAAGGCATATGAAATTTTGACCTTTGTAGAACACAAGATTAGAATGTGTTGTTCACTATCTATATCAGTGATGGCGAACTGTTTACAGACCAAGTGCCCCAAAACCGCCTCGCCCCTGCCCCGTCCCCGTGTCTCCTGCCCGCAGGGCCACCCACCATCTCCACGGCCCACCACAGCAGATCGCCCAGGCGGCCCAGCAGCGTCATGGTGGCCGTGCCCTCTGTCCGCGCCCTGCAGCATCATCTGTATGTGATGGGGCGTGAAGACGGAGTCTTTCCCATGTTCTTGGCTGTGCTGCTCTGCACAGGCTGTGCCCGGGGCAACCCTCCTCCGGGGGGGATGCTGGTGAGGAGGGGGCCACGGGGGCGGCGGGGTTGGGGCAATGGCATGCGTGCCCACAGAGAGGGCTCTGAGTGCCGCC
This sequence comes from Crotalus tigris, assembly GCF_016545835.1. Lineage (NCBI taxonomy): Eukaryota > Metazoa > Chordata > Lepidosauria > Squamata > Viperidae > Crotalus > Crotalus tigris. The sequence goes on from NW_024096505.1 coordinate 4,553,473, forward strand.
TCTGGCACTGTGCCATAGGTTCGCCACCACTGATGTATATGAATTTGAAAATGAATTAGAAGCCACTGGTGCAATGAAAAAAACTGAAATCAGGATAGCATCAATCCCAGAATCCAGGTAAAGTTCATGAGACACTTCCAATAATTTTTGAACTGGCAAACAGCTTTCTAAATCTTTAGAACTGTTTCTGGGTAACTAAAGTTATTTTTAAATGTCCAGGCAGGGCTCTAAATATACTGTCAGGCGGTTGATAAGATGCCCATAAACACTGATAGTCTCGACCATTCTGGCTATTTCAAATGATCATATTTTTTTTCAAATGTTCTTGGTTTTGAAACCATAGCAAAGGGTAAGGATCTAAACTGAAAATGACTGCCCTGGTAAGAAAAACAGACATATTTTTCTGTGTAACAGTTACAGAATATAGTCCTTTGACACATTTATAATTGGATGCTCTCCATGATTAGCTGAACTGAACATATTTGTTCACAAACTTGTAGTCTGTAATGGCCTTCTAGATTTCTCCTTATCTTTGAAAGATAAAAATGAAATAAATTCCTCAGAATATTTGCCTAGCATAGTTTCGTAAGTTTCATTTGTAACACATAAGATTTTAAAGATTCTGTTATTCCAACGTAGTCCAACAAAAAGCATTCCTGAAATCCCTGCAATACCTCTATTTTGACCTTGCCTACCTCAAAGGGCTGAAATCATTCCCAGAAGCCTAAGTTTCTCTGTTTCATTTTATATTAGACAAATTCAAGGTGGGTTTCTTTTTCCTGCTTTCTTATTTCTCATGAACAAGTAATCTTTTCGTGGAGTCCTCCTTTTGCAGCCCAGTCACTCCTTCTCTATTCTCAAAATCAGCTTTACATTCTTTCACTAATAACTTACATTTGTTTGCTTTTGCTGGCAAGGATGGTGATGAGAATCACATAGTTTTTTGTTTTCGTTGTGAGATTTCTTCGATTCTTGGTTACCAACTGACACATACTCTGGCGAACTAATGGAATTAATCAAGCACAAATACACAAATAAAAATAAATGATCGTATATTGTTAAGACAATTATCATTTTAATCATCTATACGGTGTGTTACCACCCTGAAGTACAGTATAACTAATTTTTGTTAATAAAGTAAATATACTCTAACAGAGGAGTAAGCGATTTGGGGGGGGGGTGTTGACCGAGTTCCATGTTAATAAAATCCTTGATAAATATTTACTAAAATGGGGTGAGCTGAGAAATTTTAAAACATGCAAATATTGATAGAAACATAATGGGGAAGGGATATATATGGAGTATGCAACTAAAGAAAAAAATGGACATATGCATTCATTCTGCTGACTTTGTTATACAGAAATGAGAACTGACTATACCAGGAGAAAAATAAATTAATCACATACAACAGTAAGATATTACTTAAGAAGTATCTATCTGTATGTTAAAGAAAGGATAAAGAATGATTGCATGCTGAGAGACATTATGAAATAAATAATGTATGGGGGACTATTGATTATTTATATCCCACCTTTATTATTTTTTACAAATAACTCAATGTGGTGAGCACACACAATACTCCTTCCTCCTCCTATTTATCCTACAAAAACCCTGGGAAGTGGGTCAGGCTGAGAGTGATTGGCCCAAGATCACCAAGCTGGTTTTCACAGCTAAGGTGGGACTAGAACTCACAATCTCCTGCTTTCTAGCCTGGTACCTTAACCACTAGGACAAAGTGGCTCTCGTATATAGATATAAATTACAGAACAAATATATGAAGGATAGGTGAATGGATCAAGAGGAAAAGGAAGACAGGAAAAATCATGAGAGCGAAGTTCATGACATCTTCCAAAAAAACAATAGATAAGGTTAAAGAACAAAGGCAATTTATCAATTGGTTTATAGACCTAATGGAAGCAAGGATGGTTCTCAAGAACAGAAAAGTCTGGATATAGTAAACAGTGTGGGTATAATAGTAGATTTATATTCCCTTTCTCTTATCTCTTCCCTTTAATTATTTTTGTCCACTACTTCTTATTCTTTTTTGACCATTGGTAAATATCGTTTACCCAAAGGGAACAATACAAAGAATATATATGTACACAAGTAGGTAAGTATGGGTATGTGTGTGTGTTTTTAACACAAAAGCTGACCTTGAATAAAATCTGTAACAGTTGACATTTACTGAGTAAAAATTAATAATTTCCATTTATTAAATTTGCCACCCATCTCATTTCAAACAACTCTAACAGTTATTATTAGATTCTCATTTACTTAGAAATGAATTTTTAATTAAACTTACTTTTTCTGCAACAGTTGTTTCTTTAGTCTGTATTTATTTTGCTTTATACCTAAATGCATTTAAAAAATTGAGTAACTTATATCATACAGAACACATAATTATAAATTTTACTGTATTAATTTTATTTTCATTCAATATATAACATTTATTTTACAAATTGCATTAATAAAAATAAATACTTTAAACACAGAAATAGTTACCTCTAGCTTTTTCCATTTGATTTTTAAGCTTCTCATGTTGCTCAATAAGACCCTTCATTCCTTCAGGATTATCGCTGCACAGATCCTGACCTCTCTCATTGGCTTCTAATGCCTTTCTATGCTCACCCAAGAATGATAAAGCATCACAAAATCGATAATGTCCCTACAAAATGTGACGAGGAAAATGCTTAATATCATTTTAAAATAGAAGGGTTTGCCAAACATTTACATTTCTTAATTTGCTAGCTACTTCGTATTGCAACCCAATCCTGTTGCTGAGCATGCTAAGATATTATGTTCAATATTGTACACAGACATAACTTTGCATTAGACTGCAAACTAAATGTAACACTATTTCATTTACCCAGTTGCTATTCTAATAAAAATATCCAAGTATGTAAACAAAGGATTTGGGCTATATCAACTGCAATTTTATAATTGTATTGACTTTAGAGTGAGCTATAGAATACATATCTACTATGACATTTTGTCATCTTTGCAATTGGACTATTCAAGAATCAGTATATTAATATTCAAATTATAATTGCTTTATATGCTTCTTTCTCAGGACCTTTATTTTTAAAAAATCTGCAGATAAACAGTTTTAACAATATTATTAATACTTGCCTTGCCATTTCCAACCATCAGGGAACATAATTGCATTTAATATTTTATTTTGCATGTCCCCATAATGCTAGAAATGGATTGCTCTCAGAACCCATAATTTCCAGAATTGCCAAGATTAAATACAATGGGAACTTCATCAGTTTTCTGTTCATATAAATGATTAAAAAATTTTCATGTATAATCTCAAATTTGAATCATAGCAAAACAAATTTATAAAATAAGTGCAACTAACCTTAGGCCAACAGGGCTTCAAAATAATGGCCCTCTTCCCATCACACAAGGCCTTCCTAAAACAAAAATACATTTGACATAAATTATTTAGTAAAATGCTTTCATTCAAATTGAAAAGCTTTTCAAACAAGATTTTAATAAACCTGAGAAAAAATTATCACTTATAAATTTCCATTTTGAGAACAGCAAAAGCCCTCTTCATGACAGTAATAGTTTTCTGTTCTTCTGGAATACTCTAACTTCACTAAGAGACAGGCTGGTTCTGTCTTCTAAGACCAACCTTGGAGGAACTAAAAGGATTCATTCCTCTCATAACACAAAAACTTTGGGGGGAAAAGATCTCTAAGTTTCATTTTTTTCTTTTATTGTGAATCTCAGTTCTGCTAGAATTTTTCAGAACGTATCAGAAACACAAATAAATTAATGGAAAACCAAATTCATATCAATTAAAATTTTATTTTAGTGCAGTTTATTATGTCATGAATTAAAGAAAAACAATTTAAGAATATATGCTATTTAAGAATAGCCTAGGCCCGCCTTCCCTGGGTCTCCCAAAGCCTCTCCCATCCCAAGACATCCCATGCTCTGCTTCCCACCCCTTGGGGTTCCCAAAAGGCCTACTTCCCACCCCCTTCTCCCCCATTCCCCCACCACCCATTGTTCACTTATCTTTTCAAAGATCTCAAGAGCTTTGGACTTTGTGTTGTGGGAAGACAGGCCACTCCATCCCACAAAGTCCCTTGGCCATGTGGTTTTGTCCTGGAAGCAGCTGCTATTTTCAGAGCAGCTGCAGGAAATTGTGCCGCTCCAAAATAGCAGCTGCTTCTGGGATGTAGCCACATGGCCCAGGGACAAAGCGGTTCAGAGCTTTCCATAGTGCTATGCACACTATGTTAGGGAAGCAGAGGAAGCATCCCAGAAGTGACCATTTTGGCACAGCCATGAGGAATTGACTACTCTGAAAATGGTGGCCGCTTCTAAGATGCAGCCATACGGCCTAGGGATACTGCTGGACAGAGTAGCCTATCCCCCCTCTCCAACATGTGGTGTGCAGCCCCAGAGATCTTCAAAAGGTGTGAGATGGATGATGGGTGGTGGGGAAAAGGATGTGGGACCCAGCTGTTTGGGAAACAGGCTTAATGCCTGAGGGGACTGGTGGGGGGGGCTGGTCCAAGGGCTGCAGAGATCCAGTGGGATGGGATGGGGGGATAGCTGGGGGGGGTCACTGAAGATCCTACAGTTGTAAAGATGAATGTTGTAACGTTGAACATTACTAAGTGACTGGTTATAGGTCAAGGAGTTTGGGAAGGTTATATGTTCCTGTTCCTTCTCATTTTTTCAAAATTTTCTTTAGTCATCCAGATAGACAAGAAGCAATCTTTACCAGCAAAATATAGAAAAACAGCACAATTCTCCAGGACATCAATACAATATGACATCAATAAAATTTACTTCTTTTTTCCCCCAAGCTGCCTTTACTAATAGATATGTTTAATCTTGCAGTGTCTGGTGAATGAGTACACTGAGGTCTGCACAATATTTTAGTTATCAAATTTCATGAAATATCACGAGTGCAAAACTGTGGTTTCAAATAAGAAATGAGGCCTTTCAAGCATTTTGACTTTGAAACAATGTTTTATTAATAGCGATCAGCAAGACTGTGAAAAGAAATAACTAGCAAAAGCTCTTTTGGCTTTGCTTTCTCTGTGGGAAATATGTCTTGGATTTCCTTAGCAATCATTTAGTTGTTAGCAAAATCAGTTCCACCTTGCTGAGAACTGGATTTTGGCAAAGTCTGACACAATGGGAGTAACATGCACTCATTGTTCTTGTACTGGTAGGTACTCTTTGTACTTAATTGCTAATATACTGTGCTCTGGATAATGGTAATTGCAGTGTTGCATGCTGTTCGTTCTGGGACAAATGTTACATGACAAAAACTTGCCACAACCCTTTACTTTGCCTGAAACTTTTTACTTTGCCTGGATAAGGAAAGAAAAAATAGAGCAAGTAACTTAAAGAACACTGTCACCTAGTTCTTTTCTCATCTCTGACTCTGCCAAGTCTCAGATAAACTGGCTTAGTTTTTATTCTCCTTCATTGAAGGCTGAAGGTCATAATGTTCTGCATTGCCTTTCTTGTAAAACAAAGAGCGGGCTCCCTCAGCCAAATTTTTCAAGGATCAAAGGGGCTTGCAGCTTCTTAATCTTTCTTTATCTTTCTGTCTGACAATCCTAATTAAATGCCCAGTTTTCCAGAAACCACCCAGCCACACTAGCAGTTCAATTGTAGAGGACTGTGTATAATTGACAGGGAGGCATGGCTATACAAGGTCACCTACAGACAAACTCACCATCAGGAACACCCACTATTTTGCCATAAGCAGAGTTGAAATTGGCCAACAATCCCAAATATCTTTTGACTTTTCTGTTATATATTTTTGAATACTTCTTTCAAAATAGTAAGTTAAACTAATTCTGTAGTTTTTGAACCCTAGCTGTTACTTTTTTTGCCTCATTTATTTAATAAAATAGAATAAAAATAAAAGAAAGAGAAAAGAAGCTTAAAAAGCAATAAACAATAACAAAAATTATAAGGGCTTCTCTATGTTGTTTTACACAATAGTCTCAATGAAAATTTATTACATTTGGTGGGACATTGCTTTTAAAAGTGTATTTTTGTCCTTTCGCACTAATATGCACCTAGTACATAAACCCTGAAACATCTCTAAGATGTGAATTCCAGAAACAAACATTTTAAAAGAAAGAACTATGGAGAAGAATATTGGTAGCTCATGGTTAAAATGAAAGATTCTTGGTGCTCTCTGACCTTGGTTGTTTTCTTGCAGATATTTTATTACCCAAATTAGGTAACATCATTGGTCTACTGCTGCAATGCTGATGTCTGAAGAAAACCACCAAGCTCTCAGTGCACCAAGGACACTTCAGAGGGAACTATCTCTGGAAACCACAGATTGCAAATGTAACTTATTACCTACAAAACATCCTTATGACATTTAAATAAAAGTGACTTTTGTCTCCCTACTTCAGAATAGTTGTTAAATAATCTATAGTCTGAGTGCAGTTTTCTCTATGCCTGATTTAAATTACAGGCACTAAATATGTTGAATTACTCTGTAAAATAATGTTATTTTGCAGATGAGCAAACTGGATATTTCTTTGTGATTTACAACCTTATGTGGCAACATGATTTAAGAAAATGTTCAAACAAACAATTCTCTCGGCTGCAAGGAGGGAAACTATACTTACCGATACTGTCCAATTCGGAGAAAACAGAGAGCCCGATTGCCATAAAGAAGGTGGTTTTCAGGCCTTAAAAAGGTTAGATAATATTTAGCTTTTAAGCCATAAAAAGAAACATAGACACCTAGCCATAAATTATTTCAAGTGAAATTTCAAGATATCAAAATTTAATTTGTAAATTGAGTTTGAAGAAAAGCTCAGCTTTTTAAAAATGTATCTAAAGAACACATTTTATGAGAATTGACTCTAGAAAGACAATTCAAGAGGCATGGCTTTAACTACTAGCCAACATGTGGCTAAATATCACAATTACAACAGTTTGTATAAACTGACCTTGCTTACAACAGTGCATATATTACTCATTCCTAAAGAAGTTACTTTTATGCTTTCTCTCCCAACCCGGAAGACTGTTGAGATGAAAATGAAGGTGAACCAATAGGAATATTGCTTGCTTTGCTTTCCTTAGAAGCAGAGATGAGGGCTTAGAGTGAAGTTGATTCCACTATGAAGTCTAAGCCTAGGGAACCTAGTCATTTGTGGAATTAGGATCACAAATATAAAGCAACTTTTGAAGGCCATGTCTTACTTAGGATCAAAGGTTGATTGAAGTGTTTTATGCAGGCTTTAAAGCTTTAAATCTCTTTAATTATTAGCAACAAGTGCTGCAAACAATATATTATTAATGGCACTATTCTTGATTTATCCTTGTTATCCATGAATCCTGGACTGACTTTTGGAACCTAACTTTTGCATATGATTTATCCATTTGCTGACTTTGTAGTAATTATTGACTTTTAATATGTATATTAGCCTGGGAGCTATGTCTAAAGAGACACACACCTTAATAACTTCCAATTATGCCTTTTGCATAAATTTATAGTTACTTAAGAGGTTTCAGAAATGACAATTTTTATTCTATTGTTCTCTATTTCTACTGAGAATAAAGGCCTTTTTTTGGAAAGCTATAACATATAGGGCATACAAATTATATGTGATAGGCTGGAGGGTTTTTTTTAATCCCCAGTTGATTTTCTCAGTTTCTCAAACTGGGACACTTGTAAATTGTTCCCAATATCAATCAACTGGAGAGTAGGATGGAAGTAAGGCACAATGGGACTTCTGGGGATCCCGTTGTGTTTCTTTGCCTGGTGCAAAACCTGAATATCTTGTCCATCTGCACTAATCTCAGAATCCATCCACTGAGTCATAGACACATGTATCTCAGCTAATTGGAAGTAGCTGTCTATGTGTGTGCACCATCAAGTGAACTATGGCTATCAAATGAAAAAAAATGAAGAGTCCATTTTTAATTGGTCTCCAGAAGTAAACTCTTAATCCAAATGCAATCAACAAACCAGTAATATTATATTATTATTATAATATTTCTATTATAATAGAAATCCTTTGTAGGTCTTAATAATCAGAACAAATGCTGGTCTCAACTAATATGGCCAGTGCAATTCTTTGAAAAGGTACTATTGACAGTAAGAGTTAAGAATCAGCCATCTGAAAGCAAGAATATATTTTCAAGTGAATGTCATTATATTAGAAAGTCCTACAAGTCCTACAAATTTAAAATATTCCTCCCTCTCGCCTTTATTACACTATTCTAATTACATTCTCCCAAACTTAATTTCTGGATATCTGCATAGTTTGTAGTTACATAATTTCTCCCTTACCATAGTTCTATAGCTTTTGTATACAAAGTGACTGCTGTATCTAATTTGTCCTTAGCAAATGCTTCGTTTCCTTTTTTTTTCATATTCTCGCTGTTCTGTAATAAAACATGACAATATAAAATTAACTTGAAATGGAAGTTATTTTCGAATTGCAATATACAAGATTTGGTCCGTAAAATCTACCATGAACAATGATGCTGTGTTTTAATTATTTTAAGACTTTTGTGCTATGTAATATTGAACATTAGAAACCTATCAGTAATAATCAAATAGCAACAACGAATAATCATCCAGTAAATCATTTCAAATTTAATTTAAATTTAATTTAAATTTAAATCTCATTCTAATTTAAACATTAATTTGCATGAAGTTATTTATTCTAGCAGTGATCAAGATACACAATGTAAAAAGATGGTATATTTTACTGAAATGAATGGGAGAACCATTCAAAGTCCACACTCTATGAATGCCTAAGGGTATCTATCTTGGTTTTTTGAAATGTCTGTTTACCTTCACAATCCTTGTAAGGATTATGAGTCAATGAAAGTGAGTTGGGCGGCCACATAAATTTTCTTAAAGAAACAAATAAGTAAATAATGCAGAGATAATATATTTTATATATAGCTACTACAAAGACCAGATACAATCACACAAAATCCCCTCTCTGAGATGGGCAATTTAGAAAAAGAATGGATAGATAGATAGATAGATAGATAGATAGATAGATAGATAGATAGATAGATAGATAGACGGAAGCCTCTCAATATTAAATTAATCTTAAAATTGTTCGGATATGTAATTTTTTTTAAAAAAAACTCACCATCATACAGTTGTCACAATAATAAGATTCAAAGGCTTCTACCAAATTGTAGTCCTCCAAAATAACTTTACTTATATAAAACTTATCTGTAGTAAGAAATAAAGTGCTCAATTAAGACAACTGCACTAATTGTTTGCTGCTAAGAAGAATAGTACTGAAATATGCTGCACCCGCCTTTTAAGGACAAATGGCCCTAAGTTCTTCTTTACTTAAAATGAGTTAATGGGAAAGCTAAAGCCAGCGTTCATAAAGGCAAAAAACAGTGCTGTATTAATAACAATGGGACACTAAAAGGCTTTCAGACCTATGGTACGGAACAGAATAGAGTAGTAGTGTCCAGAGGACATAAGTTTCACAGGGGGAAAAAAAATCACATGGGGGTCCCAAGTTACACAGATGCTCTACTATTTAATCATGCAAATGCTAATAAAGCTATTGGGGCCCAGAATGTTCTGAATTCAGCACAATAGCAAATGGCCCAATGGCAGAATTCCAGTTCAGTTCCTGAAACACTTGTGTTTTTCAGCTATGGTTGCTGGCATGGACTGATATTATATGCTTTTCCCCTTTGTGATTGGGACACTCCATTTTTTTCTGTCAAGAGGTAATAAAAACAATTCAAAACAAATAGATGATTATGTTAAAGTGAATCCCAAGGTAGTATTGGTTCAGAACTCTTAATTCTATTCTACATTACTTAATAAAAAGATCCTGAAGTATCCTAAAATGCTCAAAGGGAGTATTTCACTTCCTGGCAATGTGAATTCTGCAGAAAAGCGAGACATTCTTTACAATAATTTATACATTTAATGTAAAAAAAACCCCAATATTAAAAATTTATTTATTTTTATTTTAAATATTAAATTTGTTTGCTGCCCATCTTGCTGCTATGAGTAAAATATAAAATAGGTTTATTCTGCTCTGGTGGATTACAATAAGGGCTTTAAATATCACCATGAATATGCTTTTTGTTTGCTAATCCTGTACACACGTAATTCAAAAAAATTATAGAGATTCTAGCATCTATTGTATACTTATCTAACCAAAATTTTAAAATGCAATATTTCTTTTTTAATTTTCAATTTTTTTGAATTGTTTCAACTGAAAAAGGAGCCAAAATATCAAAGAAATCTATTATATCAGCGATAACTGCAACTTCAGTAGGCATAAACTAGCACAGAATCCAAACTTAAAACATTTAATGCTTGGACAATACAGTGTTATATTTTTAGTTTTTAATTGAAGAAAGATTAAGAGTTTGTTCTCCCCACTAACATTTTCATTACTACTTCTTATCCTGTTCTAAAACTGCAGTAGCATGTTGTGTTTGTTTGATTGTAATGTAGACACTAAGTGAATCAGTATGAGAAGCAAGAGGATATGGAGTTAGATCCAGAATTCCGTTGACAAATAGGTGAGAGAAATGGCATTTTCAGAGTATTTTCAAAGGCTTCTCCTCAAGGGCAGCTACTTAATGAGATATGATGCAGCAGGGACAGCTTAAGAGAAAATGGTATTTCCTTCTCCTCAGCAATCTCAGGGCAAATTTTTGGGAAAGACTGACATCAAAGACAGATGTTAGTAAGAGCCTTTCCTGTAATGGAACTCTGAATCCAAGCCATAAAATATAAGACAAGAACTGTGTTAAGGATTAGCTATTTATTTCAGCTTAAGACTTCTTCGTGGAAAAAAATGCTTCCTAACTGATTAAAGAAGTTTAAGCCATTTGTATACTTACATGCAGAAAAGAACAGTTTGAGGATAGACCAACAACAATAATCTGCAAGTTTCCTTAATTTCTGTAAAATGCCAATGTGATCCGCATATTTCATCCACTCTAAAACTTCAGAAGTTCTAAGTATTCCCTATTTTAATTAAGGAAAATATCAGTATTATTTTAATTATCTTCCTAATTATATTCAGTGTAATTAAATTTGGGCACATTTCACAAATGTGTTCCTCAATAATAATTCACATTTAACATATTACATCTAAGAAAATAGTTGTTAAACTACTGTTTCAGAAGATCATTAATATATTAGTTTACTGATTATATCAATATAAGCAACATATTAAAAGTAATATAATAGTCCAACCTAACTAAATTTTAGTTTCTACCACACATAATACTAGCAAACCACAGAAATTAGCATTTCCAATGCAACTACTTTTGCAAGTCATTAATAGCAATATGTTATCTAATATACTTTTTACTAGAATATCAAAGGAATTCCTTCATTAATACACTGCAATAAGCTTAACAAAATCTTAAACAATACTTCCTGAACTGAGTAAGGGTGAGCACCCTGCATTCCCCAATTCCATTTTTTCAATTACTGTATTTTATTTATCTGTCTTTATTATTTTTTACAATTAACTCAAGGCAGCAAATATATCCAAGACACCTTCCTCCTCCTATTATCTTTACAAAGCAACGCTGTGAGATCAGTTGGGCTGAGTGAGAAGTGACTAGTCCAGGGATAGGCAACCTCGACTCTTTTATGACTCATAGACTTCAACTCCCAGAATTGGGAGTTGAAGTCCATGAGTCATAAAAGAGCCGAGGTTGCCTACCCCTGGACTAGCCCAAGGTCACCCAGCTGGCTTTCAGAACTGAGGCAGGACTTAAACTCACGCTTTCTTGCTTTCTAGCCTGGTGGCTTAACCACTAGAACAAACTGGCTCTCTCTTTAGCATCTATGGCAAAATGTAATGATACATGTAAATTAATTTATATGACTATTTATGTAACCTCCTATAATGATCCACATACAACCTAATAAGCTGCAGCAAAAAGCACTGACTTATATGTAACTTTTAGCATGAGTATAAAATGTTAAAATAGCTGAAGTGAAGCACACAAGATAACTGTGAGATTTAATCAATGGGTAGCAACTGGGTAATGATATCAACCTGAGGAAGGGCTTCTGATTATAATGAACAAGTGATAACAAAGAATGTCAAAAGAAAGCTTCAAGAAGATGATAAGAAAGATACTATTCTCACAACAAGCCTGGTTTCTCAACAAAAATTCCTTTGTAGACTTATGCAAGGTCTACTGAAATGAATAGCAAGTTCTTGGACATTTACTGATAAGGAAGCATGAAGTCTCTGAGAGACTGGCTCCTTGTAAGCAAAAGTTTATTATGTACAGTAAATGATCATACATAAATACAGCATCTATGCCAGCAGTACAATGCAGCATATAAATTAATAAGAACTGTTATGTGTTAAACTCTCTCTTTACAATTATGCATATTGCATTATAAGTAAGCAAGTGTTACAAAAACACTGGATTTATTTCTATCAAATTCATTATGACAGATAAATCATATATGATTATTCTGGACTTTTGCATTTGAATATACATTTTAAATCCTGATCAAGCCAGTGCTGTAAAAGTCCCGTACTGGGAAGAAGAAAGATACAAAATTTTAACAAATTAAAAGAGTTCATCTGGATAAATAGTTTAAACCAAACTTACCTTCTCTAAATCAGTTTCAGTTGTCAATATTCCACGGATGAAAAATTGATCATCCTGGAAGTAAGAGAAGAAAAGGCTTGTCAACAAGAACAATCATACACTTTCTTTCTGTTATAATGTCTTGTTTGTTAGGGAGAGCAGGAATGCACAGTACTTAACCTTGGAGAGCACATAGACAACAGCAGTGATAAGTGATTGTTATATAAAACCACAAACTCGGAAATACTAAAATACAACTCTCACTCTTATTTTTTTGGCTCAATAACTTTTCAAACTTTCCGTTTTTCAAAATGAAGTCATTGGACTAGATTTTACAGACCTAAGAGTTTCAAATAACCACTACTAGGTTAGAGCAAGGTTTTTGTTTTTTTTTTAACTTCAACTGAACTTGGAAGTCCTAGGAAAGACAATGACAACTGATAATTTTCTGAAATACACTGTTCTTTAAGAAATACGCAGCCATTGTATTAACATTTTGGATACCTTAAAAAAATTAAAAACTTACTGCAAATTTTTTTACTATATCAGTAACATCTTCTAAAATCTCAATTTGACAGAGTTTCTCCAAATTTAGTTCATCAAATTGACAACTGTTGAATGCAGAAAAAAAGATGTTAAAAATCCATTATGTATTATTATTTATGAAATTCTATACCCTTGGAAATACGTAATTTTTTTTAAAGGAACATTACAACATATGTTTTATATTTGTATTTATGCCTGAAACCACAGGTATTCCTCATTCATTCAATAAATCAAATACTTAGCATACCTATGAAAGAACTGCATTCTGGGACTTAACACATAATATCTTTAGGATTAGCGCTTCAAGCCACTGAAGTTGGTTTTAACACAATTACTTTTCTCAATGTCACTCTTAATAACTTGCTCCAATATATTTCTTGTTAATTTATTCCATAATCTGTTAACTGCTTTTCATAAGGTCTTGTAAAACATATATATGTTTCTATGTTTTAACTTTTAAAAATACAATGGACAGACAGAATGCAAATAAATATTTGTTTACCTGGGATCATGGCATTTCTTACTGGGATCACAAGGAGGTACAAATAAAAGTGGTCTAAAAGTGCATATTTTAATTATGTCACAGTATTTCTGCAGCTGAAGAATAGGTTTGCTGCACCACATTTTGCAGATATCACCTATGGCACAAAATTGGAAAAGATGGGGGGCAGGGGCAGAGAAAGACAAAAATCAAAAACAAAGGACTAGTAATTCTAATTAGTGGGTATCAAATATTTTGCCATCTTGTCTTTTTATAGCAAGATAACAAGGACTATTAAACAAAACCCAGATAAGAAAACTACCAAACAAACAAACAAAAGAAATCCTGCATTGTCAGTTTAAGTACCTGGTTCATGTTTCTTTGGAGAATATTCATGAAATGTTCCACGCATCTGGAAACAAAGACATTGTTAAGTACCATTCTAAAATAGTGTGAAGCAAAATGAAAAACATCCCTGAGTTAAGCAATACTGTTAATGCAAAATTGGATGATAAATGCTCTTCAACCAATACCAAAACAAATACAATACTGTTCTCTCTTTGCAAACTATCCCCCTACCCACTTGGCAGACTAATAATAAGAAAATGCTAATATATAAAACACTTCCTGAAATAAGCTATACTGCCTAGTACTGGTCTTCCAATTAAGTCCTAATAAACTTTGCTTAGGTTTGGATCAAAACAAGTTCAGTTATATGCTGCCTCTTGCTGAGAAAGCATTATCAATAGCCTAATGTTCAAAATTAATATATTTAAACTCCTGATTGTACAATTCACACCTGTGATGCCAAACTTTTATCCGAATGTCTGTGCAGAGATTCAAGTAAAAGATCTAACTGAAATACATAATGTAAATCTCAACTGACAGTATGTGCACACAGATGTTATTTTTCATTAAGTACTTACCAATTCACAACATGGCCTGATGTAAGGACTATAAAGTGAGATGTACCTGATCTCTTCAAAAGTAGGATTTTCCATAGTGCATGACCTTAAAAATGTAACAAATAATTTAGAAAAGTTGATTTAACAAAAATGCTGATTACCCATGTTTTAATGCATTTTGTTAAAAGAAAAACAACTATTTGTTGCAAAACAAAATTGAAAATATTGTTTTAACAACTTACACAATAATAAATGGTAAAATTAAAACAATTTAATTATTACATTAATTCTAGTAGATCAGACATTTATCCATATCTATACTTTCCTTGTACCCGTGAATGATATGCAAAAAATCCTATTCATTAGGTAGTTGTAAAAATTGTCAGTTTTATGAAGGGAAATGAAGGGAAGAACCATCCTGCTGGATCAGGTCAAGGACCATTTTATTCCATGGTTTTGCTTCTCACAGTGGCAAGATGCTTTGTAGTACTTGGGTGCAAGGAACAATTACATTCTCTTTTCCCAATATCAATTGTTTTCTGCAATTGATATTTTGAAGCTTGCTTCCTTCAACCTAAAAGTAATAGTGAATTTGCAAGCATTTAAAATATCTATTCTCTATGAATACATTCAATTCCCTTTTTTAAAGTTATACAAATCAACAGCCATCAGTACATTTTGTGGTGATAAATTTAATAAAGTAAGTATGATCTGTACAAAGAATTGCATCTTTCCATCTTTTCCAAATCATTTTCCAACCAGTATTGAATGACTCTTAGTCCTAATGCCCTAAGAAGGAAAAAAAATTCCCTTAAACTTTTTCCTTGCTTTGTATAATATTATGCAGCTCAATTATGTCTTCTTTCAATTACATTTTTCCAAACTGCAGGCTTACACACATTCTCATATGGAAGCAGTTTGAGTCCTTTTTCAACTGCAGTGACAATGGCTATACACAGTATTCCAAATGCAGACTATATATTTGTGAAATGACACTGTACGTTCGATGCTTTTACTTTCAACTGAATTTCATTTGCCTTTTGGTTGACTAGTTAGTCAGCTTTCAAAGTTATTTTCAGTGTTTTTCAAAATCATGTTCCAAAAAATATCCTGAAAAATTTGGTACCATCCTTAAGCTTGGCCAGTTCATTGCTTACTTGTAAGTTGATTTCATCTACAAGCAAGTTAAAAAGCACTAGTCCTTACACACAACCTTGCTGGATTCCTCTTACCGAATTTCTCTTATTCCTTGAATCATAACTGGGGCCACTCAGAACACTTTCGGGTCATCAAGAGGAATCTGGGAGCCCAAAAACGCAGTCACTTGGAAGCTAATCCAGGAGGAAGCCTTCTGCGGTTGCTAGAGATAATATCAGCAGAGAATAATGCCCAGAGAGGAGAACAAAAGTGGCTGCCCTTAAAAAACACGGAGCTTTCCCACGCCTTAGATGAGCTGCATCATGGCATTCATCCGTACAAAAGTCTGCAGATTGGACTATGGCAATAACTGCAGCCCAATGCGTTAGGAAAACGCCGGGCTGCCTACAGCGATTCCGAGCCAGAATTCGTACATCAATAAGTATATAGGAAAGCACTTTTTAATGTGCTGCCTAAAGGCGGGACACGGGAAAAGGGAGCCCCACGAGACTCGTGGCCCAGGAACTCAGCCATGGAGAAGGCTGAAGGATCGCGAAGTTTAATCGAAGTCGCGACCGCATCAATGCACGGAGCTTTCCTCTCACCGGGTGACCGGCGAGCTTTACGGGACTCACCGACGCTCTAACTCCCCACGCCGCCTTGCTTCTTTCCCCAAAAGGAACAATCACCGCGTCACCACGTCACCACCATCCAACACGCTTCCGACTTACTCTGCCTCCTCATTGGCCACTGACTGCATAGAGCAGACCTTTACTTTCAAAATGGGATGATAAACCTTTACGCTTTCCGGACTGTGAACATCATTTCCGGTACTTTGCATCTTCCGCCATAGAGAAAAGCGGCCTTTTTAATAGAGGGGTGCATTTGGACCACGAGACCTGTAGTCTTGTATTTGTTGCTATTTTTTTTTAAATAATCGGATGACGTGCAAAAAGTTTTCTTAATTGGACTCATCCAGTTCAAACCCTTCCATATATCTTCCTGGGACAGTTTTGGTATGGACGGCGGACCTACACTGCGTTTATAATTATATTAATGATGAAGCAATGATACATTTTATTTTTTAAGTTGTATCTTTTTCTGTTATATAAATGGCTTCTAGTTGTTAAACATACCGGCGATATGAAAATAATTTAATGAAGAAAAAAGTAATTTTGAACACATTCTATTATCAGTTATCATTAGTTATCCTGTATTACGATTATTGCAATAGTAGCATTGATAGTGGAGACAACAGTAGAAAAATGGAGAAGGCTGAAGTTAACTAGCAGTGTACTGGAGCAATTCAACTGAAAAACACTAAGTGTATGAGTTGTTTCGAATTGCTGTCATTTGGGGCATGAAACAGTGTTATTGGCAGGGAGGGGAACAGTTGCAAAGTGGTTTTTAGAATCTGAGCTTGACAAATTGGTTATTTAATGCTTTTGAACTAGAAATTGAATGTTAAATTCTGCTACATCACATATAAGGAAGTGTGTTACTCTATAAGAATAATTTTGAAGTTCATAGAAGAACAATACATATGTTTTCAAGCTTTTCAGATAATAAGAATTTCAAAATTATAGTGTGAGACTTCCCCCACAGCGTTTATTTCTTGTAAATGAATGCAAATAAATGTCATTCAGCCATAGTTCCCTAGACATATCTCTCCAACTTGATGCCTTGCAAATTTTTTGGACTTAGCCTTCCATCCTTCCAAGGTCGGAATGAGGACCCAGATAGTTGATGACATTTGTAAACCACTCAGAGATGAGCTGTAAAGCACTGTGGATCTGTATATAAATCTAAGTGCTATTGCTATTAAAGCAGAGAAGGTCTTCCTCGGTGAGGAAGTCATTCTATAGCTTGAAAGAGTCAAATATAACTTGGGGGGGGGGTTGAAAGAGTTTAACACTGTAACAAATCTCTTGTGAGATTGTCTATGAGTGCTTTGATGTTTGTTTTGGAAATCTTTATTCTAACCTTTATTGTTTAACTGACATTTATACCTGGATTTGTTGTTTTTTTAAAAAAAGATTTTTAGGACTTAGAATTGGCACAAAGTTGAAATCTTAAGCATAGGAACAATTTTCTCTTCTTCACTCACATTCATAGTTCTTCTGCTATTGGATATGATTTAAGATTAAAGATAGAAAGGACTTTGTATTCATTCTCTGCTGGCCAGTCACCTCAGTAAGAGCAGTTTATTGCAGTGTGTCATGTGTGGATTCTTATTTGCTGTAGAAAACTCTTGGAATTTGGATCATTATTTAAAATTCAAAAAAGACATAATTGAGAGATTGAAACTGTAGCTGCCAGGAAAAAAATATTAGAGATGGCTGATCTATTGGATATTGGAAACAGTAAATTACTTATGATTATTTATTATAAATTACTTGAATTTACAGCCAGTTGTCTTGAATGTAATTAGACATAAAGCTAATTTCCAAATGCCTGATGGAGTATGCTTTGAAATTTGAAATGTGTATATCCTAAATAGAATATTAAAAGGGGATTAGTATCCATGTTTTATTTTTTGAATACCATAATTTCATTTCTTTGGCCACATAGTTTTATTTTCAGGTATTTGGAAAATTGAAATTATTGATGACCATAGTTACATTAACGTAAATTGTTTTCTCTTTTCTCCTTTTCTTTTAAATAAATAAAGGCATCAGCATGGTTGAAAATTCACCAGCCCCATTGCCCGAAAGAGCGATATATGGTTTTGTTCTTTACTTGGGCTCTCAATTTGCTTTTAGTAAGTAATCCATTTAAATCCAATACTTTGAATGTTGTGATACAATATATCTCAATGTACCTCAAAACAAGATAATATATGTATATTGGCTGCTGCATTTCATTGTTGTCTTTTCAACATTGTCTATGCTACAATTGAAAGCTTTGTAAAGTTTCAGGGAGTTAAAGTGCAATGTTGCATGTGAAACCCATACTGAAAATAAGAGTCATGGTACTGAAGGTGCTGCACATGAGAGTAAATTATGTTGAAGTAATTGCTTCTAATTAAAGATAGACAAGATCTCAATGGTCAAATGACATGTTAGATGGCAAACAAAGTATCTTATATATATGTATTTGTGTTTATTTAAAAGACCTTGATTACAGATAGTCCACGCTTTAATGTATATTCATTAAGCCACTGTTCAGTGTTCAGTTACCACAGCACTGAATGAAGGGACTTATACCCAGTCTTTGAAATTTCAGTCATTGTAGCTCCCTTGTGGTCACATGAACAACATTTGGGCCCACTTGGCACACTTGCCTTGACAATGATCTTTAGGGCATCTGCCTACATGCAGCTGCATCCACTTCACCATGTGGCACTATTGTACTAGCTAAGACCTTGTTTCAGCTGAGGCTTCTCTCTCACCCCACACAGGGTCTTTTATCACATGCCAGGCGTGTTTCATGAAAGAAGGCTCTGGGTGGATCGTGAATGGGGGCCCTGAGCATGACATAAGAGAAATTCTGGCTAAAGTCTTGGCTGCACTGGCCCAAGAAAAGGCAGCATGAAAAAAGGTCCTGGCAATACAGTAATGGTGCAGTGCATAGGCAGGCAACCAAAAGGGCAGAGACAGGGGAAGGAGATAGGCAGGTGGAGGGAGTTCTTAACCTTGCTGAGGCTTGGGGGTGGGAGGAACCAAGTATTCGCAATTTTCAGAGAAATTAAAGAACTATATCTTTTAACAATAATACTGACATAAATATTGGCATCAAAATTCACCACTATCATTTTTAAACTTTCATGTATCCTGTGCCCCCACCAGAAGCAAGATACTAGAAAGAGAGTACAACAATCTTTTAAATCAGAAAGCCCTGAAGTGATAAAATTACACACTTTCCTCATATACAGTTCTAGGCAAAAATGTAGACATCTCTGGTCGAACTGCATGTTTTGATGTATACCTAAATGAACAGAAGCTGACTTCAAAACTGACTCAGCTTTTATCTGGTTGAAAGTTAGACTGAATTCTTTTTGTGAAGTTGGATGCATACATACATATTATTTATCTTCATACAATTGTAAGCTGTGAATATGTACAGCTATTTTCTAATGCATATCCATACAAAATATCCACCAATGAGCCAGAAATGCTAACTTCCTATATCAAAGATTAAATCATCTTTTATTATGGCTGTTAAAAATACTACTGAGAAATTGTTAATTTATCTCCTGCCAACCAATTATGGATATAATATGATTATTAAAATGATTCTTCCATTATATGCTTTCTTTCTTTGTGGAAATAATATAATTCACTATTGTAATTAATTTTTTTGCTTTTTGTCTTTGTGCTGGATCTATATATGTGGATGTATGTAGTTCTGTATATTGTGTGGGCCTACATACCTGAATCCTGGCTGTTCTCGTTGGGCTTAACATACTGGCCTCAAAAGTAAGTTCCTAATAACACTTTCATTAAAGTGTTCATACTGAATCTACTGAATGATTTTGCAAATACTATGTATATTTTAACAATACAAGTAATCCTTGACTTATAACAGTTCGTTTAATGACCAAAGTTACAATGACACTGAAAAAAGTGACTTATGACTGTTTTTTACACTTACAACATTGCACCATTCTCTGGTCATGTGATCAACATTCAGACACTTGGCAATGGATTCATATTTATGACGGTTGCAGTGTCCTGGGGTGATGTGATCATCTTTTGTGACCTTCTGATAAGCAAAGTCAATGGGAAAGCCAGATTCACTTAACAACTGTGTTAATAACTTAACAACTGCAATGATTCATTTAACAACTGTGACAAGAAACGTAAAATGTGGGGACTTCAGGTTTTTGCGCCCACAGCACATGGCCACGCAAGAGTGGACCTCCGCTCCCCACAGCTACCGTAAATGCCGGCGTATAAGACGACTTCCGCGAACGCTGAAATCGGCGCCAAAGATGGGGGTCGTCTTATACGCCGAGTCGTCTTATACGCCGGAAATACTGGTAGTTTCCAGCGTATAAGACGACGTTCTAGGAATGCGGCCCGGCTATAAAGATGGGGGTCGTCTTATACGCCGGGTCGCCTAAAACGCCGGCATATACGGTAGTTTCTTCCTGTTTGGGGGACCCTAGATGGGTCTGAAGTTGTCCTGGAGAGGGGGATTATTATTATTTGAATAAATATAAAAAATGTCTATACCTAATCATTTATATATTGAAAATATTAAGAATTATACTTTGACTAAGGTTGAAGAAAGAAAATACAAATGGGAGAAGGGAAGATCAAAGAAATGTATCATTAATTAATATATTAATTATGGAATTATCAAATTTAATCATTACTGACTGTTAATTATTATTATTATTATTATTTTGTTAAAATATAAACAAAGACAATATGCTGTACACCAGGCACTGGAGAGTGTTATAGTTAAAAACCAATAAAATATCTATTAAAAAAAGAAAGGTTGTAAAATGTGGCAAAACTCACTTAATAACTGTCTCACTTAGCAACAGAAATTTTGGACTCAAATGTGGTCATAAGTCAAGGATTCCTGTATAATCTTGTGTAAGAATAATCTCTGCTGATTCAGAAGAATCATCCATATAATTTATCATATTTGCAGCTGAATGTAAAGGAAGATGCTCCACTCCTATTCCACCTCTTCATTACGTATGTGGCTCATGATTCAAGACTTATGAGTATGAGTAAAGTTATGAAACTAAAAACCAAATAGTGAGGACTGTGACCTTGAAAAGGAGACAGATAACAAAAACCAGACTGTTGTCTATGCTATAAAAAAAAGTAGGATATGGTCACAAATAAATGCCATTGTCTATGGAACATGGTGTTGGTATTTAAAACAAGATTGGAGTGGAGTCCTTAGTGCTCTCTGAGCTTGGTTGTTCACTTGCAGATGTTTTATTACATGACTAGGTAATAACCATGCACATGGAGCACCAGAGTCCCCCACTGTTCAGATATATTTTCTATCAGGACTGGCATCCCTGATTGTAGGGACAGATCACAGTAAGATTTCCCCTTAAATTTTATCTGAAATATTCCAGTTCTAGAGATCGTAATATGATTTATATTATATTCTTTATCATTTATATGTAACAAACCAAAGATACATAACCTATAACTTTGTATTTAGGGGCTCTTTTGCAATCCTTTGGTGGAAATAAAGAATCTCTGTCCATTCAAAGTGTACTACTTATACAGTTCTAACTAATCTTTCTACATTCTCAGAATTTTGAATTAAAGATCCTTAGGATTTTAGACTTTCTTTCCGAACAAACCGCTCCATTCCCAACATCATGTTGCCAATTCTCTTCTTTTTCTAATATGCTATGATATATTGATAGTTGTTTTATTGCATTTTCTCATACAGTCAGGTCCAGAAATATTGGGACATTGACACAATTCGAACATCTTTGGCTCTATACACCACCACAATGGAGTTGGAATGAAACAAACATATGCAAACTGCTGTAAGTCCTACCCCGTTCACCTGAGTTGGATGTACATACCCTCAAATTAAAGCTGACAGTCTGCATTTAAAGCACATTGTGTTTGTTTCGTTCCAACTCCATTGTGGTGGTATATAGAGCCAAAGATGTTCAAATTGTGTCGATGTCCCAATATTTCTGGACCTGACTGTATGTATGAATCACTATTTCAAGTATTGTTTCTACTTCTTAGATTCTGGGCTACGGCATTGCCTGTATATCTTTTAGTTGCTGTGGGAATAGGCTATGTACTCCTCTTTGGTATTAACATGATCAGTACAGCTCCACTGAATTCTACAGATACTATAACAGGTAAGCACAAGAACTACAAAATATACCTAGAACAGTTTGTAATATACTCTAACAGTTTATTATGAGATGAGCATACTAATCTCTCAAGTATATGGGTTTTCTGCTTTTATGTTGTATTATTTACATCATTATGTTTTAGAACCCAGAGCTAGTTTGATCTAGTGCAGTGGTTCTCAACCTTTTTATAGCTGCGACCCTGGTCGTAAGTTGAGGACTACTGGTATTTCCCTGCCCGGGAGCACTGCACATGCGTGGTGCCGCCCCCTGCACCGGCCGAGGCATAGCTGGCAAGGGGCGGCAGCAGGTAGGCCCAGGCGCTCCCGGGCGGCAGCGACAGCGCAGGGCGATCACCGTCTGGGCCACCAGCTGGCCCAGCCCAAGGCAGGTAAAGCACCCGCCGGGCCCCACGTGCGCCAGCAATCCTCCCTGGGCCCGCCGCTGCCCCGCTAGTCTTACCTTGGCCGCCGCCCATTCGGGGCGGTGGCAGGCAAGCCCAGACACTCCCGGGCAGCAGCGACGGCACAAGGCGACCACCGTCTGGGCCACCAGCTGGCCTAGCCCAAGGCAGGTAAAACACCCGCCGGGCCCCATGCGCGCCAGCAACCCTCCCTGCGCCCACTGACCTCCCACCTCCCATCCTCGGCCCTCTTTACTTACTTTTTAGTTGCTTAGCAGGGAGGGAAGCTTTGCAGAATGTTTGCCTTGCAGCACCGTTTGCAGACAGGGGCTTTTGGTGGGCTCAGCAGGGCAGAGACAGCCTGGACAATTCCTATTGGCTTTTGAAAGCCAATAGAATTAGACTCTGTTCAATAGAGTCTATTCTCTTGGCTTTCGAAAGCCAATAGAATAAGAGGGAATAGCACAGCTAAGGAAAAGGGGAAAAAAATGGTGGAAAAAATGGTGAACTGCGTTGTTTGGCGACCCCCGTGAAATGGTTGTTCGACGCACAGGTTGAGAACCGCTGATCTAGTGGTTAAGGCAACAGGTTAGAAAGCAAGAGGCCATGAATTTAAGTCCCACCTTAGCTATAAAAACCAGCTGGGTGACTTTGGGTCAGTCAATCTCTCTCAGCCAAATTCATCTCACAAGATTGTTGTTGTGGAGAAAATAAGAGGATGAAGGTGTTTTAAATAGGTTTGCTGTCTTGGTATATTTGTAAAAATAGTAAAAGTGAGATGCAGGATGGATGGATGATCAATTGGCTTTTTAGAATAAAGTTTCCAAAGTGATAGTGTACTGACTGTAATGGCAAACACATGACTGAGGGGGAGACACTGTGAAGGTTATAAATCAGGGGCATGCTGGCTGAGGAATTCTGGGAGTTGAAGTCCACAAGTCATAAAAGGGCCAAGTTTGAAGATCCCTGTTATAAATACAGGCATTGGTCATGAATTTACTTTTTCATCACCACTGCAACTGCAAATGGTTGGTATCAGAGACGGTCTCTAACATATTTGTGCAATAAATAAGTTCTTGTGTTCACACTACATTTCATCTCATCAAACAAAAATGTATTTATGATTTTTAAAAATCTTTTACAGATCACTATGCAAAAAATCAAAAGCAGAAAATAATACAAGAAGAATCAATTCCTGCATTAAGAGATATTCCTATTCATGAAGTAAATAAAATGTTTTTTCTTAATAGCAAAGAGGATTAATATAGAGGCTCATGTCAGAAAGTATTTAAAATGTGCTCTCATGAAACACAATATACAAATATTGACAATGGGGTGCCAAAACACTTGACTTCAGACAGTTTACATAAATTAGCCCTAAATAAGACTGTAATAGTTAAACAGCATTTTAAGGATTAGGTAGATTCTCTTGGGGCATTATATTTCCACAACTTTGATTCATTCATCCTTAGTCCAAGTTGCTTTTTTCTTATACATTGCAGATACAGTTTTTCATTTGCTCTCTCCTGTAGCTGATACTGTATTCTAAATTATTTGAGGAAAGTAGTTTCCCTTGTGAAGTTCTATTGAAAAATCCTGCTATGTATTTCTATGTCAATATAATATATTTACATGACAGTGAATTAAGCCACTTCTCAGTAATGTTCTATTTGTAGACTAGGTGAGATATGTTCCAAGAGCTAATACATAAAACTACCAAATGTGATGGGTATGTTTCTTTTAACAAGGTACACCATCTAAAATTAATATCATGTTTATTATAAAGCAGCTTAGATGTGCATAATGGCAGAGTTATGCTGGATCAGGCCCAGAATCATTAACTTTAGTAATTTAGATGTAATTTTGCTTCCAGGTGCATAGAAAAATTGGCAGCTAAAGTAAACAAAGTTCAGATTTTTAAGGTTATAGATACTTAATGTATTCCAATGTGAAAGTAATTCTGTAAATAATTACAATTGAAATGCAGACTTCAGTCTTGAATGTAATTGTTTCATAACTAATCATAATATTTATATGCATGCTGGTTAACAATTAAAGACATTTTCCTTACTCCCTGTTTCAATACATTTATTTCTAGTTTTATTCTTCAGTCATGGTTAAAATAAATTTTGGAGATGTCACAAGAAATTGTAATATACCGCAGTGAATTGGTATACAGTAGTGGCCAAAATTGTGGAAACATTTTGGGAAAAGTGTACAGTAGAAATGCCACCTTTGGTTAAATTTCCACCAATTTTTCTTCTAATTTCTTTATAACTGTAGCCTTGTTCACTTAATAATACTATTTTACATTGTTTTCTGAGCGACCAGTCAACTCTTTGTACCATTACTTTAATTTTATTACGTTTTACAAGCTCACTAAATGAAAGAACACAAAAAACCCCAATCAACTTGATAGGGATCACATAACACACTGACAAATGTCCTCCTCTCAGCTTCAATACATGGCATCAATAACTGAATCCTACTGTGATCTGATTGACTCATTGCCAAAACAAGATGGCTCTCTAAACACTCATGCTCATTGGCTACAATCAGACAAAGGAAAGCTACCTGATATCAACCTAAGCAAGTTGTGCTTCCTTTTTCTGGTTATTTAGCTATAGAATACAGTACAGATAATTGAACAAACTATGTTGCATTACATTCTTGATTAAAGTATATTTCCATTGATATATAATTTTATGGTACTACTCCAGACAAAAGTGATGTTATTAGCCATCAAACCTCAAATGTACACTTTTCCCAAAAGGTTTCCACAATTTTTGCACTACTGTATATAATTTCAGCAAAAAAGCTTGGAACACTGATTATTTCAATTTAGCTTTCTGTATTGGTATATAAATAATAGACAGCTAAAACTAAATTCTTTTTACAATTCTGGGTGAGTCTACACAGATGAATTCTATTCCTTGTAAATGGTTATAGAATTGCAAGCTTAACACCTAAGGCAGGGGTAGGCAACCTTGGCTCTTTTATGACTCATGGACTTCAACTCCCAGAATTCCTGAGCTGGCTCAGGAATTCTGGGAGTTGAAGTCCACGAGTCATAAAAGAGCCAAGGTTGCCTACCCCTGACTAAGGGAACATAAAAGAGACAAGAGGAAAAAACTGGAATTATGATACCCTATCCAACAATGACTGCAAAAACAGATCAATCACAAACATTCTGATGTTTTGCCTGACCCTCCTTTGTTGTACTTTTAACTCATTTCTATTAGGACAATAAAAATATGTCTCTCTGGGGGATATTCTGTGTGACAACTCTTTTAAGATTATTTTTCTATTTATGATATATACTCTTTGAAGAGTGGTATCATTTTTCCCTTTGTATTTTCTTTAGGCTAATACTATATTCCAATACTGTATTCCCAGATCTTTTAACCATTCTTCATTGGCCTTAGTGTCCAGATTTTTCGCCATATTGGTAACCATCTTATATTTTTTTTTCCGATTTGTCATTGTTCATTCTGTGATACCTAAATCATAAACAGCATTCCAAATGGGGTCTGACCAAGGTAGAATAGGGGGACAAATTTGATGTAAGGTTAAAAAGATATAATTCAGGTCACAAGTAGTCCTCATTTAGCTACTACAATTGGGACTAGCAATTTGGTCACTAAGCAATGTGAAACAAAGTGAGATTGTCAGAGTGTTTATTATATTACCTCTTCTTTCCCTTGGTTTATAGACCTACAAAGGTTGTAAAGGTGAGGATTGGTTGCAAGTTACTTTTTCACCCCTCGTTGTAACTGAATGATTGCTATACAAAGCAGTTGCTGAACAAGAACTACCTGTAGAGTCAACTATGAATTCATTTGATGCTGTCATTCCACTTCAACATTAACTTAGTATTTCTAAGGTTGAAATTAGGAAAGATGGATGAAAGCTAGATAGTTGCAGTTGAGACCAAAAGCAAAGTCTTTCTTACTGATACAGTACTTGGAACCTTATCTTCAATTGACTGTGGTAAGCCCTTTATTGGCATAAACGTAAAGCTAATGCTATATCTTTATGACAATCTTGAAAGAAACATAAAAATGCCTTCCAGATAAAAACAGCGTTAATTGAACATTTCGTTTTTGTTGTGAGGGGTGGGTGAAGAGATCTCTTTATATCATTTATTTTAAAAAAGCCATCTACTTTGTTGGGTTTTGCTAGCCTTCTGTGGATAAATGAGAAATACCCTCTGAAAGGAACAGGAAAGGCATTTCTGGTATGAGATTAGCAAATGATATGTACAAAATAGCCACGACATTTCCATTGATATGGTTTTGATTCTTTGGCATTTTCATATATTGTTTTCATGTTGTCCTGAAAACATAAACTGCCAATTTTTTCTTTAGAACTTCTCCCAACTTTATTTAGCTTTACAAATCAAATATAAACGTGTTTTATATCTGCTTAGGGGCTTATAACGTTAATTGCTTTGGTATCATCTCACAAGATTACAGTATTCTTTACAATCCATAGAGGTGTTTCCCTGCCTGGAAGAATATTTGGCTGCATTTTATTTTATTATTTACATTTCTATGCCACTAATCTCCCCTACAAGATGACTCTGGTTTGCCCCTACTAAAACAAGCTAGTCAGTTATATACACCACAGGATAAGGCTTGCTCGTTGTTGATAAAAGTGAAAGGAACCTGAATGCGTAGCAGTAAGTTAAAGGCAGAGACAGTAAGACGAGATAGAAACTGGGGAAGTGTTAACAGGAAAATCGCTGTCCCTAAGTATTTCCCTCCCCCTCTTTCGAAACGGGAGACTTTACCCCGTATGGAGCAGAACCAAGAAGCAGGTCACCTGACGCGCGGGGAAAGAAATGGAGCCCGGGGAAAATCACCCGGCTGACACAAGGCAGAGTGGGAGGAATACGATTTCTAGCCAATCAGCACCCTCTTTGCGTGATGGAGAGCGAGACAACCAATCGGGAAGCGGTGGCGCGGCTCCACCGCCGCTCTTCACTTTGCAGAGAAGTTGCTGGTGCAGGGATGGAAATCTGGCCGTGATCGCCTTTCGCAGTCGCCGGCGACACATGCTCACGCACAGCCCGCGCGCGTCATGCTGATCACGCTCTGCTACTTGTACCTGTGGGCGCGCTGGGGGCCTTGTTCCGCTGGGCTCATCCGGCGCACAGTTCGCCGGCTGTACCGAACCAGGTGTTCGTTTACGTTCTGCTGTTCCTCCGGCTGCAGCTCCTCCTGCTCCAGCTTTGGTTGTACTCGCTTCACGTTTCATCAGCAGGCGCCCCATCTTCCGCCCGGCCTTTCCGACGAGATAATTTGCCTCAGGGTGGGCGACAAGGTTTTCTTCACTGGCGAAACTCAGGTGTGATGTGCAGTGGCAGGGAGTCGGCCAGAGAGGGCTAGCTCTGTTGTATGTTGCGTGGAAAGGGAAGTCGTGAGTGTGCATATGCGAGGGTTAGGGAGTGTTGCTATTGCACGCCTGTATTTATTAGAGGAGCTGAAAACTTTCACTCGTGGGAATAGCTGTTCCTTGGACAGGTCCGAGGTAAACAGGAAATAGCAGATGAAGCTGAATGTGTGGGCACCAGCCACTGATGCTTTATTAACTGTTCAGTATTCTGGTTACAGCCTGTTTTCCTGTTTTAAAATTTTATCAAGGCAGCTTGCACATGGATGTATTACAATTTAGGAACACTTACTATTGAACAAGTAACGAGATAGCAATATTTCAAAACTTTTATTAGTTGAAATCTCAAGAAAAGCTGGTTTCAGCAAATGTAATAGTTAAATGCCTATATACATATATATATATATATATATATATACACATACATATACATATATATATATATACACACATACATATACATATATATATATATATATATATATATATATATATATATATATATAGTCATAAATATGTTTGTGTGCATGTGTGCTTTATTTATGTATTAGTACTATAGAATATCTGTTAAATGTGTAATGTGTGAACTTACCATGATATTTCTGGTAGGTTGAAGTTAGCCACCTAACCTGATCAACTAGAAATGTTGATCTCCAATTCCCATAATTAGCAGCCAACTTTTTATTGCTAGGGGAATGTGGAAAGAAGTGCAATGGTTGATATTACTCCTGTTACATAGGAGCAATATACAAGACTTGTAGTTACAGTGGTGGCAGTATTCATTGTGAAAAGTAGCTCAATAAAGCAATGGTTCTCAACCTGTGGGTCGGGACCCCATTTGGGGTCGAACAACCATGTCATGGGGGTCGCCAAACAACGCAGTCCGCCATTTTTTTCCCCTTTTCCTTAGCTGTGCTACTCCCTTTTATTCTATTGGCTTTTGAAAGCCAATAGAATAGACTCTCTTGAATAGAGTCTAATTCTATTGGCTTTCAAAAGCCAATAGGAATTGTCTAGGCTGTCTCTGCCCTGCTGAGCCCGCCAAAAGTCCCATTCTGCAAACGGTGTTGCACCAGTTGAGTAGTCCTCGACTTACGACCGGTTGGGGGTCGCGGCATTAAAAAGGTTGAGAACCACTGCAATAAAGCAATAAAATGTTGTGATTCAGTGTATTAACAGTGTAGCTAAAACCCAAGAATTAAATTGTAGTGTTAACAGAGTATTTGATTAATTCTGATAAGTTTGATGAGTTCAAGGATATATTAAGGTTACCACCTTTAATATGTGTAGATTGAGAAAACTGTTAAATCGAAATCTAGAGCAGGAGTGTCAAACTGCCGGCCCATGGGCCAGACACATCATCCAGAAGCTGCGCCCACCCCATTGCCGACAATGGCAAAACCGGCCTGATATGTTACGCAACGTCATGTGACATTGCAAGCTTGACATGTCTGATCTAGTGGAACAGAAATTCCTGTTCGACTTTAAAAGTTTTTTTTTTCCTGCCCAAATAATTTTTTTCATCTTTATTTTTTTTTCCTGCTCATGTAATTCATGTTCTGTCTTAGGTTATATCATTGTCTTAATGTTTGTATCACATGGTTGCAAAATCACTGAACTCACTTAATTCTTAAAGCAAAATTATTGGTGAGGGTGAAGGTTCGTTCTCCGAGCTTATGGGTTGGTTTCCAAACGTTTCGTTACCAGGCTAGGTAACATATTCAGTAGAGTTTAGAAGATGTCAGTGTCAGTGTTCTATTTATAAGGACTTCAGGTGTGGGTGTGTCAAGTGAGGGTCTTGTGGTGGGTCAGGTATAAGTCATCAGTGAGAGACTTGTGATTGGTCTTGTGATAGGGAGGTTACATCAGGTCAGGTCATTGGGAGGTGAACTGATGGGAGGGGGATGGGCCAGGTGTGGAGTCATCAGTGAGAGGCTTGTGATGGAGAGGTTACATTAGGTCAGGGTCATTGGGAGGTGAACTGGTGGAAGGGGAGGCTTGCGTGGATTGGTTGAGGGTCAGTGTGTTTCTGGTTGCCTGTGTAGTTGATTTGGATTCTGAGGGGGGTTTGTAGGTTGGTTGTAGGTTGATGTGTCTGTTGATGCAATTGTTTGTGAGCATGGCGGGTAGTAGCATGGCCAATGATTTTAGTTATTGGTGCTTAGCATAACCAGTTTTTTGTTGTTAGTTGCCACTTTGTCTCAGAGCCTAACAGTGATTAGGACTAAAAAAGAGTGACCAACCCAAGGTCCCTCTGGTGGCATTCATGTTAATGGAGACCTAGAAATTGGATTTTCCCATACTTAGTCCAGCATCTTATCTGCTACATGTGCTGGCTCTCTTTCAAATGTAATATTTTTTATTAAATATTTTAACAATAATAAGAGATAATAAAAACTGAAATCTAAAAGAAAAGAAAGAACAGAGAAAACAGAAAAAATTGCAGAAAGAGAGAAAAGAATAATTAAAAAAATTATTTAAGGACTTCTTTATAGAAGATATAAGCAAATGTCATATCTCTCTACCCCCTTTCAGATTACATTAATCTCTTCCTTTTTCAATCTTTACCCATCCACCAATCCAAAAAATCATTAACATTTCTAATATATGTCAGTTAAAAGCCCATAAAAGGTTTCCAGAAATGTATAGAAATGTCTTAGCAAAAAGTCAACTTGATCTTGTTTTCTTTCGCTCAATATTCTGAAATTAATTTAACTAGGATGCTGTCTAGAAATTGATCTGTCTAAATTTTTCCTTATCTCAATTCCCCCCCCCCCCCAAACCTTGATAGTAGTCTTTTGTAAATCCAGTAAAAAGTCATTAATCATTTTTGTCTCTTGGCCTAATATTAATATTTCTTCTCTAGTTTTCATGTCTCTCTTATATTCATAACCTGATTTATTTTCCAGTAGTTCTGCATAAGTTATCATTCATCTTATTCATTTATTGTCATGAAGATTCTTTCAAAATATTCCACATCTTTTCATTTCTTCTTTAAGAACTCTTTTGAAAAATGCATTTGCATGAGCAAATATTGTTGCTGTCGTTGTAATGGCAAGCTTCTTTCCCTTCTCTTCAAAAATCCTTTGAAATGTAATATATTTATCTGTCATTTCTGTAGGTTTGACTGCTATTTATCAGGTACAAAACTGTAAAAGACAGGTTTTTCTTTTCCCCTTTTCCTGCCTTGAATCTTTCTCTCACTCTAATTTTTTGGATTTCTATGATCATGTTATCTGTCTCAAATTTCTTTTATTTCAAGAAGTCAACTAGTGGTCATCTCTTCCCTAAAAGACTAGATAATTTATATTCCCACAAAGGTGCTATTTTATTTTAATTATTTCAAAACAGCGAAAGTCTTAATATTTCATATTTGTCTGATCCCTTAGTAAGTTCACATTAACTTAAATTCAGATTTATCCAGATTTTACTGTTGACTTTATGTTTTTTAAATTCTTTAGGTTAGTTAATTCTTTGATTTATTATAGGATGAAGGATTACTCACCAGATAGCTTTTTCTGAACTGTTGCTCAGAAATTCTGTTTTAGCTTTAAATTATTTGATAAAATTAGAAGAATAAGAAATGGGAGACTTGTATATTTTAAGGACATGTCTGATAAGCATCTCTGAAGCAGTTACATGATATTCAGAAGTAAATCATGTTGTAGTTTATTAGGTTTACTCCCTAGTACAGTGATGGCGAACATTTTAGAGTCCTGCAATGCTCTGCAATGCAAAGCCCACTTATGCATCATCAGGTGCATAAGTGGGCTTTGCACATGGGGGCGGAGGCCTAAAGCGAAAAGGTTTTATAAAACCCAGCTGAAGGCCTGGGACTGGGCGACAGCACACGTGCCCACAGAGAGGGCTCTGAGTGCCACTTCTGGCACCCGTGCCATAGGTTTGACACCACTGCCCTAGTAGATAAACTTTTATCTGCAACCAAGTCTTTATTTCTATGTAAACAGGAATGATTTGAAGTTAGCAGTATTTTAGAGAAATAGTGGTAGAGGAAATGAAAGCGTTGCTGCATAGATGGCAAATCTATCCCAAAACTGTATTTATTGGTAGTATTAATATTGAGCTATTTCACACTATTATTTGGCAGTGACAAAACTGAAAACTTCTATCAGGTATACTTAAATACTGACCATTTAGAATGGGTTTGATTTTAATATTTTTCCTTGCATATGACATCTATTCTTGATTAAAATTAAAATAGATTTACCTTTCTAAGCTCAGTTTTTAAACTGCTATTAAAAAATGTCTTCCTGAATAGATACATCAGGAATAGAACAAGGTCCAGAGTTTGTAAAGTATAACCCATGTTGCATTTTTCTAAAATTATATAATTGATTTCTTTTCAGTCCCTTGATGATTTAAACAAATGGACATTACTTATTGTATCGCGTCTTAGTTATTTGGAACAAATAGTTGAAGATGAACATATTACATTTGTAACCGAAGGTATTTTTATTCAAAGAAGTAGTTCACAAGCTGTAACTTACTCAGCAAAAAAGGTATGTTTTCTTAAAATACTTTTGCTAAATACTTTTGCTAATAAGTCTTTAAACTAACTTGAAGTACTGACTTTTGTTTTTAAAAGCCAGTTCTTAACAGGGAAGATAATGTGTCCAAATTACAACAATTTCCCAGTTCTTGTTCCACAAAAATACCTAGGAACTCCATAAAAGCTTGATAATAGCTTTTTGCATAGCTTTTATGTAAGCTGAGTTGAGCCTCCATAAGAAATTTATAGGTCTGTTAATTCCTAATCCTGCATTTCCCTCTTTGTTTGCTATTTTCTCATTTACCATGATCAAAACTAATTGGAATTTATTAATTGGAATTTATTATTCTTCCCATTGGTTTTTCATTAACCATGGGTATAATTTGGAACATGACTTGGTAGATGTATTTAATCTCTTTTAACTTAATTTAGAAACTGAACAGTAATGGTAGGAATATTAATTTAATTTTATGATGCATTTCAATATTCTAACTGTATATGCATTAATGTGAAAATTATTCTGTGTATCTTTCTTCAGATTGTGAAATGGTCAGATTTTTGTTCCCCTTTGGCGTTTAAAACTGGGAAGCCTTACATCTTATTTGCTGAAGCCAGCATAGATAATTTTAGTAGCCTTGGGATAGCATTCTTGGAAGACAGACTCCAAATGGATAATGGGATGGTGCCTCAGAAAATTGTCTGTAAGTACACCCATTTGGCTATCCCCAACAAAAGTATATATTTTGGTGGCATATAAACTATTCTCAAATTCAGAGTTTCATCATTCTTTGCAAATTCGTCTGCTTTAATCCCTGTCAATTAGAAGTCCACCTGATCGTATCCTCTTCTCATTTCCCCCCCCCCCCAGAAATTTGCAATAGGCATGGAAAAGATAAAAAAAGACCATTTGTGCAACACTTAATTATAAATTATTAGGACTAATATTTATCACATGTATGTGGTTACGCATTTAAGACCTAGTCTTGACCACAATTGCTCAGGAATATGTGATCAACTTCAGCAGAATTTACCTATGACATTATTCCTCATCATCCCAGGGGAAATTACCAATGAAATGACGGGATTAACTTTTAATTTGGAATTTGAATTTTTTTTAGAAGCAATATATCATAATATATATTAGATTGTGGAGTGCTTCTTAAACAAAAAGCCCTGCCTAATAAAAAGTGTCTTTGCCATTTGGTGGCCCAGAAGCTCTCCTTCTGCCAAATTTATGAAGCACTCTTAAATGATGCCTAATTCCAAGGTCAAATATGCTTAGTTTCCATGTTCCTGTTTGTTCTGTCCCAGCCTCCGTGAATATTGCTCAACCGCTTACTCATTAGGAGAACCCCCTTTGCATTGAACAAGGCAGGACTTTGTAAGATAAACCCCTTTTATTTTGACACAGCTTTTATGGAACAAAACTCCAACCAGTCCTTTAGCTGTTGAAACAAACAAGATCAGTCTCTGAGTTCTCAGCTGGAATGCTCAAAGTTTAAGTCACTCAAACACAGAGAAATCAGACAAACCTGGTTAAATGTTCAAGAATCCTGAGGCAAGAAATCCAACAACAGAAGCACGAAGCCATAGCTGAACAGTTGCACTTGAAACCAGCCCCTCCCATGCCTCTCCTTTTTATAGTCCAGCCAGGGTGTGGCTTCTTAGAGTCTTTTACTTTTCCTGGAGAGCCACCCCACTGCCCTCCATTGTCCTGCATGCTTCTCTCTGCGCATCCATGCATCTGGAACAGGCCCCAGCTGTCCCTCTTCTTCGCTCAGTTCAGGCCCCCAACCCAACTGTCTCTCTGCCTGAAAGTGAGTAGATGGCCCAGTGTCACACATCTAGCTCTGAGTCTTCTGCTCCTCAGATGTGATCCCAGGCAACCCTTCCCCCTCATCTGATTCATCTGACTCGGCTGCCAGATCTGCTGGCAGGCGAGGACTCACAACACTGTTGACTTGTACAATGATTGAAGACAGCGTAACATGGGTTGAAGTTCTTTACTATCTCTTTCTTGGGCTTTAGTATGGGTGAGTGGTTTGCTCATTTCTTCTGAGTTATTATCACCTGTGAATGGGATAATTGTATCTGATCTTTCAATTTATAGGTTGTTAATGGAGGGGAGTATGTTGACTGAGTGAAGAACCAGTGCCACAGTCTCCTTATTGAGCTAGGAAAGAAACTCTTCCCCTAAATAGGTCATTCCATACCTGATGCAGGGCCATATTTGCTACAGTGCCAATTGATAATATTGCTTGAGGTGGAGCAGGCATCTGAATGAAATCCAGTCTTTTTCCAGCTGTCTAACTCTTAAATAATAAAATCTGGCCTGGAACCCCCTTTTTCTATCCCATCCTTCTGATAACTACTTTGCCTCACCTACTCAATGGGATATTTTTAGGTTGGGATATTTACAATTGTCAAACTTGAAATGGTTTGTCCTTAATTGCTGAATTCACAAAATATATTAAGTCAGAACTAAACAAACCAGCTAATGTGGTGGTATGGTTCAAGTTTTGGATTTGACCCTGGGAACACCCAGACTCAAATCCGTCCACAGTCATAGGACGTCACTGAATGTTTGGGGCTAGTTGATCTCTCTCAGCCAAACTGTCTCCTAGGGTTGTTGTGGAAAAAAATTAGAGGAGGGAGTGCTAAATACATCTTCAGCTCCCAGGGGAAGGACAAGATATAGATCAGTCAATTAAATATTATTATAGGACCGACAGCAATATATAACACCAGTCTATGTGTTTAGCCATATATAGCATAATTTCATGAACCATTTTATCTATGCCTAGAGTGCAGATAAAACAATTTACCAGGAACAGAAAATTTCAAAGAACGCCAGAACTTTCCATTTCTTTTAGGGCCATGCTAAACATCTCTCTGAATCATTTTTTTCTGGGAGCACTTCAGTGGTTTTCAGAAATAAATAATCCAACCCTGGTCTACCCTGAACAACTTCCATTTCAGAGAAATTTAGGAGCGTCTCCCCTGAATAGTAGGGTTCAGAGTTTTAGTATGTCCCATTCATAAATTGATGAATATGGTAGATTGATATCTCTGCATAATTCAAAGGAAAAAAACTAAATTAAACATTTGCAGAAATGTAATCTTAAAATGCATTACAAGCATGCAAGAAGTAAAATGCATTCAGATCTACACAATGTATTTTAAAATTGGATTATCAGTTTAAGTTTATATTAAAGGAAGAATTATTTAGTGCTGCTATGTTCATGTATTTTGTTTAATAACTTATTTAACGTGTATTAGCTGTGAACTTGAAGAAATCGGCATTGGAAGAATTAAAACTGGCTCCAAGTACCAAAGAAGAGGAGAAGGCTGGTCAGATACAGGCTAGAGAACTGTCACGAGACTCACTTTTTGAAAATATTGATAAATCTCAGGTGGAAACTAATGATTGTGGAGGAAGCAGTGATCAAGAAATGCACCGAGAGAAATGCAGACTGCAGACAATAAATGGATATCATGAGGAACTTGAGCAATTATCTGAAAAGGAAGGAGATACTTCAGATCATCATCACTTACATCTTTCAAGCTGCCATGAATGTTTGGAACTGGAGAACAGTACAATCGAGTCAGTTAAATTTGCCTCAGCAGAAAACATCCCAGATCTTCCGGATGATTATAGTGGTGGTGTAGAAGAAGTTAGTGGTGACTGTATAACAGGAAATATGCAAAAAGTAAACTTGACTGGGAAGCCTCCTAATATTTTAATTTATCTTGGTTCTGATTCTAAAAAACTGAAATTTGAAGAAATAAAATCAGTCATAATGGATTGTGTTGATATTAATGCTTACACCATCTACCAATTGTTAGAGAAACAAGTTTTGACTGTTCCTTGGATTGACAATGCATTGCTTCTGATCATTGCTGAATCAGAACCCATTTCAGATGCTGTGTCCAAACAATTTCTAGCTTTCATATCAAAAGGTGGGAAGATATTGGGACTTTCTACTTCTTTCACATTTGGTGGTATAAAAATAAAAAATAAGAATGAAATAATGGACACAATACAAACATTAATATTTTTAAAAGATAAGAACAATGAGATTAAATTAAATGCTCTAGCTAGTGGAAAAATATTTGAGGTGGACATTTCAGAAAAACTTAATCCCATAAAGCCACTTGGTTATTTTGATAGTCCGGATAAAGATATAATGATTGTTCATTTATCATATGGAAATAAAGGAGGAGAAGCAATTCTTTCTCAGGTACAGTATAAACAAGTTCTATTTTGTTTCTTATTTTTCAAATATTTCTTAAATAATGCTGATTGCTGATTGCAGAATGGTGGTAAATGGTAAACACAATGGGTAACCGCTTATGCAAGTTAGTATTACATATATTAGAAAATTGGTGAATTATAGTTTGGATTCAAAGTACCTTTTCATAAACCAAAAGCACTTCAATGTTTCAAAATAAATGAGAAACATGTAATTTACCTATTTTGTGAAGGGTCCCTTAACTCATGGTGGTTATCTGGAAGTTGAAATAGGTTGTAATGAGAAAGGAGAGTTTGAAAAGCCTTATCGTGTGTGTAGGTAAATAGGTAGGTAGATAGACAGACAGAGTTCTTAGGAATCTTAAAGTAATTTTAAGGTTAGTGCAGTGGTTCTCAACCTGTGGGTCGGGACCCCATTTGGGGTCGAATGACCATTTCATGGGGGTCGCCAAACAACGCAGTCCACCATTTTTTTCCCCTTTAGCTGTGCTACTCCCTTTTATTCTATTGGCTTTTGAAAGCCAGTAGAATAGACTCTCTTGAATAGAGTTTAATTCTATTGGCTTTCAAAAGCCAATAGGAATTGTCCAGGCTGTCTCTGCCCTGCTGAGTCCGCCAAAAGTCCCATTCTGCAAACGGTGCTACACCAGTTGAGTAGTGTTCGATTACAACCGGTTGAGTAGTCCTCGACTTACGACCAGTTGGGGTCGCGGCATTAAAAAGGTTGAGAACCACTGGGTTAGTGGAAGTCTGATGTAGTGTGTCATTCCCAGGGCTTTTTTTCTCATAGAATGCCCAGAATGGAGTTCCGGCACCTTTTTGGGATGGAATCTTGTAGGGTAGGCAAGGCGGTTTGTATGACCTGTGTGAGTTCCGGCACCATTTTTTTTTTAGAAGAAAAGCACTGGTCATTCCCATTCTTCTTTCATGGTAGGATTTTATGCTAAATTTTCAGTTGATAAATAGACAGTATTTCATTACCATGATTTAGGTAGTGAACTTTATATATTCAGATGGCCTACACTATCCCCATTGATAAATAGAGACCAGACCTCAATATATATTTAAAAAATTTCATGGATCTGTAACTTGAGCCTTATTTTTTTGTTACTTTATCCTGGCCCAGAATGGTGGACAGATTTTTGTAAAGTATTTTGTTTAAGATTAGATTTAAGTTATACATGTAGCAAAGAAACAAGTATGAGGCACATGATGAGCAGCTTGCTCTGACTAAGGCAACTGCTGCTAGGGATCCATTTAGAACCCTACAATTGGGAACATCTAGCTAGTTAAATATATTGTTCCAATCATTAACCAGGAAATTGTTTATAAATGCAAGACCTTCATCTGGGAGAACAAAAAGGAACAATTGCAGATGACTACTCTGGGAGGAAGAAAGCACCATAGACTCTGGAACCTAACCCCATAATTCGGAATGGAAACTCCTGTAATGTTTAAATGGATTCTAGTTAAATTGAGGCAACTGTATTAAATATTTTACAAAAAACTGTGATAAGTTCCTTCTCATAAGATTATCGCTGTTGCCTTTTATATTGCCTCAATATTTAGATGCAATTTTTATTAATAATAATATTTTATTAATAGTTTTATTTAGTTACCTTATATACATGTGGATAAACTGAGAATTTTGGGTGCCAAAATATACCCAAAACATTGCATTAGATTTATCTATGAATATATGTTAATACTTTTAAAAGTACTTATATATTCTGTATATATTCATATATAACCCCACCCATAGATAACCGAACTCTGAAATTTTTAATCAAAGTACCATGAAATATGAGGGCCAGCTTATCCAGAAATGAGGTAATATGTGAGTATATACAGTAAATTTAATACTTGGTTATTTAATAACTGAAGTGACAGAAATTAAAACAAGAAATTGATTTGAAAATGATTATGTAACAGTTAAATAACCCAATAGATGATTATTGATTGTTGTTTTATAAAGTTGTTTTCAATAAAAAATATTATTTTTGCCTTTATAGGCACATTTGGAAGTGAATATCAAAAGTTTATGTCGATCTAAGGATGACTTCAATCTGCTCAAAATAAGCAACACCAGAAGATACGATGTACTTGTTGAAATCCTGAAGTTATTGGGGTTGAGCTGTGAAATAAGTACTATTCCTTCTTTAACTCCTCTTTATCTACTCTCATCTGATAAGGTAGGTTTTGGTTTAAATGAATAAGAATATAGGCAGTGCCTTGCTGGATTAGACCAGTGGCCCACCTATTCCAAGGTCTTTTCTCATAATGGCTAACCAAGGAAGCCCATTAGTGTCTCAGCAGATAACCTTCTAAGTCATCATCAAGGCTAATAGCCATTGATTCCTATCACTTCCATGACTTGGTCCAATCCTGATCCAGCCAGCTTCACAGCTTGTAGTAGCAAATTCCAAAATTTAATTTGCATTGGGGGAAAAAAAGCCATTTTATCTTTTTTGATTCTTCCAGTATTCAATTTCATTGAGCTCTGGTTCTATTATTTTGGAAAGGGGAAAATAACTTCTCCTTATCCACTTTATGCGCACCATTCACTATTTTGTGTACCTCAATCATGTTCTTTCTCATTTGCCTCTTTTCTAAACTAAAAAGCCTTAAATGTCACAATCTTTCCTCATAGGGAAACTACTCCACCCCATAATTGTCTTAGTTCTATGCTCTGAACTTTCTCTAGCTCCACTGTATCCTTGTAGTAACCCAAACTGTGCAATGTTCCAGGTACAGTTACACCTTTGATTTATATAACGGCATTATAATATTGGACTCCTATTTTTAATACCAATATTGAAAATATTATCCCTGATATGTTGCTGGCTTTTTTTTTTTTTTTTTTTTGCAATGGATATACACTGTGTCAATTCTTTCTCATTATTCCAAGATACCTTTCTTCATCAATCACTGATGAAGTTCTGATACCCTTAGCTTCTATGAGTAGTTGGGATTTTTGGCACCAATGTGCCTCCCTTTACCCTTGTTCACGTTGAATAACAGCTGCCATTTTGACTTACACTCCCCTAATGTGCAGAGATCCCTTTGGGGCTCTTCACAGTCCCTTGTTCTTCTTACCACTGAGTGCCTAAGGCTGTCTAAGCTGCCCAGATCAGAGAATTAGAAAGTGTTAAAATGGGAAAGAATTAAGTATGAGGTTTTTAACATCATTTATCTGTGTGAGGTTTCTGAATGTTTTTATGACTTGAGCTACCTACTGGGCCATCTGTTCCCTGGCAGCCAGTATGTGGAATCAGCCCCTGAGAGGGAGGAAAAGTTAAAATTTCAACTTAAAATAGGAACTCACATGCTGAATGGCACACAGCCTAAAAAGAAAAAGAAAAAATAGAATTGATCTCCAAACTATATTTAACCAATCAGACAAAACATGGATTAAATTTAAATAGCTTTTATGTGTCTTCTGATATCCCAACTCTCAATTCTATATAACAAAATGAACAAAAACATGATTTTATTGTTGTCCATTTTGCTTCTTTTCATAATCATTCATTGCAGCAAAACTATCCACTACTTATACCATCCACTATTTTTCAATCTGCATCTGCATGTCTTACAATTGCTCCATCCATTTGCCCATCTTTTGTAAACATAATTAATAAAAATTTGTTTGAAAGAACTATGTTATAGAAGACATTTATGAACCATGGAAGCCATTGTTAATAAATAGAAATTAATTTTGGAAATGATGAATAACTAAGCAATTTTGTGACACAAATTCCTGAACTATATCATTAAATTGACTTTACATCAGGTGAAACAGATTTCAATCTTTAAAAACATGCCTTAATATTTTTGAAAATGCAGCATTACTTGACTGTCCATTTTTTAAAAAATATTTGATTAGATTTACATATTTTATGGTATTGTTAGAAATTTATAAAATATGATTGGAATTTAAGCAGTTAATACACATTCAAAAAGTTATTGTGTTTGTTGAAAACAATTACCACAAGATGGCACTTCTGAGCTGCCTTAGACTATAATTCTATGTTGCATATGTATGTTTAAAATAAATGTGCAGTTACATTTAGTTTTAATATTATGATTATTTTAAAAAACAATAGTGTTTAAACAGTCAATGCATTTACAGTTTTGGAAGTTTGAAGTAGCCCAAGAATTTTAGAAAATATTTAATCAAACTATGTCAAATGCTATGGTACATAGTCCAGAGGTCCCCAACCTTTTGGACACCAGGGACTGGTTCTGTGGAGAGAGGTTTTCCCGCAAACTAGAGGGTGCATGGTTTTGTGTGCTGCCTGCATCCCGCGGATGGGGCTTTGCTTGTTCGTGCAGACTGGTTGTTAGCATGCTGTGGCCCGGTACTGGTCCACAAACTGGGGATTGAGGACCCCTGACATAGTCTTAAGGAATTTTCATACTAAACAAAAAGGGTTATGTAATTAAATGCTGGATCTTCAGGAAACTGGAGTTCTAAACTTTCATTCTGAAGAGCCATCTGGGTGTTCACACCTAGTCCTACCTTTTGCTGTAAGAACAAATTAATTGTCTTTTCCAGGCAAGAATCAAGATTTGTAAAGAGAGGTTTCCCATTGAAGCTAAGTGCAAGGCACACAAGATATGAGTTGTTATAGAGAATTTTTCCATCAACAAACTGCATGCAGATAGTTCCTTAAATAAAGAAGTTCCCCATATCTGACTGAGCTTATCCAGCACGCGTTACCTATGGTTTCCAGAACCAGATTACTCAAGGCATTAGTTTGTAGACCAGCTTGAACCAGGCACTCTTATATAATTGCTCATTCTTCCTTCTCCCTAATTCTCCTCAGAAAGAAACAGCGTTTGTGAGGAAAATTGGTATTAGCATTCTTGCGGGACAGATGAATGGTCTTTTGCTCAAAATTGGAATGTGGGAGATATTTTCAGGAGCAATAGAGTATGTCTATCTGGTCTACAAAGAGCTTCATTTTGCTCCTTCTCATTTGAGGATGACTCATAGGCTGCCAAAAGCACATTTGGTTAAAATAAGCAAGTTAAAGATGAAAACAAAACGGCAGTTTGCAAGAATTAATTAACAATTTTTCAGCATAGTATGTTGTGTGACCCCATCCTCTATATCAGACCTGGACATTTTATAGCCTACATTTTACATCTGGCCCACAAGTGGTTCCAGTCTGGCCGATGGTGTCAGCATCAGGGGTCAGGGCGCTGGTCTCTATAGTAGTCCCAGTTTCTCATATGATTCCTTGGGAAAATTAATTGCCCATCTTGCTCTATATGAAGCTAACATACACATTCAAAATAGGATTGACAGTTCATTGACAATATAGATAGTCCTTGCTTAATTTTTTAATTGGGATTGGCAATTATGTCACTAAGAGAAGCAGTTGGAAAGTGCAGTGTGGTGTGACTGTGCCAACTTAACAATGGCAAATATAGCAGGCCCAATTGCTGTCATTTTGACCTCTTGCTAGCTTCCCAATTGACTTTGCTTATTGGAAGCCAGCATGGAAGGTCGCAAATGGCAATCATGGGATGCTGCAACTATTGAGCCAGTTGCCAACTTCCAAATTGCAGTGAGGTGACTGCAGCTGCAACTATGAGAAACATTGTAAGACCGCTAATTCAGTGCTGCTGTAGCTTTAATGGTTGCTTATCAAGTGGTCAATGAACAAGGATTAACAGTATACTTATATATTTCATAGACCTACTGCAATTCATGATGATTTTGCTTCTTTTTTCTTACAGAATTTTTAATTTATTTTGTCTTTCATGGAAGTTGGAATTGGTTAAAATACAGGTTAGAGAAGAATATGGAAGATGATTCTTCAGGGCAAGGAGACCTCAAGAATATTTCCTTTATTTTAAACATTCAGCCTTTTGTATACTCAGTCTCTGAATATAATGCATTAGAAGTCGTATTATTCTCTGTATTAAAAGGCACGTTCTCTGTTAGGATCATAATTCTCATATTAATTTAAAGACCTACTGGTTGTTTAAATTGTTATGAGCAAATATTCTTAATTTGGCTGCTTTTTATTTTGACAAAAATCAGTTGATAGGCCTTAGTTTTCTGTTGATTTTTTTTAATCTGAAGTTCCTGCTTGCAATAGTCAGTATTTTTAAGGCAAAAATGTTTTTGTTTTTACTTGCATTAGGCTGGAGACAGTGGAGTGTTATACTCAGCTCACATCAGTTCCCAAGAGCCAATTTTTAAATTTTCTGGAATTTAGTGAGCCAGTTGAGAGCCGAGCTGTGATGCCTAGTGCATCAATCAGCTGTTTGGCAGCTAGCAGTGTAACACAGTGGCAATGGTAGAGCCAACAGAGCCAATTGTTATATATTTGTCAGCACACCATTGAGTGGGGAGCTCTATCTGTACAAGATTGTTTGGCATGGTTCTGTGTAATTCATTATTTCAGTGCAACTCTGTTTAATACAAGCCATGTTATTTTGGAGAAGCCCAGACCTTTAGAGGAGGTTTTCTATGAATATCATGTCTCCTGAGACAAGAGATGAGCAATGCTCTGAAGGATACTTAAAGTTTGGTTAATTTTATTTTAGTGGAAATACTCCCTATTTACATGTTCTTGACATAAAGATTCAATACTGGATTATTTGAGAATTGAATATGAAACCTACAACTATATCTGCAAGGACCCACTTCAACTAACCACCCAAGAAAACAGAACTCTTGAAACAGGCATTGTCTCAAAAGGATACTTTTATTAGGGGTCAGTGACAGGGAAGTCAAGGCGAGATCTGGGGAAAATCCCGCACAAACAATATAGTTAAGCTAGCAATATTCCTTCTCCCACCAAAGTCATAATGTCCATTTGAATTCCAGCCAATCCATAGATGGTATGATGTGCAGGTAACTGGAACAGTTGGTGCACATCTCAAGGTCTTCTCCAACTTTTGTTTCTCTGTAACCGCCTCCCTGATAAGGGAGACACATTCCTTTCTCAAGGATAGAGGCAGGAGAGGGAAAGCAGAAAGTGAAAGTTATCCCAAGCTCCCCCTCCTCCCAGCAGAATGGCAAGCCCCAAAAATAGGATATATATGCAAGGGAAAACACAGAGGCTTTGGGGACCTAGAAGAACAGGAAATCTACCTAGA
Organism: Crotalus tigris; assembly: GCF_016545835.1. Lineage (NCBI taxonomy): Eukaryota > Metazoa > Chordata > Lepidosauria > Squamata > Viperidae > Crotalus > Crotalus tigris. The sequence goes on from NW_024096505.1 coordinate 4,597,598, forward strand.
AAACAAAAAGGGACGAGGAACAACAACATAGAAAGTCAATGAGGTTTGTCAGGATATGTAGAATGAAAGCGTTTTAAAAGTTTAGGGGCTCTAACATACACCCACTCAATCTGGGCAGAAGGGAAATTCTTCCAAGCTACTAGGTACTGTGTCATCCCATGGTGTTTTTGAGAGTCTAAAATGTCTTTGATTTCAAAATGTTGTTCTCCCTCAACCATGATAGATGTTGGCACTGGTGGTGCAGGAGGCCTGAGATTAGAGGTAACCTCTGGTTTGAGCAAATTGCAGTGGAAAACAGGGTGGATTTGCCATAGATTCTTTGGCAAATCTAATTCAACAGTCACAGGATTGATAATTTCTTTGAAGGTTATAAAGATTGTAAATATTTCGTAGAGAGGAACACATGGTCTTCAACTTTATATGGTTTCTGCTCTACCCTCCGTTTGTCAGCTTAGGCTTTATAGGCCTCCCTGGCTTCATCCAAGGTCTTCCTGACCACTGGCCAGGTGTTTTGCAATTGTTTGATCCACTCCTGAAAAGAGGGGATCTCAGGTTCTTTGGGGGGGAGTTCAGGCATGGCCACAAAGGTTTGACCATTTGCTACTTGAAATGGAGTGAAACCAGTACTAGAGTATACAGCATTATTATAGGCAACCTCAGCAAACGGTAGCAGGTCGGCCCAATTGTCTTGTTGGTAATTAATAAAATATCTTAGGTATTGTTCTAGAACTGAGTTAAGTCTCTCTGCCCCCCCCCATTCATTTGAGGATGGTGGAAAATTGATAGCCCTTGACTAGAACCGATCCAGAAAAGCCTTCTAGAACTTAGAAGTTTATTGAACCATTCAGTCTGAAATTATACGTTGTGGAGCCCCATGAAATCGATACATTCTGCACAAAAAGTTTAGCTAAAGTCTTTGCAGTTGGAATCTTGGGGCATGGAATGAAATGAACTTGTCTGGAGAACAAGTCTGTTATGACCCAAATTACAGTGTTTCCAGCACTTTCAAGTAGTTCTACAATGAAACCCATAGGAATCTCCAGGGTGCTGACGGACTTGCCACTGGCTGCAGCAATCCTGGGGATTTCCTTTGTTGCCTCTTGGCTGCTGCACATGTGGGACAGTTGGCCACATAGCTTTCTATGTCCTTTTTCAATTGGCCACCAAAATTGTCTCTTAATAAGATGTAAGGTTTTTACAAAACCAAAGTGTCCAGCAGTTTTCAAACTGTGTCCTGCTTGCATCACTTTAAGTCTCAGGGCTGCTGGGACATAAAGTTTCTTTCCAATCCACGCTAATCCATCTTTTAATGCACACATGTTATTATGGTTACAAAACCATTCCTCTGTTTCTAAGGCAGTTTTAAATTCCTTTAATAAAGTATTTCCAACAGGTTCCACTGGTTCTGATTGGCCCTAGTGGTTACAGGGGCTGCCAGTTGTTGAGGATATAGAAATGGTTTGGTCACTTCTGCTTTCTTACTGTTATAGTGATAAGGCATCAACTAGAAAATTATTCTCCCCAGGGAGGTAATGAATTGTAAAGTTTAAATGATGGGAAATGTTGGGACCACCTTGCTTATTTAGGGGAGAATTTTCTCAGTGTTTTCATGGTTTCAAGGTTTTTATGAGCAGTCCATACTTGAAATGGTATTTTATTTCCTTCAAGGAAATATCTTGAAGTTACTAAAGCCCACTGTACAGTATAGGCCTCTTTCTCTCAGTCTGTTCAGTCTCTGACAATTTTCTCGAGGTGTAAGCATAAGGTTGCAATTGTCCTTCTGTTTCTTTGGAGCAAAACTGCTCCCACAGTCACATCGCTGGCGTCAGCCTGAATTATAAAGGAATTTCTGGGTCCGGGTGTTTCAAAACTGGCTCCATAGAAAAAAGTCTCTTAAGTTTCTCAAAAGCTGCTTGACATTCTCCTGTCCATTTTAACGGTTGACTGAGCTTTGGCTTATCCCCCCCCCCCGATCTTTAACAGGTTTGTAATTGGGAGGGCAATCTGTGCAAAAGATGGGATGAATTGTCTGTAAAAATTTGCAAATCCTAGGAAACTTTGGAGTTATTTCCTGGTTTTCGTGGGTGCCCAGTCTAAGACTACCCTCACTTTCTCTGGGTCCATGTGTATCCCTTCATTTGATATGCGATAACCCAGGTAATCAATATGATCTTTGTGAAATTCACATTTTGATAGTTTGGCATACAGTTTGGCAGAACATAGTTTTTTCAGTACCGTTCTGACTAGCTTAATGTGCTCATCTTTTGTTTTGGTGTAAATAAGGATATTGTCCACAGGGGCTTGACAGAATATCTGATAAATACAAAAATACATTATTTATACTAATTTATACCATTTCTGCCCTGAGCTGTTACATAAAGGGGACCCTAAAAGGGTGTAAGTCACCCCGAAGAGGCAACGAAGAAGGAGGGATACCTTGTCGATTACAAAGAGATGGCTGTCGTTCCGTTCAATCTGAGGAAAGCCTTCCAAACCAGCAGAGGAAATACTGGCTACATTCCTGTGGCCAGTCATTAGCCACTGACAATTGAAAAAGAAAAGCACCAATTAGCAGATCGTAAACAGCATGTTTGGAACTGGGTGAGAATATTGATCTTTTCTTTACTATTTCACAACTGAATTTCCTGGAAAAGGCTCCCAAGAAGCTAAAACCTCCGAAAATAAGAAGGAAGAGGCGTTTTAATTTCTTTTATGGGGGACAGAAATATATAATACTGAAGTGGAAATAATATAAAGCTACAGTTTTGATAAGTTTGAGAACTGAGATAATTGTTAAGATTTTCTTTTTAGAAAAAAAATTGAGGTGAAATATAAGGAATCAACCCTTCGTCTTAAGAGCGAAAAATGGATTTTGAATGACATCTAGTGGTGGATTTGATATAGCACTGTAACTAGCTTCCAGGCTGCTTGGTGACTCCTAGCTTAATGGAAAACAGCTGGCAATAAAGGAAAATATTTTGGCATACTTATCACCCTGACCTTCTTGGACTATAAATACCTACTGAGCTTGGATCTTTAATCTCAAGAACCATTGGGAAAGAAAGAAAAAATTGACTTTTGACTACGTCTGCCTGGGAGAGACTTCTGAACTGTTTTCAGGATGGTTGAACATTTTGAATAGTTTGAATATTGTAGATTACAACCTTGCCTGACTGACAGTTCTTGGACGCTTGAGGCAAAGGATCACTACAAAATAGTGCTTTTAGGATTGGACTCATATTCTGGAACCTATTGGATTATAAAGGCTACACATAAAGACCAGAAAACTAGATGAAACTTTATTCTACTCTTATTAAGATTGGTGATACTAGACAAGACTTGTATTTGGAGAACATAAATGTTTTGACAGATTATCTGGAGGGGGGAAATAAAATGGATGTTTTACACCCAGCTAAAAGTGTAAGAAAATATACCTTGCACCTCCACTTGAAGCCCCCACTCAGGCTAATCAAAGATCTCCAGGAATGATGTCTCAAGAAAAAATAAACACCTTTCAGAAGGAAATATACTCTATGCTACAACTAATTCACCAAACAATTGTTGCACACAAAGAGGACACAAAAAGAAACCATAATGAGATTAAAAATAATTTAGATAATATAAATGATCAAATCTCCAAATTAAATCTACAACTAAAAAATTCCCAGACAATGATTACAAAGTATAAACAAATAAACCAGAAATCAGAAGATGAAGCAGAGGAAATTGACCCAGAGATGGAAGAGATAAAAGAAGGGAAATATAAACTATCATATACAAATAAAATACTGCAAATTTAGCCACAACAACAAAAATGGAAAAAGTGCTTTGCCCCTTAGGTCTGCAAAATATACCTGATAATAAGGAAGAAGATTTGGGGGAATGGAACATAGATCTGTCAGGGGAAATGTCACAACTCGGGACACAAAAAATGAAAAGAGAAATTGAGGGAGAAGGAAAGTGGGAGTTGCTTAAGGAATATAAATGGGCAGAATTGCCCCCCAAAAATACCCTACCTAAATCATCTTCCTCATACCAAGCAACTTTTACAAAAATAGAAAGAAAATTCCTGGGCGATTTAAGTGCCTTGGCCTGGAAAGCTAATTGGCAAAGAAAGAAAGTGAGAGTTAGTCTTAAAACACAGAAGATTTTACCTATTAGAGGGGGCATTATATGATTAAATATCTGTTTGGATATGATTAAAAGAACTGATAACCCTTAGATATAATTAACTTTTATAATGAAAGATATGATTTTGAATTAAAATAGCATTTTTTCTTTTTTTGATATGGGAAATATGAAAATAAGAGGATGGTTGGTATGAATAAAACTCTTAGCCATATAAATATAATTAATATGGAGAAAATCATAACTGACAAAGATATTTCAAATATTGATGGGAAATCAAACTTTAACAGGAACATGAAAAACAGGATATTGATTTATGAATTGATATTGTTGTTTGTATAATATTAGTAAAATATGATGTTTATATTTAGCTTTGTATGTATCAATAGTAGCAAGAATTATAACTGTGTAATGAGGGGAAAATGGAAAAAATATGGGGAAGAAAGGAGGATGAGGGAAAAAACACTGGATTGTGCAGTACTAAACAGATTTATATTGAAGAAGTTAATGTTATATATGTGAACCCAGACAACACGTTGTTTACTAAGCACTAAAGATTGTAATTGTTAAAAATCAATAAAACATTTAAAAAAAGAAAAAAGCTAAGGGACTGCCTCCAGTTCATTTCCCCTTCACCTATCTCTGCCCCATCTTTGCTCTTTTTGCCATCCATTCAACCGCTGCTGTCAGTTGCCCCTGATGCCCAGGCTTGCATGCCACCACCTTGCCCTTTGCACCACATTCCACTATCGTGCCAGCCAGAGCTGCCTTTCACATGCCGGCTGAGTTCTTTTGCAAAAGAAGGCCCTAACTGGCACATAAGAGAAGACCCCGCCCCAGCTGCCCTGGCATGAAAGCAGGCAGTTTGGAAGAAGACCCCAGCTGGTGCAGTAATGGTTTGTGGTAATGGCTGTGGCAGGCAGGGCCAAGTAGTAGGGACAACTGGCAGTACAAATACACAGGTGGGCTTGAATTTTGTTCACATCACTGTAGGAGCACTGCAAGAGTCAGAACGTTGAGTTTCTTTCTTCAGCAATGTCATAACTTTAAATGGTTGCTGAACAAATGGACATTAAACAAGGACTGCCTGTGAACTGATGTAGTAAATAATTTCAACCAAACATAAATTAAGTGCCTTGCCCAGAGTATTTTCAGGCCAACTAAGTTATCTGTTGTTTTGCTAAGATGTCCAGATGAAACTTTCACATATTGTATTCCAGGTCTCCTAAACGGAAGATCTGTTGCATCAGAGTTTTCTTATATTGTGAAATGCTATTTAGTTTGGCTGAAATGGTTATGGTTATAGTTACGATAATCTTGAACTTGTAGGGTGGAATTTGAAAGTCAGCTGAAACTGTTAACTGCTAAAATCCAAAATCAAAGTTTCTTTTCAGACATATGACATAGGCATGGTGCTATTTTATTCTGATTACCTGATGACAGTATAAAATACTGAAAAGAAGCTTAATAGCAGTTACAGTTTGTTCCAGTAAATAGAAGGGAACATATTTCAGTAGATTTTAAACATTTCTTCTGTGAATATGCAACATATGAAATACTATCACAATACAGTAATTCTATTTCAGATTGTTTGTTTTCAACTTATGACAATGTTTAGCCTTTGACCTAACCACTTTCTTAAAATAAATTATTTGTTGGTGAGAGCAGTTGCTGAGAAGATTGTTTCCAGACTACTGTTGGAGCACCAAGTGATAGAAAGTAAACTAGACTATCTGTTAGAAAAGCTGAGGATTGCAGATTCACCTGTAATATGATTACATTATATTTCCAACACATGCACATGCTATGCCTTTCATGTTTGAAAACATGCCTTTAATGAGAGCATAAAGCTGAAATAAAACTTCGAAGCAGTTGCAGTTTGATTGTCTGATAAATGTTGAATGATTTTTTTTCTCTTAAAATTTAAAATATTTTGGAAAAGATTGGGAATCTCTTTTACCTATAGATGTTGCAGAAATGCAGTCTCACTTCCCACAATAAGTTTCCAATAATAAGGGATATTGAGAGTTGTAATAGTAGTAAAATTTGGAGGGGCACAGGATCCTCATATCTGCTAAGACAGAATTAGGACAAGTTGAGATTGTTTTTGCCATAGAGATATTTACTGAAACCATTGACCTCTGTGTTGGCTTCCGTTCATATTCATTTTTATTATAATAATAGTATGCCATAAGTGGCAGTGTCAATAAAATAATATGCAGAGTTTGTTATATGTAATATAACATATACCTATAAATGGCATTTACAGCTACCATACCATAACTTAATCAACAAACAATGATCAAGGCATTCATTCCATCTCCCAAATTTTGCAATATAAAATCTCATGAGCTTTTAGCAATGTCATCTTGAGATTTTTTGTAAGTATACTGCTATCATAAAATAGCATGAAGTTATCATATTTGATATCCTATCGATCATACATAACAGCCATTTTATTTTATTTTTTATTTGGGACACTCTGGCACAAATTTAAAATGCAACAGATGTCCTGGAATTCAGAGGAGCCATATTGCCAAATACTTATTTAAAATTTGATTTTATGAAATGTTATACAAATCTCAAAATTTCTTTAGCTTACTAAAATTGCCTTTTTAACATTCCCAAAAATATTTCTCTGGGGGGGTGACTTCCCACAATCCCCTTTTGTGTCATAAGAGTGTGAGTACACACTTTTATTGGCACAAGATTAAAAATTTATCTGGATAGCGAAAATTGATAAACAAACTTTTAAACTCTTAATGCAAAAAGGGAAGACACTAATGGAAACAGCAGAAAAAGATCCCTGCAGTGGCTCCCAAAAGAGGAGCTTCCAACCCATAAAGGTGTAAAAGTCAGGGCAAAAATTCTGTTAGGTGGAAACGAAATTTATAATGTCCAATATTCTGTGCCAATCATTTTCAAATGTTGGATGTCATTTTGAGCTTCCAGTCAGGTCTGCACATGTCTCCCAAAATGTTTCACAGCCATGTTTTCCTCAGTACATAACCACTGGCTGCCCATTTTCAAGGATTGCTTCCTGCCTCAGCTCTTAGTTCAGTGCATCCAGGTTTGTGATGTCCAATTTAGGTTAGCCAGTGTGCAAGCCAGTCTATTAATTTTTCTTAAATTGTACACAGTGAGCCCTAGGACTCCCACTCTGAGTCCACCAGTGCAACATATTCAGGGCTTGGGTTTGGAGATCTTTTTCTTGCTACCTCCTCAGTGAAAGCATATGAATTGCAAATCACCTGAGGAGGCCTGGTTCTCTCCCCCTTGGAATTTGCAGGAAGTTGTGCATACAAGTTGTGCATACAAAGCTTTAATGTCACAAAGCAATAACCAGTCTCTTTACATGGAGGTAGATGAAGGGGATAGGCTTAGTGTGGTTCTGAATGGGGTGTGTACGTGTGTGCATGCAGCTACTCATATAAAACAGGCAATACAAGCATCTTGGACAAATTTTCCCTCCCACCAGAAGAGAAGTCCAAGGTATTCAGTACTTGCTGTGTAAACCATTCCCAAATGCCTTCTCTCCATAAATACATTCAACTGGCTTATTACAATACAAATGAGGCAAGAAACAAAATCTTACAATGAGTTTCTGCCCTTGCCCTATAGTCTTCTTAGTTTCCTTCTGAGGCTTCACGTGGGGGGCAATATCTTTAGGACTCCTTCCTTCCTTTGCAGCTTTCACAGACATCTGAGAGGATGGTAGGACTTGGAAAGAACTGTTCCACTCTGGTTGCATGGTGGTTTTCTAGTGGATGGCTGTATTCATACCCAATTCTCTGACTCAAATGGATGGAGACAGCGTCTGGATCAATATGCTCTGCTTCCAAAAGGTTACTGTGTCATCTGTGCAGAGCTGAAAGATATGAGAAAAAGATCTCCCCCCCCTTTTCTGGGTGGACTCACCCAGGAGAGGCTTTGCTAATCAGACAAAGGCATGGAGAACAGAAGATAAGAAATGGAGAAATGGGATTGGGGAGGGGAGTAGCTTGCAGACAGAGTTTGAAAAGACATTACTGCAGTTGTTAAAGAAACAGATAAGCAGACAAAATGGGGACACCACAGATGAGGACAAAAGAGGTTGGATTCTGATAAGAACAACAAAAAAAATGAAAAGTCTCATTTCTGAAACTGAACATTTGCAACATGTTAAAAAGGACTTAAGGACTTGCAACTTGAAAATGCTGGGCAGCTTGAGAATGCTGAAAGCTCTAAATAATTTTAAAAGCCTAATATTTTAAGGTGTGCAATTTGCCAGGGGCAGGAGAATCTACCTTTTATATGTGTTTTCAAAATATTTAAACATCATGTCAGCTTTTTGCCCAGCATTACCAATGTACAATTTAGATAAAAATACCACATTAGAGATTGAAAATAAATGCTTATGTGTTCCAGGATTAGTTCCATAGTAGTTTCACTGATTAGTGATAGGATAAGAAAAGAAACTTAAGAAGAAGATTATTTCCCTACACAAGCAAACTTGAGCTCATGAGGCTCTTATAGCTAGACACACCTCATGTTTCAGGAAAAGAAAGAGAGGGAGGGAGGGAGAGAGAGAGAGAGAACACATTTCTCTTTACTCTGTTTGCTGGCCAGACAAAAAGAGTGATGAGGGTATTTTCCTTTTGGTGGCTTATTTTAAGCAGAATTTCTAGCAGAATTTTTAAATTCTTTTCTCTTGGATTAGAGACAATTAATAGTTACATTTACCTCACAAAGACTTTGACACACATATACACACAAAGACAAGGAAAAGAGAACAGAAAAAGAAAACAGAATTCTTAGTTTTATACAGCCTGGATATTCCCATCATAAATCTCAATTAACTCAAATTAGGGAAGGCACAAATCTTAAACATAACACATTATTACATTTGCATTTCTAAAAGCTGTTTCTGCTGAGTTGTCTGGCTGGGTGGGGGAGAGGTTTCTGCCTTTTTAAAGATCTTCTCCATTATTCCTTTGGGGAAATATATTCTGCCTTTTTAACATTCCCAAAAATATTTCTTTCTCGGCTGGGGGGGCTGACTTCCCAAGTACGAATAACATATCTGCTAAATGTTATAGATCCTTGTCAATGTTCTTGTAAACTAAAGATATTAGTTACCATGGAGATAAAAACTGCACTGGAAGTCATAATAATCCAAACAACCATTTTGTGTTTGGATTATTATTTTTCTGAACGTACATATGTTATTTTTAAGTGCATTTTATTTTACCAATAGCAATAGCACTTAAACTTATATACTGCTCAGTAATACTTTTCAGAACTCTCTGAGTGATTTACAAATGTCAGCATATTTCCCCCAACAATCTGGTTTCTCATTTTGCCAACCACAAAAGGATGGAAGGTTGAGTCATCCTTGAGCTGGTCAGGAACAAATGCATGGCTGTGACCACAGTTAGCATGCAATACTGCATTCTAACCACTGCGCCACCATGACTCAGTAATTTTATTTCTTGTAATTTATAACAAAATTACAAGATAAACAACAGTGCAAAGGATAAACAATGTAATACACAGTGCAACTAATAAACAGAAAAAAGAAAAAATAGTAAGCATCTACATATGTCAGTTAACTGATTTACAAAAAAAATGATATGACAAATATCTTGTAATACTCTGTTATTATTAATTATTGTTATAAAGAATTATGAAAGTGAAACATGCTGCTTTTTCAAAAACAAATTACACATTTCCTAAATCTAATCTTTTCAATTGCTCAAAATAATTATTTTGGTAACCATCCATATTTATTTATTTATTTATTTATTTATAATTTATATGGCCACCCACTCACTTTCAATAACTGTAGGTGGCTTATATTTTAATTTATTTATCACATTTTTGAACTACCCACCTCTCACAGAGGTACTCAAAGACAGTTATAATCCAGACTTTTTGAATATAAATCCACATAACAGTAAGATTTTATTTGGAAGTAACATTGGAATGCCTTTCAAAACATGTCAGATAAAGGACAATATTCATTTTAATAACATTAATTTTATCTCCGCAAATTAATAGATGATAATCCACCTATAAACATGCAAATCAATATTTTTTCAAATATTTAATATTTATTTCCATACATTTAGAAATATTTTTGAGAATACAGAATTCTAAGTAATATCAGTAGAAATTACAAAACCCATTTTAATAATTATATATTTAAGTTTAAAGGAAGTAGATCCCAATTTATCATGTGGACCAAATCCTTTCCAAAATTAAATGTAGAAATCAAATACTTATTAGGAAGTTAAGGTGAGTTCACATCCTTTTGGGGAACAGAAATGAACTCTTAGTTTTGATATGTGTATTTTATATTGTATTGTAATTTTATTTTATATCAACAGGTTTTCCACAATACTTTTTTAGAATGGCTCAGAAGAAAAGTGATCACGGAAGGATTAATCACATCCAGCAAGGTGTCTCTTAAGTTTGTATCATCTTGCACTGAAAATATGGAAATAACACCTTTGCTCATTCCTGTAGTTACTGATATGGAAGCATTCTCATCTGAAAATTTTAGTTTTGAGAGATATAAACAAAATCTTGATACCAGAATCTTGGGGAAAATAGTCTTGTTTTCTGAGGTTACATCAACTACAATGAATCTTCTTGATGGGTAAGAGATTGCAATAACATTAATTTCAGTATGAAAAAGAGAGAGAGAGACTTGGCAAAAACAATGTGCAGTATTTTCTTTTGGACTTTTCATTCTCTTAGTTTGAAAATAAGTCTGGTAAGAAACTGCAAAAGCTTGCTAGAAAATTTAAAACTGAACTGTCGTGTATCATTACCATTTTTAGCAATAACCACTTTGCTATTTTATTTTTCTATTTCTGATATTGATACTAGGCTTAAAATTCATTGCAATTCATAAAACAATATCAAGTGGCAATCCATAAAAAAACCACTTTTTCAAATAACAAGAATGGTGGTTGATATTGTCCAAATGAATATGAGTGATCTAATAATATTTCAGACAAACTGATTAGAAGATAACCTTTACCTATTTCATCCAAGTTGTTTTTATTACACTCTTGTGATTTTGTAATTTCTTCCAATTGTGATCATAGTAATTTTGACTGAATGGATCTCCTATCTCCTTATATTGCTTTTAGAAGATGTAACATGTCAGCTATGTTTTTCTAATCTTTACTGCTTGTACTAAGTTTCTTTAATTTTTTTTGTTAGTATGATTGAATATATTTCTGATTGGTCAAATACAATTAAAGTGCTGTAATTGTGAATGTGCATCATACAGTTTTCAGGATAAACCCTTTCATAGTACAGTCCAACTGAGCTGACAGGCAAGTGGATATTTTGAATATTGCTGTTTTAATACCTAATTTCAGTTTTCTCATACTATATGTTTTGTTATTCATTTATATTAAAATATATATTTAATTATTTGTTACGCTGAAAGCTGTCCTGAAGTGCATAAGATAATTAGAATCCATATTTATTTGGTTACCTGGAAATGAAGGTCATAGATTTACTAGCCATGCCACCATAATTTATGATGCATGATTATCATCTAGCATTCTGTGTATGAATAAGAGCACAGTTGAATGTTGAATTCATAGTTGAATTCTCTGAACTCCCACTATGTCTGTAGAAGTAACCTATTTACTATTTCATTTGACATTTGATTTTTTTTTCTATAGATTCTCTAAGTGACCAAGTTAGATAACAAATATAACATTATATTAAATAAAAATGTCACTTACTCATAAAGGAGTGGCTGAAGTATAATGCATAAAATAAAAAAGTGCTCATATCATCCATAATTTCAAATTGAAGATTGACATCTAAAATTTTTTAAAATGTGGGGGAAAGTCCTGGCAAAGAATTAAGGGCTTTGTCTGAGGACTAGTTTAGAGGGCATGAGCGTCCATAGGAGAATCAGGAAATCAGATGATGATTGCAGCAGCATGATCAAAGACATGCCTGTGCACACACACACACACACACACACACACACACAAACAAAATATGTGCATATGATATCAGTATACCTCAGAAGGGATAGCACTTCAATCTAGGTGCTGAGACCCTCATTTTATCTTATTTACCCCCCCTTCCCCAGTGTTGCTGATAAAGAGCTGTGGTGGTGCAGTGGTTAGAAGGCAATATTGCAAGCTAACTTTAAATTCCACTGCTAGCAGTTTGATCCTGACTGACTCAAAATTGACTAAGCTTTCCATCCTTCCGTGGTCGGTAAATGAGGGCCCAGCTTGTTGGGGGCAATATGCTGACTCTGTAAAGTGCTTAGAGGGAACTGTAAAGTACTGTGAAGTGGTATGTAAGTTTAAGTCAGGGGTGTCAAACTGCCGGCCCATGGGCCAGATGTATCATAGCGAAACTGCACCCACCCCATTGCTGGCAATGGCAAAAAAGTCACGACATGTCACGTGATGTTGCGAGTTTGACACCCCTGGTCTAAGTTCTAATGCTAAAAGAATAATTGAACACAGCACCACAAGAATTAAAGGAAATGGCTTGGCAAAGCTATCAGGGTTATTTAGATAATCTGGAGCAGAGCACTAAAAATGAAAAATGCAGTGATAAGAAAGAGAAATCTCCCATAAACCTATCATACAACCTAAGTTTATTTGTTGATGTTGTCTAGCTTAGTAATGAAATGTCTGCAAGAAGACAGCCAAGCTCAGAGAGTAACAAGGATCCCACAATTCAACCCTGAATTACAAATATTCTCTTCCACTGATAATACAGATTTTTATTGTAATGCTGAGATGCAATAGAAGTCTTGATTATTTAAATATCTGTAGCAGAAAAGCCAAGATACATCAAAACATGACTGGAATTATTGATTATTAATAAGTAGGGTGAACAAGTCTGTTTACTTTAACTTTTATTGTAAATGGGTTAATCTTATATATGTACACAAAGTCATTATTCTGTAAAATAGCAACTTTATGGATGCAAGTAACTGTTAATATTGATAAAGATAACTAAAAATGTGTGAAATAATTTTAAAGAGGGCATGTATGGCTACATTACCTATTTCTAAAAACAGTACTAAATTGTTTTTCTTCAAAATGTACTTGGTCAAAATATGTAAAGATAATCTATATGACTTGGTGTTTTGGTTTCATAGGCTCCTTTATTGTTTTATATTTATACTATTTTGTTCCTAAAGAATTGATTCTCTAAGAAAAACATTTTCTGATTTTTAAAATACATATTTGTTTTATTACCATGGGGGACTACAGTAGAACTAAAAGAAAAGAATATACTTCTTAATTTGTTTGAACAAGTGCAAAAGTAAAATATATTTCAATTATGTCTAGTAACTGATTAATTTATAATCATTAATTAAATATACTCTAGACAACTTGTTAAGTCACTAGTTATATGAAACACTATTGAATGGTATATTCATTTGAATTATCACGACTGATATGTTCATATAATTTGCATTTTATCTATTTATAAGTTATTAACTTTATTATTTTTTGTTGGTTTAAATATTGCTAGTAAAGTATCTTGCTGCTTTGTGCCCTTTAATTTGACTGTTGGATTTTATTTGTTGTTTTCTTTGACCATCAGGACACCTGCATCTTTGAAAGTACTATCAACTTTTAAACATAGTTTATTTATTCTGTTGAGGGGATTATACTTTGCCTTTTCACTTTTAACCCTAAGCCACTAAGCATTATACCCAAACACTAAACTATAGTTAATTTTTAAATAGTATAGAATAAAAATAAGTCAGTTTTCAAAACTTGTGAAAAATTGTTTGTTTTAAATGTGCTTAAAATTAAATATAGTATGTTCTAGCAAGCTCTAATTAATCTAAAATAGAAAGAAAAGCTTCAAAATTTAGACTCCTAAAGTAAGTCAAAACTAAAAGAGCCAGAGAATATATGAACCCAAGGCTTGCAGTACTATTAGTATCAGGTATAAGTATAAACTATCCTTATAATTTATAATCGTGTGAAATGAGATTATTGAAACACACTAGCATACTTACCTTATTTCAGTGAATTATCAGTTTACATATAATATTGATCTAAGATTGTAGCCTATATAAACTAGTAGAACTGAGTTGCTAAAATTAATAAGCATATTTCTTTAAAAACATTTTATATCACAAAATGTTTTATTTCAGTGTGGTTTACTAAAGTAAGGTACATTACCTTGTAACACTCTAAATGACTTATAAACCTTTAAAAAGACAAATATGATTGTTTCCTAATTAAATTATAACCAATTATTTATGATATAAACATAATGTTCTCTTTAAGTTGATGTCATTCAATAACTAATTAATATATATAAATTAATAAATATTGTAATAAGATATTTTACTTGAGTTTGAGATAGATATTTAATATTAAATTACATATATTATAGCTATGCATAATATGCCTCCAAATCTTTTTACAAGTTGAACATAAAACCTTCCATCCCAGTCCTCTTAACACTATAAATCTTTCAAAATTAAGACTTAGCAAAAGTGGGCTGGAACTAATTTAATGGCTGAGTGATCTCACAGTAGAGAAACAGCCAGAGTGTAATAGGGTTCTTTGTCTATATTTCCACCCTAGCTGGTAACTTGCCAGTCAAAAGTCAAACGAGAGAAACAGGTGGGAGCTATTAGACCTGTCATAAAGTTTGAAAAATTGATTCTGGAGTCTAAATGATTAGATTGAACTTGACAGTGTTGTCCTAAAGATTCTAAGAAAAATTCTATAGTTTAATTTGGAGTCCCTTGATTATTCATTAGTTCTCCAGATGGCCTGTTTTGATGTATCACATACTATTACACAAACTCTATTATTGTTGGCATATATTTACATGTATAACTAACAAGCAAACTAAGTAGCACCTTTATTAGTCCTTATAAATTAAGGCATACAGAATTAATTAAATTGTAGAGTAAAGATTTATTTAAATATTATAATAGCTTTATCAATAATGCTTGATGACTTTTACTTTGGAATACTTTAAATTCATTAAGATTATCATTGTGGAATAATGCCTTCAAAGTTGTTATTGTCATGGCATCGAAAGCACAATTTCTATAATTTACAAGAAATAAGATTTGTCAGATAGCTTCCATAACCTCTATGGTTCTCCGCATATAATTAGAATATTACAATATTTGGAAGTTTAGGAATAATGTAAGGAATAAATCAAGTGCTAAGATGAATGGTTTGAAGGAAAACCTGTTTAAAACAGTGAAATTAATTGCTATTAAAGTAAAGATGAAAAAAGCACTATTTCGGCCTATTAAATAAAAAGTTATGGTTATATAGTTGTCCACAATAAGGAATCCTGTAAAATGTGCTTGTTTGTATCAAAAACAAATCATTACACTGACTGGAAGTATTTTTTTAAACATTTAGTTATGTGACTTGCAGTATTGTGTAAATTTGTAGATGGCCAAGAGATCTGCCTGTGCAAGGAACCTTATTTCTGACATCTCGATTTAAAAAAAACAAAAAAACAACAACTGAGAATATTATAGTACATTTCATATAAAAAAACTGTTAACAAAATAGTTAACAATTTATTATTATGGAGCAATAGATGTTTTGAAGAAGACTGTGTTTAAAGTTTCATAGATTATCAATAACTGATTCTTGATTGTTTGCATCCTGATATTTATTTGCCTGAAGAAAAGGGGGGAAATGTGTTTTTGACCTCTGTATGAACAGAACTTTGAACGGATTCAAAGTTGTACAATAGGAAATATGCTTATACAATAGATATTCTTACCCGTCCACAACTTTAAAATACCCTTCAAAAAGATCTTTTACTGTGGGTTTTGTAATGATGTAGCAGTAAAAACACAATATGAACTCATGAGGGACAGATAAGAATCAAAACTATCAATTTCTTCTTTTTTCCTGAAGTCTCTTTTTACTGCAACCCCTTGCATCTCATTCTTGATGTTCAAGGATGTTTTAAAATATTCAGGAGAAGATGGTAGTATTAAAAAATAAGCTGTGTTAGCAGCCTTCTACATAGATTTATATATAATTCCAAGCATATTAGAAAAAATGTTAGTGTAAATGTTTTGGTGAAATTGAATAGTCTTTGATCTTGATCTTCCCAGAGCCTCCTAAAACTTGGCTTGATAAATCAGGTTATAAATATTCATTATTTAATTCCAAAACCTTGCTGTAAATATACAGCATTATGTTTCAGTAGTGAAACAATTAACATAAGTAAAACAAATATTTGTTTACATTTACTGTGGATAAAATGAGATTTCATAATTATACAATAGTGTATGATCTAAGATATTAGAAAATCATTGATTCTGTTTAAAAAAATAATTGTAAAAAAAATAGTTTCTAAAAAAGCGAATAGAACAGAAATGTTTAAAAGTTAGAGTAGACTTACTTAAATTAATGTCTATGGAGATTCTCAGTCAACCAGGTCATGGTTGTCCCAAAGGTACTTTTTTAGGAGGCAACTGGACTTTCTTGTTTTTCTTTGAAGATGTTTTGCTTTTCATCCAAGAAGCTTCTTCAGCTCTGACTGCATGGTGGAGAATGGAAGGATTTATATTCCTTGCAGATAGCTGGTCATTTGCATTCTTTTAGAGAGTCATTGGGGCCATTTCGAGGTTTTCTGTGTCCTCTGGGTATTTAAATATTTAAATTAATATTTATTTTTTTAAATAAAAAATCTTATCTGTCAGACTATTAATCTGGATAACTTCAGAAATGTGAACAGTGGTATGCAGGATGTGCTTTCAATGTTAAACTTATTTTAGTGATAATAATATTTGATATTCTCCACCCTCTGGAACATCTTTCCCATCACATTGAAGTTAGCCCCATTTCTCCTATTACTCCAGAAGTGCCCCTTAAAACATGCTTTTTTCACCAGCCTTAGGGATCCCAGAGACAGCCTGAAGGGTGGCTGTGTGATATTAAATGAAGTTTGTTTACCTGCTTTTTGGGGTTTTATCTGTTTTTATTTATTTTTTATTTATTTGTGATTGTTTTTAAATTGGGAGATGAACTACTGTATATAAATATTTTAAATAAATATTAAATAAGAAGAATTACCAGGATCAAGTTATGTTGGCTTTCCCAATAGATTATAGTAGTGTTAAATACTGTCAGTTAGACCTTACATTAAATTCTGGAATATAATTTTTTTCTAACTTTTTAAATAAAAAACATTTCAGTTTTCTGAATTAGCACTTAAAAATAATTTAAGGTGCTAAATGTTTCTAGGCACTGCATGCAGAGCAATCATTTTTTTTCCAACAATTTTTGTAGTGCTTTCAAAAATTTTCAATTACAAATGGCCAAATTATTGAATGGGAAAAACATTTCATAGGTACGAAAATGATACTCATTTTATGGTTAATAAAACATTAATGATGGTGAGAAAAGATAAGGTTAAATGGCATTCATGGGGTGGGGTGGGGTGTTGGACGTCACCCTCTTGTGTCCACTTAGGAATTTTAGACTAAGTTCTCATTTGTCTCCTCCCCCTGGCTCTGCTAGCCTCTCTCCTGCATGTAACTTCAAATAGTTGCTAAGATGAGGACTACCTCTAAGTTGAGGCTGCTTGGTCACTCACTTGAATAATGAATTAATCATTTACAGCATGTTCACTTCTGTTTCTAAATAATAAATGTATTAGTTTAGCTCAAGCAGATTTAATCAGATGATCCATGCTCTTTTTAAATTTTGTCCTGTTTTATTATAATTCCTACTATAGTACCTAATATTCGCTATCCCAAAGGTGCTTTTTCAAAAGGAAAAACAAAGTCAAGTTGCCTGTTGAAAAAACACATTTGGGACAACCATGACCTGGGTGACTGAGAATCTCCATAGACATCTAATAATCTCTATTATTGGGAAGGTAATTGGTTCAAAATGCATCTTTTAAAACTGTGTTGCTTTCAACATCATTTAAAAATCTACTGTTTAAGAAAACAAGAAAGCTTTGTTATAAGCTGGCAAATAAGGGGAGGAGCCAGGAAAAAGTGCATGAGCGCACAGTTTGGACTTGATTCAATAAGCCAAGTTTGGCTTATTGAATCAAATCCAAAATTGGACTAAATAGGACTAAATCATTATATCTGAAATGGGCCTCAGCCTGGCATTTTATCCTACAGCTTATAGTTAATCACCCTTTGCATGACAACTTTTCTTTAGAAAAGAGACAAACATTCAACACATGAGTACATTACATTTAGCCATAATATCAATAGGTATGTCTGATGCCCAGCCCTGCAAGTGGCAGCAGCTAACAAACCACAAAGATTTCTGGCTTGGTCTAATATGTTGCATAAACAATCTGTTTGACCCAGTTGGAAAAATCAGGAAAAGATTAGTTTCTTTGTTTATATTGTTACCCTTAAAATGCAACAATATCCAGTTAATATAATTAGCTAAATGTACCATGATCAGAATTGTTTGTTAATTGCATTAAAGTATGTAATAAGATGGAAATTATGACCCTTAACCAGATAAACCATATTCAGACTTAATATAACATTTCTCAAATATTAGACTAAACTTTGGCCTTCTTGCTCTACTATGGTTGCTATAATCACAAGTATTGCCTTGGACATAGTATCTTTTTTACTCACTTTTATTAAAAAGTTTTACAAGGTAAAAATAATATAAATTTAAAGAAAAAAAAGATAGTAAAGGAAAGGAAAAATGCAAATAAATAGAAAAGAATGAAATAATAAAAAAGTTATAAAGAAGTGAATTCCAATCTTCTTAACAGCAATTATAAATGCATTTATATTTTACCCTCTCTAAGGCTACATCATAATTTCCTTTTTTCCATAATCTACCTTTTCCAATCATCAAATCCAAAAATCACAAATTCATTTTTTCTACCGATAGAGAAGACTATTTGTAGTTCAGGATTCAAATGAGGGGCCCTTGGTACTCTCGGAGCTTGGTTGTTTCTTGGAGGTCATCATAAAATGTTCATAAAACAATACAAAACATCACTGGCCATTTCATACAGATATATTATTTTCTAGAAAATGTACTAATATGTATATTATTTCAGAACTAAGCCATAGTAGGAAGGATCTGGAAAGGTATTTATTTTGTGATAAATAACTGGCAAAATGATGGGATAGAACATATATGGACCCCCTCATGTGTACATTACAGAAACTTCTCAGTATGAAGGAGGAATGTCAGTCTTAACTTTCTCATCTTCTTTGTTCAAGCAGTGTGGGATTATTTCCATCTTTTTAAAAACTTTATTTTTAGGACTCAGGTTAGCTTCATATAATCAGTGCCCAGTCACTAACAGCCATATTCTCTCTTTTATGTTTCCATTAAAAAGATTGGTAGGAGCCCTTAGAATATGTTCAAATAGTAGAAAGGATGAGGAGACACTTTAAGAATGTTTAAGATTGTGTAAAGCAGACATGTCAAACTCGTGACGTCATGGGACGGTTTTGCCATTGCCAGCAATAAAGTGGGCATGGTTTTCACATGATGCAGCCGGCCCATGGGCCGGCAGTTTGACACCCCTGGTGTAAAGTCCAATTCTGCTTTTTGTTCAGGAGGGGTAGAAACAAATTCTTACTAATTTGAATTAAACCCTCTTATTATTACAATTTAGGGGTAGGCTAAAAATATACATTGCACTGTTTAATTTATAATCTTTAATTTTTATCATTTATCACTTGTTTTTAATAATGTAAATTGTTTTGTTATCTTTGTAAGACTTCCAAAGCTGTTAAATAAACCCTCTAGAACAGAGCTCCCCAACCTTTTCAGGTTGGTGGTCCAGAGAAAAAGGGAGGAGCAGGGAAATGTGTGCATGTGCAAATGGGCCACTTGTGCCTGCATGGTGGCACTAGTGTGAGTGGGGGTGTGCACACACACGAGTGTGCAATCGCCAGCCATTCCTGGGGCCCAGTGGTCAACAGACCATGGCCGAATACCAGGCCGTGGCCATAGGTTGGAGACCCTTGCTCTAGAACACTAAATATAATATAATAGATTTCAGAATAACTGGTAATCCAGTGTGTGTGACAACAGCCCTGCCTGAGCTGCTGGAGGGGGTAGCCGGGTTGGCGGTGGAATTCCCCAGGCTTATGGTGCTGGGGGATTTCAATTTGCCGTCACTCGGCGAATCCTCTAGTGTGGCTCAGGAGTTCATGGCTTCCATGACAACCATGGACCTGACCCAGATAATTTAGGGTCCAACCCATAGGGGAGGACACACGCTCGACTTGGTATTCCTCTCGGGGCAGTGGAGACGTGATTTCGATTTAAGGGGTATAGTCACTTCTCCCTTGTCATGGTCGGATCACTTCCTGTTGAGGTTAGATTTCTCGGTCCTACTCCCCCATGGCAGGGAGGCGGAACCAATTAGGTGGTTCCGCCCCAGGCGTTTAATGGACCCGAAGGGGTTCCAAATAGCGCTTGGGGGTTTTCCTGATTCCCTCCTCCATGAACCGGCTGAGTCCTTGGTCGCTGCTTGGAATAAGGCGGCATCAGGGGCATTAGACCGGATCGCGCCTTTGTGACCTCTCCGTGATTGTGGATCCCGGAGGGCACCTTGGTTTACCGAAGAACTACGGGAGATGAAGCGTCAGAAGAGACGTCTAGAGCGACGCTGGAGGGCTAGTAACTCCGAATCCGACCGGACACTTCTAAGAGCCTATATTAGGACTTATTTAGTGGCGATACGAGCGGCAAAATGTTCACATTTTTCCGCACTTATTGCGTCTGCAGAATCTCGCCCCGCCGCCCTGTTTAGGGTGACCCGTTCCCTACTTAATGTTCGGGAAGCTGGGGAGCCCTTACAGGGTAGAGCGGAGGAATTTGTGCAATTCTTATTAGACAAAATCGCTCAGATTCGGACAGACCTAGACTCCGATTGGGCAGGGCCTTTTGAGATGACTGGGGCAGGTCTTAGCTCAGTTTTATGGGATGAATTTGAGTCTGTGACCGCTGAGGATGTTGACAGAGCAGTGGGAGCAATGAGCGCCTCCACTTGTTTATTGGACCCGTGTCCTTCCTGGTTGGTCTCCGCTGCCAAGGAGGTGACACGAAGCTGGCTCCAGGTGTTGATCAACGCTTCGTTGAGTGAGGGGTCTTTTCCACAATCCCTGAAGGAGGCGGTTGTGAGGCCCCTGCTCAAGAAGCCTACCCTGGACCCGGCTGATTTAAATAACTTCCGTCCAGTCTCCAATCTCCCCTTTGTGGGGAAGGTTGTAGAGAGAGTGGTGGCGCTCCAGCTCCGACGGTCTCTGGATGAAGCGGATTATCTAGACCCTTTTCAATCTGGCTTCAGGCCCGGCTTCAGCACAGAAACCGCTTTGGTCGCGCTGATGGATGATCTCTGGCGGGCCCGAGACAGAGGTTATTCCTCTGTCTTGGTGCTACTTGACCTCTCAGCGGCCTTCGATACCATCGATCATGGTATCCTTTTGCGACGACTCGAAGGGGTGGGAGTGGGAGGCACCGTTTTACGGTGGTTCTCCTCCTACCTCTCTGGCCGGTCGCAATCGGTATTGGTGGGAGGGCAGAGGTCAACCCCGAGGCCCCTTGAATGCGGCGTGCCACAGGGGTCGGTCCTCTCTCCCCTCCTATTTAACATTTATATGAAGCCGCTGGGTGAGATCATCAGACAGCACGGGGTGAGGTTTCATCAGTATGCTGATGATACCCAGTTATATATCTCCTCCCCGAGCTCTCTCAGTGAAGCGGCCGATGTGATGGGCCGTTGCCTCGAAGCCGTGAGGGTCTGGATGGGGGTTAACAGACTCAGGCTCAATCCTGACAAGACCGAGTGGCTTTGGATGTTGCCTCCCAAGGATCATGTCGACTGTCCAGTGTTGACTCTTGCGGGGGAAAATATACCCCCTTCAGAGCGGGTTCGCAACTTGGGTGTCCTCCTTGATCCACAGCTGAATTTGGAACATCAATTGACGGCTGTGGCTGGGAGGACCTTTGCACAAGTTCGCCTGTTGCACCAGTTGTGACCTTACCTGGACCGGGAGGCTCTCCTTACAGTCACTCATGCCCTTGTCACCTCACGTTTGGACTACTGCAACGCGTTCTACATGGGGCTACCCTTGAAAAGTATTCAGAGACTACAGTTGGTCCAGAATGCAGCCGCGCGAGTGATAGTGGGTGCTCCTCGATACACTCACGTTACACCTATCCTCCGTGAGCTGCACTGGTTGCCTATTGGTCTCCGGGTCCAATTCAAGGTGTTGGTCATTACCTTTAAAGCCCTATATGGCTCAGGGCCAGGCTATTTGCGAGACCGCCTACTACCTCATAGTTCCTTACGTCCGGTTAGATCCCACAGGCTGGGCCTCCTTCGGGCCCCGTCGGCCAAGCAGTGCCATTTGGTGGGGCCGCGGAGGAGGGCCTTCTCTGTGATGGCACCCACGCTTTGGAATCAGCTCCCCCCGGAGATTAGGACCGCTCCCACCCTGTTGGTCTTCCGTAAGCTACTTAAGACCTGGCTTTTCCGGCAGGCCTGGGCTTTATAAAACCTTACCCCTGGATGATTGTTTTGTATTGTTGTTTGTTATGTTTTATGTGTTTTTTATTGTTGGCCGCCCAGAGTCCTTCAGGAGTGGGGTGGCTTATAAATTTTAAAAATAAAATAAAATAAAAATAATCCATTCAATAAATTTATGCTTGATGGTAATGTTTTCAAAAAGCCAGTTTAGTGAGAGGCTAGAAACTGGGAGACAATGAGTCCCATCTTGATTACAAAGCCAGCTGGGTGGCTTTACTGATTTATTCATTCATTCAGTTTGTAAAGCCTTTATATCAGTTGCTCTCTCACAGCCCTAGGGAGAAGGCAATGGTAAACCATTTCAAAAAATGTTGCCAAACAAACAGTGTGGGATTCAAGACTGATTTAAAGGTATATACATTATGTAATCCAATAAAACAATTAGCTTGATGATATACGGTACTTTAAAGTTTGGTAGTTCCCAGTCTCCCACATTCTTTTACATCATACAAAACCCTTGGTAAGGTATTAATTTTACTGCACTTCTTTCTCCCAATCAGAACAACTTTAACTTACTCCATCTTAAAATAACTGTCATTATGTTTTTCTAGTAATTAACACCAGGAGTGAGTAATTAACACCACAGGACTGTGAATTCTAGTCTTACCTTAGGCATAAAAGCCAGCTGGGTGACTTTGAACAGTCACTCAAACTCAGTCCAACCAACCTCAAAGGGTTGTTGTGGAGAAAAATAGGAAGAGGAAGAAATATCAGTTATGTTTGCCATTTTGAGCTATTTATTAAAATAATAAATGAATTATATAAACAAACAAAACAAATAATTGTTCTTAAGTCTATATTTGATTATTCAGTTCTTTAGTATGGTCAATGATCAGAATTCACTTAAAGAATGTAGAGATAATAATAATAAAAATAAAGTTGGAAGGGAGCTTGAAGGTCATCTAGTCCAACCCCCTGCTCAGGCAGGAAACCTATACCATTTCAGACAAATGGCTGTCCAATCTCTTCTTAAAGACTTCCAGTGTTGGAGCATTCACCGCTTCTGGAGGCAGATTGTTCCACTGGTTAATTGTTCTAATTGTCAGAAAGTTTCTCCTTAGTTCTAGGAGAACTAGATTAAAACCTTTAAAATAAAACAAAATAAAAATAAATAGCAAATGATCTATTTCATTGCTTTATTAAATTATGTTAGGTAAATTTCCAGGTTTATTTATTTAGTGTATGGCATCTACAAAGGTCATTCAGTCACTCATATGATAATAAACACTAATAAAAACATTATACATACGAATACAAATATGAGTTTAAGTAAAGCATCAGCAAATGTGTGCATGTGTGGGTGTACAGTACAATATATTGTATGTTAAAATACTGAAATAAGATAAAACCATGATAAAATTGCCATAATATGGCACCACAGAATCACATTAGGCTAGATATAATTTGATATCTAAGGAAGCTCACCATTAACTGCTTCTGGGGTGGCTGTGATGAAATCATCCCAGGTGCCTTGAAATTGCCTGAGAGAACATTCTTGAACTCTGTGTGTTGTTTGTTGCAGTGCACCATAGTTGCATTGCAGGCTTTTGGCCATTCGCTACTTAAAGAACTTTGCCTTAGTTCTGGCATGGCCTGTCTTGATTCTGTTCAGGCTCCATGTTTTTCGGGGCAACTGCATTCCTGCAAATATTTTTGCTGGATCTGTGTGATCTGTTTTATCTTGACTAGGTTCTAAATGGGGCAACCTATTGTATCCCTTTCATTATAAAACATTTGGTAATATAAATCCTTCTACAATTATTAGAAGGCATTATGATACAATTTGTGATATAAATCCATTTGCCATTATCTTGGCTTCTTGTCCATTGTAGATAATCTGTATCCATGTAATAAAAGTTCATCTTCTTCACAAATACGAATAACCATTCAAAATTATCAAAGGTTTTCTCCACATCAGTGAAAATCATAGTCATTTTTCTATAAACAGCATTCAAAATATATCCATTATTATCTCTGATATATTTCTTAAGGACAAATCCATTCTGATCAAGATGTATCAAATTAGCTAAAAGTTTATTCAGCCTCTGTGAGTGCTTAAACAATGCAAATGTGATTTATAGTCAATAAAAAGATATGCTTGTACAAGTCTGAAGATATTTGGTCAGTACATATGTGTGGCCATGTGAGCCCTCATCTAATGATTCACATGGATCTCATTTAATGATAGCAATGGGGACTGCCAAGATTGCAATGTAATCATGTGATGTCATGCTTTACAACTCCATTGCTTAGTGATAAGAAATTTTGGTCCCAATTGCTCTTGTAGCCTGAAGACTCTTAATTCTACAATATCAATATTCAGGAATTTTGAAAACTAGTGAATAAAACAAAAATATATTGAAAGGGAAGAAATTCATGTAGATGAAATAACTTGTAATCAAAACCTTTAAAAGAATGTAATTTATAGAATAAAGATTGATAGCTTCTGAGTTTGTCAGGCACAGTTTACTATTGAAAGTACAGAAATACAAAAAAGAATCCTTAAATTTGGAACATTACTGTCAGTTCTCTTTATAACAAATATTATAAATTTGCCTTTAAAATACAGATAAAGATGGCTGGAAAATTGACTTTGGAGATATATTTGCTAGTAAGTTACAGGCAAGATAGATGATGCACAGTTTTCAAAGTGACATTGGGGTAAGCTGAGTAAAGACAACACCTAATTGATGGGAATGCATTCTGAGATTTCTGGTGTTTGCTTTCAGATTTAAGTGGTCAAGAGGCCTTACATTTCTCATTTAGAAGACAATGAATATAGTTTCAAGGTTACAGTGTGCTAGAAGTAAGGAGTAATGTTTGTCTCATATATTAAGTAGGCCTTAATATTTAGAGCATATCATTTTTATACCACTTCTAGTTTATATAGAATACATTGCTTTGGTTTAGAAGTTGTATTTATAAATGTATGGGAGTGCAAATGTCTGTAATTATTGAAAGCAGATATATCTGTTTCTAGGATTCTATTGCTGCTGCACAAATTCACAATTCTTAGAATAGCAATATTTTAAACCATGTCAACATAGGGATGTGCAAAATCATATATGGAATGCAATCTGTCAGACTTCCTTCACTGTTTGGGACTGGGAACAGTTAATCCAATAAATTGAAATTAAATAATTTTATTTAATAGCACTTTTTTAAAAGGAAGCTAACAATGTCAACAATCATGTCAATTCTCTCTGAGAATTTCAGAGAATATTCTGCTTTCAAGTGAGAAACCTATATATAAGTAATTAGGGCAACAAAAGTCTTGTCCATTTCTTCCCACTTGTATACAGGGCTGGAAAATTCTCTTTTGTGAAGTCAAACCAGTTTACATCTGTGATGATGTTCCTTCCTGTGATGATGTTCTTTCCTGTTATCAGTAGAAAAAACTGATTATGATACACTTCCTGTTGCATAAAATTTAATTTTGGAAATCTACCATGTACCATGGTTGGTACATTCTAGAAGAAAAACAAAACATTTTAATCTTTACTTTGGCTGCTCTCTCACGTTTACAATCAGCTGGGTGCGTGGAGTGTGTCTATGTGTGACTGATGCATAATTAGAGAAAATAGATTTCTTAAGTTTGCAGGAATCAAAAAAGAGACGAGCACAAATTAGGGCAAGTCTATCATATACTTGGCATTAGTATGGTGATACTAACAGGTGAAATATAATAAACCTTTTTTTAAAAAGAAACCTCTGTTTTTTTCTAAAAAGAAGCCATGGTTCCCCTTTGCCATCTAAGAATTTCTGCCATTTTAAGGGAAGATGATACATCTCTTCTAAATTTCTTACCAATAGGCATAATTCCAGAAATGTGCTAGCTTTCAAACTGCATTTAATTTTCAGATTCCTCTTGAGCTGGAGTAACTAGCATACTGTCCTTTGAATAAGTATATCCTAGTGGTATCATGTAGGTGATTGGAAAAAAAGAACACTTTTATTTTTGTATATTCATTTATTGGTTTCCATCCAGAGGACTGTGGGAGAAAACAAGATAAAAACATTCCATGGATTCTGACCTGAGAAGACAAATCAGGATTAAAAGAAAAATCTCAGCAATTAAGCAATTTCTTTTGATCATTCATCTGCGATTTATATTGGTTAAATTTGTTCTGGCGTGCTGTAGATTATGAAAGACTAATATTCTAGTTGTAGAAGAGCGCACTTGAAGAATCTTTGGAATATTTCTGATCTGATTATATGGAAATTAAGCTTTTATGTATGAAAATCAACATATTATGACACCTTTGCCACATCTTAGTGCACTTGGCAGTGTGCTGTAGGTATGAAGGAAATGAAGGAAGGAAAATGGGTTACTTGCTAAAGTACAGGGCATGTAATCATTGTTTGTTGTTGTATAAAATCACAATCAAAATTGACAAAGCTGCTATTAAATACTATTTCCTGTGCTAAAAAGAGTTAGCATAAGCTGAAAAGAAACCTGCAGCAGTAGACTTGCACATAGACCTTAATTGGCCCAATTGACCTTCTGTGCTGTATTTACATTTGCTTTCAAATTGTAAGCAGATGTTTGAAAAACTTTCATTAATAGGTTACTAACATCTGTTTCACCCATAATATTGCCCACCAAAGCAGCTGTAATTATATAGACATTTCATTTTTTTTTTTATCCGCCTTGGGTATTTTCAGAATTTTCAAACAGAATCGTGCTAGCTTTTTTACATAATATGTATCATTTCTCTTAGCACGCTTAATGAACTTTCAGCTGTTCTGCACCAGATTCATTTTTGTATGTAATAGAATTAAGTAAGGTGATAATAATTTATTAGGTCAGCGGTAATTTCATGTTGCCAATGTACATATTTTAGAACACACAATTTTAAAAGAAAATTAGACTATTTTACATTATTCATTGCAGACTTTTTGTGCTATCCTGTACATTTGTGTGTATGAGGAGTCCTTGGTGCTCTCTGAGCTTGCTCATTTTCTTAAAGACATTTCATTATCCAACTAGGTAACATCATCAGTATAGTAAGGAGTGCGATTTGCTGTCAGTTTATATTCTAGTGGCTTGCCCTATCAATGTTGATGGGCGAAGAGTTGACTAATTAGATTTAATTTCCACTCTTAATAAATGAACTTTGTAGTAATTCATATGAAATTATATAAAGTATATATACGGATTGAAACTGCATAATGCTTGAACTTGTATCTATAGTACATGATTTTATATTTATATATTGGGTAATATATTTATATAATCAATAATGGATCATTGAACAAATCAGCCCAGAGTTCTCACTCACATAAATGATTGGCTTAAATTATTCTATTTCTGTCATATTACGTGAAGACCTAGCTCTCTGGAAATGACTTTAAAGCTGGGAAGACTGGAAAGAAAGAAAAAGACAGTGACCAGTAGCAAGGTGCCTGGATTCAGCTATGGTGACAATGACAACATCAGTGGGAAACTTGAAAGAACAGGTTAGGGATACATTGTCATGGAGAAGATGTATCTATGTGGTCACTTAGAATTAAGAATGACTTTATGGATCATAATTAATTTTTTTAAAATGGAATTTATTTCCAAAGGATTTCATTCTGCAGAAAAGAATTTGATTCTTGCACAGTTTATTCTATCCATGTAACCCATCTAAAA
Source organism: Crotalus tigris (assembly GCF_016545835.1). Taxonomy (NCBI): domain Eukaryota; kingdom Metazoa; phylum Chordata; class Lepidosauria; order Squamata; family Viperidae; genus Crotalus; species Crotalus tigris. The sequence continues at coordinate 4,625,901 of NW_024096505.1, forward strand.
AGGATAGCATATTATGAGAAATATCCATTTCTATCTTTCCATCATCTCCCTGCTTTCTAAATCAAATTTAGACAAGTTTTGATATTGTTGAAAAGAAGAGCAGTGGCTAAAAATGCCTTTCTTCCCATTCTCAAAATTAAAGATCCTGCTTCCATCAGCAGAAGAAAAACTGATTGGATACAATTCAGTCTATAGTAATGATGCCTCATGCCCAGAGAACTAGGCTGAATCAGTGAGATACTGTTTTCCATCATGATTCAGATATAGTTTTGGACTTAAGACAGACCAGCTAGGAAGCAACACTTTATCAATTTTGATCTGTATAAATGGCTTGGAAGGATACAACAAAATGATTTTCTGAACAAGATAACATATTTGTGACATAGCATAAGTTGTTCTCCCAACATTTCTACTAAGACTCAATATTTAATCATTACTTATTCACGTATCTATATTACACCTCAGTGAACTACTTCTCTTTCTCCATCCCATGTGTTCTTTATATGCACACATACCACTTTCTCCCCATCTGCACTCTAGAAGGAGCTGCTCTTGAAGAACATCCAGAAGCTTTACCTGGTCCAGAATGTGGCAGTATGAGCAGTTGTGGGTACACCTTGATAAATCCATGTTACTCATCTTTTTGATGAGCTATGCTGGTTCCCAGCATGTTTTCAGATGCAATTCAAGATGTTAATTGTCAGTTCAGAGCTCTCTATGGCACAAGGCCAGGTAATTTGTAAGACTATCTTTTTCCAACTGCTCAATAGAAGAAGTAAGCCCCATGCCCCCTCTATGAGGGAATGTCATATGGCAAGACCTAAGAAGTGGGCCTTTTTTGCTGCATACCCACCAAGATATGGTTGGTTCCAGTTTGGGCTGTTTTTCTGGGCATGGAGGTCTGAATATTAATTGTTTATGTAAGGTGATGATTCTTGTCCTCAGGTATTATATACATTGTTAGTGTTTGATTCATTTCAGTTTTTAGCTCTCCAGGATTACTGTTGTCAGATAGTTATATAAATTGGCTGAAATAAATCTTGATGCTTTTCAGTAAACTACCTTGCTCTCTGCAGTGCTTCCCATCTTAGTTTAATCTCATTTCTTTTCCAATCCTTGTCCATCTCTGATTATCTCAGGTGGGGGTGTATTTGGCCAAATTGGTATTCATGTTATCATGTTGCTTATTACTGGCCAAAAAGGTTACCAGGTCTATCCTTGATAACTCTGTAATACATTATTCTTGCTATGCATAAGGAGTGGCTTTACTATAATGCCACAAACTGGGCCACGAGGCAGTGTATATGCTGAGGCTTTGCATGTTAGTTGATGAAAGATTTGATGCATGCCCAAAGAGGCATATCCACATTTCCCAAGAAACCCCCAAATGTGATTAGATCAAATATTTAAAAAGCTTTGCATTACTTTGTGGGATGGGGGGAATATACCTATTTGTTTTAAAATATATATTTCTTTAAATAATTATTGCTATGTTACTGTTCATGGAATTCTATTAGGCTGTGTAAAAGCAGTAGCAGTCATTATAGCGTGGCCAAATATCCATGATTGTAGATGACTTGCAGGCTTGCCTATACTTTAGTTAGGAAAACACTTCCCTCAATGTAAATAAAAATTTCCACTCATTTCTGTCATTTTGACCTTTCTGATCTTTTTAATATCTAGTTACTCTCACATGTTACAGTTTTGCTGAGAGGTAGAAAGGTCTTTAAAAACATAGGTTTTTGTTTGGACAGTTGATTTTTTTATTGTTAAGTATCTGCATTGGTTAACAGTAAGTAAAGAATGTGCTTTTAATATAATACTTACATTTTTTTTCTCTATAGAAAATGGACTGTACAGATTTTATGTTATAAAATTGCTAGAATTTAATAATACATTAAAATAACACAAGTTATTTTATGTATGATTTTAATTCATGATTTTAATTCATGAATGCAATTTAAAATGAATGAAAATCAGAATAAAGTTAAAGTCCTGGCTGCATCCATAAAAGTGTAAGTTCATGTATATGTGCTGCATTTGGGCAAGATGGATGGTTATATACAGTTGGTTAATAAATAAGTAGCAATATTTTTGTTTATTTTAAAAAGTCTGGCAACAGAGCTGTTGTCTAAATGAAATTAAACTGACAGAAAATTGTGTTTCTTTTTTACACAGTTTACATTGTACTATTTAATGATACTGTAGTTATTGTTTGAAAGAATGCCTTAAATATTTATTTTTGAATAAAATTTGTATATTGAGCTAGTTTGAAAATACACTAACAGTAGGAATTCTGATTTGCTTTCATGCAAGCTGAGATGCAATCGTAGATCAATTAACACCTCTTGAATAAGATTATCTATTTAGTTCTCTGGCTTTTTAATGCAGTTCAACTATTGTCCTATTTTACCTAAACTGAAACAACAAATTGCTTATTTCAGCCAGTGCTAAAATAATCCCTGAAATAGTAAGGGAGCAAGTTCTTTTGGAATTGGGAATTGCATCAGAAGCCAGCTTGAGAATTGCCTGCTTAATTTAGGAATTTGGGTCCTAGATGGCATTTATTAATTAATTATAATTATAATGATAGTAATTAATTATAGTTACTTTTTATTAAATGTGTCTGTCTCTGAACAATCATAACCCAAAACTTTTCATAAAAGCTGCCTTTACCAGCTTCTGAGAGGCTGTCACCAAAGAAACTGAAACAGTTGTGTACTCACATAATATGCTGTCTGTCATGATCAAGAATCAAGGATGTGACAGCATAATTCCCAATACTTATCCAATATATTAACAATTATTGTTTCTTCACATGGGAACAAAAAATGTTGCAAAGAACGCATTTAACTATATTACAATGGACTTTAAATTCTAGGAAGAAAGCACCATATTCTACTCACATCCATTTTTCCAGTCCATTAAAATGGGCAAAAAATGGGGCAGAAGAATAATGCAAGTTAATGACTACCAATGCACATACTGTTGAAGGGAGAAATTTTGCTTCTGGAATCATCATGTGAATAATTTGAATGACTGCTGACATGAGATGGGTTGCATTTCACAGGTATTGGGAAATATGTATATGGCCAAAGCACTGTCTTTGATTAGAAGAGTTTGAATCCAGTGGAACCTCAGATGAAGACATTTGCACTATAGAAAGAAGTAGAAATGTTGCAGAAATGGGGCTTTTAAAACCATTCCGGGGAAAATGCAAAAAATACTGGCTCATAGCATTTCAGAGAGACATGATGGAATGAATCTCATGATTGAAAATTTCAATTATTTATATTTTATTTGAATTGAATTATATTCTGCTTTTGTATTGGAGCATTTTTAAATAATTTTTTTGGAATTGTGGCAGATTTACCTTTTTGAGAGTATGTATGTATTAGCAGTTATTAAACAGTTTAATTAGATCCTAGATTCACAAATGATCAATTACAAATTGATTCATTGCCCCCATATGTGCTCAAATGACCTCCTTGGGGTAACATCCCCAGTTTAAGAATGACTGTAGTAGGAGGACTCAAAACCAGAGGACTTTTTGAGACTTGCCTTTTCACAAAATGACTGTGATATTGGGTGTAATTTATCTCAAAACATCAGTTTACTGAAAGGCAAAACAGCCCTCCAGGATGCCGTTTAAACGTGTAATGAGATTTCTGTGAAGCCCAAATGCATTCCTTCAAATAGGCTGCTACAGACTGGTGTTTTGCATCATTCCAAGATATAATCTTTTTTTTTTTTTTTTACTAAAATAATCTTTCTGGGAGCCAGAGAGGCTGTTGCCTACTCCTTTCATAAACTTTTAGTTTTATGAATTTAATAACTATCCATTCCTTAAAAAAAATCACTGATCTATGAAAACATATGATATTTAGGCAGTCGGCTACATATTTATTTATTTATTTGACTTTTATCCCATCTCAATTACTTGATAACCTAATTCATGATAACGAACATACCTAATATTCCTTCTGTCTCCTGTTTTCCTCACAACAACCCCATAAGATGGGTTGGGGGGAGCAAGAGAGAGTGATTGGCCCAAAGTCACCTAGCTGGCTTTCATTCCTAAAGTGAGTCTAGAAGTCAGTGTCTCCCAGTTTCTCGGCCAGTAGCTTAGCCATTACATCAAATTAGCCCTCTCCTTACTTGCCTAGTTTCATGCAGAATGCGTATGCATACATATTTTGCATCACTTTTAAAGCATGAGTAATGCTCAGTAGTTGAGGATGTGTGTGTGTGTGTGTGTGTGTGTGTGTGTACACACACACACACATACATACATGCATACATATATGCTTTTGTGTACTTTAGAGTCTAAGAAACTATTTTAAGGGATGTATAGAATCATTTATACTTTCATACTGTTATTGTGCAAAATTTGTGTAAAATTGCAATTGTTAAATTTGTAAATTATTTTCTAATTATAAAAGGGGTCTCAGACAATTGATATGCTTTTTTAATATAAGTAAATGTGAAATTTGTAGAAATTGCACAAATACAGAAAAAAATTGTAAGCTTTGAGCATGTATATAGATATTCATTCAAAGAAAAGAAGTTGGTTGTTTTTTAAACTTGTTTAATAGTTTAAGATATAAGCTATTTATTATTTTTATAAATTATGCTTATTCTTACTGCTGCAAACAAGATTTACTCTATCAGATTTACAGATTAGCTCTTTATTGATCACCTCTGCTTTATGCTGAAGGTCAGCAGTAATGTACTTTAAAACTTTACTTTTGAATCCTTTTAAAAATATAGCATTGATTGGTTTAATCCTTGCTAATGTGATATTTAAATTGGTGTGTGTGTGTGTGTTTGTAAATTAATTTTTGATGTCACTAAATGCCTCTATAGAAATAAACTGAGTAGACAATAGCAAATGGATGTATTACTGAAAAAAGTAAGTATAATAGTATTTCATTTATAAATGAATGCAGGTTTTTAACTATATATAAAGTCATACTTTTCTCTCTTGACCTTTCCTTGATTTTTACCTTCCTTTTCAACAAATGAGAAAATAAAAGGACTAAATCCAGCAGAAATTCATTTTAGTTTTAACCTATTAGTTGAAACCATAGCTTGCACTAATAATAATTTAAAATTTTAATTAATTTTTATTAATCAAGAAATAATACAGATAATAAGAGTAAGATGGGAAATATGGATACACACACACACACACATGAATTTTATTTCAAGGCAATAAAATATTATGCTTTAAGTGAAATTTGTCAATATGCATTTTATTTTTGAAAAAAAAATGGACCCCTACTTTGTAGAATTTCTGTGGCTTCCAAATTTAGTTTATTCTTCCATGGCTTGATTCTAAAAACATCACTAGGCTATATTTCTCTTCACAGAGTTCAGGACTGAAGATTGACTTGCTCATTCGTTTCCATTATACACTATTCCTTAGTAACTTTTACATCTAGACATCCAGGAGTGGCTTTTTGTTTGGAGAGGGAGGAGGGAGGGCTGTGGGTAAAGCAAAAAAATAAAAATGAGTCTGCACACCTGACTCTGCAAACACAGTTCATCTTACTTCATCAAAATCAAATCAAGTGATATCAATTAGGAAGAGTGATGTTTTGCAGGAAAATTGAAAAAAAAAAAACGTAAAGTGCACTAAAACAATTCACTTTATAAAAATCTATCAGCCATATAAGGCAGGCCAGATCAAGAAACCAATATCATGTCAAAAATGAATGTTATTGGAACAGCTGTAGTGATAGAGTCTTGTAAGTCTGAATGTTCTTTCCCTTTCTCTTACTTGATCTTCATTTGAATCCAGGAAGGGCTTGTTTGAAACTTTTTCTTAGATTAGTTTCTTGGAATGGACTCAAGTCACACTTACCTGATAGTTGCATTCATAGAGGCTTTTTCATATGTCTTTCCAGGGCTTCTCTTTATGCTCTCTACATCATCTATAAGGAACTTTAAATACGTCTAAAGTTGTAATGAAAATTTTTCTTAAGAAGTGTATTTATCTTCTAAGGTATTGAATTACTGAACAGGTAATCCTTGACTTACAACCATAATGGAGCCCAGAATGTGAGTCATAGGTTGTTATGGTCATAAGTTGACATTACAGACTGGTCTCAATTTTACAGTCATTTTATGACAGCCATACAATGCGTCATGAGTCTGTCTATGATACATCTGCTCATTCATCTGAAATATTTGTAGTGGAGGATTTGATGGAAAGCTCTCCCCATCCTTTGGCATGCACCTTAGATACAGCTGCTCCATTATGTTTCATTTTTAATCACTTCAGCAGTAATTTTAATTGATTTTAGTAGCCTTTTTCATGTTATTTTCATTTCTATTCCATATGATAATTTTTTTCTGCAACAATCAATTTATGAAAATATAAAGTTGGTTTTAACCAGCTAATTAAAATCTCAGGCAAATCACAGTTTGTTTTTAATTGATATGTAGATTGACTTCTTCCAATTGTTTAATCATAATATTCTCTTGATTTGCTGGCATGGCTTAGTTAGAATCTTTACTGATTCTTACTTATTATATTATTTACTTATAATTTTATGCTGCCTATATTAGTTTTTAATAAGTAACTCAAGATGGCTGTTACGACATATTTTTGTAGCTAGTAATAGCAATAGCGTAGTGTTTTACACCATTCTCTAAGCAGTTTACACTGAGTCACCATATTGCAACAATCTGGGTCCTCATTAAACTCACTTTGGTTCTCATTATGTTGCCATTTTTATATTTTTGTCCTTTTTTGTGTAATATAACAGGGAACGAGTAAATCACATGTAATATAACATTAACATTATTAAATAATAATAGAAAAAAAGGCATTATAATATAAACAATACCTTGTTTTATGCAAATGTGTAGGTGAGAGATTGAACATGCGGTAGCAGTGCAGTGTTCATAATGTACACATATTGTAGTTTAATTTCTTAATTAAAATATTTTTTGAATATACATACGTATGTATGTATGTTCAGTCTAATTTCTGTTTGTGTATTCATTGATCAGGCTTATATTGCAGCTTCAGTTGCAAACTGACTCAAAACTTCAAATATGTCAATCCAGGAAACTAGTAAACAATTCCAACTAAATCACATTATTCCAAGGAATAATCATACCAAAGTAACTTTTACTTACTGAAGTGAATTATACAATTCTTCCTGTCTGTACTCTTTTTTTTAACGTTTCCACATCAATATTTTTCTATCAAATATAAGTAAAATGATACTTTTAAGGCCTTGCACTTCAGAATCCAATAGCGTGCCTTTTGTAACATTCAGAATTTTAATGCATTTTAGTACTAATTCAGCACGGCCTATGTACTCCTCAGGGAAGATCTTTAAAAATAGGATTAACTTCTAGAGGAATGCATTAGCAATGCCATAGAAATAGGCAAAGCTCTAAGTTACCTAATAGATTGTGCCATGATTCAAATCCTCCTAACATCCCCTCCCTTTTTTATTGACAGCTTTTCATTGAACGTCTAGAAGCATTCGTGTGTTTAAGAGTTAGACGGTTTGCATGAACCTAGGCTGATCTCATGTTCACTTTCCGAAATTAATTCAATGCTGCTTTACATGTTAATCCACAAAGGATTGATTTTAGGAAGGTCAGAGTAGTCTCAGAAAATGAAAGAAAAACTCCACTTAAAACAACTCATTTCAGATCTCAGAACAACATATAGCTTCTTATTCATTGTGGCACTTAGCTAGCTGGAGAAGACTTGTTCTTCTTCAGAATATATCAAACAACATGGTTTGATGTGAGCTACAGAAAGTTGAACTAATTAAATTTAGCTTCGTTAATCAATTACAGTTTGCAAATTGCTATATTTGGAAAGCCTGCAAGATAATAGACTGTCTCTTTTAGACCATAAATCTTAACGGTCAAATGAGTCTTCATTGACAATATAAGCAGAGGTTCACAAAAATTAAATTTTGTCTTTTTTGTATTATTTAGGTGCATAGTTGCTAATACAGAAAATAGTTACTTGCAAGAAGTATACAGGATGCTCCAAGTGGATATTGATTCATTAAATATTCTCTTCAGATATAGCACTGTTAACAATGGTGGGAAGGAAGTCACTAACAGTATTGCTATAAATGTATAGCAGTTTAATAAAACAAAACAATAGAACTAATCCATTGTATTTGTAAATATACTTAAAAATAAATATTTATTCTGGGAAATACGAGGCGGAAGATATGTTGGATATGTTTGCCATCTTGAGTTATTTGTAAAAATAAATGTGGGATACAAATAAATAAATGAATGTTTTAAAATGCTTAATTTACAAATTAATCATACCCAAGGAGTTGACATGGTTAGATATCTGTGAACTTCTCTAATGAATATATTTTCTTTCTTGTGTGTATACATCCATAGTTATTTTTACAAAGCAATAACTAGCATATACTTGAGCATGGATACTAATTTCCAACTACCATGTTATGGAAATATTTATTGCATATAAAGTAACTGGAGGTATTTACCTGATAGACTACTCACTATTGAAAACAAAATGCTGAATCAGATTACAGTACTTTTCCTTGGATTACATATTTTATTTTAAATATTTTATAAAGTATATTGATTATGCATAATGCATTTAATTGTGTACATGTTATTACAAATAAGTATTAATGGAATATAATGTTGCTGCTTATAAAAAAATTGGAATGATGGGAATGAAATTGAATTTAAAATATATCAAATGAAGGCTGTCATTCTTTAAAAATGGAGGATGTAATGCTTGAATCTATAAAAAACTAATATCTTGACTTTGTAAAATTCATGAAATTGTAAAAAATTCATGATTGTAAAATTGAAGAAAACACTATTATCTATTTGTATCAGAAAGAGCAGAATTGTTAGTTGCGCTGTATGAGGGCATATTATCATCTTGAGGTTGACCATCTGTAGTTTCTGGATTTGTCCCCCCCCCCCCCATTTTTAAATAGATAATCTTTTCTCCAATAATTCCTAAGGAATTCCTTCAGCATCCTTGAATATAATAGATCCGGATCTATACCTAAGAATTCAGTGCTTTAAATACATCCATATATTGTTTCCTATATGTTTTCCAGATTCTTTTGTAAGAGAAGACCATGATAAAATAGGAATCCAGTAATTTTGTCTTGTCTCCATCACCCATTAATAAATCAGTAAATTATCTTATTTCTAAAGCTGCAGACTTAAAGCTCTCTTGTTTTTTTCTTCTTCCTTCAAACAATAAAATCAACATATCTTGTTTTTAGCATCCTTTACATGCAGGATTACTGCATTTGGGGACAAGAAGTCAAGAAGTCCTCATAGCTTTCTCCATTTCCTTTTCTGAAAGGTCTTAATTATAATCCTTCCCTATTCAGAACTTCCATTTATTTGTTACATTTCTGTCCTCCTCCTACAGTATGCATTTTGGAGAGGATTTTATAAAATGGGTGAAGTTGATTTATATTTCACATAGAGATGCAGAAAAGCCAGAAAATATTGGACTCAATTATATATACTAAAATAAAAGATTTAAAGGTTATTATTTAATTGAAATCAGAGGCTTTTCTTTTTAGTACTGATTGATAAAAATTGAGGAAAAGTCATGTTTTTATATATGACAGTGTAGCAATTACCAAAGCAAATTCAGTCTTAGTAGTAACGTAGTTTCCAGGTCCTCTCCGCTTACACAAAGTCACCTTTCCAAAATCAAAGGTGATTTTGTCTTATTTACATTTTTGCTTTCTCATTGATCAGAGGGCTCATAATTTGGCTCCTATGAGATAGAAAACTTAGCTTCTCCTGGGTCTATAGATAGCAAAGTGAAAGGCAGCATATTTCTGGTCTCAACAATTGACTAAGACCAAGAGTTATTGGAAACTATACATCTTATCTCTCAGGAAGATATCCTGACAAAAGGAAGAGCATTTGACTTCTTACATTGTCAGAGAAAGAGCAGCCTCAAAGAATGTATTTCATTCTCCTTGCCTTCTAATGACAATTGTCGTCAGAGTACCAGGTTATTCTGTCCTAATGTATTCATCAAAGAAGAACCACCAATCCCAGTTCAGTCCAGCATGTAACTAGGGGAAATCAGTCTACCCCCAAAAATATAATTGACATGTTTAAGGCTATATTGTGCCAATCATAAAGAAATCTTTTCTTTTCTCTACATCCCTTCCTTGAGTAATTTGTCTTCATGGTTTTGAAGTTCCTTTTGTATTTATTGCTGGGAGTCACTGTAAACAAACAAATGAGATAACTATGTGGCACATATATAATTAGCGGCAAACTTTTAAAAAGAAATGAAAACAGCTTTAAACTTTGCACAAAAACGCTGAAGTGGAACATATTCCATCCTTGCCTTTTTTATGTTTATGAAGTATTGTTGGAGGGGATTAACATTGCAAATATCAAAAATATGATTTATCACTTTGTCCTGTTACTCTAACTCACTATGCAACCATTTCATTCTTCTGTCTTTCTATTGCTGGTATTGCTCAGGTCATTGTTTTAAAACTATTTGTGATTCAGAAGCTAAACAAAATCAGCAGCAGCCTGCTTACCATGAATTTATATGATGTTCACAATTGACTTCATGAAAACATAATAAAATCTAGTAAAAACTAGATTTTTATCTAACTTTATAAGTTTGTAATTCATTTATAGTTATTATTAGCAAAAAATGATATGGAATAACTCAGTCCTACCTCTTTTGTTTTGGTTCTATCTCTATAGTCCCCAGCTGCATTATCTAATCCCAATGAAAAAAAATTAAGTCAATGTAAGACTATACTCTGTTTTTTTACAGAGAGGTCACGAATAGTCTGTCTTCCCTTGGTAGCCACCAGTATTCCTATTACACTTCATTTATATAGTTGAAGGACTCAGGAGAACCAGCTGGGCTCCCTGTCTGCGCTCATCAAGTGTTAATTTCTGAAAGAGGTATTGCTGTCATGAACAAGTGCTGAAGGTACTCTGGTGGTCCTGCCAAACAACAAGAGCTCTTAATTAGTGCCAATGTTCAATCAGGCTGCTTAACCTGCCACAGAGCTGAGAAGGTCATGTTCCTTCCTTCAGCACTGGCAACAGAAAATACCCAAGAACAGTCCCCAAGTGTTTCTTTTACTTTAAGTTGCTAAAGTAACATGACACTTTTTTTTTAGGATGAAGTGCAAAGAACATCTGTTTTGGAAAACAAATTTCCACTGTAAATTTTTCAGAGGAATGCTTTTTATATTTATTTACCGTTGTATATGCAATTTTTCTAATTCTCAGCTACGTCTGATTTTAATTTTGAGTATTTAAGTGAACAAATGTATGTTAGTTGCTGAGCATTATATTGCTCCTATTTGCAGACAATAGAAGTATAGAATGAAAACAGTAAATATTTTTTCTGAGTAATTCTTTGTATGTTTCACAAATTACTGTATTTTATTACCATATCATATGAATGAGGGGCAGGGGTTGTAGAAGTTGATAACCTCATTGGAAAAGCTTTTTCCATAATGAGTTTAGAGTTGTGGTACACTAGTATTATTTACTTTGAGGGCAGAAATTCTCTTTCCACTTTCCTAAAATTACTGTTTATAGGTATTTGTAAGGGAAAATTAAATTTTACTGTAAGAAAGCGGCACAGATTTAATAAATTTAATTTCAAGGAGTTTCAGATTTAATCAGCAACTAAGGAGGAAATGTTAATGTGTGTGGTAGTGTTGTTGTTGTTTATGGTAAAATGAAGAAAGAAATGGACCAAGAACATTTATGTTCTTTTTAGATTCATAGAGTAACAATATTTTTGGTACATATTGTTTGTGGCTTATTTTCCTTTTGAATATATAAAAATGGGGAAAACAAAGGAAATACTTGTTATTTTGCATATTAATTAAAATATATTGAATACACCCAATGTATATTTGGGTCTTGGAAAACTTGATGTTTATATTGGAACTTTTGCATTTGCATTGCAATTTTACCATATATTGGCCAAGGGTTGCCACCCAGAAATGAATATATGTCTGAAATCCCATTGATGTACTTAATAAATTTAATAAATAATTTGGAGAGCAGACTTTTAAACTGCCAACCTACTATATATTTGTTACACTCTAGGTATCGGCATAAATTAATGATTGATTTGATTTTTAACCATTTTTGTCTGAATACCTTATAAATGGCTGGACCCTATATATATGGCATTATAAGAGCCAGTTTTATAGCCGTAAATATGAAAGCTTATAAGACAGCCCTGTTTATAAAACTATGTGCATTATGAAAGAGTGCCACATCTTTTCTTGAATGATAACACATTGGAATACTTACTTTTGCAGGTGGATAGATGGCATGTTAATCCTCTTGTACATGCATGTTTATCATGGCAACCCTATTGTTACACAAGACTAGAATAATTTAATGTGTCTGTTCAAGAAGCTTGTTTGCCAACATTCTTACAGAATTGAACACATAGAATTTTCTTCTCATTGTTTTCATTACTTCCAGTTATGATTTTACATAATACTGTACATTGTTTTTATTGTAAGGAAAGGGGGATTTAGATTTGCACTGCTTATATAGTTCACTAACAATGTATTCAATGCCTGGAAATAATTATGGTACATCTAATACATATATTTGTATTTACTTTTTTTTAATATGGTCAGTAATGACGTAGTATAGCAGTCATACTATCTAATATACTAGAAATACAAGCATACTATTCTTGTACTCTCCCCCTTTCTTTTTTTGGTATTGATATTCTAACTGTTGTGTTTCCAATTTTCTGACATACTTTATATGTTTACTAAGAAATTTTGTATTATAAGTTCATCACTAGTGATGCTTATTTTCTAATAAATGTGTTTAAGTATTAAATATTACTGCATGCATGTGCAGGTTTTACACGTCACAGATTAAATCATTGGAAAGGTGATGACTTCATATAGAACTTATATTTTCCAGCCTATGATATGTAGTGGAGGCAATTAACGATCGGATCAGAAACAGGAAGCCTCTGGAAGACAAATAACTCCTATTTCTGTTATTAAATATCCACTAATGCTCCCAAATGACCCAAATTCACTGCTGTGAGATGGGTAGCTACATAATTCACATAAATACATGAAACAAAACAAAGCATCAATACATTTGGCATAAATTCTCTCACTTCTGAGATGCATTGTAATGTACAATGATTTGAAGAAAAATTTTAAATCTTTAAAATGTATTGGTAAAAATTATTTCTGTTTCCCAGTTTTGTTTCTTTAAAACCATCAAAAATATAATCTTATCCTTACATTGCTGCAGAATCGTAACAAAGCAGGATACATCTTTAGGCATTTCAGGTTTATAGGAATATATTCTTTATTGGCCAAGTGTGATTGGACACACAAGGAATTAAAACAGCATCGATTTCATATAAAGAAATCAGATCATTGACTTATCAGAGTTTCTGTGGTTCTAATTCCAATTTTAAGTAGGCAGAAAAAGTCATCTATAGATCAGTGAATTTGGTGGAATTTCATTTAATTATTTTGTTTTGCTCTAGTGGTCAAAGCACCAGGCTAGAAACCAGGAAACTGACTTCTAGTCCCGCCTTAGACACGAACGTTGGCTGGGTGACTTTGGGCCAGTCACTCTCTTTCAGCCATACCTCACAGGATTGTTGTTGTGCGGAAAATAGGAGGAGGAAGGACTACTAGTTATGTTTGCCATCTTGAGTTATTTATAAAAATAATAAAGGCAGAATAAAAAATTCTAAAAAAAATTAAATCTAAGGTACACTTATTTTTGTGGAAAGTGCTAAATGGATTTGAAGTAGTACAATTTAAAAAGTTTTGCCTGGTTTTATTGATTTTCTTTTGACTGTGATAGAAAATCATAATTCTTAACAGAATTTTAAGTTAAAATTACAATTGGAAATTGTTGAAGTACTAACTGTTAATTATGTTAATATTAATTGAATTAATGTTAATTCAAAAGACTCCAACTGTAACAATTTTAATATTACCGTATATTCTGGCGTTTAAGGTAACTGGGCGTATAATACGACCCCCAACTTTTGAGAAGATTTTCAGGGTTTAGAAAGTCATCTTATATGCCAGAAAATACAGTACAATATTGAATTTCTGTTTATAGATGAGCACAATAGAAGCTCCATTCCTTTGCTGCTAGAAAGCGAGTGTTGCCCACCACTGCTTCCCTAATGCTTCCTGAACTCAGCTGGTATTTTTTTTCCCATATATTTTATTGATTTTTTAAAATATAAATCACTTAATAGTTGGTAAACAGTGTGTTTGCTGGGTTTACATTTGTGAAGAAAAATCATTAACAGTTGGTTTCTGTAATCTATAATCCACATAGTACATTTAGTTGATTTCCCCTTTTCCCCAAAATGTCTTCTTTGCAAACCTTGAAATAATATAGTTCTTATTATTTTGATAAAATATATTTAATCTTTAAATATTCCATTTAATGTGCCTAGTCATCTAATCCTTTAGGTCTTATTCAAAACATTTTTTCTTTTTTATACATTATAATTTCCCTGAATTCAGACACATTTAATTATCTAAAACATTTACTTCATCTAGGCCATTTCAGCAGTATTATATTACTTATATCAAGAAATAAAATAAAAGGGGGGAAAGCATACAGTATTATTTAAGGAATTCATCTCTCTTAGAATGACATATGTATTCAGAATCTTTTCTGTTTCTTTAACCATATTCAAACAAATGTTTCTTTTTTAAATATTCTCTCTGGTAGATCCCATCATCTATTTTCTTAATTTTCACTTGACCAGTATCTTTCTTAATCAATGTGATTTGCTGAATCAAAAAGTTTTTCAATATATTCATGACTGCTGCTATAGGTATAAGAAGTAAAGCAAATGTTTCTTTTTTTTGTAGATGTAATGTCCTTAATTTATATAGTTTACTGTTTTCTATTTAATTTCTTTTCCTGAAAAAGAATAAAGTGATGGGCGATGTAGAAAAATGTATGCTTTGTCCTGTTAGTGCTTATTTCTGTAAAAAAAAAAAAATAGGGCTGGCCACTAGGGGGCAGATTGGTTTTAAATTCTGTGAACAGCTACCCGTATATTCTGGCATATAAGACGACCCCCGACTTTTGAGAAGATTTTCAGAGTTTAGAAAGTCGTCTTATACGCCGGAAAATACGGTACCAGTTACTAGGAATTTCCAATGGAGTACATACAATTTATTATTTCATTTATTTATTCTTTGAACAATTTATTGTTTAAATAAATGAAGAAATATTTTCTTTAAAAAATGAACAGGTTAACTAAAATAAATTGTATGAGGCTTTACTTAATTTGTAATACATAAACCTATAAACTTCTCATTTTTCTATGTCTTCAGAAATAGTATAATGTAACTATTTTGTTATTTAATATACATATATGTAATTGAATTCATAATTAGTGTCAAGCTACGAAATATACTGCCTTTAGGACTGTTTTAATTCTTCTTGCTTGCCAACAGAAGGGGGGTTGGGAGAGTTCAGGGTCTATAGGTGTCTCTTATCACCTTGAGAGCTGAGAGCCACTGAGAAATTGTTTTGGCGAACTGAAGGTTCTTCTCATAACAATCAGAAGATGTATTGGACAATGTGACCTGAACTGTCAGAGAGGAGAGGGAGGATTTTACTCTTTTAATTATCTGCTTCCCACCATTTCCTCAGAGCTAGCTTTAATTCAATTAGGCCAGTTTGATTCTTGTCCAATAAAAGTTTACATTAGAAAACACAATGATTCTGGTGTTTTGCTTGATTGGGCTTCTACAGCCAGGACTTGACAATTAGAATATAATAACTATGAAACGAAAATCAGATTTTTAATTAATAAATACATTCAGTCAAAGTTTATATACTATATATGATTCCTGTAAGGAACACAAACTTGCATTCTATTTGATCTAAGTTATTTTAGAAAAAAATATTGTTTTGATATCTTCAGACACAATACCATGTTAAGTCTAGAATAGATTATTATTTGCAGTTGCTCATCTCAGTTAAAAAACTGTAATTTTGAAAATTGGGAGTTAATGCATAATGCACAAGTAATTTATTATGCCCTTGGAGCCATGTGGCAATGCCTCTAGAGCAGGGGTGTCAAACTGCCAGCCCGTGGGTTGGTTGCATGCGGAGGTCGCGCCCACCCCACCTCCGGCAATGCAAAAAAAGTTGCAATACATGGTGAGTTTGATACCCGCTCTAGAGCAGGGCTTTTCAACTGGTGGTACGTGTACCATCTGTGGTACATTGGCACATGGCAGGTGGTACGCGGCCCTGCCCAGCCCAGCCATGGGTAGCAGGGAAAGAACGAGCCAAAGCGGCGCAGCGTAAGACTTGCCCTGAGAGAGTCTTCAGGAGCTGCAGGGCTGCTGGGGCGAGGCAAAGGCCTCAGGATCGGCACTTCCGGCACACCTAGAAGAGAAAGGAGGAGGGGGGGGCGGAGACAGGAAGGGATATAAAAGAAGGCAGTTTGGGCAGGAGAGGGAGAGAAAAAAAAGACGCAGCCTTGGGAGGAGGAGGAAAGTCAGCTGGAGCTGCACCGAAGGGAAAAGAAGGAGGAGGAGGAGGATCAAGAGAGGAGAGAACAAAAAACAGGCTGGGTGCGCACACAGGTGGCAGCGACAAATAGGTAAAAAACACAGCTGGGAAGGGTTGTGGCATGAGAGTCCAGGTTACCTGCGCTACGCCACCCAGCCCCCCCCCCAGCCTGCCCAATTTCGGCAGGCAGTGGCGTATTCTTACTGTGCGGAGAGGCTGGGCCATACGATGCGAACCGGCAACCAGCTAAACCTGCCTGGGCGTGCAGAGAGGGGGTTGTGAGCGCATGCACCTAGCATCCTGGGTGAAAGGGAAGCACTCAGAACGCGGTCAACCTGCGTGGCAAAACAGTCACCTGGGACACCAGGTACCAGGTGCATGCGTTCGCCGCCACCTCTGCATGCGCCCAGGCAGGTTTGGCATGTCACCAGTTCGCCTCGCTCAGCCCAGCCACTCCACGCTCTTAGGAGAGCACGCTACTGCCTACCAAAACCAGGCTGGGGTCTGGGCGGTGTAGCGCAGGTAACATGGAGTCTCATGCTGTTCACAGTATCCCCTCCCCCAGAGTCCACGGGTATGTGAAGTGGGCGAGGGCCATTTGCTGATCTCCTTCAGGGGATGCCTGTTTTTCTTCCTCATTACAAATATCTTCCAGCCACTCTGCTCTTAACACTGTGCAGCTCTTGTCCAGCAATTTACAATGGCCTTGCAAGCCATGGCCATCGGCAGCACAGCCACCAGCCACGCTGGCAGCCTCTCCCCCTCCCCTTGTCCATTCCTGGGCATGAAGGGAGGGACAAAGAGGGAAGGAAGGAAGGAAGGAAGGAAGGAAGGAAAGAAGGAAGGAAGGGACAATGGGAGGGAGGGAGGAAAGGAAGGTGCCCACCCCATTCCCACTCCCCCACCACTAGAGACCCACAGATTCCCCCCACAGCCCCACCCGCACCCCCCACAGGCATCCCACGACCTGAGTAATGTTGAGTTGGACATCCCCCCCCCGGGCCATTATCTTCACTTGTCAAAAAGTTGCAAAAGGTGATTACATGACCCTGAGACACTGTGACATATAAGTATGAATCAGTTGCCAAGCATCCGAATATAAATCACTTGACCCTGGGGATGCTGCAGCAGTCATAAGTGTTAAAAATGGTCATTAGTGCTGTTGTAACTTCGAACAGTCACTAAGTAAATTGTTGTAAGTCAAGGACTACCTGTACTATATCACTTTTTCCTTTTTTGGGGGGGGGTCATCAAGTTTTTGACACCTTGATAGGCGACTGGTGGTACTCGGATAGTGCCATATCCTAAAAGTGGTACAATGGGTGAAAAGGTTGAAAAGCCCTGCTCTAGAGTTATCTCAGGTAGCATAAATAAATAAATCTCTTTCTTTCTAATGCTTCAGTCTACATATTAGCAGCTTCTCTAAGTTGTATCCTTTCTTACAGAGTTTCTTCTTGGCCTTTAGTAGGACAGGGATCCAGCCATATCATTAAAATATTCTTGTAACTTTAGCCAAACCCCTTAGAAACTACATGCATATCTTTCTTTAATCTTTCTTTAATCACCTAGTTGTTCTAAAGTGCTGTGCTGTTATATCTATTTTTCTTTTTCTCAGTTTTTTTCTTTAGATTTGTGGCATGCAACTTGCTTCTTAATATAGAACCTCAACATGGGGTAGAGAATTGCTTCAGCTAAACTTATGTCTATTGTAATATGTCCGTATTTAAATTAGATTTCCTTTATTGTAACACAAATGTGGCACTGAAATATGTTCAGTTTAAATATACACAGTATTTAGGAGACAATGTCAAATGTAAAGAAATATAAAATTATATAAGAATCTTTCTTCCAATTCCTAATGCAACCAACTATATTCCCAATAATAAAAGTTGATGTTAGATGGTCTCAATAAGAGTTCAGGGTGGCCAAGAGAACCAGTGATCAAGCTCTGTCTAATGTCAAAACATGTTAGAAAAATTATTCCAACTAATGTTTGCACTGACATAAGAAAACATTGCAATACTTTTATAGCTCAGTTATTTGTAGTAACTAATGGCTTTCAGAATAATCCAGTCCTTTTATAGTTAGTTATGTGGGAGAAAACAGCCATGTTGAAGATACATTCAAAATCATTTTGATCATATGCTATCTTTTTTCTAGCCTGTTATCTATAAAACATCACTCTTTAGACCTGTTATCTATAAAACATCACTCCTTTCCTAAATTTTCTAAAACTCAGAGCATATTTTGTATACCATTCTAGCTTATTGTCCAGAGTCAGTTTAAGACAGCAGAAGATTGTGAATTCTAGTCCTGCCTTAGGAACAAAGTCAGCTCAGGTCAGTTATTTTCTTTCAGTCTTAGGAAGGAAGTAATGGCAAACAACTTTTGAAAAATCTTGCCAAGAAAACTGCAAGCACGATACAGGTAATCCCCAAGTTACGAGCGTTCAGTTAACGCTCGTTCAACGTTACGTGATGAGCGCCCCCTAGTGCTTTCAAGCAACTCCCAAAATTATGAGTATTGCAGCACCATTGCAATTGTTTGTCCTTACAAGCGACCGCAGAGGCTCTGCAACAGCTCTGCAACACTCACCCGGGTTATTCCCTCCCTCCCTCCCCGCCCCCACTGCAGGTCTCCCTAGGCATCAGGCCTTCAGTACTCACCCTGCGACAATGGAGAATCTTCGTTTTCTTGGCTGCTCCAGGCCTTCGGTGTGTTTGCAGAGAATGGAGACCTAAAATAATGCAAGATGACGCAAGATCAGTGGAGTGAGATCTCACACTACTGATCTCACGTGATCTCATCGTACTTTAGGCCTCTGTTCTCTGCAACAGAGAACCAAACCAAAGCCGAGGAACGCTTCGACGTGCCTCCAGAAGCTGAATCAGTGCTGGATCTATGGCTGCAGAGCAATTTTGCGACACACCCCCCCCCCCGCAGCCGATCTGGGCTCCGGAGGCCTGGAAAAGACCTCTGCCGCCCGGATCTATGGCCGTAGAGCGATTTTGTGCCCCCCATGCCCCGATCCGGGTTCCAGAGGCCTTTTCCAAGCCTCCAGAGCCTGGATCCATGGCCGCGGAGCGATTTTGTGCCCCCCGCAGGCTCTATTACAGGCTCTATTACAGTCGTACCTCGAGGACTACCTGTATTATTACACACAATCGAACAGAAGAAAAAAAATTGTTTATTGTATGCATCTATTGCATTAACTTGTATGCATTTTTGTGTGAAAATGGGTTTTTCAGCTTTTCATAATTTAAGTCTCCTTGGTATGTCTAGCAACAGTTTTTTTCTGTTAAATAAATTTTATTTTCCCTCCAATTTAAATATTAAAATATGTTATGAAAGCTTAGTATCCAGATACCACCAATATTACTTAAAAGAATATTA
The DNA here is from genome assembly GCF_016545835.1 of Crotalus tigris. Taxonomy (NCBI): domain Eukaryota; kingdom Metazoa; phylum Chordata; class Lepidosauria; order Squamata; family Viperidae; genus Crotalus; species Crotalus tigris. The sequence goes on from NW_024096505.1 coordinate 4,645,863, forward strand.
ATTTGCTTAAATTAATATCGATTCATTTTGTGGTCTGAATTCACATTACCTTCTAGCTACCTATCAAAAGAAAGCTGGAGAGCTATTTCTATAGTAAATATGGAGCAGAAACCCAAAATAAGGCAGTGTTCTCTAACATTGACAGAAGGTGTAGATTTATTTACTGCAGTTAAACCATAAGTAGCTCTCAAGGGACAGTGTTTTTTTTCAACTGCTTTATGCCAGCATTCTGATTTTCTGAATAATCAGAAATGACTGCTGTTCAAGAGTATAGCAGTGAGATTTGTTTAAGTACAAATGTTTGAAACTGCCAGGTGTCACTTATAGAAAACAGTGATGCATATTAATGAGAATGAATGCTTCAAAATTAAATGGATGAAGTATGCTACATGTATTTAAATATACTGTATCTTAAGGATATTTTGTCAGTCATATCTTCATTTGAATTTTTTATGTGATGGTTTTAACCTAAAGTTCAAGCACTATAAAAACCTTTGTTTTTTTTTTAAAAAAAAACATGCAGCATTCAAACAATAATTTATTTTTAACATTGTAATTTGCAGATTGATGTATAAGATGCCACAGGAAATGGGTCTTATAGCAATTGCAATTCAACAAATTCAGGGAAAGGGTAAGTTGATACAACTACAGTCTGAGGGAAGAAAAGGTATTATGCAATACTATTCATAAAGGTATTATGTAATACTAACCATACTCATGCTAATCATGCCCATACAAATTGGGTAATCTATTCTGACTATATGGAAATTTATCTTCACTTTTTGTAATAATAACAAAACAATCATTATCACTGTAATATTGAGTAATTAAGATATGCCCACATTGCCAGTAGGAATTGGATTCTACTCACCGGAAAGTATCTTTAAAATAATCAGATCTGCTGAATAAAACCATCATGAATTAATAAAGAAAATATTTAGGCTTGTAGTTGCAGTTTTTATACAATCTTTAATTAAGTTGTATTTTTTCATAACCATCCTTATATACAAAACTACCATGATAAAAAGTACCACTAACTGCATAAAGAAGTGGTAATGTATCCAAAATTTGTCTTTCTCTGTGTCTCAAATTACTGTTAGCTAAGCCCTAAAATCAGAAGAAGTTACTATTCTTTAATTTTCATTAAATAGATGATTTCAAACCATGACTTGGAATCCTATATTGTAAATAGAATCCTTAGGATGATATATATATAATTCTCTGTTTTCAATTAATACTGTTCATGATATCAATGAACTTTTTTCTGAGACATACAGAGATCTCCTTTTAGTCAATGTGTGAAGAATATAGTTCTTGATGACAAACAATTAAAGTATTCATCAGTGTTCTATTAACTATTTTGCAGAGAAAGGATTGCCTCTTCAACTGAGCCAATACTTATCACACACTCTGTTTCTCTATGTCCCTTTGCCAGCACTGCTAATACAGCACTGTGGTTAAGAACTTTGGTTGAATGTAGAGATAAAATTATCATTTTGAAATCCAGTAGGAATGTTTGTTTCTTTGATTATTATTAACAATTTTTATTTCATGAGCAAATATTTTTCCCACAAGATTTTTATCCTCTTTAAATAAGTCTAAAAGCCTTTTTTTTTTAGTCCCTTAAGGTAGAATGGTTTCATCTCTGCACTCAGATAGCCTTGATAGTTGTTTGGGAGATGGGGGGAAGGAAGGTAAAACTCTTTCAACTCACAAATACGTAGCTTTGGATACATTTTCCTCAATCAATACAAGTATAATAGTTTTGAAGCATTTTTTTAATTGGGTTATCTTTATCTAGTTTTAGGGCATGTGTAGGAAACAGATAAGTTTTAGATCTTATGTATGCAGAAATATTGAAAATTCAATGGAGCTAACAAACTTTTAAGCACCACTATATGTTTTTTTCATAATTCCATCCTCACTTATTCTCCCATTTTGACTTCTTTCAACAAATATTCATTCTTCTCTATGGACCATGCATTATTAATCTTTCTACCAGTATTTGTGTATCTTAAATTTCCTCCACCCATTTTCCTACTATGCTGAAAATATTCCATCAATGTAAAAAATTCATCCGTATAAACCCATAGATCAAAATAGCAAATCTTTCAGATTTTTTTATAAATAATAGACAGAATTTTTTGTAATCTTTGCAGTTACTTTTTAAACTTTTGGTTTTGGTTTTTGCTTCCTTACTTCACCAGATTTTCTTAATCTTCTGATGAAATATTTTCCATTTGGTAAATGTTACTTGTGTGTAAACAATGTTTAATGTATGTTTCCCTTTTTTAAGGACGAGGTGGAAATACCTGGTTGAGTCCTGTGGGAGCCGCTCTATCAACTTTGCATGTTATCATTCCTTTGACTTCAAAATTGGGCCAAAGGATTCCATTTATTCAACATTTGATGTCTCTAGCAATTGTGGAGGCTGTTAGATCCATACCTGGATATCAGGTATTGTATTTTTATGTTTCTTTTTCATGATAGTTCTTTGAAATGGAAGTATATAATATTTCCTAAATCTCAATTTATAGCAAGAATTTTGGATGGGACAAAGGAATCATCTTGCCCAATTATCTGGAAAGAGTTTCACTTGGTCATCTCTAAGGAAATGGACAGAGTCCTTGGACTGCGATCTCTGCCACTTGTGTTTTTGGTCTATGTCCCTCCTGTTGGTCCAAACAGGATCTGTTATGTAATTGGGTCCAAATAGTAGGGTGTGTTTATTTGCAGGAGGGTATGGTTCCATCTGCTTTGAAAGTGACAGTGGCCCATGTCGTCTCCAAGAAGCTAGTTGCCAACCTTCCCTTCTTAGGAAAAGTTGTTGTAGATGGGACAGCTTCTGGAGGCCTGGAAGAAATGAAATGGAACCTCCTCCCTTTCAAGTAAAATATAATGTTCTGGAAGTTAGAAGGCTAATGTAAAAATATGTTGAAGAGAGAGAAAGAATTAATACCTTTCAGCAGTTTCCTGACCCTTTTCAGTGGTTGGATGACTTGGAATTTTAAGAACATGCTGTAGTTTCTCCAGCAAAATGGTTACCATCATGACTAGGGTTGCAAAATGGATTAGTTGCTGGGAGGTTGCAATGTGGACTGCAACTGACTAAGAGAGCAGCTTCCTGGAATGCTATCTGTTCTCCTTTATTCTCCTTTCTGAACAAGGTTCCCTACCATCATTTACTCTTCTTCTGGGCAGGGAACATTTGAACAAAGTATGAACTTCAAATGTCCTTCCTTTCTTCCTTTCTATTTCTGAGGAAATTGGAGAGATCCATTTGGAATCCAAAGACATTCTTGGAATTAAAAATGTTTTATAGCAGGCTATCTTTTCCTGCCTGTCTGTCTTTCTGTAAACAATGTAAAAAGGTTAATTGGGGGAGAAGATAATCGTTGAAAGTATATTGGGTGCTAGGAGTATCTCAAATATCTGTCTTGGCATGCTGTACTACATATTTCTAAATTTCAGTAGCTGTAGTTAAAATGTGATACACAGAGAAATAGATTTATGTAGTCTCTTACTTTTAGACTATTACCTTGTTTCCCTGAAAATAAGACCAGGGGTTGTTGTTGTTTTTTTTTGCCCTCAAAAGAGGCACCATGTCTTATTTTCAGGAGGTGTCTTTTCCACTCACTTCACGGCAGCAGCATCAACAGCCCCGCCCAGCCGTCCCACTTTTCTGCGGCTGAAGGAGCAGCTTCATTCTGCAGCTGAGAATGGAGCTCCAGCCTGCATTTCACAGTCAGAGGCCCTCTGGAAAGGCCTCTGCAGCCAAGAATCAAGTACAGCCAAGTTCAGTTCTTGGCTGCAGAGGCCTTTCGGAAAGGCCTCTGACTGCGAAATGCAGGCCGGAGCTCCATTCTCAGCTGCAGAATGAAACTGCTCCTTCAGCCGCAGAAGTGGGCCAGTGAGGCAAGTGTCGATCCATGGGAGGCCTGACTGCAATGGTAAACTCCACCTCCCCATCCCCGCCCTAGCTTTATTTTTAGGCATGCGCCTTGCCCCAAAACTGGGGCTTATTTTTGGGGTAGGGCTTATATTAGGCCTACTCCCAAAAATCAAGCTAGGGTTTATTTTCGGGGTAGGTCTTTCTTTCAGGGAAACATGGTATATACCCTTCCTTGTTTTGTAACCACAATCCCTTCCTGCAACTTTGTCATTAAGTGAACATGTGACAGAGACTGAAGATTGCTAGTTGGTGTTGGCTCATTCCTGTACAGTATTCTGTATCTGACTCATTTTTGTTTCTTTTTTACCACTTGAAGGATGGAGAGATTAATTAAACAAATTATCTCTTCCTGAGCTGTTTTTCTCCACAACATAATGTTTCTCTAAACCACAAGTTAGCACTATGACTTTGATTAGAACCCTCCACCTGGCTATGATGCTGCCTGAAACTAACTAAACCTTGATCAATTTCACACTGAAGGTTTTTGTTGCCAGGCACTTGAAAATTTGTTCATAAATTGTACATTGGTGAGAAAATATTTTTTTTATTACCATAGTATTTGTGAATGGTCACTAAATGAAGAGTGGTTATGTTCTACCAATAGAATTCTGACCCCCATCTTTAACTGAGCTGAAGCAAGAAAATATTGTACACTCTTGGTTTCAGTATAATCAATTGTTAGTTAGGTGGGGTTTAGAGGATGTGAATTTGGTAAAACAGATTAAAGATCAAACTCGAGCCTATATAAAGAGAATTTATAATGTTTTAATAGAATTGGATTCTGAAATGGAGTTAGTTAAAGATTGTATGGTTAAATGGGCTCAAAATATTTAAGAGCCAATTTTATTGCATACATGGGAGACAATTTGGGTTAGAAATGTAAAATTTACCCAAGCGCAAAATTTAAGAGAAAATTTTTATAAAATGTTTTATAGATAGCATTTGGATCCCCAAAAGTTGTCCCGCATGTATCCTAATTTACAGCCCAAATGTTGGAGATGTGGAAGTTTAGATGTAACCTATTTTCATATTTGGTGGACTTGTAGAGATATAAAAGCTTTTTGGATTAACATTTGGTGGAATATTCAAAAGATTTTTAAGAGAAAGATGAAGTTTACTCCGCAATTATTTTTGTTGGGCATTATGGTTGTTTTTGATGTTAAAGAAATTAATTTGATGTTAAATCTTATAACAGCTGCAAGATTATGGGTGGGGCAATATTGGAAGAAAAAATCTTTGCCTACTATGGAAGAATGGATACTTAAGGTGTCTAATTTAGCAGAAATGGCGAAAATCTCCGCCTATTTGAAGGACCATTCACAAGGAAAATATGTTTTGGTTTGGAGAAGATGGATTGATTATATTCAAAAGAAATATGAGACTGAAAAGTATTATCTTGCTTATGAGTAGATTTTAGATTATTATTAATAGTTTAATATGGTTGAATTTATATTATTTTTAGTGTTATGGTTTAATTATATTATTATTTTTGTTTTTAATTACTTAACATTTGTTTTGAAAAGGAGTTAAAGTATGTTATAGATTGATTGATAGTATAGTTGGGTAATGTTTGTTAGATTATGATTGTTTATTTGTTACCCTGTAATCAGCTCTGGGAAGTGGGGGAGGGGGAAGGGGTGGGAGGGGTTTGGGTTATATTGTATTAAATTTGTAAAACTTTTAATAATAAAAAAAGAACTCTGACTCCATAAAATAGCAAAATAAAAAATGCATGAAATTGTAATCAAGCGTATTTGGAAGTATATCAGGTAAAATGCTATGTGTGTTCTTTGTATTGATTGCCCTTGTTTTCTTCAAAAACTTTTTACGAAGCAATTAAGTTGCATGTGATTTCCTCTTTTTTAAGAGCTACAAGTTGTGATTAGTGGATAAGCCATCTTGTAGCTTCAAAGATATTACCAATATGCAAATTTCTTTTTGTAGGAAATAGATGTTCGGTTGAAATGGCCAAATGATATATACTACAGTGACCATATGAAACTTGGTGGTGTTTTAGTAAATTCCACATTAACAGGAGATATGTTCCATATACTTATTGGTAAGGATATCAGAAATTATGGTGATTTATAATATAGCCTATTTTTGACATAGCAAATTGAACGATGTGATTATGATTCCCCTAGAACTGTAATGAATATGCATCTGGAATATGTCTATCCCAACACAGAATTTGCAAGAGAATTTATTTATCTGATTGTTTTGTGACAAAGTCCTGTGAGATAAAGGCAATAAAATGTTTCTCAACCTCAGAAAAGCTCTAACTAAACACCATATAACCCTTATTAGGAAGCCAGTTTTTTTGCTACTCTAGATCACCGGTTTCTTCAGTAAGTCTTGCATTATGACCAGATAATTTTCCTTGTTTTAAAGTGAGAATAAATTGATAACAATTTCGCACCTTGTTCTTATTTTTAGAACTATTTTCTTTTTTTATTTTCCATTTGATTTTCATGACCACTACACTATGTTTCAAGAATCATGAAGAAAGAAAATTTTTGAAGTTTTCAATTTGTTTCGGGGTCTTTGGTCATAAACCAAAGGGATCTCACTGGGAAAAAAATGGAAGTAGTTAATTTTATATGCAAATGGAATCAGTGCTTTTCTCAGCTTTGTAGATAGTGGATAGCCTTTTCAATATTTTGGATTTTTAAAGCAAATGCACATCAAAAGCAATCATATCATAATCTTTCCCCATTCCTGATAAAATAAATTGGAATAGGGCGGGGGGAGCACGGTCAATTCTATTCTGGTAATTGTGAGTATGAATTAAAATTGCCTTTTTACATGGCACATCTTCTAGTACTTGGTCTTTCTTAAAAACAAAGATATACTGTAAATCTTTCTCAACTAAATGTATCTGTACAAACAATGATTATTTAATATCATTTTTATGCAATCATAGACCAGCAAATAAAACAAGAAAATCACAATTAATTAGAATAATTTTTCTTGTTTTATTTGCTGGTCTATGCTCTTACCAGAAGCACATTTAGCAGAAGAGCAACACTGATAGGATAGGGAGGGGGAGTGAATATATTTTACAGAGCCACACAAGAGGTATAATGAAAAAATCCTTAACTACTGAATAAATAAGGATTAAATTCAGTGGTTTTCTGCCAAATATTATGCTGCTAACAGACAGCAAGGTGAGAAATAAACATCAAAACCAGAGAAGAAATATTTAAATGTAGAATCCTTACCTGTTGTTTCCTTAAAACCTATATGCTACTCCTGAGCTGGAGCAACTTCGAATTTTAGAGATGTGGAAAATAATAGCATAGTCACAAACTTCAAAATATTTTTGCCTGCATTCAGAGTCCTATCTGCACTCTGATTAACAGTTCACAACTGGAATTCACAATTGGAATTCAACAAGAAATATCCACATATTCATACCAAACAATGTACCTATAAAGAGATATGCTTCCTGTATTGAAATGTTGCAGGATAACTCTCTATGTAGAGAAGCAAATACATTTTATTTTTATTTATTTTTCACATTTCTGAACTGCCAATCTCCCTCAAATATATTCCAAAATCATAAGCTTCCAAAATCATAAGAATTAAGATGGCTAGATAGTTATAACCATAGCACATACCAGGGTCTCTTTGTTACTGGAAATGTTCTTGGTTTTCAATTATAAACTTCCTTTGAATGTATTTGTTTGGATGTGGATTGTCTTGGGACTGTTTGAGCTTATTTTTGCTAGAGGAAGAAAGGGGTAAGCATTGTTGTCTGTGATTAGTTAATTAGTATTATTTATATGGTTATGTTGTCTTGCCTTTAAAAAAAGAGATGGGTTTCAATTTATATGAGCTTATGTCATCTTTCATCATTAGAAAGAATAAATACCTTAAGAAATCTGTAAAAGGGTTTTTATAGCTGTCTAAATCAGGGGTCCTCAACCTTGGCAACTTTAAGACTTGTGGACTTCAACTCCCAGAATTCCTCAGCCAGCAAAGCTGGCTGAGGAATTCTGAGAACTGAAGTCCACAAGTCTTAAAGTTGCCAAGGTTGAGGACCCCTGGTCTAAATGATTCGGAATGAACATTTATTACCATCATAAAGGAAATAATTTTACAGATATATACATGACATTTTATATATCTTTTTTCCAATGACTTATTCCTCCTCAGGATTTGGATTTAATGTTAATAATAGCAACCCAACTATATGCATCAATGATCTTATTATGGAGTACAATAAGACAATGAATGCAACATTACAGCCCTTAAATCCCGACTGCCTGATTGCAAGAAGTGTGACCATTCTGGAAAATCTAATCAACATCTTTCAGGAGAAGGGACCAAATGGAATTCTTCCCATGTACTATAAATACTGGGTGCACAGGTGATTGTATTTTTTATTGCTAATTAACAATAGGTCTTCTTAAAGCAATAGTGATTGACCAGCTGTTAATTTTTATTATTTATCATAGTTTGCTTAGTATATATTTGACTATGTATAGACATATTTAATTAAAAATTGTATTTAGCACATATAATTTAAAATATAACAAAACATCAGAATTTGTTTCATAAAGGCCTAATTTTTGGCTACTACATCAAAAGGCTAAAAAATAGACCAGGAATTAATAAATTAGTATTGAAAAATTCTAGAAAACCATGTCTATGCTATATACTATACTATACCATTATGATGATAAGCAATTATTGAATTCCATATGAATCTTACATAGAATCCATATGCATTTGTTAATAACTATTTTCCAGAAGTATATATTTAGTACATAATAAGTTCTTTGGAACAGTGACGTATCATGCTTATATGGATATTTGTTGATCAGTGAATGAAATACATTGTTACAGGTAGATGCTTACATAAAATGAAGATAGATAATCAGACACTAATGATACTTTGCAGGGAGGGATTTATTATTAATAGAATAGTGAGACTGAAATTTAATGTACGTTGATATTAATCAAATATTTTTTTCCGTTTCAGTGGTAAGAAAGTCCAACTCAGAAATGAAGAGGGACCATTGGTATGGATTGTTGGGTTAGATGATTCTGGATTCCTTCAGGTTTATGAAGAAGGCAAAGATGTTACCACTGTGCACCCAGATGGCAATTCTTTTGATATGCTAAGAAATCTTATAATTCCTAAATAATAGTTTTTCAGTATGGTAAAACAATAATTCACTTAGCAGACTATTTTGTATTCAGCACTTACTATGAGTGCTTAGCTAGAGGTAGTATTAATATTTTTTCTTCTTTTTAAAGCAGAAAAATAACAATATGTATCAAGCAAAAGAAATAATTTTGCATAATTATTTTTTTCTTAGGCTCTCTTCTTAGTAAGCTGAGATGGTATTTGGAAGTTTTCCCTGTTTTCTTTTCTTTCAGGATTGTGTGCAAATGTGAAAAAAGCATTGCAATAAGTATTAAAATTATCTAATTTTTGACATGGATCATTTGGAATTTTCCAAAAGAAACTATTATGTTATGATGTATATACTCCAAACTTCTGCTTATAGTAACTTTTAATACCAATAATCATGCAATTTTGTGTTATTTCTGTTTTTAACAAGGAAAAGTTTTTCAACAAATGTTAAAATAATACATCATCCAGTTTTAATTAAGGAGTAGATGGCTATATTATTTTTTGAACGTAAATAAATGATCAAAAGTGAACATAGCTTTCTGAAAGGGATTTGCTTAGGCTGAACTGGATCCTAAGCTTTCCACAATTTTTTGTACATTCAGATTTTATAGCTAAACAGTTCTGGAATTACCACTAATTTAACAGAACTCTAAAGTTTCTTTTTGTTTCCCAATTTCATATTGCTATTTTCTGGCTTCTTTTCTTTAGGTCAGCCACAAAGAGTAAAGACTACTCTGGGCAAATAGGATTAATTTATTAATATTTTAAGACTCTCTTCAGTCATAGTGGTTAACGATCAATATTGCTACAGAATCTGCTATAGCTTACTTTATATCATTTCTCATTCATCCTTTACTCAGTAAGATTTTGCTGATCCTCTTTGATGCTATATTCAAATCCAAATAAAGATGGTTCTCTGATATTTTCATCCTCAAAGATACTTTTCAAAAATCTCAGTGCATAATGTGCTTTTAAGGATTGATTTTGGTTTGTAATTTACACAAACACCCAATCTAAATTTTTAGAACAATTTCACCATACTAGGGAATTGAGTTAACCTGCCCTCTTTATTAACACTCCTTTTGTTCAGAAAAAAAGTTTTCTCCCCAAACATGCAGACTTAGCAGACTTATCTAAGATTCACTTTACAAAGAACCTGAAAATAAGTTTATTAGCTTCATTATGAATGCAAGAAGGCTTAAAGCAAGCAAGCATGCTAATCTGTATTGAAGGATAAGTGGTATCTTGCATTTTGGAACCTGGATAATTTGTCTATGTATTATTGGATATTAAATTGCCCTTTCATTGAAAATGAAGATTTTGACTTTTGGTACTCAGTGTTTTCCATACTGCTATTGATAATTGTTTAAACTTCATTTTGCTTAATGCATTTCTATTTAACATTTTTTTTAAAGAATAAAATAATTCCATTAATTTGGGTGAGTTTTTTAAATCCCTGATTTAAATTATGTGAAGTGATCATTTGCATATCTGTGTGGTCCTAACTTTTTGAAAAAGAAATCCATTTACCTACTGTATGGAGACTAATCCCAAGGAGGTCTCCAACTATCCTCATCCCCTGTGGTCAACTTGTTCCAGAGCTAGGATCAGTATTTTGTTTAGGTTGGGAAGGAATAACTCCATCCCCAGTTGCAATCCTCTCTTGTCCTCCAGAGCCTGCATCCCTGAAGGCTCCATCAGCATCCATGCTACCAGGTATGCCTTACATGAGAGTTTGTACTTACACAGTGTTTATAGAGATTCTCAATCATCCACGTCCCAGTGGTCCCAAAGGTGCTTTTCAAAAGGCAACGGTATTTTCTTGATTTTTTTTTCCCCTTGAAAATGTTTTGCTTCTCCTCCAAGAAGCTTCTTCAGTTCTGACTGAACTGAAGTTGGATGAGAAGCAAAACATTTTCAAAAAAAAACAAGAAAGGCAGCATAACAAACCACTATGGCCCAGGACTTGCTTGAAAAGCCACATCCTAAAAAATGTCCCTTCTTTTCCCAAACTAATCCCACCATCACAGAATTGAAATTGGTGATGGCAGCTAATCACAGTCTGTTCAGAAATAATCTATCATGGCAAGAGGACTAAACCATTAGTCCTCTTGCCATGATAGGTCATTTCTGAAGCCATATCTTCCATCTTCAAATCACTAGCATTTGTTTTGAAGTAAAAATTGGATCTAGCATGTATACTCCTATATGAGTTGGATCAGATACTAATTGAAATAAGCCCGTCATTGCCATATGGGCTATAAATTTCCAAATCATGAAGATTAATATTTCCAAGCACCATTAATCTGAGAAAATCCAACATGTCCTATGATGAAATACTGTGGCTCAGGCAGGGGAATGCTAGGCAATAAAGAAAGCAAAATACTAGAGGATTTGTGTCTTGTCCCTGCCACCCCAGTTTCAGGTCCAAGAACTTATCTCCAGCCACACATGAAGCAGGATGTCCAGTAATAACCAACATCTTACACAGAGTTTACCACCATTCCCCTTCCTGGCCTTATAGTCGTTGTTGTAGGAATACCAGTGGGCAAATTTTCAATATGAGTAATCCAACCATCTCTGGCCACCTGGTCTCAGTGATATACACCATGTCTATGCATTCCTCACAACCAAGTCACAAAAGCATGGTTTTATTATAGATAGACCTATACCTTATCAATTTCAGTTCATGGTTCAATTCCCATATTTGCTTAATGCATGATTTGCTTTAACCCACAACTAAATATTGCCTGTTCTCCTTTTTTCAAAATAGTGCTCTCATTAGGGTCTCTCCAAATTCCCAATAAATTCACATATGTTCATTTACCTGAGACTATTCCATTTTGTCCTACAGGTAGTCCTTGACTTATAATCAGAATTGGGACTGAATTTTCAGTTTAAGTCATTGCAACCATAAGTCTTATGGCAAAATGGGGGGCAAACAAATGTAATGTTAAATTAAAAATATTAATAATAAATTGAGGCACCTATGTGAACGCTTCACTCAACAAACGCAGTCCTGGCAGTTGTGGTCATTAAGTGATCGTATAAGAGGCCTGCATGAGAATTCTCAACTTACAACTATTTATTTAGCAACTGTTTGAAGTTACAACAGCACTGAAAAAAATGACATAATCAGTCCTTGCACTTCCAACTGAATCATGTAATTCAATTAAAAGTTGCAGTGATTCACTTAACAACCATGGCAAAAGGGTCATAAAATTGGGCATGTCTCACTGAACAAGCTGGAACTTTATTTGCAAAGTTAACCATTTCTGTTGAAATTCTCTACAGTATTCTTTTTAGAGGAGGTTTGGCCCAAGCTGAATGTTTGCTGTACTACATCTTTTAGAACAGGGATGTCAAACTGCCGGCTCACAGGCTGGACACGTCACAATGAAACCGCACCCACCCCATTGCCGGCAATGGGGGAAAAGCTCTGATACGTCACGTGACGTCGTGAGTTTGACATGTCTGCTTTAGATGCACGACACATTTTCATTTCCTTTAACCATATCACCTAGAGGCAAACAAAGTCATTACTAAAAGCCAACATGGGTTTGTCAAAAACAGATCATGCCAGACAAATCTTATTGCATTCTTTGACCAAGTGACAAAATCAGTGGATCAGAGGAATGCTGTGGATATAATTTACTTGGACTTCAGTCAGGCATTTGATAAAATAGATCACAGCCTACTACTTGATAAGATAGAAAAATGTGGGTTAGACAGCATCACCACCAGATGGATCCGTAGCTGGCTGACCAGCCCTACTCAGCGTGTGGTCCTCAATGGAATCACATCTACATGGAGGGAAGTGTGTAGTGGGGTGCCCCAGGGCTCTGTTCTGGGCCCAGTGCTCTTCAACATCTTCATCAACGATTTGGACAAGGGGATAGATGGGGAAATCATCAAATTTGCAGACGACATCAAGCTGGCAGGAATAGCCAACACTCCAGAAGACAGGCTTAGGATACAGGAGGATCTGGACAGACTTGAACACTGGGCGCTATCTAACAAAATAGTAATAGTAAAGTTGGAAGGGACCTTGGAGGTAATCTAGTCCAACCCCCCCTGCTCAGGCAGGAAACCCTCCCTACACCATTTCGGACAAATGGCTGTCCAGTCTCTTCTTAAAAACTTCCAGTGTTGGAGCATGTACTGCTTCTGGAGGCAGGCTGTTCCACTGATTAATTGTTCTCACTGTCAGGAAGTTTCTCCTTAGTTCTAGGTTGCTTCTCTCCTTGATTAGTTTCCACCCGTTGCTTCTTGTCCTTCCTTCAGATGCTTTGGAAAATAGCTTAATTCCCTCTTCTTTATGGCAGCCCCTGAGATATTAGAATACTGCTATCATGTCCCCCCTTGTCCTTTCACCAATGAAATTCAATGGTGAAAAAAGCAAGGTTCTATATTTAGGCAAGAAAAACCAAATGTACAGGTATAGTATATGGGTACCTTGCTCAATAGTAGTAACTGTGAGAGGGACCTTGGAGTCCTAGTGGACAATCACTTAAATATGAGCCAGCAGTGTGCTGCAGCAGCCAAAAAGGCCAACACAGTGCTGGGCTGCATTAACAGAGGGACAGAATCAAGATCACATGAAGTATTAATACCACTTTACAATGCCTTGGTAAGGCCACACTTGGAAAACTGCATCCAGTTTTGGTCACCACAATGTAAAAAAGATGTTGAGACTCTAGAAAGAGTACAGAGAAGCACAACAAAGATGATTAGGGGACCGGAGGCTAAATCATATAAGTAAAGGCTGCTGGAATTGGGTATGTCTAGTTTAATGAAGAGAAGGACGAGGGGGGACATGATAGCAGTATTCCAATATCTCAGGGGCTGCCACAAAGAAGAGGGAGTCAAGCTATTTTCCAAGGCGCCTGAAGGCAGGATAAGAAGCAACGGATGGAAACTAATCAAGGAGAGAAGCAACCTAGAACTAAGGAGAAACTTCCTGACAGTTAGAACAATTAACCAGTGGAACAACCTGCCTCCAGAAGTGGTGAATGCTCCAATACTGGAAGTTTAACACTGCAAGTTTTTAACAAGAGACTGGACAGCCATTTGTCTGAAATGGTATAGGGTTTCCTGCCTGAGCAGGGGGTTAGACTAGATGACCTCCAAGGTCCCTTCCAATTTTATTATTGTTGTTGTTGTTGTTGTTGTTGTTGAAGGAACAGTGTATCTTACAAGGCCCAATTTCTAAATAATAGTTTTTTTCAACCTTTATGCAATGCACTGATTTCCAGAACAATGACATGAACTTTATATGAATTAAATATGCCTATGCACTATTATAGTTTCATTCTTTCCTTTTTTTTCATAGTTGTGTTTAATTAGTTTGGGATGTGTTCCACTACCAGTAATTCTCTCACATCAATAAGAAGAGATCGCAGAATCTCAGAATTGGGGAGGTAAAAGAGACCACAAAACCAGTCTAATCAAACCCGTTATTTGCACTAAAAGCAAACTATCATCTTTAACAACTGATTGTCCTGCTTCTTCTTTAAAACCTAAAAAAAAAAGATGGAGAAACCACAACCTCACTGCTAGACATTTTTTTATTTTTAGTGGTAAAAAGAAACTTTAAATGGTTTGATGTTTATTAATAAGCATGCCTAAAACCATCAAAAATAATTAGCTTATTATTTTGACAATATTTTATTTAGCTTGTTAATCTTACATAATAAATAAGCATAAGAAATTTACAGTTTAATGGAGTAAATATTCTTCAACAATTATGAACTGTTTATGTATTTTTTTCTTTACATTCTGAATGCCAAGTAATTGATTTTTTTCATTACATATAAAAGAAACAGAACAGAATTTTGTTGCTTCTGATTTTGAACAAGTAGAAGAATTGTAAAATATCCCAACCTAATGTACAGATCCAGATATATGACAACAGTGTGGAACTAGCTTGATATTGCCTCCTTCAATGATAGTTTACTTTCCAATCTAGCCTGCAATCTTGGGATTTACATTCTGTATCCTGAAGCAGATTTGCATTTTGCTTAATTAAAATACACTAATTAGACTGAAAGGATTGTTGAGCCCATTTGATTACAGGATTTACATGTCTGGGTGATGCTTTAGATCAATTAATAGCAGAGTCGGGAGAATAGTCAGTCCAATACATTCAGATTCCAGAGCATTATGTAGAAAAATTATATTACCTAACATGAGGAAAATGGATATTAAAAAACTAAAAAGCAGAGTGATATGAAATTTACATGGATGTTATAAATGGAGAACATGGCAAGTTTCATAGCTCTTGATGCACAAGCTTCAGAACTATAGACCTAAACCTGCTTTTTATAAGGAATATAACTTTTGACTTTTATAAAAAATTTTAAATGAAAGTTAGAATTTAAATTTACCAAATATAGAAGTTGCAGCAAAGGTTTTCAAACTTTGCTTCTTTATAAGTTGACATTATAAATATTTGTAACATTTTTGTTTTGAAATCAAATATAATAAAAGCAATGAAAATGGAATATTGGGGAATCACTGCACACAGATTCATGGGATCTTGTGTAATAAGAAAAAATGCTGGGAAGGAATTCTTGAATTAATCAGAATTAATCAGAATTATTGATTGAGAACAGGAAATATCAGAATCCAGTCATCTCTCCTCTCTCAATGATCCAGCCCTCCACCACTCACCCATCTGGCGTAAGCCACTGAGATAGCTGCTACTGTTTCTTTCTTCTGTGGATGGCAGGTGGGGCACAGAAAGGTTAAATATCCTTTCTAAAACTCTTTATATTAAACACAAAACTTTGTGATTGGACAGGAGAAAGTAGTTTGATCACATGATTCACCCTGTTTTAAAGTAAGGTTGTCAGTACTTCCCCACCTCCTTTTCTACCAAGATATTTTACAAGAGCAAGAACCAAAGAGCTGTTGTTTTAAAAAGCTTGACACATAGCAAATTTCTGGCATGACCTTTTGGAAACATAAATTAATAGAAAATTCATTAATTGGGGATCAAACAAATAAGCTAAAAATAAAACTGAAATACCAGTCATTTGTTTTATATAACTGGGGGATGGAATTGTTAGGAGAGCAAGGGTAACATGCCATGGCACAATCTTCATAATGTACATGTGTGATACAATTTCTGTCACAATATCACCATGGCTCAAATCAACATAATCTGCAAGGAGGTTCAGAATTTGTCCTAAATTAGTGCGCAGCATTAGAATCTATAAAGTTTACTAAAAAAAGGCTTTTTATAAAACACAACAGTGTCGTTTTGTATCAAAATGATCCAGACATGCTTAGGTTTTTCAATTCCATTTTCCATATATTTTTACCCAAATTAAACCATATAGATCATAAATAACTGACTAAAAGTCAATTTAAGGTCTCTCATCGTATCTATAAATATACAGTATAAACCTTTTCATTCTTATACAGATGTAATGATTTCATATTTTTTGAATATTGAAAGTTTATAAGCTGACAGCAGTCTTTAATTCTGAAGGCAGAATTCTCTATTTAAATTCCAAGTATGAACATACCTCATTATAGTAGAGTATATAACAGCATTTTTCCTGAATATAATTTTTAATTGAATTAGATTAATATGCAATAGAATATGCAAAATCATAAAAGAAGATCCCTCTCTGTATTCACTTTTAAAAGGTCGCAGAGCAACAGGATTATTTGAACCACAGTAGACCATGTATTACAATTACAATCTGGTGGTTCTAATACTTTTTTTTTAATGCAAAACTGTGCATAAAGGCATTTTAGAAAACAGGTAAAATATTACTATACAGTTGTCTATTAGATTTATTTTTATGAGGCAGTTAACAACCAGAGTTGCAAGAGGAAACACATTTTAATATAACAAAATAAAAATTCATGTTTTAGCATAAATATATTTTTCCAGAACATTACCTAAATGAATATAGAAATAGGCACTCGTTCAAAACATAGTAAACTAATTCTATTTGATAATATAGTCTTGTAATGTTATAACTACAGGATTTATTTACCACTGCTGTTTTCAGCAATAGTTGTTTCAGGAAAAGTGTAATAATTTGCAGATTGTTATTTTAACTGATTAATAGGAATAAAAATAATTTCACTCAACATTATTGCAATATATAAATTTAACTGATGAGTTTAAATTGCCTGAGTAATCTGAGTAAATTAATTAACATATTTTTAACTTTGTACTTTGGAAAATGGTGCAGTTGTGATTTTGGTGCAGTAGCAAACAATTATTCTGGTATTGGTAATACAGACATCTCAGATCTCTAGACATGATTTCTTAAAAAGTTTCATAGTATTCTGAAAATCAGGCTTCTGCTTCAAAATGAAATGAAAACCTAGCTTGGGGCAGACCATGACAAGCCCGTTCCTTGCATTAATTTTTATCTCATAGATTTTGCAAGTAGTCAATCTGACTTAATACTGTATTAATGACTGTGGATTTTGAATACTAAAACTATAACAATAAGCTAACCATCTATTTTCCAATGCACAAGTTTTCTACTTTAAATGAGAGTTTGTCAGAAACCAACTAAATTTAGGGTGGTTTCATATATGTTATTTGGGGATGATTTGTGCATATGGCTGTTTTCCTCTTTTTATAATAAAAGTGATGTGTCACCAATTATATCTGTCCTGGTTGCTCAGGTTTTCCAGTCACACACTCCAAAATCATTATCTTTCAGCAGAAATTTCCAGTATGAGAAGATATTCAATACTGAAATGAAAGAACAGTTTGACCACTAATAATAAAATATGGGTCCCAGTAAAAAGGTGCTTTGAATTTCTAGAACGGTCTTTTCACCATTTTGGAACTATGTACTTCAGCTCAGGGCACAATTTATCCCTATCTGAAATTTGAAGAACCTTACTTTGGCACTGTGAAAATAAAAGTGCATTCTCAATTATTTGAAAGGATAATACTGAGAACAAAAATTCCTTTAACATAATCTTCTTTTTCCACAGTAGCAAATGTTTATAAAATCAGAAAGCAAATAAAGTGTATTTCAGGAAAAATGGTTTAAGAAAATGTCTATTATGTTTATTTGATGTGTAACAAGGTGCAATCAGTGAGGACGTTTTGTTTATTGCACAAGATAACAAAACTTTTCACAGAAATAACCTTATACTGGTTCTGGCTGTACTTAGAACACTCACAATACTGCCTTTTGTTTGGAAACACTGCCTTATTTCAGTGAGGCAAAAAACCTAGTCAATTAAAACTAAATTGTACAGGTAGTCCTCAACTTACAATTCATTTAGTGACTGTTCAAAGTTACAATGGCACTGAAAAAAAGCGACTTAGGACCGTTTTTCACACTTCTGACCATTGCACTATCCCCATGGTCACATGATCAAAATTCATATTTATGACTCATATTTATGTTGGTCGCAGCGTTCCAGGGTCATATGATCACCTATTGTGACCTGACAAAGTCAATGGGGAAGCCAGATTCACTTAACCATGTAAAATGGGGCAAAATGTCTCACTTACAAGAGAAATATTGGGCTCAATTATGGTCATAAGTCAAGGACTACCTGTATTGTTATGTCAGTATATATTATACATAAATTTTAATGTACATTACACACACATACATACATGTGTGGACCTATTAGGGTTTTTTATTATGTTCTTAAAAATAGGAAAATGTGTTTCAATAGTTACATCCAGCTAATAGTAGCATATTCCAGTAATTGCATGCAGAAGTTCTCTTATCCACACAATTTTTGTGACCTGCAATCAGTTTTAGGAGCAGGACCATATGAACATGGTTTCCTTTATATGTATTCTGGAGTGCTCCCAAAAAGATTCTGAAGAGTACTTATTGTGAATTCTTACAACATAAAACATTTTTAAGTGTTTAGACTGTTATTCTCCAGATAAAAAAATCAACATAATATATATTCTACTAAAAATCCAAAGTAAATTTTACAGGCCTGAGGAGTATCAGATTATCATTTATTCCTTCTGTGAATGCATTTTATCATAGCTTAACAAGCCAACTGCCACAATGTGTTGGGTTAAACACACACACACAAAACCCTCTGGAAAAGGATTACTGCTGAAATGAAAGAAATTGAAATCTCATTATCAAAGCAAAATTAGCAGAATACATCTTCTCTACTTTCTTGGATCAGAATTAAAGGAAATGTTGGATCTATTCTTTTATCTAGAAGTTGTATCTGAAACAGAAAAAGTTCTTCTTGGTTTTCAGAGATTCTTTAAAAAGGTTCATATAATAACTTTAGTACAGTGTCAACTCTTTGGTAGATATTTCAAACGGTAAGCATGGAGTTTTTAATTGTTCAAAGATGCATAGTTGTCATGCAGGATGGCAATTCTTGAGTGCTTTGATAAAATATATTAAAGTCAGAGGGATTAAAATGAATGATTTGTAAACATTAATGTTCCCAGGATATTGAATAAGGATTACTTGAAAAAACTGCCATAAATAAGTATATCCATTTAGCAGGCATGTTAACATAATTGTAGAATTGAAGTTGATAAGAAAACCATCTTTGTACTGATACTTGTAAAATCAAGGTGTAAACTTTAAGAATAATAAAAAATATCATCTGTTACATGGCTTCTTGATGGCAGAGTCAACCTGCAGAGATTAATTAGTAATAAAACAACACTGACGTTTTCTGTTTCCTCACCTTAAATGTATTACTTTACATGGCTAACCTACAAGTTTGTACCCACTGACCTTGAACTTTCCTTACTGGCTACAGCCATGCATATTCATGCTCTCTGGAAACTATTCCAATTTGTTTATTTTAATTTAATAATAGGCTCAATTATTGTTACCTTCCACTGGCTATTATTACAGAAGTTCCAATATAATGAGGAAGTGTGGATTCTTTGTGAGTTTCAGGGGAAGAAGCTGATGAGGGGCTTTGGTTTTTGTAAAACATATTTACTTCCTCAGAATTGTGTCCATAATTTTCTGTTATGTGGCCTGTCGCCATGCATGAAGAAGTTTGAAATGTGCCATGTTTGGCTAAAACTCGGTGATAGTTCAGAAAGACAAGCGGAACCTGTCCTGCATGTCTTACATCCACCGTATGGTCGTTTTCAGGGTCACTGTCAAGCTTTGCAATCATTCTGTCCTCAGATTCCAGCTCACTTAAATTTGTAGCATGAGTAGCAATATTTTCATATTTTGGTTCTTTCATATAAATTCTTCTTGCTTGTTCATATACTGTAGGAACTGGGACAAAGTGACTTAACTGTCCAATTGACTTATTTTGGAAAGATTCTGATTTTGATAAAAAGGAATTGGAGGAATTTGAAAAGGCCTTTTCACTAATGCTGTTTTTTTCTTGCAAGTCTCTGTTGAAAACTACTTTACTTTCTTCTTTAATGAGATGGTGTGCTGGACAAATTCTGCTTTCTGTTTTGCTGTGTTTTATAATGCCAGAATCGTAGATTTCTTCTTTGTATTTGCTATTGGGTGTCAAGCTAGCACAACTTGTAAAACTTTCAGAGGTACTTTCATGGTTGTATCGTCTATGTGGTAGTGGCACTTAGGGGGAAAAAAAGAAATACATTAGATGAACAGGATTCAAAAGATGAAGAAAAAATAAAAAAACTGCAATTTCTATATCTGAATATAAATCATTAAAAACAACTGGGTACATTTGTCATTAATTTTAGAATAAAATGCTGCTGGTATCAACATTAAAAGAAATGAATAAGCAGCTACACTCTAAATGCAATTGTCAAAAGAAAAAGGAACACTATTCTGTACCAAATTTCAAGATGAAGCTGAAGCAGCTTCTCAAAATCTCTAAAGACCAAAATTATTAATCAAGTGAACCTGAATTGTATTCACAATTGTAATTCATACCAAATATGCCAGATTTCAAAGATGAAAATATTTTGTTTCTATTTATCTGCCATGTTTTTTCTATTTTGTAGGAAACTGCAAAATAAACTCCCAGTTTCATTTGTAGTTAATTATATTAATTTTAAGAAATTCTTTCTTTCTTTCTTTCTTTCTTTCTTTCTTTCTTTCTTTCTTTCTTTCTTTCTTTCTTTCTTTCTTTCTTTCTTTCTTTCTTTCATGAGATCTTAGTCTTTGACAGTTAATATTGTGAGAATATGGTATTGCCTTCTCTACAATATACAATTATCAGGAGGCCTAAACCAAGGCTGTACATCTTCATAGACCGAGATGTTCAGATCTATGAACGCATCCTGTAAAAAATAAGTGTAAATCTAGGGTTTTTTTACATTAGGCTTTTATATTGACAAAACCACAATAGATATAGATAAAAATACCATTATTTTTAATGTGGGTGCCAATATCCAAGTGCAAAATATAAGAATTGGTGCAACAAAATTTGCCAATGATTTAAAGAATTCTTGAATCTGGAGTTGTCTTTCAGACTCTAGATTTAATATGACAACCTTTGACTTCCAAGAGTTCAATTACAATAACTATACAATGAGAGTAGCTGTAAATCCTATAAAAATACAAATCAGGATCTGATAATTTAATCTAAAGTTGCTTATATTATCAAACATTTTATCCAAATGTTCTCTATGACATGTTATTAGAATCTAAAAATGGTTTAAAATCTAAACATTATTCTTAAATTGCTTGCATAATACCCACCTTCATAATTTTGTAAGAGATTATGGCGTACATTACATGCTGACTGATCAGGACTTTTACATGGTGATTGACTCCCTGGAACAAGAGAATTGGTGTAGTGCCATTGGCACTCTCCACTTGTCTGCAATGTACTTAAGAAGAACCGTGCTACTTCACAAGGTGTTCCTTGAGGTTGGCCAAATTTAGAAGGCAGCATTTGTTTTTTGCTACTGAATACATGAGAGTCTACAGGGAAGTGCCCATAATGATATGAGAAAGGCAAGCTGTACGGTGGGGTGTATAAAAGTTCACTGTTTTCTGAATGAAAGGCTTGTTCTTGGATGGTGGCAGAGTTTGCTATGGAGCTAGATCTCCAACTTCCAATTTGGCCACATTCCAGCTTCTCTGTCTGGAATGAACCGTATTGCTGAAAACGAAAAGAAAAGAAAGTGTTTAATACTGGACTCTGAAATCTGTCAGTACTGCAGAGTAACAGAATGCATGCAGCCAAGTAATCACCTTGAAACACACACACTAAAAGAGACAAGCTTAACAAGGCTTAATGTCTAAAGAGAGGGACCTTTATCAAGCTTTTCTGGGCCTCCTTCCATTCCTCTGAAAACCCTGCTCTTTAATCCTAGATGTTTAAAATAATCTATAGTTTTTAGTATAGGTAGTCCTCGACTTGTGACCACAATTGCAGAAGATTTTTTAAAAAATTCAGTAAGGATGCTGTCTAAACTGTTTTGTCAAATAGCATTTGAACCATGTAGATTTTAAATTTTTTATCTTAGGGTAAAAAAATGAGGAATAAAAAACTTTACACGTTTTGAAATGGAACAGAGAATAACAAAGACCAACTGGGTCAGGCTAGGAGACTTTCTGTCTATTTTTAATGCAAAGAAGTGCAATCTTCATAACATAATCAACTAAGGTATTATGAGAAATAGTGCTGTGGCACCAAAAACAATGGTCTCTACAAGCCAGCATTTGATGAGATGTGCAGTAAATGGGAGCAGTGAGGAAATCTTTAACCCTGACTAGTGTCAGTGTCCAAAAAGAAAAATACTTTACTAAAATTACATACAACAATTATCACAAGAGTATGTTATTGATATAACCATGCCATTGTGATATTAAAAAAATCTATAGAGATAATAGAGTAATAGCAAAGATCAACAGTAATGACACTACAGCAGTTATTACTCTTGTCCCTGAATATATATGGACCAGTATGTCAATTTGTAGATTACAAAAAGTGCAAATATTGATAATTTGAATAGCAGAGAAAGTCTAGTGACTAGTACGCCCATTCCTCTAATAACTGTGTGCTATTCCAGAAATCAGGTGGTGAAATGGTCGTTACGTGAACTTGTGACAAAGAAAGACACTGCAAAGATTACTGGCTACTGCCACCTTTTTCAGTCTCATACAGCTACATCTGCATTACTCTCATTCTGATATGCATTTTGTCAGGCACACAAAATTTGGTTGTAGATGGATGCATCAGTCAGAAAATGAACTTTTAAATATTGCTATAAACATATTTGTAAATGGTCACAAACTGATGTAGTCAATTTGTAGTCACTATATATGAACAGTTTTGTCCAGAGGGAAGGGGGGAAAAATACCTGCTGTGGATAAGGAGTTGGTCTGAGTTTCATCTTCATTTTATTACTCCTAGGTTTTATTGCTTTTCTTGTTTCTTGTGAGGTAGACATCAAATTTCTGCATGAAAATTGTGATTTAGAAACGGCAATTTGGTCCAGTGACAATGGAAGTTCCTTATATTCTATATCTCTGCAAGACAACAGCATAGCAACAGGTTGATTAACCATTTCTCATTGAGTTTTGCCAAGAACCCATCCATATAAACACAGTATTAAATGTTTTATCCAAAAACCATATATTAAAATGAAATCCCATACAAAAAGTATAGAAGATTGCCTTGAAATTTCCGGCAACTATCATTCATAATCTATGAAATTTAAATCAAAATCCTCAAAGTTGAACCCCAAAGTTATTTCCAGAGAGGAATAATTTAGGAACATGCAATTATAGACTTGTTCCCTGGTTGAGGTTGCACAGAACTAAATGGACAACTGACAATATAAAGTTAATTTATAATGTTTCCATATAAATAGCAATTATGTACACATTCAACTTGTATATAAACTCAAGATATAATGTGAGCACAGTCTGGATTGAAAGTCTACTGTTAGGCTAAGACCAAGAACAATGAAGAGCGATTCAGCCAGAGTTCAGTTTGCTCAACAACAACAGATAGAATCTCACCAAATTAAACTTACTACTCTCACCCTAACCAATACATCCTTATTTAGTTTCCATGTCCCCTATCCAAATCCTGGGAGTACTGCCTCTTATCTTGCCATCCCCCTTTCTGGAATATTCTCTCTCCTCTCTGGGAAACTGCTACTTTATTGAGGTCCGTTACACCTTAGTATGCATGGTATATACTTTCTTCAGATTATTCTAGGAAATGACCAGATTATTGTAGGAAATGACCAGGTGGAGCCCGAAGGTCAGGTCAATTGCATCGTAAGTATGGAATCCTTACACAGCCATAAGAGACCTAAGTCCATACCCCTGTGAATTCTGTTGACTCTTATCTAGCACCAATTTGCCTTGATTGTTGGTAGATCAGATTCGTTCTTGTGTATAAATAGCATGCAACAAACTTCTAGTGCTTTGAACTCAACTGCTGTTCCTAGTTACTTGCGCCTTGGTTATAATGTCAATAGTTGATATAACAGCTCAGTTTAAAAATGTCTGAACCAACATTTCTAATTCCTGCCACAATATATTGCTGTTATCAAGCAAGCCAGCACAGAGAGGTCTTTGGCTTATCTAGTCTATATGTGAATAACTCTTGCAAAGGCTGACGCAAATTATATGTAGAAACTTATTTAGTGGCTTTGCTGTGTTACCAAAACAGGGAAAAAATCATGAGAGATACCTTGAATGTTGTATATTAATCAGGCATTGGGTATGCACAAAAGCCTCCCACCTATTAAAAAAGTGGAGATATATCTAAAGCAGGGGTTCTCAACCTTGGCAACTTTAAGACTTGTGGACTTCAACTCTCAGAATTCCTCAGCCAGCAAAGCTGGCTGAGGATTTCTGGGAGTTGAAGTCCACAAGTCTTAAAGTTGCCAAGGTTGAGAACCCTGATCTAAAGGTAAAGGAGAGTGACAGGGACAAAGGGAGGGAAGGAAGAAGGAAGAGCAACTCTACAGTGAATAAAATGACACATGTTAGTTCATAAAGTGGCTGAAACAATCAGGCCCTAAGATTATGACTCCAGGATAATTGGGAGTAAGAGATTTTTCAGAACCCATCCAAAGATCAATTAAAACTTTTTCTGCCGCAAGTGGAAAAGAAACTACATCCCTTCTGGAGAATACTAACAAGCAATTGGTAGCTGCTTGTCTAAGACAGGCATTGAAACAAACAGTAGATGATACTAGAACCAAAAATGGTTTATTGTCATTCCCTTATATTGTCCCATGACAATATAATGTATTTTTAAAATTATCAACCCCCTTAGCAAATGCAAACAAGATGAAAAGGAGCTACAGTTATACATCTGTCAGCCTATAATTGCAAGAAATGAGGACTTACGTTAGGACATAATTGACACTCACTATGCAGTGAGGTCTTGATGAGCGGCTATTATGTACAATAGTGGCATAGCTCTGGATCCAAACCCAGCCACCATTTTTTGACAACAACCGATAGTACTTGGTTGTGACTTGTCCTTTCACCAACACTATAAAAACATTAAAGAGATTGAATTACATTTATGTTCTGCCTGGTCCAAAGCTTCTTGGCTTTTGTAAAATTACAGGACTGTAACTTTTCAGATAAGACTGTTCTTTTTGTTTTTTAAGAAAAGGAGAGAATCGAATCGAATATACATAGGAGAACTTTTTCAAGCAGGAAAAGAAACATAATTCTCTATGTTAGTTTTTACATATAAATATTTTTTGCCCAAATCTAACACAAAAATCCACTGTGTAATTAATATAACAATCCTACATATGTTTACTCTTAACTCCCATGTTGTATGCTTACTTTAGGTTACCTTGATAACTTCTCTTATATCTTATTTTCTATATGTATAAAACACAGTCTCAAATCAGCCAATAGTTTGGTCATCACTGAACTTACTATTAACATTTCACATACAACTATTGATCTAAAATATTAAGTCATAGCAAAGAAAAATTTGGATTACATATCCTCACAATGCCTCCATTGCAACCAATACTGTTTTTGCAAAGCATGTTCATGTAATAAAAACAGAAATGTTGGGTTTGGAATTTTTTGACATAAAATAATACATTTATGGCTGCAAAAAAATTAAATTTAATATATTTTATTTTCTTCTCACCCTCATTCCCATTTGTCAGTTGATGCAACATAATTTCATTCATAGCAATCTTTCAGGAATCCACATCCTTCTCAAAAAGAGAGTAATTTTATTTTGATCTAAGTTTTTCATTAAAATAGGTTGATCAGATGAGAAATCTCAGATATATTTTTCTAGAAAAAAATCTTCCTTTATATGCTGACCAAGATTTTTGATGGCTGATCAAACCGCAACTAATTTATTGTATATGAAACAAAATACATTTTGTAATGCCAACAAACCAGGGAGATGGTTGGCTTACCAATTGAGAAAGAAACAGAGACAGAGAATTATAGACAAAATAAATTATAATGGTAAATTGGTGTATCAGAAGGAGTTGATTAAGAAATCTTTTTTAGATTATTATCAAAAACTATATAAGAGTACTAACGTACAAACTTTAGATATAAATAATTATTTAAGTGAAGCCAACTTCCCCAAATTAACAGAAGATCAGAAACAAGAAATTAATGGTTTAATTACTAGTGAGGAAATTGTGACAGTGATTAAGGAATTAAAATTAGGTAAAGCACCGGGTACGGATGGCCTGACATCTATTTATTATAAAACTTTGCTAGAAGAGATGATTCAACCTTTATGTGAGCTTTTTAATAATATATTACAGGGTTTAGAGACTCCTCCGTCATGGGGCAGAGCCTTTATATCTTTAATTCCAAAAGAAGATCAAGATCTTACTTTACCAAAGAATTATAGACCTATATCTCTTTTAAATGTAGATTATAAGATTTTTGCAAAAATCTTAGCCAATAGGCTCATGAGGGTTTTGCACCAGCTTATACATAAGGACCAAACGGGTTTTATAACTGGTAGGTATATGAAGAATAATGTTAGACAAATTATTAATTACTAGAATATTTAGATAAGAATAACCAAGTTTCTGCAGGACTGATATTTTTAGATGCTGAAAAAGCTTTTGACCAATTGAATTGGCAGTTTATATTAAGATTAATTGAGGATATGAATTTTGGAAAAAAAATCTTACAAGCTCTTGGTGCTATATATCAAAAACAAACGGCACAACTTATAGTCAACGGGGGTTTGTCAGAGGTTTTCACAATAGAAAAAGGGACAAGACAGGGATGTCCATTGTCACCATTACTGTTTGTTTTAACTTTCGAAATTCTGCTGATTAAAATTCGAGAATCTCAGGAAATAAAAGGAATAGAAGTTAATAAAAAAGAATATAAACTAAGAGCTTTTGCAGATGACTTGGTGGTTACCTTGTCTCAACCTATCTATTCTATAGTAGAGTTGTTACAATTGATTTACCAATATGGACGGGTTTCGGGATTTAAAATTAATAATAATAAGACTAAAATATTACCCAAAAATATGACTAATTTGGATAAGCAGACTCTGGTTAACTTGACAGACTTTGAAGTTGTTGATAAGATAAAATATTTGGGGGTCACTTTATCTGTTTCTAATGTAAAATTGTATAAAAATAATTATGAAAGATTGTGGGTCAGGGTACAAAGAGATTTGAAAAATTGGGAGAAGTTGCATTTATCCCTTATGGGAAGAATTGCGGTGATTAAAATGAATGTCCTGCCAAAGTTTCTCTTTTTATTTCAAATGATACCTATCTTAAAGAATGAGGTTAACTTAAATGAATGGCAGAAAGGTATCAATAAATTTATTTGGGCAGGGAAAAAATCAAGAGTAAAGCTTAAAATTATGCAAGATATTCGTGAGAGAGGTAGACTCAAAGTACCGAATTTGAAATTGTATTATGATGCTGTGGCTTTAACATTACTTAGTGACTGGGTTAATTTAACAAATGTAGAAATACTCCACTTGGAGGGTTTGGATTTACTTTTTGGATGGCATGCCTATTTAATTTTTAATAAAAAAGTTGACCGGGTTTTTAAATCTCATATTATAAGGATTTCTTTACTTCGGGTTTGGAGGAAATATTATAAAAGTGATTTTAAAATACCATTATGGGCTATACCTTGGCATGCGATAGAGGGGATAAGGAGAGGAGTTAAGATGGATAGTGTTTCTTATGCACAATTACTCAGATGGGATGGTAAAAATTGGCAGTTAAAATCTTTGGAAGATTTAGCACATGAAAATATTACATATTCATGGTTTCAGTATAGACAAATAGTGGATAGATGGAAGATAGATCGTAATATGGGTTTGCTTAGAGAAGATGAAAATCTTTTTAAACAAGTAAAAGACCAAAGGCGAACTCATATTAAGAGAATTTATGGGGTGCTAGTAGAACTGGATTCAGAACCAGAACTAATTAAAGAATGTATGATTAAATGGGCACAAAATTTTGGTGAACCAGTTCTACTAGATACCTGGGAAACCATCTGGGTGAGGAATGTTAAATTTACACAAGCCCAGAATTTAAGGGAGAATTTTTACAAAATGTTTTATAGATGGCACCTTGATCCACAAAAAATGTCTCGTATGTATCCTGACTTACAGCCTAAATGTTGGAGATGTGGTTGTTTGGATGCTACTTATTATCATATTTGGTGGTCGTGTAAAAATATAAAAGCTTTTTGGATTAAGATATGGTGGAATATTCAAAGAATTTTTAGAAGGAGGGTAAAATTTACCCCACAATTGTTTTTGTTGGGTATCGTTACTGATTGTGATGTTAAGGAGGTTATACTGATGTTAAATTTAATCACAGCCGCAAGGTTGTTAGTAGGGCAATACTGGAAGAAGGAATCTTTGCCTACCTTGCAAGAATGGTTTTTTAAAGTTTCTTATTTGGCGGAAATGGCAAAGATTTCGGCTTTTTTAAAGGATCAATCGCAAGAGAAGTTTTTTGCGGTATGGGAAAAATGGATAGATTTTATACAACATAAGTTGGATATAAAAAAATATTACTTAGTTTTTCAATAACTTATATATAAATCTTAATATTTTATAGATTGTATTTTTTTTCTTCTCTTTTCTTATATTTCTTATTTTTATTTTATCTTATTTTACTTCTTTTATATATATATATATATAAACATCTTTTCTTCTTTCTTTTCTCTTTTATTCTTTTTCTTTTTAAGCATTTTTCTTTTTTAATATTTATGCTTTTTTTTACATATATATTATTGTTAATTATCTTATAAGCTTATGTAATGTATTTAGATATATTTATGGTTTATACTTTTTTAATCTCTTTTTAAGATTTTTAGAAATTTTAATTAAGCCTATATTCAGCTCTGGGAAGGTTGGGGGGATGGAGTGGGAGGGTTGGGGTGGTTGGGTAGGGTTGTTTTTTGTTTTTTATCTTTTCTTTTCCCTATTTGTAAAAATTTTAAAAATTTTCAATAAAAAAAAAAGATTTTTGAAATCTTTAAATTAACTGGTCAGACTTGGTTAATTTTCTACTTAGATACATGTAAGTCTTTTTTAAACATCTTTCTATCCCTTTGTTCTGAGAAGAAAAAGAATATGGGATTGATGGTTTTCCTTTCCATTATAAAGGTGGAGCAGTGAAGAAGCTATTAGCACTTACAAGGATGTCCACCTCTGTTGTCCAGAATATGATGAAAAAATTCTCTTGGAGAGAATTCCAATATATTGGACAGTGGTGTATGGACCTTTCTTCACTGTCATTGCCTCTATTCAAAAGGCTACTGAATTTATTAATTTATTTGTTCCATCAAGCCACCTTCCTTAATTATCTCCAGTTCCTGATATACCATGAGACTATTAAATGGACTGTTCTTCAGAGACAGGCTACTTCAACTATGTTTTCTTTATATCTTAATTCAACAGGCATCTGACCACTGCTTGAGAATTCTTAGTAATTCCTACTAATCCCTCTCTCATCAAAGCAAATTTTAAGACAATAAGAGATCATTTACACATCATTGATTCTTAAAGATTATGTTCAGAACATAACATCTCATGTACAATTGAGAATATAAGAGGGTAGAAGGCAGGGGCAGAATTGGTAGCAATTATATATTTCACATGTCAATTTTTTGAATGCCATGTCTGAAAATATTCATAACATATACATTCAATTGAAAACCCATCTATATCAACACTGCACATTATTTGTTTCCTATTACTTACAAAGGTGGTGAGCATATCGTAAATGAAACACATCACATCCATGCACATGGTGGTAAAGAGTTTTCTCTATCAAATCTTGTGGCTCATATCCAGTTAATTCAGTGACTCTAAAATGGAAAATATATCCAAGAAGCATTACTCTTGCAAACAAGTTGTCATTTTTTCCCAATTTCTAGAAATTGAAGTACAGATAGTCCTCACTTACTGACCATAATTGGGACTGGCAACTCCATCCATTAGCCTTTTATCAAATTGCTCAACTAACAGGTCACAGATGCAGAAACAGTGCTAAACCTATGTGCAAAATTAACCTGGCTAATAAGTTACATGTATAAAATAAGGGCATAGAATGAAGTGAGAGGGAATGATCAATCAGGAACAAGTTCTCTAATAAAAACAATAAAAAGCTATAGCAGCACCAACTGTTTGTTGATCAAAGCAGCAGCAAGCCTGTAATGCGTTCAGTGATGATAGAACCAGCAACATACAGCTGCAGACAATGTATCTTTTTCCTAGCTTAAATCAACCTTTGACCCAGATCCAGTAACTTTTCAAAAGTGCTAAATTAATACCTAAAAGGAGCTGTTATGAATTCCTCCACTGATTCTGAAACTAAAGAGAATCTAGACTACTTCTGGCCTACAATTCAAGAGGCAATAGCCTGTCAGCTATGTAGAAATAATGGGTGTGATTCAGTGCAGTTGGCCACTGATTCCGACAGTAACAAGTCAGAGCGAGATGTTGGAAGAATGTCAAGGCCTAAATCATATGCCTGCTCAAGAGGGCCAAGCAGCAAAGGTCACCGTGGCTCCTTGAGAAGAATGACATTAACTTTTCTAATTGAGCACCCAGGAATTCTATTTAAGAGCATACACGAGATCCCCCAGTTCACCTCCCCTTATTGGAACAACTTCCCTGCAAATACCTTATATTCCTTGTTCTGTGATGGGAATTTCAACTTGATATTTGGACTGGCCTTCATGGATCTCTCTGAAGTTGGATCCTATCTTGAACAATTCCTCTGTCCATACTCTCCTGGTCTAATCTGTCTTGCATGGACAGAGCGGACATGTACTTTGGAAAGCACACATCAAAATGGCCAGAGAGTAATGCCTAGTGACTGGAATGGAGGGGTGTTTTCACAGCAGCCTAGAACAGCCGATAAAGGCTGGATAGATCATAATCCTGACTACATAATCAACTGCATTATAAATGAAATGTGTTAAATTGTGTTCATGATAAAATTGTTTTGGGAGAAGACAAAATGCTGCTTTAAACTAGAGCAGCTAAAAATGATTTAAAGCTCCTGAGTTGTAGGCTGAAGATGAAATGAAGACATCAAATAAAGATATGAAATATAAAAAATAGTTGCCTGAGCATATTCATGCTTTAAATAGTGGGATGGGGGCAAGCAGAACTCTGTATGTGATAGGAAATATTTTTTAAAAATGCCTAAGTCAACTAACAGGACTCCCACTCAAGATGGCGATAGAGTGATAGTAATGAGCTGCTGATTTTTTATTCATTTTAGTTTTTGTATTTATATTTTTATTTAGTTTTATGTTTTATTTATATAATATTATATTTAGATTTAGTATTATAAAAGTGGTTTTAGTATTTTTCTTCATTTTATTTAATTATCTCCTTTTACTTTTAGGTTATTTTTTAATAATTAGAATTAATACCTACATTATTTTTAATTTTTTAGTAATCAGAAATAAGATTTTCTGGAACCATTGAGTGTTGTACACAATTTCAAATACTAACCAAGGATACAAAGTAATAGAACAAAATGCTGACAATGCATATTTGATAGTTTGCAGACAATTTTGGCAATATTTGTGGCAAATCCGTTTTAGCTTTTCAAATGTTCTAACATCTAACATTTGATTCTCTCAAAATCTAAAGCTCCCTTTCATATTGTGATTGAGTGAACTCTTCCTCATTATTTCTAAATTATGTTAATGTGGGAGCAATTCAGAACAAAGTACAATGAACTCAAATGTATAGTGAACTTAAATAGACTCTTAGGGCAGATATACTGTTAATTGTGCTTCCATACCTATAAAAGTGAATTCATTCAGTTTTGCTTACATAGCTGCTAAAAAGCAGTCATGGGTATTAAATAGGTAACTCACTTTCCTATCAATAAACAATTATTAAATATTTCCTATCAATAAACAATTATTAAATAATTAAAATGATTTGATTTAGCATGTAATCTAAATCTATCAATCCAAGGAGAACATTACTTCTTCAATTTTCTATATTGTATTGTTTGTTTATATTGTTTTAATTTTTATGCTTTTAAACTATCTTCTGCAAGTTATCCTAGCATGATGAAGAATTAGAGTAGTTATGTTTCAAAAACTTTTACTTACCTGGAATCCAAAAAGATAAGCTTTAAGTCCAGGCTTGCTCTGAACATAAACATATTACTATGAAGTTTGATCTCAGTAATTGCGCTTGGAGGTAGTGATTGGCCTACAGCAACCAACCCCACAATTTGGTAACAGGTGTCATACAAAGATATATCCAGCATATATTGCCGAATTTTCAAGTAGCCACTGCAATGGATCACCTAATAGGGACAAAAATAGTATTCGTAAAGAGACAGAAAATAGATCGCCTTTTGATGATATTGAGTCAAAACCCAGAATTTTTCTCTTTATTATTTATTTTTGCTGTCCAGTTTGTTAAAATGTCTGCTGCAAGAGACTATTAATTTTTAGGAATGGTGAATAAATATATTGCATGATATTAACTTAACATTGTTAAATTAATTTATAATTAATAAATTGATATAATTGACATATAAATTTGTATTAATTTAACAATGAACTGAGAAGACCCTGACTCAATATAGTTGCATTTAGTTAGTCCACGTTGGCTTTTCAAATTCCAATTTGTTGTTATTTTAACCATTCAGTAGTGTGTGACTCTTGGCGACTTTATAGGCAAATGTTCTCCATGCTACCATGACAAGCAGCTTTTTTCACTTATTCGATGTTCATCTTTGTATCAGATTTGATGGTATCAAGCCAGCAGCTTCTTTGCTTGCCCCTTCTTGTTCCTCTAATCATTTTTAGCACCATTGCCTTCTCCAATGAATTTGGATACATGACACAGTCAAAGTAAATTAGATGTAGGCTTATGGTTTTAGCTTCTGATGAGGTGTCTGGTTTCATTTGATTTAACACCCCTCTGTTAATCACTCTGTCTATGGTAATTTACACCAGCACCACAGTTCAAAGTTTCAATTCTTCTTCAATCAGCCATTCTTATTGTCCAATTCTCTCACACTCATACATCATTATAGGAAAGAGGTTTACTCTAACTAGCCTGCTTTTTGTAATTACATCAATATCTCTGCTTTTCCAGATGTTATTCATGTTTGTTTGTTTATTTATTTATTTATTTATTTATTTATGAGACTTATATACCGCTTTAAGTACAAGCACTCTCTAAGCGGTGTAAACCAGTAAGCAATGTATATATATATATATATATATATATATATATATATATATATATATATATATTACATTGCCCCCAACAATCTGGGTCCTCATTTTACCTACCTCGGAAGGATGGAAGGCTGAGTCAACCTTGAGCCGGTGAGATTTGAACCGCTGACCTGCTGAACACAGTCAGCTAAAGTGGCCTGCAGTACTGCACTCTAACTGCTGCGCCACCTCGGCTATTGCAATACGGCTTAAGGTTATCCTGTGTTTGATTTCAGGAGCAGAACTGCCATTGTGAGCAATTTTTGATCCAAGGAAGATAAATTGAACTAATTCAGTTTTCTTCATGTTGATTTTAAACATCTCATGTCCATCAGCAGCTGTGGCCATTATTGTTGTTTTCCTGATGTAAGACTCAATCCTACTTTTTCACTTTTGTCGTTGATTTTCCAGATCATTTTTCCAGGTCTTCCTTATTTTCAGCCAATAGTGTTGTATCATCTGCATACCTCAAATTATTTATGGTTCTTCCCCCAATCTTCACTCCAACATCAGGCAGTTCCAGATCTAATTTCTACATAACTTCTGCAATAAAATACATCCCTATATAACTGCCTTACTGATCCTGAACCAATCTGTGTCACCATCAAGAGTTCTCACTGTTACCTCCTGGTTTGTGTACAATGATCTGATAAACCTGATTAGGTGGTTTGGGACACCAAGATCATACAAAGTTGCCCATAGCTTATGTGCTATCATCCAAAAGCTTTGTTGTAATTGATAAAACACATGTATAGATCCTTTTGATATTCAAATTCCAATTTATTTCACTGCTAATAAAGAAAAATAAATGTTCAGTATTTCTGAATATTGTATTACTTAGTATGTGTTCTAATACAAAATGGAGAGGCACATGGAAACTTAATGAAGCCTTTGTATAAAAAGTAACACATTATCAAGATGTTTCATAATGTATGTTGTGAAAACATATACATTAAGAGTGGTAGACAAAGATTTGTGCAGTATTGAAGGATATGAAAATGTTGCTATGATATATTTATTACATCATAATCACTCAGAAATAAACTTCATTGCCTTCATTATTTATAACTAAGCCTCAGAATACAAGCAATAAGAAAAATGTGCTTAAACACATTATTCAATAGATGTAACAAAAAGACACACATTATTCAACAGATGTAACAAAAATATTATCAGATTATTTCCAAGATTGAACTGGAAAAACCATTTTCCTTAATAGGACATGTAATAGAATTGTGCCATACATCAAAAATATTAACATTTGCTTAGGAATCCAAGTAAATGAATTTGGTGATACTACAAAGAATATCTGAATTAAATAAATGGAAGAAGAATAATAGTAATGTTGCCGGTATCCACTATTACCTGCCCAATCAAGGGGAAAATGCAAGTAATGCTTTCCAAAAACAAATGCCATTCTTTCAAAGATCAAACAGGTATGAAATAATAGTGATGACGGACTTCATCCTGATGTTCCAGAATTATTCTACTGAAAACTTTCACCTATGGGAAGGGAGGCAGGCACAAAAGGGTCAATTAACCTGGACTTGATAATTATCACTTGGAAAGATTTGGGGCTTATTCTGTCAGATTGCCTGTGAACCTAGCAATCATTTCTGGAGAGCAAATACACACCTCATTGCCCTGTATTTTCCCATTACCTTCCCTCAATGTCATCACTAGGCAGGTGTTCTTTTTTCTACTTTCTAAGTAGTGTTGGTTCAGGCAATGCTGCCTGGTTTGGTTGCTGTGAACTCTTCCTTCCAGGCCAACCCTGCAATTTGACTACATTACAAAAGTGGGGAACGATACTTTCCCAGTTTTTTCTAAATGACAGTCTGCTGCTACAATAGGCCTTTCCCATTAGCATGATGTATATAATACTTCCTTGATATGAAAAATGCTTTGTAATCTAGTAGGAATGTTTGAAGTTTTTATTTTAATTACAATTTTTCTTTCTTTGGGGGCTAGTTATATTTCTGCTCTGTTTCCAGTCAGGTAAAGTAAGGAAGAAAGCCTAGCAAGAAAGTTGGTAGTTTAGGAAAATAAAACAAATCTATATTTCTGCCACATTTTGAACCTATTTTACATACCAGAGAAACAACTATGCTTATAAGAAAGACGTCCTACAGCAGCTGTAGAAAAAGCTAGGAAAGATCTAGGAAAAATGTTTATGTTGCAACTTTTTACTATGCTTTCATATGTCACCATTTTGATGTTTTAACTTTATATATCTATACATTTGTATATGTATGTGTGTTGATAGTAGAAAAGACTATCACATTTATAGCTAAAGCCATTCAATTAAGAACTTCCTGTCTATATCAAATTTGGATCAACTAGTAAGGAGATGATATTACCTGATCATTTCATCAAATATTTTTATATTACATTTTTATTTGATTTGTTTTGATCATTAGACTAAACAATAAACTACTACATATACATATGCATATACTTATAAACACACACTATAGTTTGTTTAGTCTAATGATCATATCAAATAAAAATTAATATAATAATATAATATAATAACAATATAATATAACATAATAATATAATATAATTAATATAATATAATAGCATTTGATGAAGTAATCAGGTAATATCATCCCCTAAGCAGTTGACTCAAATCTGATATAGATAGGGAGCTCTTAATATAGAGAAAACAGCTAGAATACTGGAGAAAAATTAGCCATGTCATACTGGAATTCTTGGTCCTAATGGAAATTAGAATTTAGTGTAATTGAATTCTTTTCCCAGCCTAAGAGTTCAAGGTAATGATAGGTAGGATTCTATGGCAGAAGTCAGGAAAAAAACCATACATCAGAGATCTTGTGAAGGTATTAGTAATAGATAATTACTAACAAAGGAGTCAGTATCAAAATGAACAATTCCAATTCCAGGTAGTAATAGACTGAACAAAGAAAAAAGCCAGTATGTGGATGAAAACAAAAGGAGAGAAGGAAAAATTGAAAGAGAGGAGGCTAAAACCTATATGTCACCAAGAAAGAGTATACAGAGAATTTCTGATTGTAGAAATATCTTACCTCATTTCCTAATCCCCCAACTATAATCAGAATGGGGGAGAATTTCACAGTAAATTTTGTTTCACTATATCTCTTCCCAAAATTATTTTAGCTCAGCCTCCACTGGCCCAACATTTTTTATTGATGTAGTTGAGTGTATGAAATTAAATATTCTAAAATAATATTTAAATAAAACTGTGTTTTACCTTGTAACCACTACTTGTTAATCCTGCATTTCGTTTGGCCAAGACACACTTCATTCGCAGGAAAAAAGATCTCTCTATTTCATATTCTGCAGACAAAATATAAAGAGTTAAAATACAAGCATGCTACTTAAGTTTCTCCTTTGGCTACTGTCCATGTATTTGAAAATATTTTCTTACAATTCTTAAATATATAAGACAAGATAGCATTATTACTTTTGTCCAGTATGAATATATTAATGACCTTGCTCATGGTTGTTGTATTTCAACAAAATTAAATGCTATTAAATTTAATTATTGGCATGATAATGTTAAAAATCACTTAAATTATGATTCTCAGTAATGTGGTCACACAAAGGCAAAGTGTACTTTGTCTGTCATCTTCACTTTTTACAATGTCATGGGGAGAACCATGCACTCATCTAAAAAACAATCCTCTCATTCCGCTCCCATGTTGCTTACTCAGAACGAGCAAGCAGCAATGCACAATTATATAAATAGAATAGAAAATGATAAAAAATAGAAATGATAAATTATTCCAAAATAAAATGGTTTCATAAGACATACAAAGAAAAATACAAATGGCATCAGAGAATCATGGCACCATGGCAAAATAATGCTATAATCTATGTTATCCATTTAACTTCTTAAAAGGATTAATTTCTCATGGAGGATCCTGTAAGCTAGGTATAAGAGAAGTGCCTACATCTGTTAAAAGTCCCCTCATCAAACAGACCATCCCTCTTAGCAATATCTGTGTGTATTTGTGTGCTTGTGTATGTTATGGGCTGGGATTTTAAAGATTTAAATCTTTTCAATTGTTATTATTTGTTTTATATTTCAATAATTATTTTAATCAAACATTGTACACTGTTAAGGAACAGGATAAAAAATAAAATAAAAATTATTATTAATAGATTACATAGTTCTAAAATAACAGTATCCCCCAGATATATACCATGCTGATGATTCAACAGGATAGTTTCTGCAAGGAATAACTATAGATAATATTTTTACTTTTCCTTCTCTCTTAATAGTATATACATTAGCCATAAGCCCCAGTTATAAATTAGGAGAATTCCAGTCTATTTATTCAAACTTCATGCTATACTCAGATATAAAACTAGAAAAATAGCCGTTATATTTCTATCCATGCCTCTTTTTGTGAGCTTGATTCAAATCTACAGATCAAATTGAAGATATGTGTTTTATCTGAAGACCATATAATCCAGGAAAGAAATCTAAATATCCAACGAAAGTCAGATATTTATTTACATATCCAGTCTGAAACAAGATCCCAATTAACAAAAATGGCATAGCAATATATAAACACAAAACGCATATCTGTCACAGATGTAATTTTTAAAATGAATTATTTGTTTTTATCAAGTGTGTCTCTTCAATTATATCTTTCTGGTCTTTGGAGATTCAAAGACAACATGTTTGACTTCAAAAATAAATCTAAAATAAAATGTCCCCTGTATAAGTAAAGAGTCTGTTCTGTTCTATGTCATGGTCTATATAAAAAAAATAGGCATTGGTTATTTTTTGCAATGAATTGTATTTATTCACTCAGATTGCACATGACTATTAAACAAGATTCTCTACACACTTCTGTGAAATTACATTTGTGCCTTTTAGGACCACAAACTCATCCCTGAGATGACGGAATGAAATCAATCTTTCTTGCTCTCTTCTGTCTTTCATGTGTTTTCATACATTTTTCTCTGTGGCTCTTTTTGTAATTTCATACTGTGGGTTTTCACGCGCCCAGCGGTCTCCCATGGGTGTTGAAGAACAGACACGTACACGTGGTTTCCTCGGGATGGGAGCCTCGAACAAAGACGAAGCATCCCTTTTATTGTGTTATCAGAAGGCGGGTTTATAGGCACCTGGTGACCACCTTACACCAACCACATTTGTTATAACACAGCATATTAGCATATTACACGTGCTAACTTTGTTTTGCACACGCTACTATACAGCTGTTGCACACGGCACTAACAAACACCAAAACAACATTCCCTTGCACCGCACGGCACAAACTTGTTTCTCTCTTCTGTCTTTCATGTGTTTTCATACATTTTTCTCTGTGGCTCTTTTTGTAATTTCATACCCTGTAAATAATTGTTGTTCAGAACACAGCCTTTATTATTGGATACCTGTAGCTTATAATCCTAAAATTGCACTTAAGTATTCAAGTAAATTTGAAAAGCCACATATGCAACAAACAGTACAAATTTTGGCAGAAGAAGAAAGATGCTGTAACAGTATAGACCTTGGCTATTTACCAAGATTTTAGCATAAGGAAAGTTAAAGCGCAAAGCTCAGCCTGATATTTTACCATCTTTTTATTTAAACATTTAAGTAAAGCATGAAATACCTTGTAAAATACGGGGATGAAGTGGTTGGTGAGCTGTTAAAATGGCTGTCATTTCATCATGATCTGATGGATGTATATATTCATAAATGCTATTACCAGTTAGTTCTACCTGCCAAGAAAACAGTTAATAAAATCAGAATTACTGCAAGTTCTCTCATCTTTGAATACGATACCTCAGAAATCCTTATAAGTTATATGTTTGATTTACATATAATTTACTACGTTTTCTAATGTTACTTCGATTCAAAAGCAGCTGTTGACCAAAAATGATATTGCCTACTTAATTCTAACTATGGCAGTTCTAACTTATTGCACAGAAGATAGCTTGAAGATTATTGTATATATCTATATTGGAACTATCTTTTTTAATGTTAAGAATCTCTACAGTCATTTTTCATACTGCTATTATTTTTATTTTCCCATTCTTCATAAGGGAAGTTAGTTTTAAAAGCCTTTAAATACTTCTATAAAGCTAATTAGCAGGATTTGAGCATTTCAAATTAGCTACAGTATTTACAGTTCTGGATATAAGATATGGCTTGAAAATTGGATATACTCTGCAAAGTTTCACTAAGACTGGTATTTGTACTAGAAGACTTGCAGCCAGAGATTCAAGAAACAGCCTGATGAGTCCGGCTGTTTCTTGAATCTCTGGCTGCAAGTCTTCTAGTTTTATTGCCAATATTAGGGGAAAATATAGCAAAGAATCCTAGACTCAAATGTTATATATAAAAATGCAATGGTTCTCCAAGTTTTAATTTGCAATTCCCCCCCCCCCCCATCCATTTTTGGTTAGAAAAACAGTATGTATCCAATTGTTGTTAATGAATTACATTTGCCAGTTGTTACAACTGGCTCTGCCACTTGGCATTGTTGTGACCCACACCTGATAGATCCTAGGTTGTTCACCTCTTAAACCAGCCAACCATCATTACCTTACATTTAGTTTCTATTTGTTAATGCTAAAGAACATAAAAGTTGTTTGAAAGTCTCCCAGCAATAGATGTAAATTACAAAAAAACATGAAGTAGTTTCTCTACATTAGTGATAATCTATGCCATCTTCGCAAGACATATTGAACCAAGTCAACAACATTCGTGCAACCCCAAATCCCAGGTATATCCAGATTAGAAGGATACTTGTCACCTTATTATTTTAACCTAGACTTTGTATGAGGTTCAAACCTGGAAGGTAGATTAATTGATGCTATCTCTTTCTTTATTTCCAGAACAGAAATGCAATGCTAAAGGGATCTGCAAAAATCAGACTGCTCTAGCTACCCTCTTTATATCATCTATTTCACCAAAGGACACTCTGAACCCAGTTAGAAAGGATTTTGGTTGCATTGCATTTTTGAATTGTGAGCTACAAAGATGGCTGACATTTTAGGAGGAGAGCCATGTTGGCCTACAATGGCAGAAAGACAGGAGGAGTCTGATAGTACTTTTGCTGACTAACACATTTTACTAAAAGGCTGCTCATTTGATCAGATGCATGTTTCCCAACCTTGGCAATTTGTTGGCTGAGGAGTTGAGGTCCACACATCTTAAAATTGCCAAAATTCATAAACACTAGTCTAGACTGATGCAGGATTTAAATTGGGATGAGGATATGAGAACGATGGGAAAGATAATTTGGTTATACAGATGCAGGTTACATGAGAGACAAATTACAAGCACCTTATCAATTAACAATTAATGGGTAGCTGGGATACTCCATTTTAACCAGGGCTGTTCTTAATTTCTTTTGTCTTTTGGCTGATAACTGAGTTGTTTAATTATTTATCAATAGCACCAGATTTGCAATATCCACCTACAATTTATTTGCTTGTTTAGGAAAAAAAAGGTAAAATCAAACAAGGCAGGACATTGTATATTTCTGGCAAGATAATATTAGATACCTTTCCAACATAGCATTCAACAGAGGGACAAAAACTTATTCCTACCTGGGATAAACCTAGATGAACAGAAGCTGTTTCTGAGATATACATTATTTTGCCATCAGACGCTACCACAAAAACAAACCCATCCAGAGTCTGTAAAAAAAGAAAAGAAATAGAGCAAACGCTTACCACTTACAATTTACAGTCAAGTTCCTTGTGAGGAGTTTTTAATTTCCCCCTACAGAAGAACATATATTAAAAGGATATTACCTATATTGGCCTGATAAAGTCTTTATTATATACTTGCTATAAAAATCACTTCTAAATCATTCTCTTTTTAGGTATGATAATTTTGCATAGGCAGCAACTAAATTCACTGTATCAAGATGATAAAGTTTAAAATATTTCTTCATAGAAGTTCTGTTATTGTATTCTCAAAAGAGAAAAAAAACTTAATTGGCTGGAAGAATTATTCATATTTTACAAATTTAATTTTAGCTTGAGGGAATTTTTATGTTCTTCTGACTTTGTCTTTTAAATTAAAGTCTTTATAAATAGATGATTCTTTGAAAAATGGACTCTTGGAAAATTGTACATAAAATTAAAATACCTAGAAAATTTCATTAAAGTATGAAATTATAATTTCTAAAAGGATAACATGGAAATTCGTTGAAAATTAAAACTATAAATATGGCTATAAAATGCTATTTTGACCTATTACAAAATGCTTGTCTCAGGCCTCACAAATAGAATTTTAAAAATAACCAGTAAAAATGAAGTAACTTTCTAGTTTAAAATACCAAGTCTAACAAATTCAAATAAAATCAACTTTAAAAAATTAAAACTGCTTTAAAGCACTAAAGTGATATTCTATAAATTTCCAATCCCCAAAACGGGTGTTTGGAAGCAATTTAGAGTAGTGTAATCCAGTGGCAGAATATTTGCTTTGAATGCTGAAGGTCTTAGCTTTAATTCTTGAAAGTACAAAAAGCCTTACCAAAGCCTTACTCTATTCTGACTGACAGTGTTACTCCATGTTCTCAAGCAAATATTTTTACCTTTGTCAAAATATGTATTTCTTAAATATTTTTAAGGAAGGTTAAAAAAGGTTGCTTGAAAAATAGTGAAATTACCACAGTTCAGTGGCAGAAATCCTGCCATGCTCTTTTTTCCATTGCAATGTATCAGATGCCAAACATGGGAGAAACTCATTTAGGCCCTTGGAAGCCATTGCTTACCAGAGAAGACATCCCAAAGATTTTACCTGAAGTAAATGTGAACCCAGCTCCTTTGCAATGTTATCCAAGGGACCTAATCTATTTGGTTGTCCCCAGGCATCTCCCAAACCTGGAAAAAAAAATCAAGAAGCTTCAGTCAAGGCATAGATGACAATATCTCAAGTCATGGCTAAAAAGCAAGTGGCCTCAACAGAGAATGTGTGTGAAAGACAGAATGGTAGGATTTGTTAGGTGGGAGAATCCCCTCTATAGAGGCTAGGTGGCCTTTTCTTGTAGAACATCAAATCCATGATTGCTGTTTTGTTGCTAAGTCGTGTCCCATCAACTATACTATGGCATGCCAGCCCCCCTCCAATCCTCCGGAGTTTACCCAAATTCATGTTCATGCATGGATGACCATCTCATCTTCCGTCACCCCTTTCTCTTTTTGCCTTCACATGTTCCTTGGAGTTCAATTGCTATTTTAAGGGATAATTTCACACAACACAGATACGTTTCCCTCAAATTAGCCAACAGAACCTGACTAAATGCAGTTTCAAAAGAGTCCTTTTTTTTCACCTTCTCAGAATTTCCAAGTAACCACCACAGGTCTCAGTTAGCTTTGGGATACAGGAAAAGCAACAGCAGTCAAGTGGGTTTAGTCTCTTTGCTTAAACTGTGACTGCTTCAGTGGATTCATTGTGTTCCTTCTACAAGTTTTGTCTTTTTTTCCTTATAAACTCCAATTCAGACAAAAACAGAACAATCACAAAGTTTGATGCCTCGGTGTAAAGTCATTTGGTTTTCATCTTTCCTGCCTTTTCCCCTTCACAGGATATGCCAGCCCTCCTCTAACCCTGCTACCCTCCCCTCATAGTTTTCCATAGAAAGTACAAATGTTGCTACTTCACTTGAATCTGGGGAATGACCCTACAGAACAATCACATTCTTAATAAACAATCTGCCAAAACCTCTAACACCCACTAATGCATGGGTTCAAAAAAAAGTCTAGTGCTTCTGGCCATTGGAAATACCACAGCTAGCCATCATCTGGACAGTATAAATCCCACTCTCTTCCCCAAGCAAAGCACTTGTCACATGTATTGTCTGAAGAATCAAGACCATTAATTTATCCTGGTTTCTTAAGAATACCTAAATTGTCACCTATATTCTGAAATAAGGTCCTTATACATAAGAAACAAAATGGGTGGACTGATTCAAAACACTGCAGTTCCACAGCATTCTACAGGCATTCCTGAAATAATTTCCATTTCACTTTGATATTTTCATCTGGAAGACATATCCAGACTCTTTCTCCACCCTTGGAAAACATCCAGAAATAAGCTTCCTTTTGTGAACTGAAAGGCACCAGAAATTAGCCTCCCACCTTTTTGTTGAAGCATGTGGGAACTCAGCCTGCCTACTGTACAAGTCCTTCAGCCTTAAAACAGCAGGAATTTGGCATATTATCAAATCTTGAAGACAAAGGGGCCAAACTGACACATTGTACATGTTTGGGAGCTTTGGGGATAGAAAAGACACTTTCATAATTTATTTACTGACCAAATTTGACAGTGACAGCCTATTCCCAGTGGGAACCTTTTATTCAATTTTGATTTGGATATAGCACTAGCATAAGGCAAAACATTTGCAGGAGTTAGATTCATTGATCCCTTTCTGCTGCC
This sequence comes from Crotalus tigris, assembly GCF_016545835.1. NCBI lineage: Eukaryota > Metazoa > Chordata > Lepidosauria > Squamata > Viperidae > Crotalus > Crotalus tigris. The sequence continues at coordinate 4,689,980 of NW_024096505.1, forward strand.
ATCTAGCATTTATCTGAATTATTGCAACCAGATGTTATAAGCAGGGCTACATGCATTTTATATGTAAGTTGACTTTTCTATTTGTCTCCTCTTTCCCACTTGACTCTTTACTAAAAACACTGCTGTCACTTAGAACAGCTGCACAGTTGCTTGGTTTGAGAAGTAACCCAAATTACTATATTTTTTGTTAATTTCAATAGTTTATATTTGCCTGTATTTCTCTCCTCTGATGTTCTGCTTCTGCAATAGAATTGCAGTTCAGTGCCATTCTGTCGAGCTGTGTATAAAGCCATCTTTTTTCCATTGTCCCGCAATCTAATTTGATTCTCACAATTCAGCTAGTGTTGTTTCATTCTTATTTATTATATTTGAAACACAAAATACTGCACACCACCGAACTGTTAGCATGTTGAAAACCTCTTTTTGGAGCCAGATTTAGTATCTGGTTCAATGAAGCAGAACCAGTGGCCCACAATCACGAGAGGGAAATTATGTCATTACAATAGTGCAATTCTGACCACAAACAAGGAAAAAAATATTTATAATCTCATTTCCTAGGTTCACAACTCAATACAATACATTCATTTTTAACTGATATTAGCAATTCCATAATGGAGTAACAATATTCTCTTTTTGCTCACACCTTCACTTTGATGCTCCACCAAGCTTAATCATCTCCACTAACTAGCCTGGACATTTGAACTTTTGTTCCTTGAACTTTTGTTTCTGGTAGGTAATTTTTTTCCAGAGCTATGCCAGGATAATTTGTGGGTTCCATTCTTATTTATTTTGGTTTTATTTGAATTTTTAAAATTCCCTTTTATCTATTTTAACCAGAATCCTTGGAACCGGATTCTTCAGTCCAATTGCAAACTCTTGATTGCAAACTGCCCACAGATTGGAGATTAGGGCGGGATATAAACCTGCTCCGAAACAAACCAAGGCAATAAGACCTGACCCATTCCGCCAGAAGAGGAGGCGGCTGTGGCGCATGTCACAAGAACAGAGAAATCTACAAAGTTGACCACAGGACCGCGGTTCAAAACAGCCAAAGGATTCTCGTAGCAGTGAGAAGGAAGCGCGCTCGCGGGGCCGCTCCCGCTTTAATCTTGCGCCGGCTCCCCCGCATCTCCCAGCATGCAAGGCGTCCCGTCGTCCTCCTGCCGTTCCCAGGCAGAAGTGGGCCTGCTTTCTTTCCTCGCCCTCAGTACGGCGGGTCCATTCCCTTCAGCCACGGAAAGCCCAATGGCGAGGTGCTCCGCTTTAGGGTTTAGGTTCGCTCCTGTTGCGCTCGGAGTCATGGTTTCCCCGAAGGGGAGTCAACACGTGCGCTTCAGCAGAGGCCAGGCTGGCAGGCCGCTCCCAACTCCCACCATTAAGATGGTTTTGAAGTCATAACCCAAAGGGGATTCCCCCCCCCCACCCGCTTCTGTGGAGGTGCAAGTCTGTGTTAAATCATTAGAAGAAATAAATTGGCTTCAAATGGCTGCTTTGAGAGAAACGGGGATCTAAACGTTTCAGCTGTTGTAACCGTTAATCTTCTACAAGACTTTTAACGAGTGTGAGGGTTGCGGCTTTGCTAATTTTGTTTGGAAAATGCTAATCCAGACGGAGAGATGAAGCGACTTGCCTAAACCACGCCGTCTTTAGAACAGAGGAACTAAGCCTTTGTTCTCTGGATTTGCGGGGCTGCATGGCAGGCACCCACGGTCTGGAGATGGGGCTGCGCGGCGCCTCCTAATGAAACAAGCTCATGCAGAACCATGAACTCTGGGTCTCTCTCTCTCTCTCTCTCTCTCTGCCTTTTAGTAACAAGGGAACCGTCTACAAAGAAATGTGGGGGTGAGGAGGGGAAAGAACTATAAGACCTTCCTTTTTAAAACCATATCGAACTATTTTTCCTGCAAAACTATAGAAATGAAGATATATTTTAAGTCTCAAACGAGATACAACAGCAATCAGAATAAATTGTGATAAAATGAAACAGTCTTTCCATCGAGTCGACTTCGGACAGTACTTCCAAATAGCCGGAACAGGACAGAAATCCTGCACGGATATAAGGTTCCAGGGCACTTCGATTTATTAACGAACAAGATTTTTCAACAATTGGACTTGCCTTACTATCTCTTTGAGGATTTCCCCCCCCCCGTGATCACTACATTAGTATGTCCAAAATCTATAAATTTCTTTGATTTGAATAATTGTAATCTGGGCTTTGCGTATGCCAGTTCAGAAAATTAACTTTTTTTCTACGAATATTAAGAAAAACTTGGTCGTATAGTATGAGATGCAAATCCACATTTGTATTAAGAAAAAGAACGCAGTTTGATTTGTGGCTCTTCTTGGTTCAAGATACCTCCAGATGTAGAGAGGGAGGAGAGAAGGAGAGTGAGGAAGAAGAAGGAAGGGGGAAGTGAAGAGATGAGAGGGGGATGCGGTTTGGGGGGAAATGGGTGAGCAATGCCGGAATTTGTGTGTTGTATTTTAACTTGTTATGTATCTGAATTTTTTTTCTTATGATTGTAATGAAAATAAAATAATACATTTTTTTAAAAAAAAAAGATACCTCCAGATGTATCTGAAGTGTATTTCTTCTCTTGGTGTCTTTTCCTATTGAAAATACTGTCTCATTCCGGAGAGAGAAATATTTCAAAACATTTCAAAACCATGATTTATACCTTGCTTCGCTATGGCATTAAATCAAAAGTCAGCTGTTCAACTGCATCAAGAACAATTCAGAGAATGAAATGGATTGTTTAAAGATAGGCAATTGCTCCGATAAAATTGTGTATGCTGACAAATTCTTCTTTGAGCTAAACGGCAGAGCGTATTAGGTTGGCTCTGTTTGATATTATTTCGCAGTAATTGTAGCGGGATTTTTAAGAGTTGCAAGACTCATTAAGTCTGGATGAAATCTAAAGCTGAAATCCTTTAGCCACATTCACTGTTGTAATCCGACCAGTGAAGCCAAGTGCCTGCGGCTCAAGAGAGCCTGGCCCCCAAAACAATAGATTTAAATTGAGGGAATCAGCTTAAAAGCAACTTTATCCACCGATCTCTTGCAGAAGCGAGCCTAGGGAGCTTTCTCCTAAGCCATTCAGTTTGGAATTTTTGTCAATTTTGGGTGCGTGTGTGTGATTTCTTCATATTGCCAAATTGGGCTAAGAATACATTGTCCGGAGATCAGAGTGACTATGATTAAATAAAGTATATTTCCAAGTTCGCTTAACTTGAGCACAGAAACATTCCGTCTTCAGATCCCCTTCTATCAGAATTTATCTAACGTAGAGTAAGTTGTTGCATTTGAATTGTAGTTGAATTCCATTTAAAAAAACGTATTTCTGTATTCTGTCTCTGTTCGAATTCCCTAGTTACATGACTTTCTACCAGGTAAAATATATTTAGGCAGCAACTAGAGTGGGAGATTTTCGTCCCAGATAAACATTGCAGAGAGGGGAAATTGTGAGAGTTCCTTTCGTTTTCACAGCGAGGGGACAACAACTAAAAAAAAAAAAAAAAAATTCCGGCACACAGCTGTCCTAAACCGCAGAATCAAAGCAGTTTGCAAAGGGAGCGCGTCCGAGAACTTTCAATGTTGGCATCTAGTCCTACACAGCGCAGAAGAGGTACGTGGCGAAGGTGCCTTGCCACGACTCGATCTCCAATCTGGGCAGAAAGTCTTCCGGCTCCAGACGGGGACCCCGCGATGGGGCAGGACCCTTAAAATCCTGCAGTTCGAAAAGTGTTCTACCAGGCAGAAAGCAAAAGCTATTTTCCTTGGCGTTTAGCTTTCGATGTTCACGTCTCATACCAAAGGTGCGTTTCATCAGAAAAATTTCTCTCCGGCCTGGCCTTTTCGTCGCTGTCAAAACAGACGCCAACTGCTTCAAGACAATAAAGTCTCCCCATTGCAAGGTGATCTCGATTATTTTTTTCCCCCTTCCTTTCCTCCTTTACTTACTATAAGTTATTGCGGATCACACGAACAGGCCCTCCTTCGCAGCCAGAGGATGAGGGTCAGGTCCGTCCAGGAGGTTCCCTTTGCTTGGGCTGGAGCCTTGCCAACCGTCAGCCTTCAGTCACCATTTCTCAACCTGTGTTCTTGGGAAGCTTTGAGGAGAGTGGGGTTCAACTCCATTTACAACGTTCCAAGCCCAAGCTTAGGAAACTTAGGACTTGGGACTCTTGGAGGATGGGCTCATCCCAGATCAGCTTGTCTCAGGAAATCTAAGAAATCAGAATGTTCCTTAAACAGTGCCCTAAAACCAGTGGTGGGATTCAAATAGGTGAACATATGGATGTTCTCTGGATGTCGCTTCTGGAAGTCCATTCTGCAACAAAAAATTAGCTACCGGTTCTGCCGAACTGGTGCGAACTGGCTGAATCCCACCACTGCCTAAAACCAGTGGGGGAAATCCTCCCTTTGCTCTGCTGCCCAGTATACAGGCAGGTGGAAGGAAGGGAGCCACCTAAAGAGAAAGAAGGTGTCACAACAAAAGGGTCCAGAATAAGTATCTGGGAATAAGATACAGCCTAAACCTTAGAAGATGGAGTTCCCTTAGGACTGCATTCTACAGGGAGAAATGTAGTTCTTCCCCAGCCTTTTTCCTAGAATGCTCAAGTGCTAACCACCTTTCCTATATTTATTAAAATGAGGCTTCTTCTTCCTTCTAGACCAGTGGTTCTCAACCTTTTTAATGCCACGACACCCAACCGGTTGTAAGTTGAGGACTACTCAACCAGTCGTAAGTCGAGGACTACTCAACTGGAGCAGCAGAGACAGCCTTGACAATTCCTATTGGCTTTTGAAAACCAATAGAATTAGACTCTATTCAAGAGAGTCTATTCTATTGGCTTTCAAAAGCCAATAGAATAAAAGGGAGTAGCACAGCTAAGGAAAAGGGAGGAAAAATGGCGGACTGCATTGTTGGCGACCCCCGTGAAATGGTCGTTCGACCCCAAATGGGGTCCCGACCCACAGGTTGAGAACCACTGCTCTAGACACTAACTAGCACTTAACATGTAAGAGAAAAAGAGAGCCACTTTAGACAGCTTCACTTCTCAGAGATTAATGCAAGCCACAGGAGATGGCCTAGTAGCAGGAAGGTGACAATTTGCACATGTTCAAAAGCATTCTTTATAATACCCTCAGGTTGAGACTGAACATTCAGAAGTGAAAAGAACGTTCACTTCTAAATAGAAATGCAAAGGATTGCACATCCTCAATATGCACAAATTAACAACAGTCACCTCCCCTGGCATAAATAACTATTGTTTAATATTTAGTCCACATTTATTATAAAAGGTGCACTTTCCACAGGCAAGTCCAAAAGATTGGTAAGTAATTAATAATTAGTAATAATTACTTCCATATAGTTATATTAGCACAATTTTATGTATCTCATTCAAAGGCCAAGAAAGATTTACTGGGATAAATTGCATAAAACTGTGCTAAAAGACTGCAGTTTTGTAATTTTAACAAGTCCAAAGAGAATTTAATGGAAGCATTCTCTTATGTAGGACTTTGGGTTTCCTAATTTAATCCAGTCTCAAAATAATGGTTTTAAAAAGGAATTACATAATTAGTAACATAATCAAAACCATAATAGTAAAATCCAGGCCATGCTTCTTAATTCAACAGTTATCCATGTACATAATAATATAATGTAATCAAGTATTGAACTGAGTTGCATTGTGGTGAAAAGAAAACACTTTAAACAGAACTGGAGTTGGCTCTAAAACAGGATTTCTCAGCCTTGACTACTTTAAGATGTGCATATGTCAACTGGTTGGGGAATTCTGAGCATTAAGTCCATACATCTTAAAGTTGCGGAGGATAAGAAAAACTGCTCTAAAACAATCTGGTGTAGGAATGCTTGCATGTATTAAAATCCCCTTTGTCAATGGGATTTTGATCAGTCCTAACTGAGCCATAGAGCTCCCTCATGTTCCAGCATTCCAGTCCTAAGATCATCTCTGGAAGTAATTTGCATTACTTCATATTTAGGAAGGTTTACACATTTTGATCAACACTTCATCAATAACTCCAATAAAAGAAAATACATTTATACTCCATCTTTTCTCAGAGGAAAGAAATCAAATTTCCTCTCATGCTTTATCCTCTCAAAAATCCTGTGAGGTACTTTAGGGAAAGCCAGAGGCAGAATCAGCTTCATAACTTTCTCCCTGTTGCCTGTTACCTTCTTGCCATCTGTTCCCATTAGAGGGGACCTGTCTTTCCTTGACTATCCTCTTGTTCCTTACAATATTGTATACAATATTCCTTACAATATTGAATTAAGGGTGAGTGGTTTTATGGTGTTTTTTTTTGTTTTGGTTTTTTTTTTTTGCTATTTTTGGCATTAGTTGCCAGCCTTAGCTCTTTCTGGACCTTAGCTTTCCTGACTCCCTCTTTGCAGATTCAGACTATTTACTGTTATTCTGTTTTAGTTATGTGCCCATCTTTCTATTTTTTTGTCCCTTAACTGAAGGAATATAAATTATCCATGTGTGCATCTGCGTTCATGTATATGTATGTAGCATCTGTATATATGTGTGAGAGACAGAGGGGGACAGAGAGAGGGAGAGAAAAAGCCCAGTTGAATCTAATTGGCTTACTCAAATGCACCAGACTTTTTTCTGTGAAACACATTAAACTTATTCTTGGTTTATCATTGATACCATTAAGCTGCTACTTTGGAAGCTAAGAGAGATTCCTAAGGAAAGTTTCCTCTTTCTCCACATTCTTTAATCCATTTGGCAGCAGAAGTATTGGGCTTGCGAGTGTGTTCCATGTCATTCATTAAGCAGCTTGCCTCTTTTGGTTTAATAATTAGGAAGGGGGTTATTTTAAAAGTTTATTTTCAGTGCTCCATTGAGTCACAATTTAACTCCAGTGTCAACAACCTTCAGGGATGAAGAAGTTAAGTTCTAGAATGTTTTCTTTCTCTCCTTTTTCTGGTTGTTTAATGGTGGAAAAATAAAATTATCAGCCAAGGAGAACAAGAGAAATGAAGGGGGGAGAGAAAGGGCAGGGGAGGGGGGGGAAGAGTCCCAGTAATAAAGAATATATATGAAAACCACTGCAACAGATGTTACAGAGCCTAGATCTATGCTGGTCACTGCTTTCTTCCTGCATTAATCCATAAGTCTCAAAAGTCAGGGCAAAATGTAGAGGTTCAAGAATCGAGGAGAGAAGAAGGTGAAGCTAAATAGATGCTTTGTTTGGGGCCTCTCTAGAATCCTCCAGTGCCCCCTATATTGCTTGCTAAATTTCGGTGTCAGGAATTTAGGGTCAATAGCTATAGGTTTTTCCCATAGCTTCTGCAGAACTGATCCTCAAATGAGTACAACTGAAAAGCTAGGATTTATATCATTTGTATTCTAGAGCTAAGCTCACAAAACCTTTTGGTGATAAAGGTTGCTTTGGAAGAAAGGCCCATGAAGTTCAACTGGGATGGCAATCTTTGTGGTTTTGTCTAGGGCTGCATCTGTAGCAAACACCTGTTTCTCCCATGGAGGAAAGGCTGAGTTTGACCAGGAAACCCAACATTTTTCCAAGCAGCAAAACAGAACAGGAATTGTGAAAATTGTGGCAGATACACAAATGAAAAATTCCAGCGTCCTGAAAATAGGAGAGGAAAAAACCCCACTAAGAAGCCCTGGTGTAAATTCTCCCACTTCTTCTGCCTTTTAAAATTTAAATAATTTAAAAAATGAATTTCAACTTCATTAAGTTAGCAGCTGCTCATTCCAGAATTTACCATTAAAAAAAATCGTTTTGCATCTCCTGTTGGAAGAATTAAGAGGAAGTCGCTCCTGGACTAACTGGTGAACCCATAGATTCTTATATTTTGGGATTTTGAGTTTTCTATACAGTCAGAGATACTTGGAGGAAATATTTATTTACTGTATTTATTTGAATGTATAACTGTAACTCTAATGGGAAACTTAAAGCAAAGAGTACAGTAGGAAACTCTCCTTCAGGTTAAATTGCCTGCAAATACTTGAAGTATGTAGCTGGTCACACTAATTACTAATGTCTACAGTAACCAAAAGTTTTTTCTTCTTCTGATGTGAAAAGGAAATGCACAAGAGTTTACACACAGCCCCACACCATGATTTATGTTTTCAAGATTTTAGTATTTTCCTGCTTTTTAAAAATAAAGCAAACAAAAAAAAAGATGTTCACCTGCAAAGACAATTTTTTAAAATGCAGCGGGGGGGGGGGCAATCTGTGCGTTTCTAAATTCAGCTAGAGAGTTGCGTAGGAATTGATTTCTATGGCAAACCCTTTCCTTCTTTCACATTAAACGACGGGGGGGGGGGGTAGCAACAGGCTTGGGTAATGGAATCAGCTGATTTCAAATCAAAACTGAAACATTTCATTTGGAAGGTTGAGCTTAAGGAGAGGTTTGGTGTTAATTCGCCAAATGAAAAGCTGTGTCTTCCCCCAGAGTGTGATCTGAGGGCAGGCAGCCTGGTTTGTGGTAAAATCCTGGACCATTCAACATTAATCCTGTCTGGTACAATGGTTTGAGATCCTTCCGAGCTTTTCAGCCAAAGATGCAGATATAATAGCAATAAGAGAGGGTTTTCTTTCAGCACCGTGATGCCTGGCTAAGGTTAATATAAGGTTAATATAAAATGCACCAGGTCAGCGTTGGGAGAATTCTGGTTGTTGGCTTAAAGTCACCGAGGTTGAGATATATTGCTCTAAATGACTAATGAATAAATAGCCCCAAAATTTTAACAGTGTCCACATCCACAAAATCTTACTCAGAAGCCCACCTTGAACTTTCCCATTCCAATGTAAAGGCAGTAGAAATTGTTTTCCACTTCATATAAGAAAGTTCATAGAACTGAGACCTGGTATTATTTAATCAACTGGTTAATATTAAGCAGCATTTTCCCTTTCCCACTTTTTCTTAGGAAAGATGCCACAGATTACAAAGGGGGGGGGCTGGGTCTTACAGTCCTGGTTGCTACTTTCTCTAAAGAATCGCGAAGAATATTTTAAGAAGGCAAAAAGCTCACATGATTTGGGTCATTTACGCTACATTCATAAGTCCATTTGCCTGGGAATAAGGCCCACTTATTTTTCAGTGCAGTTCACTTCTGAGTAGAAAGATCGGGGCTTGTGGTAGCTCCACCTTTTTGAATGTATAAGTTTGGAACAAGAGGGGGTCTTTATTACAGAATTCCCTCTATGAACATTTAGTTGGGAGTAAATGCCATTCAGCTCAAGGGGATTTGTAATGAAACAAAACTAAGCTTGCCCTCTAAATGGATTGCATTTGCACTGTAACAAGATAAGAATTTGACGGGTTTTAGAGTCACAGGTTGCCCATAAATGCAAGGAGCTGCAGGGTTCATTTACACACACACACACACACACACACACACACACACACACACACACACACACGATCTCGTATCAACACAATGAAAACAAGAGTGCTAGTGTCAAGAATGAATTCATTAAAAGGGGTTAGTTATCCTCTCTTCCACATTGGAGTTGTTTTATTCTGTTCAGAGAAAAGAGAAATATAAGACAAAGGTGACTTTTTAAAAATGTATTTTAAACAGGCAAGTAGAGAGTGCCAGTTTGGTGTATTGGTTTAGGCATCTGGTTAGAAATCGAGAGACTGTGACTTCTAGTCCCAGCTTAGGTGCAAAGCCAGCTGAGTGACCTTAGGCCAATGTTATAGTTACAACTATAGCAGTCTCTTCGTCCAAAACATCTACAAAAAAAGGTCCCTTTTCCACAGCGCGGGGGGGGGGAACAAACCATCTTAGAAAATTGCGGAACAAGACGACTCAGATAAACCCAGCCCCTTCTTGCACTCAAAGCACTTGTAGTGGTGGCGAAGAGAGTGGCGGTGGGTCATCAGCCCCTCACCGGCAGGGCGATATCTCGCGAGGGGGGGGGGAGGAGAGGGAGAGGGAGGGGAGAGGAACTGCGACCCGCTGGCAAAGTATAGAAAGCTAAGGTGCTTGGGAAGAGGGGAAGTTCTAACCTGTTTCCGAGAGGGAAAGTATGGGCCAAACTGTCCTAAGCAGAAAGAAAACGAAATAAAGTAAGGAACAGGAGTTCTGAGTTTGTGGAGGTTGCTTTAAGGCAGGGGTCCTCAACCTTGGCAACTTTAAGACTTGTGGACTTCAACTCCCAGAATTCCTCAGCCAGCTTTGCTGGCTGAGGAATTCTGGGAGTTGAAGTCCACAAGTCTTAAAGTTGCCAAGGTTGAGGACCCCTGCTTTAAGGAGAGACCAGAGCCCTGAGGGTGTGTGTGTGTGTGTGTGTGCGCGCGCGCGCGCCCTTCACCTCCTCCCATCCAAAACTGCCAAGTGTCCCGCCAACTCCCTTTGGTTTGCCTGGAAAGAGTGGCTGAAGGCAGCTGCCCAGAAAAACGACCCTCCCTTTCCTGGAAAGACCCCGTGACGGAGTTTGGATGAAGTGCGGGTAGAGTTGTCCTACTTTCAAATACTTTTATGTGGTGACACAGCCTCGCCGGCTATTTCTATAGCAATATATTAGCAAAGGAAGGTATATTCAGCAATTGGCTTTAGATACGGATCTTGCGGCCCGAATGTGAGCAAATCGAGTTCCTTTGCAGACTATACACGGGAGTGCACCTATAATTGTGTGTTCGCTTATTTAAGCCCTTGCGTTTGTAAATTTCTTGAGAATAAGGAAACAAACATTAAATAAATGGACGGGGTTAGTCTGCTTGCTTTTTCCAACAGATTTTCACACTGGCCCTTGGATTATCTACATACAAATTCATACATACACTAATATTCAAAGCAAAGTTCAGTAACAGAATTCAAACCAAACGTGCCCCACCCCTCATTAAATCTGACGCTTCTATTTCCAAATGTAAGCTACCTTTGGATCTAAACTACAGAGGCGATTTGGTTTCAAGGAAAAAGTAAACAAATAATTCATGTGGGCAATTAGATCCCCGGTATTTTTACTTAGCAGCAATGTGCCCTCATTTATATTTGCCTGTTCTATGCTCAGTATAGTTAAATACACGGTCTGGAGGAAATGAGGCTGCAATCTTATTCCAATCTTATTCCCGTGCAATCCGGAATAAGTCTCATGAAATCTTGCTTATGCCCAAGTAAAACTGCAAAGCACCTAGCTGTTCCTTTCTTTGTTTCCTTGCCTTGTTCGGCTCTATAAATCCTAGAAAAGGGAAGCTTAATAGAATTGATTTGCATTTTGAGGATCTCATGCAATGTTATTCAGGCAGGATATACCAGCGAAATATTAGGTAGGTTAAGTCATATTTTAAAATTTAGCTAGCTGTCAGGAACTTTTATGAACGCTGGTCTCAATCATTTTGGAAGTTTTTCTTTGTTTGCTTTTTTCTTCTCCCTCTTGAGCCTGGCACACACAATTGTTACTTAGTGGGGGGGGGGGAATGAAGCTGAGCACTCAGAGCTATTGCAAGAATTAGCCTTTCTTTCTTCAGACATTTTACACGTCTACATTAATCCTTTATCACCTCTTTTCCCTACTTACCCACATGGGAATGCAGAGGAAATATCCTGCATATTCCAAGGGAGATATTTTTGTTACATTCTTCATACTTCAAAGGACATTACTGATTCTAACCCTCCACCACATCTACACGATACGCGCGCGGGCCTAAGAGTGTTTCCAGCAAGGAGACATTCACAACCTTATCCACATCTATTTCTTTTTCAGAAAGATTGTATGGTTCCTATAACACTAACTAATGTGCAAACGCGTTTTGTGGTCTTGAAGCCGAAGGAAATTACTCCACTAGATTCCTCTGATTTTTGGAAACTGCGGACAACGCTAAATGCACCAGTAAATAAGTGGACCCAGGGCTACCGTCCACGGAGAGGGTAGCTTACGTTCTCCACCAGATATCAGAAACGCTTACTTTAAAGGCGGACGCGTTGAATTAACCTGCCCCTGAAATTCTTTCCCCAAAATAACTGGGGACTTTTGGAATCTGCCATCCCCCTGGCCTAGGAAGGTCGAAGAAACGGCGAGGACCGTAATGACAAATCAGGGCTTTTTGTCTCAACTTAAAGAGTTTTGAGACCGCAGGCAAACGACTTCGTCCCCTTCCTCCTCACCCCTTCCCAGCGAAGCCGCATTTTGGTACCCCGGCTCCCTCTGAGAGTTGTGAATTGTCGGGCTGTTGAGGGGATCGGTCGATGTTCCGAACTCTTCAGAGGCTGAATTCCGACCGGCCCGATTCCTTCTCTGGCACACGCCCGTCTGGAAGGATTGGCCGGACAAGCGGAGTAGAGCTGCCGTCCAAAGAGTCGCTCGCAGCCCCCACAGCGCCACTTTCCCCGTCTGATTAGCTTGCCCCTCTCCGGTGTATGCGTGTGTGGGAGGGGGGAGCGCCACTTCTCTGCAGGTCAACCAGCTTCATTCCGAACACCGGGGGGGGGGACTCCCCGGAGGGCGACTTACCTTCCGGGAAGACCGCTCTCATTTTCAGGTAGCTGGTGGTGAGGCGGATGACGGACGCCTTGTCCAGCTGGGAGGTGATGGCCGAGGGCAGGGGCAGCAGCTTGGCCAGCTCGTAGAATTCGCCGTTCTCCTTTTCCCGCCGCGTCTTGGCGGCGTTCTTGGACTTCTCCTTCATCGCGGCTCCGGCAGGGCGACGGCCGGGGCGTCACTGGCATACTAGAGCCCCGGGCGGAGGCGACGGCGGAGATACCGGAGGGGTGCCAGGCAGGCGGACTTTGACTCGGGCCCGCGGAGAGGCAGCCAGCCAACCAGCGTGCAACTGAGGGAGGGATGGAGGGGCAGGTCTGGAGCGGCGGCGGCGGTGCCGGCTTAGCTTGCGGGTCTCCTAACCACGAAGCAGCAGCTGTGAATTCGGCTGTCCGGGCGGCGGGTCGGCGGGACCCTCGGATGTCGCGGAGCCTCGCCTTCGTCTCTCTCTCTCTCTCCCCGCCTACTCTTCTCCAAGCTCCGTTTCCATCCAAGAAAAGCCCGTGGCCGTCACCGGGGAAAGGGAATGGGGGAGTCGCCCTGGAGCCTCTTCCCTCCCCCCCCCGCCCGTCCCCCCGACTTCAGATCCGAAGCCAAGCGGAGATTTCGAAGCACAGAAGCTCAAATCCCGTGCAACGCTCCTAGTCACTACACACACACACACACACACACACACACACACACACACACACACACACACACACACACACACACACACACACACACACACACACACACACACACTTCAAATAAGGGAACTCCTCTGGTTAGAAAATTGGCCAGCTGGCTGTGCTCTGCCTCCCTCCCTGCACAAGTGGCGGCTTGCCGTGTTGATTTTGGACCCTTTCGGCCCAAACGGATTTACGCCCTCCGGCTCCCGGGTCGGCGAATCCGAAACTCTCGAGGGAGCCGGCTTTCCGAAGGCCGCGAATCTCTCCGCTCCCACGGGGGATGGCCAAGCGATTCCTTCCACTGCGCGGTCCGAGGCAACGCCAGGATTCACCGAGGAGCGCTTCTAGTCAGCCGCCCAGCTCAAGGGAGGAGGGGTCCGGCTGCCAAAACCCCTCTTCTCTCCCCCCCCCTCCGCTGGCCCGGTCTCCAGTTCCCGGCCTGGGGCGGTCGAAGGCCCGGTTGGAGCGATTTCCCGCCGGAGCAGCTCCTCCCCCGCTGGCTGGCCGGGCTGGCAAAGAAGCTCCCAAGCGGCTGCCTCCTCAGCTCATTCCCCGCGGCAGGTTGGAAGAGACGGGAGGGGAGGGGAGGGGAAGGGAGGGCGCCTCGCGTGACGCGAGTCTCCTCCAAAGGCAGCAGCCGTAGCAGGAGCCCCTGCCTTCAGCCGCTCGCCAGAGGCTCCAGCCGGAGAAGGGGAAGAAGGGGTGGGGGGGGGGGGAGAAGGGAAGAGAGAGAAGGGAGGGGCTCCTGGCTCCTTCTCAGTGGTGTGTTTTCTTTCTGCCACAACTTCCCGGGGAGTCAAACTGGCAATTCCTGAGGCAATCTTGACATCGCCCCCCTCCTCCTCCCCAGCTTTCTGGCCGCCCTTCTTGCGCCTCAAGTGCCTCTCCCGCGGAGAGCTCCGTTGGCTTCGCGCGCTCTTCTGGCGCGGCCTGAACCGGGCTGGAGAGGGATTATGCTGGGAGAAGGCCGGAGCTTCTGAAGTCAAGCCCTTGCCTTGGTTTTGAAAGGAAGGCGGGATTTGGACCCCTCGTGCCACGGAGGCGCGGAGGCCCGCCTGCCTTGTCCCTCGACGCCTTGCAGGGCAAACGGTTGGTCTGCAAGGAAAGCGGTTGACCCCAGAAGCCCTTTCAGCCCCAGGCAGGCCGCCTCTTTTCCTGGTAACAACGAGAGAGGGCAGAGGCAGGCCCGAGTAAACACAGAATTCCACCGCCACAACAAAAATAACGTGTTCATTCGGAATATGGGCCCGGTTCAGTATGTAAACAGCGATTCAGTGGGATTTCTCTAGTGTAAAGTAAATATGCTTAAGGAATAAGCCTTGGGGTAAGGCCACTCTGAGGTGCATTTCTCCAGTAGCCTGAGGTGACTTTTCCCTCTCAGAAAGTGTCCCTTGGAGTGAACCGAACTGGCCTACCCTGCCACCCCACTTCTCCCCTTCTGAATTTATCAACTCGGAGCAAATCTTTAGAAAAACGAGATTTAAGTTTGAGGGTTAGGTTTTCTTACGACTCTGAATTGGTTTAGGATCAGGCTGCCAAATCCCCTATTCACAGCTCTGAGCGCATCCGAAGGGAGGGTTGAAATAACTTTTGAAAGAATCCCTGCCTCTTTGATTGGATTCTTCTCTCTTTATTTTGGTTGTTGGCTTACTTCTGTAATTCTTTCACTTTATTTTGGGGTGTGCGTGCGCGCGGGGTGTGGAGGGTAGTTTAGAGTTTTTCTACTTGAACAGGAGAGACGTTGGCAATATCAGCAGTTAAGGTGCGTCCCCCATCCCCACCTCTGCAGAAAGAGAAGCAGAGCCCAAGAAGCTGCAGGCTGGTCCAGCCGGAGTGAGGGCGGAGAATGGTGGACCCATTTCAGCTGAAAATGACCGCCTCCCCCTATAAGTGCTTAACCAACATTTGAGATTGGACCTCTCCCCCCCCCCCAGGAGTCCCGAGGGCTAAAGCAGAGAATTCCAAAGCGGGGGGGGCTCCAAAATGACGGGAAGGAGGCCATCACTTCCAGCCTTTTCCAGGAGTCGGGGGGGGGGGACCGCAGCTGCCAAGAGGCTGAGTTGCGCCCGAAGTACCGCCGGTTGAGGCCTGTTGCACGCATCCCCCCCCACCCCCCCACACTTTAAGTCGGAGATAGTATTCTGCCTCTCCTGCAGCTCCGGAGAAGAGGTAGGCCGGCGGAAGTCTGGAAAAGCCACTTTCCCCGTTTCACTGCACGGGAAACGGGCTGGGAACGGGGCAACCGCGGAGCAACTCTGGCGCTACGATCTGGAGGTCGACCTTCTAGAGGAGGCAGAGGAAATGTAGCCGCTCGGGCGGCGGATCAGCCGGTAGATTATACCTGGGGAGGGAAAGACAAGGCAGGCTGGGGTAGGGGAGGGAATTGTCCTCCTCGTCTTTAGCTAAAGAGGTTCCCTTCCGTCGGGCTGTTCGCGGTTCCTCCAAGTCTGCAGGGAAGGGCTTCGCCCGTTTCCCAGCTCAGAGCAAGGCCACATTCGCGCATCCAACAGAGTTCGGTTCCTGGGGATTCCGTGTGGTTAATTCCGACGGAAGGAGCTCTGATCCGAAAGGCTTGTAACTCCTCCTTGCTGCACCTGAGCTTTCTGCTCTACGCGGCGGGTCCAGCAAGAGAGCAGGACTATTTCCTTGGTTGTGAGTTGGCGGGGGAGATACGGGAGGGGTTTTTTTCTGCCTGAAATGTCTCTGTACTTCGGGAAGGGAAGCCCCACTTTCCGGTTTGCTCCGGGTCTCAAGACCTGATCCAGACACAATCGCCCACCGCAGAGTGACCACAAACCTCCAGCCTCGCCCCACTTGATGTTCCGTGGACCTCAACTCCACAGATTTGCCTACGGAATGGCGGGGTGCAAACCATTTAAGTGCACCAGCTTCGATTAATTTCTTGGTTGGCCTAAAAGCCTGACGTTACCTGGAGAAGGATGTAAACTGCGGAGGTTATATTCGGGATTAAGTAGGGGTTATTTATTTTTTATTTTTTTTTGCTCCGGATTCCATCCCCTCGACCCGCCACTGCTGCTGCAGCTGCATTTTCTGGGCCCGGGACAAAGGCTTCCCATACCCCGAACCTCCGCCTTCGTTGGAGGAAGAGTTGCAGACCATTTGTTGAAAGCCAGAGAACGGAGAAAGTCTTGCTCTGTCTCGCCTAAAGAGATTTTCCTCAAAGTTGAGTCCCTCCAGTGAGGCTGACTTCCAAGAAGTGCAACTTGATGACCCGGTTGTCTGATCTCCCCAACCTGGATTGCTGTAAATCTTCGGTCTGCAGTGAGGGTAGTAAGGACTAACTCGTGCCAATAAAGAGGGGAGTTCCTTTTCTAAACCCTCCACCTAAACCGGTCTCTCTTTCGCCCTCACGCCCCAATATACTAGTAGGTTATGGGATGTGAAAGGGGCACCTTGCATTACAATTAATTACAATGACAGTTACGGTATTGCAATTACAGCTGTGCAATTTCTACGGTTGGAGTTGCCTCCGTCAAGAGCCCCGGGTTCCGTTCTGTGGGTCCCTCCTGAGAACGGCTCCTCCCTTTGAATCGCGTTGTTATTTGATCGATTAGTCCAGGGGTCTTCAAACTTGGCCCTTTTATGACTTGTGGACTTCCAGCTGAGGAATTCTGGGAGTTGAAGTCCACAAATCATAAAAGGGCCAAGTTTGAAGATCCCTGGATTAGCCTGACCGGCTTTCCCTCATTTTAATGGCAGCTGTGAGTTTCCCCTGAGCGCTGGTCTCTTGCTGTAGTTTTTAATCCCTTCCCTAGTGGCTGCAGAATCTCACCCATCGGGACCACTTGGAGCGGGGAGCAGAGGGCTATTTTACTAGGGACCATTAAGTTTTCACAAGGGCCAACCTACTAAAAGTAGGTTTTCGGTTCCAGTCCATCCCATCAGCCTTTGGAGAAAGCATCCCAGCTGTAGAGCTTGAGCGATTCCCCTCACTGGACTGAGTGAGAGAATCGCCCCGACCTCTGGGCCCGGCCAGTGATGGTCAATGTCAGAGGTCTTCAAACTTGGCCCTTTTATGACTTGTGGATTCAACTCCCAGAATTCTGGGAGTTGAAGTCCACAAGTCATAAAAGGGCCAAGTTTGAAGACCCCTGGTCAATGTCATAGGAATCCAATGGAGTACTCTTCTGGGTCAGAATCCCCGATCTAAATAAACCTCGACTATTTTGGAGCAGAACATGTAGGGGAGACCCTCCCCCCCCACAAGAAGCTTTGGGCTGTTTATGTCGCTGGGTGGGGGAACCTCGATCGAAATCGAGTTGGTAATTGCGATTCCTCGAAATGGCTTCCCGCTTTCTCTTTTCAGGGCAAGCCCTGAACTTTCTAATAGGCGAGGGTGACTAAGCCTCTCTTTCTTATTTAATTCCTTGCAGGCATAACCGGATCCAGAAAATATTACTTGAAAGGTATGCGGAAATAAAGCCGGCAAGAGGGTTCACACTTGGATATGAAATGGGGTGCTTGTGTTTGATCGGCCCTTTTCTCTCTAATTTTCTACAAAGTCTGAAATTAAGCTGATCTTGGTCAAAAGTCCTCAGACTACTTCATAAATAAAGCTGATTCCTCTCTACCTTGTTTCTATGTAAGCGCTTTCAAACATAGTACTAAAACTCTTTCAGAAACATCTCTTGGAAAAAGGCAGAGGAGTCTCTTCTACTTCCAAGTTTAGAGAGTTTTTTCTTTTTAAAGAAATTCACTGGAATCTATGGAAGAAGATCATCCTGAGTAATTTAAGATCCCGTTTAACATCTGTAAGGATGAATCCAACCCAGTGGTTATAAAATAGTGCAAAAAGGATGTACAGCTGTGCAAGTCTGAGTTACTTTGAAATAAACCTTAGTCGAACAGTGGGGTATAAAGGGGCAGAGGGAGAGAGGCAGAAGAAATGTCTGGATTTAGGTTTTGCTCTGTCCTCCCCTGCTCCCCCCCTCTTTCCTGGAGTTTAGTACTCTATACCAAGCAGAAGTAAATTTCCAGTTAGCTCAGAAATAACTCACTTCTGTACGGTAACAAAGAGACTTCTTTTAAAAACCAGACTGGAACAAAGGAAGTTGGTTTCTTGTCAAAGAGTTGGTTGCCTTAATCAAGGCCAAGTGGTATGAATCAAACTACCTTCAGGCCGACCCAGTAACTGGATGGAGATCAGATGATGGACAGATTCTGGCTGAGATTGCTTTTTCTACGAAAAAGGAAGAAAAGGTGCATTTGATATTCACCGGAATCTATGATACAATTTTTAGGACGTTTTTCGAAAAGGATTTTTCTTACTCATTTCCTGCGAGGAAAATTCATGGTCAGCAGGTTCTGTAAAAGCCAAACCGCCCTTTGATTCACACTCAAGGCTTCTGGCTTCCCGAGTAAACGACTAGATCGACTGGATCGTGCCTCCTTTGGTAGGAACAGCCTAGAGAGATGAGGCAGAGGGGTGTCCCAAGTTATAGAAACTGTGACTTGTTTAACTAATTAGACGTTCAATTAATATAAACTGCTCTGATGTGGACGATGCATGTGTGTATGTGTTTGTGTGTAGCACTTCACACATTATTTGAACGGTTTAGGATTTTTTTTCTCCTCTCACCCGATTCCTTAAAGTTGAGTTCAGTCATGAGAAATAGAAACTGAGGGGGCCACCAGCGTCACTAAGTGGATGTCTTTATAGGCTGCCTGGCACACACCTTGTGGGCTGCAGAGAAATGTGGTGCAGGATCCGAAAGGACTTCAGCAAGTTCTCTCACCTTCAACCCCAAAGGTCGTGTTTGCTCCAAAGCAATTCTTTCTGTATCCAGCGTCCCTCCTGCCCGCCTTTCTAGCTATTTCTTCCCTATTAAATCTGCCAAAACTGGCGAATATGTTAGTTAAGAACTAATTATTACCTAACAATTGCTAAGCAAGTAAGCATTTTCTGGGGAAAAGATGCCGTCCCCCTTCCAAGCTGACACATCCAGGCTGCCGTCCAGTTCTTGCCGCGCTCCGAGCTCCTTTCAGATTTCCAGACCCGTCGAGCTCGGAGCACGCCAGAGCCGCCGTCCCGGCGTAGCGGAGGGTATGGCGGCTTTAATCTCGTCAATAGGCGCAGGATGGGCAGCTCCGCTCCAAATCGACGGGCGTGTCATCCGCTCTTGCTTTAGGGATGCCAGCTGCGGAATCCGCCTTTGAACAAAGTTTGCCTGGAATGGTAAAAGTGGTTTATTCTGGCGAGTGAAGAAAAAAGAGGAAAAAGGGAAGCCTGTTTAGAACGTATTACTCGCAAGTCATTTTCTGTGCGTCTGGTTTTCGGACTCGGGATCATAAATTCTAATTTAGGTCTTAAACTCTGATTTCTCAAAGAACGAGAAAATAAAAACAATTGCTGAAATATCCCCGCCCTTGCCGCGGGATAATACATCGTCTACAAATCAGATAAACTTGGTGTTTATTATTTAGAGGAGAGGAGAAAGGCCCGTCTTTGGGCACTCACAGGGCCATCCTTTTCAGGATCCATATGGGGTTTTTTTTGGGGGGGGGGACTGTCATTCTTACTGTTTCAACTGTTTACTTGGCTACTAACCTGGTCCTCTTTCCTTGGTGGAAAAGAATGCTGCCAATTTTAACTGCCTCTCAGATTAGGACCCAAACCCCTCTGTTGCTTATGTTCTGCTCAGGTAACTGAAGATGTGCTAAGACTTGCTTCGTAGGGCAGATGGGATACCCGCCCAGAAATAAATTCCACTCGATTCAGAGATTTAGTTCCCCAGAAGTAAAATTATGGCGGGTTCCTGTGGATTTGTTCTAATTGGACAGGGGTGTAGTATTGCTGCCTTAGAATAGTTATGCGCACCTACTCCAAAGTAAGCATAACGGTTTCCATTGTAGTCATTCTATACCAAATAGGACAAGAATTAAAAGAGAGAGGGACGGAGAGACAGGTGTCAACTTGAAAAGAT
Source organism: Crotalus tigris (assembly GCF_016545835.1). Lineage (NCBI taxonomy): Eukaryota > Metazoa > Chordata > Lepidosauria > Squamata > Viperidae > Crotalus > Crotalus tigris. The sequence goes on from NW_024096505.1 coordinate 4,710,085, forward strand.
TTTATCTGCAATCTACTTGGGTGTCCATTCCAGAACACAGGGAAAATGACATTTGAGAGAGAAAAAAGGATGCCAGGATCGGGTCATTTTCAGAATGTCCTCTAGTAGTAACCCAGTTTAAACTTGTTCAAATCAGTCTAAGAGGATCTCTTCATAGACATTTCAAGAAGATCTGCTTCTGGTAAGCAATCTTTTAAAAAAGGTAGTCTAGGGCTTCAGTCCTGAGGGCTTCAGTCTCAAGAAATAAACTTTAGTTGCAGTCCCACAATGGACCTTTCTGAAATCAGCCAACAGTAGCCTTGATCTTTTCAGAGAACAGTCTTCAAATGTGAAGTTATGGAGATCTAAATGTCCTTCTTTCCTATTGAGCATCTTTTTGAATAATGTTGACTTGTCTCATCTGAAGACAATTTGGTTCATTTTTGAATATCTATTTCTGATTAAACTTTGACAAATTCTAGCTCAGGGGTGTCAAATTCAGTTTCATTGAGGGCTGCATCAGCATTGTGATTGCCCTCAGGGGGCTAGGTGGGTATGGCCATGGTGGGTGTGGCCTACTGGGTGAGCATGGATGGAGTGGGTGTGGCCTACTGGGTGGGTGTGGCCAGCTCTACATCGTTCACATCTAGGGTGACTGTGGGGGCCTGGGCAGGAGTGGGATAGATCTGAGGGTCTCTGGCAGAAGGGGGTGGGACCAGGGCAAGTGCCAAGGCATGGTCCACTGGAGGAGCCTCACTGTTCCTCTTAGGTCATGCAGGGCGTGGGGGGGGGGCTTATGGAACTAAGACTGAATGCGTTTCAGCATAGCTGGCCACCACAAAATTGTACATTGGCTCCCAGCTGGCCTGGGCCAGGGCCAAGGCAGAGGGGGTTGTTCTCTCACTGTTTCCAGGATGGCTTTGCGGGCCACATGAAACCACTTCGCGGGCCGTATCCGGCCCCTGGGCCTTGTGTTTGACATGTCTGTTCTAGCTGAATGGGTGCTATTTCATGACACGGTGAGAATGAGGAGAGTCATAATCTAGGATGGCTGTAGAGTAACAAGCACAAAAATATCTGCTGGCTTGAATGCAGCCTTACAACAGATTGCCCCAACCAGTGTTCTTCAATGTTTTGGGTTGCAGCTACCCTAAACCCTGACATTATTCATTATACTGGGGCTCAGAGAGTCTGAAACATCTGCAAGGCATCAATAACCCTGCCCTAGAAATGCCTCAGAAACACCCCCTCTTCTCTGGTGGACAAAATCCTTTAATATCCCAAAGCGGCAGGTGATGAATAAAGCAAAGTGACTTGGAAACATTGGGGGGGGGGGGGAAAGAAAAATGAATTAGTCATTCAAAATCGTCCCCACACAGGAAGTGAATTCTTATACAACAAAATGCTGGAGATGGGTGAGGCAAGATATTGGCACATTCTTCTGCCCAGCGGAAAGAGCTTTTGACCTTCCCATTAATGCCTCCAAAGAGGGAAAATGAGCCCAAGGGAATTATGCAGAGAAAAAATCAGAGCAGCCCAGAAGGATTCTGTTGACTTTCCTTCAATGGGCAGATTCTTTTGGTTGGGAATTCGGGTCTCAGAGCACCATAAGCAAAGATTAAAGATTTCATATGTCTAAAATATGATAATTTGAGAATGGTGATTTGTGACCACTCTGGACTGATTTGTTTTATGAACTATTTGTTTGTTTCCTGGCTAGTCGCAAGATTCTCAAGAGTCTTCTCCAATACCAAAGTTCAAAATTGTCCTACCTTGCTTCTTCGAAGTTCACCTCCATTGTAGCTATTAGAAAATGCAAAGCTTTTGAAATATATACAGTGCAGAGCAATATTTTTGAAACATATTCCATGACTTTCACTAATTCCTATACTAGTAGTAGTCTGCAGCACTATGGTATTTTATGGTATGTTGTGGCTTATATGGACTCTAGCCTAAACTAATTTCTTCCTGAAATAAAGAGCAAAATGTCCTTCTTCTCCTAGTCTCACACAGAACTGCCTGAACTAGCCACTGAATCCTTCAGTACAGTAGGCCACAGTATCATGTACTATGCCCAAATCAGCAGTTTGAGTTAAGAGGCCCAGGGCATATTTTTGTCCCCCTGTTCTGAGGAACAGCTGGGAGCTGGCACTTAGCATTTGCTGTCTGGGACAGCCATCTTATGCTGCTTTACTCTAGTTTGAATGCATAAAAAGGAGAAAAAATTCCAGAGGGTTGACTCTTTTCTGGAGTCTCTGGGGAAATCTTTCACACATGTAATTGATTTGAAAGCTATACATCATAGATAGCACAGTTCATCCTTCCCTTCTCCCCCAGCTCTTCTTTTGACCAATGCTTGTCTGTGTGACCTCTGGCGCTGAGCCATTATGTGCAACTCACTAATGCTCAGGAAATGGCCAATCAGTTTCAGGGATGCAGGTTGTTCTCCTGCCTCCTGGGGCAACAGTCTCTGGAGAGAAGGGGGAGGCAACCACTTTGTCTCTCTTTAAAATGTCACTGGGATTGTAGGAGAACAGGGAAGGTTTGCTTTGCAAAAGCTTGACAGAAACAACCCAAAGAGGTAGAGAGCTACGTGGGCCTGAGCTGAAGGGGCTCAAGTCAGACATAAATCTGGCTACAGCCCAGTCCCTGAATGGACTACAGACAGCTTGACATCCCCTTCAGGAACAGCACCTTTGAAACAATTTATGTTCCAAATATATTACTGAGGGCATAATTTCAAGCAGGAAGAGGGTGCAACGTGCTTCTAAAGGAAAACCAAGAGAGTGCTCATGAACTCTACTTGTTCCCCCTAAGGACAGTTAAAATAGTGTCATAATCATTCTTGAAGGACATGTCCTCATGGCACTGCCTGTTGCATTTTCAGCCCATAGCTGAGTCTGCCTAATTTCATATTTAGCTACTCCAGTATTAAAGTGGCATCTTTTGTCATCTCATGATACAAACCTTGCTCTATGCTTGTTTTCTGGCCTTCCAGCAACGATAATGACACGATCAGGAATCGAGATCTGCCCAGCTCCTACTGGACAATTTTGACTGTAGTACACATGCCATCTCCTCCCCCTGTTAGTCGGGACAGCTTTCTCTGGTCATTTTATTTTTTTTACTGTTGTATTGACAAGAACACCTGGCTACAGGCAGTTGCCCACGTAATGTCTGGCTGGCACTTTCAGAAACACAGACAGACTCCATATAAATTATGTTCATTGATTTTAACTCTCAAGCTTCCTCCTTCCATTATATATTCAAGATGGACATTATTTAATATTTGTTTGCTATGTATATGTAGGGGTGTGGGTCTATACATATGTTGTACATAGTATGTTTAGGTGTGTGTCATGTATGTGTTTCACTTTGAGAGGGGCAACTAAATTTCATTTTTGATGTGTGCCATTGTGCCCACAGTAAAAAAATGAAAATAAAGTTTCTCTTCTCTTCTCTTCTCTTCTCTTCTCTTCTCATCTCATCATCTTATCTTATCTTGTCTTGTCGCACTAGACCTCTTTCAAATTATGTGTTTAGCACTCTTATCATAGAAAGAATGCTAGATTGCTTCTTCTCTCTTTCTCTTTAAAAAAACAACAACACAACAGCATCGATAACATTCCTATGAATATCAGCAGCAAGCCTTCCACAAAATTTTTACTCCTCCAATGCTTCATGTGCTTCCCAAAGCTCTTTCATCAACTGTTGATCATTTAACAATCAAAATGATTTGGAGTTGCGCATATGTCTGTACTACTGTCCTGGAATAACATTAGACATGTTCAGAATCAGACAGCCCATCTTTCCAGAGCATCTCTATGCTGATTGCCTGTCACTCAGACCACAAGTGGACTATTTTGTTCTTTGTGATCACAATGCCACCACTGCCATTAACACTAGGCCACAATGGATGCCTAGAGATAGGGACAAGGAGAAATACTATAAAGTTGTTTCCATGGAAGAAGATTCTGTCTATAGGTTAAGAGAGAGGCTATTCTATTAATGTTTTTCTTAATCTGTTAAGTCTATCAATGATACGTATAAGAGTTAACAGTACTCTTTGTTCCACTTACAAAAATACCGCATACTAATGAAGCATGGATATGTAAAGGGAATAATGCATTTTTGTTCATTTTATTGAATGAGAAATATTGAATATTATGGCAAATATTACATTTATTCTAAGCTGGCCTCAGATTCTCATTTAGGTACATTATAGGAGGAGAGCCATGCTAGTCAATGATGGCAAAAAGATCAAAAGTCTGGTAGCCAACTAACACATTTTATTAAAAGGTATACAAGGCTACAACTTATGAAATTTTATGCCTTTTAATGATATTTATTAGCTGGAAAAGATATTTTAGATTCCTTTGGGTTTTTTTGTTATTTAGATACAAAAATCTTTGGGGATTGACTGTGAAGCTTTATTTGTTTGTTTGTTTGTATTTATTTATCTTGTATGCTGCTCAGTGCCCAATGACTCTGGGCAGCTCACAACAAGAAAATTGCCATAGAACCAATTAAAAGAAAGAAAAAAAGAAGATAACAAGTGGAAATTATTTTTATTTATTAGATTTTTATACCACTTTTATTATTGTATAAGTAACTCAAGGTAGCAAACATATATGTTACTCCTGCCTCCTCATTTCCCCACAACAATATTTATTGATGGCATTTCATACCAACAGATCAGGCCTGACAACCCTGATGAATCAATTCAAAATTAGGACTTAAGTGTACATGCTAATAATGTGTGTAAGGCTTAATTCTTAGGCTTAACTGTATCCATTCTAGTTGCATACTTCAGAATTAAAATCAGAATATGACTATTGTTTTGAGTAGCTTGATTGTTTCAATTAGGCTGATGCATGATGAATATTCTGAAAGTATTACAGAATAGCACATTAATATTAATTATCTTGAGTAAACATTAGCTTGGCTCATTCAAGCTGAATTCCCCCCCCCCCCCAGCAGGAGTAGATAGTTTAAAAGGTGAAGGCCTTCCTTGAGAAAAGCGGAGCTAATATATCAATTACAAGGGGGAAATTTCCATGCCAAAGAAATAAATAAAATTTACTTTGAAAAAACATACACTAGAGTATTTTTCTTCTAGTTGTCTGAAAACCCTTGAACGCCATGAAAGTCAAAATAGGTATTTTTCTAAATGATGTTTGGTGAGCGAATGCAAGTTTTTCATTGTCTTTAGTTTGAATGTGCATTTGGAGTAATCTAATGGGAATGAATAATTGTTCTTAAAGGAATACAGACTTTTTAATACAATTTCCCCCCCTCTCAATTTATTATTGCCATGAGGCATTATGTAATGGTTGTGATAGAAACTCTGGAAATATTTTAAATAAAGCTAACCTTCACAACTTGTTTAGTCATTAATGTAATTGGATTTGGCATGAATCTCTGGTTGTCAATAATGAATTAATTAATTTCAACTTTGATGGATGCCTTTAAAAGCTTCTATGCTAGCAAAATTGTTTTAAATATCTGTGTCTACAGAATTTTGTAGCATATTCTGTAATGTTTTTTAAAAATAAAATCTTAACGTTAGAAGAAAGGTATGCATGACCGCTGTTACAAAATGGAAACAAACATCTTTCTTCAACCTATCACCTCTAGGATATTTGGGAATTCTAGTTGCTGAGGAGATTTCTGAGAATTGCAGTCCCAATGTATCTGGCAACTACCAGGCCAGAGAAGACTGATCTAGTGTTATGAAAAAACACTGTACCAGATCAGCATTCAAAATCTTCTATTCCTAAAGTCATCTTGATAATATTTATGGAGGTCAAGGATTGCAATTAAAAAAGAATCAGCCTATTTCAATATCCTTTAAGTATACTACTTCCCGTGGATCTGCGCGCGCGATGGCGGCTACTTTGTAGCCGTCCTCCTGGGTAAGTGTTTGAATCACTATGAACAGCGGCCATCGGCTGTTCAGCGGTTCAAAATCCCCCACCCGGGCAAAGGGGGGGGGAAGAGGGTTGTCTGAATAGTGGTAGAGCCACTCTCATGCACCCCCAAGGCTTTTTTTGGGGGGTGAGAGGAGTGCTCCCATGGAGTTCAGACTGTCTCCGCTTCCCAGCTGCTTTTGTCCCTAGGGACAAAACAAGCCACTGCACCCACCTCCGCGATTAAAGTGATCTGATGAGTTTTTTTTAGAGGCTGACAGAGCTGAGTAGAGGATTTAGCTTTTGCTTTCTTTGATTTTATTTGGATTTTAAGTTTAAAGATTTACTTTTACTTTTATATTCCTTCTTTTTATTTTTTTCCTTTTGTTGAAAGGGAAAGTAAAATGGCGATCGGCAAGCCTTTCGTTTTTGTTTTTTTTTGGGAAGGTAGAATGGCGATCGGCAGGCTTTTTGGTGTTTTTTTTTATCCTTTTCCTTTTTTTTAATGATTGGAACGGAATGTGGATTTGATTTTGATGTTGGGTTTGGATTTTAGAAGCATTATTATTTTTGTTTAACTTCTTTGTTTTGCTTTTTGTACTTTTAAAAAAATGGAATGGATTTTTTCTATTTAATTATTTTTTTCTTCTTCCCTTTTCTTTTTTTAACTCCTTTCTTTTTATTATAATGATCTCCTTTTGAAGGATTTTTTGATTTTTTGGAGTTAATCTCTCTTTTTCTTTTGTTTAATTTTTGTAACTTTTAAGAAGGAGTAAAGATTTTTCTAAGATGGCTCCAAAGCGTTCAGTATTTTTTTGTTATAATGATCTCCTTTTGAAGGATTTTTTGAATTTTTTTGGACTTAATCTCTCTTTTTCTTTTGCTTAATTTTTGTAATTTTTAAGAAGGAGTAAAGATTTTTTTTAAGATGGCTCCAAAGCATCCAGTAATTCCTACAGCTCCTAAGGTGGTTTCTTCTTCGGTGTTATCATCAGTGCAACAACCTAAATCAATAGCTTCACCCTCTTCCTCGGTACAGCCAATAATTGTGAAGGATTTGCAAGATATGATGGGAAATGTTATATCTCAAATTAGGGCAGAAATGAAAGAGATTTTAGAGGAACATAATAAGATTTTGAGGCAAGAGATAGTTTTGGCTCTAAAAGGAGTTGCCTCTTTTCTTGAAAAGCTGAACTCTCGTGTAGAAGAGGTAGCAGAAAAAGTGGAATTGATGGAGGGAAAATTTGAAAGCATGGAAAAAGAAATGGAAAATGAGATTCTTATGCTTCAATATAGACAAATGGAATATGCCTTAAGAATCAGAGGTTTGGGAGAGTCTGTGCAAGGAGATCTGAGAGAGATGGTTGCAAAGGACTTTGCTGTGATTTTGAATAAAGAAAAAGAGGAAATACTTAGTGAAATTGAAAAATTATTTAGAGTTAACTCTGTGGTGGCAGTGCAAAAGAATTTGCCAAGAGATGTGGTAATTTACTTCGGGAAAAGATCTCTGCGCAACGAAATTATACAAGCTTTTTATAAGAAGAGATTTCAAATTGCTTCACAAGATGTTATAATTCTAAAGGAGATCCCATCTAAAATTTTAAGAAGAAGAAAGGAGTTTGCTTTTTTAGCAGATGAACTTAAAAAGAGACGAATCTTGTTCAGATGGGATGTTCCGATTGGAATGGTGGTGAATTACCTGGGGATATGTTATAGACTTAATACTGTTTCTCAAGCAAAAGACTTTTATACTTCGGTCCTGGGGGTATGTTCATCGCCATCTATTAAGTTTAAAGCTTTGGAAGAAAAGAAGGTAGAATTGCAGTCTGAAGAGCCTATACTTATGAAAATTGGGAAACCTCAGTTTGAGGGGCCTCAACAAGTTGAGATGGAGGAGCAGAGGATAACCTGTGTAACATATAACTGTAAAGAAAAGGAGCAACAGAAGAAGGTTAAGGAAGCCTCACAACTATTGGTTTCTGAATCTGTGGGAGAAGTAGGATTTATAAATTTTTTGGAGCAACCTTTAAGGGTAGAATTGCAGTCTGAAGAGCCTATATTAATGAAAAATGGGAAATCTCAGTTTGAGGGGCCTCAACAAGTCGAGATGAAGGAGCAGAGGACAACTCGTGCAACATATAATCGTAAAGAAAAAGAGCAACAGAAGAAGGAGTTTAAGGAAGCCTCACAAGTATTGGCTCCTGAGTCTGTGGGAGAAGCAGGATTTATAAACTTTTTGGAGCTACCTTTAAGGGCAGATTTCAAAGCACTTCTTTCGAGATTTATGGATAAGAGAGACTGACAAGGATGGAGATCGAATGAAAATTCTAGATAAGATGTTTAAGTTTAAGTACTTAGTTTAAGTATTCAAAAGAATACTGAGTCTGTGGGAGAAGCAAGATTTACAAACTTTTTGGAGTTAGCTTTAAGGGCAGTTTTCAAAGCACTTCTTTTGAGGTTTATGGACAAGAGAGACTGATAAGGAATGTGTTTATTGTGGATGGAATTTGTTATTGGTAAAGATTTAAATGTGTATAAGGGAATTCTAATGTTTTAAGTAATGTTCAAATTTGTGTTTTGGAGGGAGTTTATAAAGAATGATGGATAATAACATAAGTATGATATGAAAAGGTTCAGAGTATATTATAATGTGTTTAATGATTGGGTTTATTATTATTATTATTATTATTTTTAAGAGAAGATAACTTGTTTAATTAAATGTACCTAGATTTGTTTAGGATTTATATGTCTTTTAAGTTTTTTTTTGATAGGAGAGAAGATTATGGAGATTGAATGAAAATCTTAGATAAGAAGTTTAAGTATTTAGTTTAAGTATTCAAAGAGTATTTAGTTTTAATGGTATAATGAAGGTTTATATGTTTATTTTTGTGTTCTAGGATAAAGAAAGAGGGAGAGATTAGATTTTATATTGTAGGTATAGATATTCAAAGAAAGTAATGTTTAAATTTGTGTTTTGGAGGGAGTTTATACAGAATGATGGATAATAATATAAGTATATACTAGAAAATGTTTAGAGTAAGTTATAATGTGTTTAATGATTGCAATTATTATTTTTTAGAGAAGATAACCTATTTAATTTAATGTATTTAGATTTGTTTAGGATTTATATGTGTTTTAAGTTTTTCTTTTCTTTTTCTGAAAAATTTTAATTAAGCCTGTACTCAGCTCTGGGAAGGTTGGGGGAGGGTTTGGGAGGGTATGGGAGGGTGGGGGGGTTTGGGTAGGGGATTTGTTTTGTAAAATTTAAAAAACTTTCAATAAAAAAAAATCCTTTAAGTATACTGTAATCAACCCAAAGTCTGATGACTGAGATGAGATATAAATCCTTGTCCAAAAAGTAATTCCAGGCACCAGAAATTTAAATACACATATTTGTTTTAAAAATGACAAGAATCTTCCTGGACATTAAGGGCTATCAGTTATGATGATATATTTTTCTTATAGATTAGGTAAAATGTAATTAGTGTTCTTTAATTTTAAGAAATTGCCCTAAACTTTTAACACATGTGATCATAATAGAGAACCAGGGTGATGTAGTAATTGAATTAGAACTACAGAAATCTGGATTTAATTCCTTAGGCAACTTTATAGGGTTCTCTGGTTGAAACTGGGTCATTACTCTTTCTCAGTCAAGCTTGTTTAAAGAATTATGAGGAAAAAGAAAGGGGGATGCCATGAATATTCCTCTGACTTTGAGAAATACCAGAGACAGAAAATAAATATGCCAAAATCAGTATTAGATATAACACATTATAATATTTCCATGCTCATTACTCTACCTTAATTTTCTGCTTTGTGTTAAACTCTTCTTTATGTGATCTTCTGTTTTTTTAGAAGGTAGATGTCACTGTTACTACTATTATTCCTTTGGAAGAAGATTATAACATACAGGAATGCATGTGTAGGCCTAATAATGCAATATTGCAAATTTTGATTGTGACAGTTGCTTTGAATGTAAATGTTCCAAAATGCATTTTGGATAGTTTATAACTGATTTAACTGAAATATGGAGTCTACCTATATACATTTTAAATTTTTCATAAGCTTTAAGGGCTTTAATTATGGCTTGAATAAAATCAGCAGATGCTAAGCAAATCAATGGATATTAAACTGTATCTCGGTGTAGATTGAGATAATATTTATCTGCAGGCTGTTTTTTCTTAGTTAAAACTATACAAATTAAATAAACCATATAAAAATACAACTACATAAGTCATTCATGTAAATTTAAATATAATTGAGAACACACAATAGATATGATCAATAAAAACAACAGTGAGTAATAATAATAACAAAAACTAATAATGGCAAAGACCAGGAAAACTGGCTGCACAAGCCCAAGCCTTAAGAAAAAAATGTATATAAAGCCAGAATTGAGAAGACAGCGACAGACAGCAAGTGCTGCCACTGCAAAGAAGCTGAAAAAACCATGGACCATCTTGTTAAGTACTGTAAGAAGATCACACAGAAGATTACAAACAATGGCATAACAAAGAAGCAAAAATGGTGCATTGGCGTATCTGCAAGAAATACCATTTACCTGCAAGCAAGAACAGGTGGGGCCACAAAATAGACAAAGTAACAGAAAATAAAGAAACTAAAGCGTTTTGGGACTTTAGAATTCAAACAAACAAGCACCTGCCACAGACAATTATCAGTAAGAAAACTAGATAGTGAACATGGTGGTACCTGGAAGCTGAACAGAAAATCACAAATTCAAAGTGTACAATCTACACTGCAAATAGAAATAGAACTACAAAAGGAAGCAAAGGTGCTTTGGATACAATCCAAGCAACTGGAGCACCACTTGAACACCATCGGCATTGATAAATTCACACCAGTTAATTGCAAAAGGCAGCTTTACTTGAACAGTTTACATACTATGACAATACCTCCAACACCATCAAACATCCACATCTGCCTATATATTGGGAAGGATTTGATGGGCAGACAAAAATGCCAGTCTGAACATCTGGCTGACTGTGTGATGAATTACGTAATAATAATAATGTTTCCTAAGAGAATAGAGACAAGACTATGGAAAGAGTGCAGAAAAGAGCAACAAAAATGATTAGAGGGCTGGAGGCTAAAACATGAAGAACGGTTGTAGAAATTGGGTTTGTGTAGTTTAGAGAAAAGAAGGACTGGGGTGTGTGTGTGACATGATAGCAGTGTTCCAATATTTGAGGGGCAACCACAAAGAAGGGGGGGGTCAACCTATTTTCCAAAGCACCAAAAGGCAAGACAAGAAACAATGAAAGGAGAGGAGCAACCTAGAACTAAAGAGAAATTTCCTAACAATGGGAACAATTAATCAGTGGAACAGCTTGCCTTCAGATGTTGTGGGTGCTTCATCATTGGAGGCATTTAAGAAGAGACTGGACAGCCACTTGTCTGAAATGGTATAGGGTCTCTCGTTTGAGTGGGAGGTTGGACTAGAAGACCTCCAAGGTCCCTTCCAACTCTGTTATTCTGTTAATATATTTTTTTACTTTTCGACCCAGAATAATTTGCTATTCAAACAATGGCTTCTTAGTGTTTATTCCATGCTACAATCTGACCAAATATTAGAATAATTGTTTCCTTTTGTGTGACAACAGGCTAATGGTTCTCAGTAAAACCATTTTGTGTACCACTGACACAGTAACTGAACCATTTTGTATTCCAAGGTCACACAGTACAACTCATCTTTCTATGTGTTCAATTCCTGTAGCTTTATGAAGGAATGCAATCTATTCCATATTTCAAAAAATTACTTGCTGCTTTTTATAGAATATCAGGCAGTTCAAACAAATTAACTTTCATGGAGTTCTGTCCCTTGTATGGTGTAAAAATTAAGAGATAAAGATTTTAAAAATAAATTTTTCCAAAATGGTAAATTTCTCAATATCACAAGTAACATTTAATAAGTCTTCAAATAATGTACTCGGGAAGCCCTTACTCATTCAGTTAGGTAGGATAGATCTGATTAGGCCAAGCATCTTAAACACCCTTTAATTTCAGCCATTCTTCAGCTGACAGTGTGGTGGCTTTCACTGTATCTATGATCACAAAAACAAATCCAACTTTTGAATTTCAGGCGATAGGGCAAATCCTGCCTAAAGATTGCATTTTATGGTTTGCTAACCTTCCATTCCCTGTACCCCTTATTCCATGATGTTGGGTTCATCTAGTCTCAGTCCATGAGTGACCCAGCTTTTAGTCTTCATTAGGGTACTACTTTTCAAGAAGCAATTCTCCTCTTAAGCCAACACAATCGTATCATAGCTTAAACATATGTAAAATCTGTAAGCCTTTGTCATCCGTTAACTTGGAGGAGAATCAGATTATGTTTTAGAAAACACGGGTCCCATGACTCTCAGTGATCATCAGCCAACTTTCATTTCAGCTATTTTTCTTCCAATGGTTGTTCTCTCCATTAGCCCTTTCTTTCCTCAGGTCTTATCATACATGCCACTTCATTCACAGTTGAACAGAACACGTCCTTATCAGAACGGAGGAGAAGAAAACAGAATCCTGCTATATTATTTGGAGAGTAAAACGAGAGAGTGCTAATGCTATTCTGTGTTTACAGTATTCCTTACTGTAAGGTGCAAAATAAAAAACTTAAAAAAAATCACATGATGAAGAGGGAAAACCATACAGTGCAAGACCAGTCAGGTATAATTAAAACTGCCACAGTAGGTACAATTAGTAAAAATAATAAAAAGTCAAAGCTATGAGAATATGTAATAGCAAACTAATTCTGAATAAATATAAAATGGAGAAAATCATGATAAAACCACAGCCATTATAAAAACACACCACATAAATTATACCAAGTGATGCAAAAAGGGGAAGAATATCAGTTCATAAAAGTAAATCTGAAAACCCTGCCTGAAAAAAAATCCATGCCTATTAAGTGGCCATAAAGCTCAATCCTTTAGCTTCTTCGTAACGACTGGAAAGGAGTAGGGCAAGTGTAATCCAAATGGCTCAGCTAGGGGCCATTTTATTCAAAACTGAAATTTCAACAGGTTACTAACGACGTGGCTCTCCTGAGATTTAAATACCCCAGAAAGTATGTTTTTTGACAAAGACAGGTTCCCGAACAGAGCTGCAATTCCCCTTCTTTAATAGATGATTAGATAGGGAAAAGAAGCAATTCAAAAGACGGCTAGACTGCAGACTATTTTAATAGTGGCTTGTCAGGGTTGTGAATTCTCCCATTTCTGATTTAAACCTCCCTTGAAGCATGACGTTCCCTTTAATGTCCAACAAATACATAAACTCCATTAATCACGAATATATGACATCTTATTCATTAAACCAGAGTGATTGCTTGGGTATGAATGCTGAGTAGTGACTGTCTAATGTCAGGAGTTCTTGAAAAAAAGAATGTCCCAAATGTGTACATTGATTCTATTTCTTTTTCTCTGCTTGCTAAATATATATACCAAGTGGTTTATTTTTACAACTGTACACAAAGAAATGTTGTTTTAAGAGGCATTGAAACAGTCTGAAAGAAGCATTATGTTGTTCTATGAATAAGAATGAAGATTAATAAACAGAAAACAGAGCTAGCTTTCAAAAGGCTCTTTGACAAGATGGACGAAGGCATTTTCCCATTACACTGCATAATGTAATGACATTATGTACCAGTAAGACTCTGGATATTGAGTGGGACCTATATCTAAGTGTGTATACAATGGCAGCCTTACAATCATTATTACTTTTATAACTCATTATTATTTGGTAACATTAATTACATGTATGATAGAATATGCACTTGGTAACACATCAACATTTGACAGCATGATATGCTGATTTAAGAAGGAGTGTGTATCTTCAGCTAGAAGTGACTTTGAACGTTGGACAATAGTGTTGCTTTGACCAGCCACTGCACCTCTTCATGAGTCTAGCAGACCACAGAAACGTTATGGTTTTACCTTGTTCTATCCCTTCAGACTGGGACTGATCCCTGTACTTTCCAGATGCATTAGGGATAACATTGCTTTTCCACTTGCACACGTCATACAACCAATTTACACAACAAAACAACTTCATTTACAGACAGGCTCTTTCTGTCCTGGCCTGACAAAACTTTCATAGTTTTGTAGTCAATTGTACTGCTAGGTTCCTTCTGCGTATTTCCCAATCTGTCTTCAGTGTCCATTGGAAACTGATTTTGGCCTTTAGTCTTATTGATTGTGAAAAAAAGATTTTGTTTCAGTTCATCCCATATGTTAGTTTTAATACAAAGCAATTAAAAGGACTTCTATCAGCTTGATATTATCATATCAAGATATTGCTATGCTGCTAGTAAAAGAGAGAGACATGAATGAGTGACTGATACCCTGTTTATTGATACTTCATTTTCTAAATTAGTGAACATTCAACCATGCAATTGATCCTAAAGTTATGCAGAAACACTTTTAGCAATTCATTATGTAATTTATAATCTTTGATTATGACATTTCAAAGTTATTTTTATAAGGAATACATAAAAGAGCTGTGGTGACATAGTGGTTAGAATGCAGCATTGCAGGATAACGCTGCCCACAGCCAAGAGTTTGATCCTGACCAGTTCAAGGTTGACTTAGCCTTTCATCTTTCCAGGGTATGTAAAATGAGGACTCAGATTCTTGGGTGCAATATGCTGATTCTGTAAACTGCTTAAAGAGTGTTGTAAAGTGGAGTTCCCCAACCTTTCTGGGTTGGCAGCCTGGGGGGAGGGGGGAAAGAGGGGATGGTTTTGTGGGAGAGGCAGGCACGCGCATGCGGGCAGGCACATGCACGAGCATCTGTTCCTTGTGCAAATGCGGCCAAGAGCATCCATGACGCTCGTGTGAGTGAGGCCCAAAGCACTCGTGTGAGAGGGTTTGCGAGCATCCACAACACTTGTGCAAGTGGGGGCACAAGCACCTGCAACACTTGTGTGAGTGAGGCCCCGAGCACCTGCGATGGTTGCATGAGTGGGGCCATGAGCGCTTGTGATGCTTGCATGAGTGAGGCCATAAGCACTTGCGATGTGCGCGGGCACAGCCAGCCACTCATGTGGCCCATTTCTGAACAGACTGGTAGTGGGCCATGGCCCACAGGTTGGGGACCCCTGCTGTAAAGCACTGAGGAGTGGTATATATATTTAACTGCTATTGTTATTGCTATTGCTATATGCTGAAGAGAGGTATACCAAATGTAATTATTTTTAATATTATTTTATTTGAAATAATCAGTTGATCGAGAGAATTGCTAGTCACATTGTATATGCAGAAGTAAGAGAACAAAGACTGAATATTGAAATGTTCTTTCTTTCCAGTGTAAATCTTTGTAAACTTCACCACGCTTGCTTGCTATCTTCCGCCTGTTACTATTGAAAGCTGTTGGGTAAGATACACTAATAAAAGTGACATAGCATATAGCTGTGTCTACATTTCTTACTATGTTATCATAAAACTCCATCTTTCAATATACTAAATAATTTAATTTAAAGTTTTAACTTTTATCTCTTTTTTAAAGTCTGCAAAGAACATGCCATGAAAGCAAGCAAACGTTGCAACAAATTGGAGAAACCGTTTATTGACTCTACCGTATCTATTGATAATTACTTTGACATTAAAAGTAACCATATCAAAGACAGGATGTATGTCACTTAAGAACTGCAATTTAATTAGTTCCCATTTCAGATGGCTTATGAATGTTGATGAAACTTTTTGCAGTTTTAATATATCAGCCCTGTAGCTTTGTTTGAGTAGTGATCATTTTTGCTGAGCATTTATCGTATTTATCGGTACAAATATGATTTAAAAACCCGCTATTGAATTATTTGGAGAGAAGCTGATTCAAAATCAATAAATCCTGACAGAAGCCATTAACATTGTAATGAGTAACTCTATAATACTGTAAACCTGAGCTGGCAAGAAATGGACCTCTGAGATGTAAAGACAAAATGTTTAACTATTGTAAATAGATAGCTCAGTGGCTGGAAAACTGTCAGCCACTTTCAAGAACAAAGATGTAAGAATCATGAATAATGTAAACCTCCAATATTTTACGTTACCATCTATGTCATTTGCCAATCTTGTTGTAAACTATCATTTTAGGTATATTTTCTTTTTTAATAATTGGACTAATATTTACATACTGGACTTTAGTAACCTCAAAGCAAGAACTTACTAAACTAATCACATATACTAAGAGCAAAAGAAGGACTTCTCATGTAAGGTTCTTTTGTAATATTAATTCTATTTTTTGGACATAAATGGATAATTCAGCCAAAGCTGCTTGCACCATCACGAGAGTAAGAAATTGCTGTGAAATCTTCATTTTGCTAATGAGTTTTAGGCTGCATGAGTGGCCAATTTTCTGTGGCCAAGTATACCATTAACTATTTTTTGGGGAGTAATTATTTTGTAGATCAAGGATCGTTATTTATTTTATTTATATTTCACATTTTTGGATTTCCCATCTCCCTCTATTTTTTGGACATAAATGGATAATTCAGCCAAAGCTGCTTGCACCATCACGAGAGTAAGAAATTGCTGTGAAATCTTCATTTTGCTAATGAGTTTTAGGCTGCATGAGTGGCCAATTTTCTGTGGCCAAGTATACCATTAACTATTTTTTGGGGAGTAATTATTTTGTAGATCAAGGATCGTTATTTATTTTATTTATATTTCACATTTTTGGATTTCCCATCTCCCTCAAAGTGTGTGTGTAATGGGAAAAGGAATAACATTGAGGAACAGGAGGAAGAACTGCAGACAAGATAAGAGTCAGATAAAAGGAATCTGGGTCTCTGGTAGAAGTATAATTTGACATAACATCTCAGATCTGACTCTCCCTAGTTCTCATGAGGATAAAGGATGGGGGGGGGAGCACATTCAGATTTGCATAATTTTGTTACTGTAACCCCCGGTAAAAGTAGTATTAACTTGCAAGTCTTTGGTGTCCACATTTGGTCTACTGGAAGGGCTGACGGCATGGGTAAAAGAGTTTTGGAGAATTTGGCATTTTAAAATTGTGATGTGACCAATTTAAGCTTTGTATCACAATTTTATTTCCTTTGCCAGCACAAAATAGCCGAAAATTGTGTCATCTACCTCTAGCAATCAGGATAAAGGGGACTCCAAGGCAATAATAAAACAAGACTACATTTGGCCCTAAGGATGCAGGTTTTCCACTATTGTCATATGTAAGTCTGTATTTATTTATTTATTTATTTATTTATTTATTTATTTATTTTCCTATTCATTAATGTACTTGTGCACTCATTTAATTTACAGGGCCATTTAATAGCCTAATGTTTACTCTTTTCATAATAGATCAATTTATGCTATACTATATGACTTTCAATCTTCTACTCAGTTTATTAAATTACAGTAATTTTAAAGTTAAATGGGGTGATAAGATGAAGTCACCATAGCTGCAGGGCAACCATTGTAACCAACATGAATTCCATCATTTTCCTGCTATCTGAAGAGTAATAGGTAGAACTGGAAACAAAACTGAGGGTTAGGCACAGGAAAAAAAGACAACAAGCCAGAAGGAAGGTGATAATGGCTGCTGATCTGATATGTTTCTGCTGTACTCGAAAATAAGAATTCATGTTATGAAATGGTTAATATGTTAAGGCCTGCAGGAAAGGCCCTTCTGAGGATCCCCTCTGCAGAAAACCCTTTGAAAAACTGAAGAATTGTTTCCCCCAACTGTGTTGCTTTTAAATTGTGGGACATTCTTCTTTGGAAATTATGAATGGCTCCCCACCCTCTTACCTTTTTAAAATGGGTATTAAAGCACATCTCTGATATTGGGCTGAATGATTATAGTGCTGATTTATTATTGTTTCATTTTATGCACTTTTAATAATAATAATAAAGTTGGAAGGGACCTTGGAGGTCATCTAGTCCAACCCCCTGCTCAGGCAGGAAACCCTATACCATTTCAGACAATACTTCAGGCAATACTTTCATTTATGCAGAAAATTGTTTAATCTTTTTCTGTTAGATGCCTTGAACATTTATTTATTTATTTACTTACTTACTTACCGGTACTTACTTACTTATTTTCCAGTGCCATTGTAACTTTGGTCAATAAACAAACTGTTGTAAGTTGAGGACTATCTGTATGATCTGTATGATTCTCTGTCACTGAACTATGTTGTTAGTGATAATATTCAATCATATTAGTTTCTTGATCTACATTATGTGCCTGTCATTTACTGCCAAGACTTTCTAAGACAGATATCTAAAGTATCTTGAGAATTCCTTTTCTGAGGAAGGCATGACCTTTACTTAAATATTTAAATGTATTTTGACATTTTGTTTCAGAAAAGAAATATTATTGCATTGCTCTTTGAAAACATTTCTAAGCTCTAAAAGAGACCAATAAGGCATGATGCTCCACCATGTAATATACACAGTGTAGACTTCAATGGGCCTTTGGTATAGCGTCCCAATGTACTGTCTCATAGGAGACCCCCTGCCTACCTTTACCTGACAATCCTCTAATGGTATTAAATAACCACTATTAAAACTCTTCATCATTTCTCTCCTTTTTAATAATTATATAGGAGATACTATAATCGGGGTAGCAGATTATGGTGGGAATTATGGTAATGATGACTAATCATTATGGTAATGACTAATGTTCCAGCAGGTTGACAAAGATGTTTCCCAGGGAATCAACCTGCATATAGCAGTTTAGCAATACCAGAAATTCTATTAGGCTCTTATATGTGCCCCAGAAACGGGAGTTGTAAAGTCCTTGGTCCTGCTACTTTATGTAATGCTACCATGTTTTGGCCCAGCCACAAATTCAGTCCAATTCTACGATTTCTTTTTAGAAAGCCTTTCACAAATAATTGAAGTGTTGATGTTACCTACTCTCCATAGCCTAATATTAGAAGCAGACTAGGTAGACACTTTTTGAAATGCTTTAACATTTAATAAAATTATTTCAGACTTGATATTTAATATCAACTGAGAAAGATCAACAAGGTATTTCATATTAAGGCACAGATATACATATCCCTCCTGCTACAGGTGTTTACAGGGAAAGCTTTTTTATTTTAGTAAATACTCTCTTTGGCTTCTGCAAAGATTTGGTTTGCTATTCAAAACAGCCAAGCTTGAGGATTTCTCCAGGCTGCTATTAGTATGCTGATCATGCCCAGGATGCTCAAATCTTTATTGGCTGTGTGTGCAGCTGAAAGGTTGAGCTTTATTAAACCCTCGTCTCCTGCATTTTGCTGTTTAGTATGTGTTACAAAAGCTGGGATCAGCTTTGAATGCAACATAATCCACATGGCCTATTGGCTTCACTGATTTACAGAAACTTTATCTCAGGTAGCAAGCATTTTCCTACGACTCCCATTATAAAAGGGAGATGCAGTGTTTGCATTATGTTCATTTTAGACTGACAATGGGAAACAAATTAAAACTGTACATTGAACTCTTCTCTCATAAGAACTTAATCTATTGCTTCAAGCCCTATTTAATGGCAATTGAAATCATGGCAGCAAGATTTGTAATAAGACAACAGGAACCAGTTAACAGCTAGATTCCACTAGCATACACGATGAAGCAAATTCATACATATGGGTAAAGTTTTCTTTATGCATACATATGATTGATATTATATCTGCCAGTCTCCTTCTGGAAAATACAGTTGCAGCCCACCACCCCAAATTTATCTTTATTTTTTAAATGTATGCCCCAGCCTTACTGTGACAATTAGCATTTCTAGATGGCTTACGGGCAGAATAAAATTACTGTATTATTTCTTCACCTCACCCAATCCCATCTGCCATCCCATATGCCAAATAGTCTTTTTCAGCCTGGCACTTTTCCAATGTGTTGGAGTGACTGGAATTGTGGGTGTGCAGCATACTTTAGTTTCAACACATTTAAAAGACACCATATAACAACTTGGAACCAGAATAGTGAAACAGAAACACAGAAACACACAGTGCAGATTACTGACATAAAAAAATCATAAGCAGAAATATTAAACAACAAACAAACAAAACCTAAACAGAGCAAAAGAAGAAAATTTTATTTGACTGGCCTTAAGCAGCAAATGAGGAGGTAATGGTATTGTTTTCAATACCAAACAATGAGGAGAGAAGGATTCATAAAATGTTTCTCATTTTATATTTCAGCCATTTTCCACCTCATCATGGACTTTTTTAGCGTACAAACTATCCCTCTCTTGCCTATATTATGACTTAAAAGGATGTGTGAATCCTGCCATTGCTTGAATGTGATGGGGCACTTATAGTCTCAGTTCTTAAAAGATTCTGTCTCAAGGCTCCTGATTACTTTACTTACTGATAGAAAGTTGAATAAATATTTCTTCTTAAGGACTCCCCATTCCATTTGAAAGCATTCTTATAGTTGATACTGGTTGACTTTTTAATGCCATTTTTATCATTCTTTCACATAATGGGAATGTTCCAGTATGACAATAACTATCATTTTAACAAGAAAGATTTCAAAATATGCTCCCTGAAGAATTTCTTCTAGTAAAGTAAATTTAGCATAGCAAAACTGGCACTGCAGAACATCTGTTCAAACATTGTTAGAAGAGGGAAACCTCCATTTAAAATAATAATTAAAAGATCTGGGTATTATTAAACATTAAGCCATGCTTGCTGAAGCAAGCTCAGCCATTGTTATAGCGTTTCCTTTAAACAAATAAAGGATTTTGCTGCAGTATGCCTGAACAGCTTGATTCGCATGGATTTTGTTACCCTGCGAATGTACCTGTTTTTGAAATACTTTTATATTGGCCAGATCAGCAGTGAATTTAGTCATCTTGTTTTTTGTGACTTTGTCTTAAAAAAACAATTCTCCACCCTTCTTAGTTAACTTTGACATTTTAAACTGCTATCATCCTTTATCTCTCATCAAACTCCTATTGTATATTAGTTGTAATCTTTGGATGGAGGAATGTTCCGAATTTCAAAGACATGGCTGCTAAGGTAAAAAGGGAAGCCCCACAATTCAATTCACTTCTTTTAAACAAGTTTTCTGCTTTGCATACCTGTGATTCAGATGCTCTTTTTAGTAGTTGGGATACAATTTTTGCTGGATGATTGATTGATTGATGTTTCATTCACTCACTGGATTTAGGTCCCACCTTTCCTTCTTGTGCTCTTGGGGTGGTATGCATCACACTCATTCCTCCAATATTTTTCCACAGTAATAAATCTGTGAGAAAAGTTGGCTTCTCACTAACCCAGAACTTTGTAAACTGAATGTGGACCTGATCCTAGGACTCTTTGGTTGTAATTCAGCACTTTAACCGTTGCATCTCATCAGATCTCTCAGAAGAACTGAACAGCACATCATTTTCCCAGTTTTGAAATTAAACAGCACATCAGAACTTATATTTCCTAAATTATTTAAGGAATTAGAATTTATAGGGCAACTGGCTTTGGCAAACTTTGACTTGCAGATAGATATTTTGCCTGAACCTGAACAACAACAAAAAAAAAGATACTACTCTCTCTCTACCTTAAAATTCATACCGTTTAAAGCAGTGTTTCTCAACCTTTTTAATGCCGTGACCCCCCACCGGTCGTAAGTTGAGAACTACTCAACTGGTCGTAAGTCGAGGACTATTCAACTGGTGCAGCACTGTCTGCAGAATGGGACTTTTGGCGGGCTCAACAGGGCAGAGACAGCCTGGACAATTCCTATTGGCTTTTGAAAGCCAATAGAATTAGACTCTATTCAAGAGAGTCTATTTTATTGGCTTTCAAAAGCCAATAGAATAAAAGGGAGTAGCACAGCTAAGGAAAAGGGGAGAAAAAAGGCGGACTGCGTTGTTTGGCGACCCCCATGAAATGGTCGTTCGACCCCAAATGGGGTCCTGACCCACAGGTTGAGAACCACTGCTTTAAAGGAATATTTTATTTTATTTATTATTTTATTTTGTTTTATTTTACTTGATTATTTGATTATTTTATTTTATTTTATTATTTTATTTTATTTTATTATTTTATTTTATTATTTTATTTTATTTTATTATTTTATTTTTTATAGAGCAAATATAATCCAAGCTATAATAGCACCTGCCTTTTCCCCCCTACAGAACCTTGTCTGGTTTCAGGAGAAATTATTTACACAAAAAGTTACTTGGACAATTTGATTTTTAGCCTGTTGTACAGATCCAGGAGGAATAGCTGTGTGACTATGACACCCCAGCCCCAAGTCTAACATCTGAGAGAGCGGCCTCACTTATGCAAAAGGTAGGACTGCTACTGGCACAGGGCAAAGCCAGATAGGCACAATAATATACAATCTACCTGTCTTTCATGCCAGCAGAAATATACAGTTCAGATTCTGCCACAATAAGCAATAACCAGTGTAGTCCTACCGTAATAAAAGACTAGTGAAGAAACTGATCAATGAATTCCCTTTGCTTCCAAGTGTGCTGATTGAAGAACCTTAACATATGTTGTGCAGGGCTGGATGAAAGCAACTTCATGATTAGAACATTATATTTAGCCCCCCCTCAGGATAACTGACTGCAGGGGCAAAATTGTTCCTCTCCTATGACCTATCAGTTAGGCTATTTCTGATCATGACTCTAATACTCTTCTGAAAGAGCAATAAATCTATGTTCAGAAATAGTCTGGCTGAAAGATTATAGGCACAGAATGGATAATTTGGAAGGGACCATTAATAAATGAGCATCATACTCAATTATTACTTTAATGGAATGGCAGTACTGACATAGAATTCAATTCTGTCCATATGGCTAACAGCAGCTAAAAGTAGCCATGGAGCTTGAGTGAAAATAACTCCAGATCCCAATGTAAGGAGAAAAAAAATAAGTAAAAAGTATAGCCATGTGTAATCTTTCTTATCAAAGTAGCAAAAAGCCTGCAATACATTCAATGGTGTCAGAACCAACAATCGTTTGGTAGCTGGTAGACATTAGCTCTTTCCTGGTGTAAATTACTTTTTTGTGCAGCACACTTCTAGAACTAATATAGATAGACTGGAACAAGATCTGTTTTAATAAATAAAAATGCAGGCTATTGCACTTAGGGGAAAATATAGGAACTATACAAGATATTCCAATTCATGGCTTGGAAATACTATATCTGAGAAGGACTTGACATAACAAATTGAACCTTAATCAGCAGTGTGAGAATGCTGCTAGCACATGCTTCCTAAATTGTTTGCCATCACACCTCCCCTTAGTGTCATCTTTGGGAAATGATGGGTTTATTGTAACAATATAACCAAAAGGTTATTCACACTTCCTTTGGATCCAGTCTGCCCCTCCCCAAGGGAGCTACACCTCAAAGTTTGATGTAGCTACACTTCAGAGTTGGGAAACCTCGTGCTGGAAAGTCTAATGCAGTTCTGCAGTATTAGAGGAAGAATTGTATCAAAGATATCTGACATCGTTATTCCTCTTATTCTACAAAGGTGAGACCACACCTGATGTATTTCTATATTTCTAGGAGGAAGTTGACAAGCTAAAGTGAGTTCAAAAAAGAGCAATTATAACAATATAAGGCAGTGATGGCGAACCTTTTAGAGACTGAGTGCCCAAACTACAACCCAAAACCCACTTATGCATTGTTGAGTGTCGGGTGGGTGTGGCCAATTGGGTGGGCATGGCCAATTGGATGGGCGTGGCTGTGGTGGTAACAGCAGACTGGGTGGGACTAAAAAGTTCAATCAATCAATTCCAACTTTGCAAGATCTTTTTTTTCCCGCGAGAAGTTGAAATTGATTGATTTATTGAATCTTTCTCTTTTGCACACAGTGGCAGAGTCCTAAAGCGAAAAGGTTTTATAAAACCCAGCTGAAGGCCTAGGACTGGGGCAACGGTGCGTGTGCCCACAGAGAGGGCTCTGAGTGCTGCCTCTGGCACCTGTGCCATAGGTTCGCCACCACTGATATAAGGGCTTCAAGAAGTAACTTGGTATGGACGTATTCATATTCAAATACACAAAGAGAAGCTTTAGGAAACACAGTGAAGAACTATTTTCCATGATCATTGAAACTAGGACCAGAAATAATGAATATAACTTAAAGGTACCCAGATTTCCTTTACATATAAAGAAAAATCTCCAATAAGATCTGAAAGACAAAGCAACAGTTTATCTATGGAGCTTCAAAGTCCTCTTCTTTGGGGAGGAGTGGGGTTGTTGCCTTTTTTATAATAATTTTATTAAAGTTTACAGATATAAAGATAAAAAACTAATGCAAACTAAGAAGAACATAAAAGTTAAAAAACTGTAATGAGTTTTTTTTAAAAAAAAGAAACCCAAAAGAAAATAAATACTAAAAAAACTACATACAAAAAAGAAAATCTTTTATATTTAAAGAAATGACTTCTCCATTTATCAAGACAAGTGGAAACAATTACAGAACTTATCACCTTCTCTAATATTATAACAAAAGTTCTCTTATTCCCATATCTCTTGCCTATAAACAAATTTTAGAGCTTTGTCATTCAGTCCTAATTAATTCAGCATTAAAAGTTACCAGAAATAGCATTTATATTTTAACTTTAATCAGATAAATCAACTTTATGTTCCTTTATTTTTTACAGCATAGTGCAGGGGTAGGCAACCTTGGCTCTTTTATGACTCGTGGACTTCAACTCCCAGAATTCCTGAGCCAGTCATGCTGGCTCAGGAATTCTGGGAGTTGAAGTCCACGAATCATAAAAGAGCCAAGATTGCCTACCCTGGCATGGTGTATCACTTTCTCTGAAAATACAACAAAAATTCTTCTTCCCATATCTTAATTCTCAATATATAAACAAATCTTTAAAGTCATTAACAGCCCAATAGAAGTGGTTAAGAAAGGAAGTGGGCAAACCCAGCATCTGTTTGAAGGCTCTAAATCTCGACATGGGCAAAACCCGACTTTCTCTTGTCTCCCAGAGCTCTAAACCCACCGGAGACCACTGTTTTACAGTCTCCTTGTGGAAGCATCTGTGTGGAGGGTCACAAGGTCCTCTCCTTTATCCAGAGAGGAATTTCAAGGTGTCAGTCTGTTTATTGGCTCATTGCCAATGCAGTCTGCCATTTCTTCCCTAGAAGTCATTGTAAATTGTGAGTTCTCCAAACCTGGAGGTTTTTAAGACATTGCACTGCTGTTTTTCATGGATAGTTTACTAGGTTTTCTACATAGGCAAGAAGGTTGGATTAGATAACCCTTGTGGTCACCAAGGGTGGCATTGCTAAGTTCTCGCCAAGGCTCTGACAACAGTAAAGGACACAGTGATGCCTTTGTGCATATGCATAACAGAATAACAGAGTTGGAAGGGACCTCGAAGGTCTTCCAGTCTGTTCAAGCAGGAGACCCTATACCAAGGGTAGGCAACCTTGGCTCTTTTATGACTGGCTCAGGAATTCTGGGAGTTGAAGTCCACGAGTCATAAAAGAGCCAAGGTTGCCTACCCCTGCCCTATACCATTCCAGACAAGTGGCTGTCCAGTCTCTTCTTAAAAACTTCCAGTGAGGGAGCACCACAACTTCTGAAGGCAAGCCGGTTCTACTGGTTGATTGTTCTCACTGTTAGGACGTTTCTGCTTCTCTTCTTGATTAGTTTCCAGCTCCTTGATTAGTTTCCATACACTCTGCTGCCTCCTAGTCTTTCCTTTGAATTGCCATCTTTGAAATGCTTTCCCACTCCTGCCCCAGCCATCTTGGTTCTGCTATGCCCTTCATCATCACCTCATCTCATTTTATCATCTCATCTCTACCTAACCCCAGCCCAGACCGACCCAACTCAGCCTAGTTCAGCCCTTACACAAGGCAGCTTGGTTATTCTTAGATGTTTCAGCGTAAAAATAAAGTTTTCCTCTTTAAGGACGGCATAAGCCATGGAAGCTTTGCTCTGAGTGCCATCTGAATACTTTACTGATCAGTCCACATCATACTCAAATGAACCCTGCAAGAGCTAGGATTAGCCTTCCATGCATGGACTACTGTAAACCATTTCCACATCCCTATGATCTCTGAAGTTTGTATGGAAAGCATCCACTCCTTGTTCAGGCCTAGATCAGCAGCTGGTCAGATGAGGCAGTGTGTTTATGTGTAGGGAGAGCATTGCAGATGGAAGGGGGAATGAGGACTGGCTCCAGATCTATTGCTTTACAGAGAAACTCTCTGGGTGTACCTGTCAGCTATTGAGTTGCTCTTGCACACAGATTAAGCTTTGCTCTGGAATAGCTAAAGTGCTATTTTGGAATAGGGTTAAACTAAACAACCAATTGACCCCCTCTGAATGCATCACACTTGTACAAAAACCAGAGCAAGCTTTAACAAACAACTAAACTGGTTGGTTTGGCCATCAGTCAACACTCACCTCCTCCCAAGGCTTATTTCTATCCCATATTGAGTAGAATGATTGATAGATGGTTTCCTACTGGTTGGGGATGTTTATAGGAGGGGAGAAAAATAGAGGTTTGAGTTTCACTACTCCTGCCAATCCCCATGAACTTAACCACAGCAACTGTGAAGTGCCCCCATCATTGTTGGTCTGATTCAAGAAGATCCACAGCTGAACTGACATGTACCCAACATCTATGTGAACACCTGGGGAGCATTAACTTGCATTAGGTAATACCATGTGATTGCTGCAGCTCATCAAGCGCTTTTCACTTTTCATGGCAATTTCAGCAAAATTTAATCCATTAGTATGAAAAGAGCTTGAAAGCCATCCTGCTAATTTTGGTCTATTTATTTTTTATTTATTGGCAATTATGTTTAATTTATAGTAGTCATATTGGGGATAGGGAAGAACAGAATGCATGTCATTAGCTTCAAAATGGCAGGGTGACGGTGAGCAAAACCCTTCCTCTTTTTACATGCATGCAATGTATGTGCTTGCACATTAAAAATGGGTGAAGCTTTGATCACCCAGTCATATCTGCATTTTGAAGCCAATGATTATTGCTAAGAGCATCTCTGCAAAAGATGGGTGTAAATGACATAATTCTCTGCCTTATGCTTTCGTCTGATATTATGTTAACTTTACTGATGCTGTTCTTATAGTTTACTGCATTTGATATTTGGGGGCAGTGAGAAGATTGTAACTTACAGAGTCATCGGAGATTTCATAAAATAGAGCTTTATCTACTGTAGTGCTGGTTTATTCTTTTCAAGGAAGTGTTATTTTTCTGAAGGATTGCAGTCATGATTCTGGGTGCACTGAGGTATATCAAACATAAATAGATTTATGTAGGTGGATTGCATCCAGTAGATAAGGGATCCCAAACCCCCAGTCCATGGATCAGCACCGGTCCGCAGCATGCCAGAAACCAGGCCGCACAAACAAGCGAAGCTTCATTTGCAGAATGCAGGCAGCCCGTGAAACTACACCCCTTCCGGTTTGTGGGAAAACCTCTCTTCATGGAACTGGTCCCTGGTACCCAAAAGGTTGGGGGCCTCTGCAGTAGATGTTCAAATCTGAACGTATTAACACCAGTGGATCTAGTCAGGGTTCTTCCCTAATAATTGCATGGGTTACATGTGCTATTTTGTATTCCCTTTATTCTAAATTCAGATTCCAACTATCTACTTATAAAGTTTCAGAGGGATATAATGATGTTCTTAAAATTTAAAGAATTTATTACTGTACATTATTTTTAAATGTTATCTTAGGAACTACATTTTTTTTTTTCTTTCTCAAATGCCATGTACAGCTCTGATTTTTTTTCCTAATGATGAAAAGAGTGAAGGAAAAGAATGTAAAGCAGTAGAAAGCTACCAAAGAGAACACAGGCAGTATCAAAAGCTATTCCAGTAAATAGACAGGAGGATTAGATGCTACGTTCTCAGGCATTTGGCAGTGCAGAGGCTCTTAAGACAAGAAACTTTTACATTTTAAACCAAGAACGTTTTATTCAGAAAGCTAATTTCTTTTGTTGGCCATGCTTAGGAAGTCTTCCAGTCCTGAATTTTCACAGGATTCCTTGAAAGTTTCACTTTGGTCTTAAGAAGATTTCACCTACAAGTGGCTCTTCTTTTCTGCCAGATCCAAACAAGATTCTTTATTTTCTATGAAGATTAATTTAGATTTTCCATTGCAAAGGCATACATGCCTCAGTCACATGATCCTTGTCCTTTTGAAAACTAGGTAAAGTCTATAAAGAGGCAGCTGCATTCCAACCTCTTTGAACAGTGTCTCTTATATACAAGGAGAATGACTAATCTGTCCTGCAAACACTAGTGGAGACTTATAATCAGCACTGAAGGAGGCTGTGCTGGGAATGAATGTATCCAGCTACCTCAGGCTGTGTCTCCTAGAGATGGGCTTTGCTCAGTACTGGCTATCCTTTAAATATGAACTATACCAAAATACTTCTTATTTAAGTTGCTTTGAGGTTTTTCTTTTCTGATAAAAGTATGTGAATGCTTAAAGGTAAATTCACGTTCACATGACTGGTGGATCATCAAAATACCATTTCCTGACACTTCTATTTGATAAGCTAGAGGTTTGCTTTTAAGCGGTATGATACTGGCAAAACATTTTCTGACAACTGCCCATGAATCATACAGGAGTCATGAATAGTTTGCAAATGTCATGCCTTTGTGTTAATAATTCCCTATATTTTGCTCCTTTCAATAGTTGGAATTGTTATTTGGTACGGTCTGAAGTGTATTAACCGATGGTGGCTGACCCGTAGGAAAATCAGCATAAAGTCGACATAAAATACACATACTTGGATTTTGCATTGATTCAATGGGCCCAGTTTCTAAATAAAGGACCGTAAAAGAAATACGATATTCTGTGTTCTTGAATAGAGGCCAGCAATGGCTATCCTGCTTCTCAGAGAAATTTGTCTATCACCAATCTGCTCAGTGAGGGTCCCTGAATTTATAAAGGAAGCAGTTTAAAAAGCAGTGAAGTATTGTGATTATAAGTGAAACAATGCAATTTTCAGATACAAAACATGCCTAAAATATTTATATTGGTTTAGGGCAGGGTATTCCAAAAGTTTCAGATTCCAGCTGAATTGAATTAGTATTTTATCTTTTGAATGAAAACATATAGGAAGATTTGCTGATGGAAGCCAAGTTCCCCTCAGCTATACTGATTATGGATCCCCTAGAGACTGTCAATAAAACACTTTGGAACTGTCAGTCAAAAAAAAGTGGGATTGTGCACCAACTACTCACCTGCTCTTGCTCTGTAGGGAAAGTTGCACTATCTTGAACAATGAAAACATACTTTAGAGTCTTCTGGAAAAAAATTGCTACATACCTAACCTCATAATGTAACATATCATTGATTGAACAATGCATACATTAATTATTCCTGCACACTGTGAAATAATATGTGGAAATAGTCTATTTTTCCAGTCTTTATACCTTATTGAAAACTCTTTCGTTACGTATTTAATTGTGTGCTAATGGCACCCGAAAACATGGAGTTAATGCAGTGGCCAAATCAGTGGCCTTGTGCTAGGCTGACTGAAATTCAGGAATATATTCAGGATAAGTTTCTGGCTGCCATGTGATGATGCCTCTATTGGGAACTAAAAGAACTGAAGTCCAATATAGCAGGAGGCACTAGATTGAAAAATTAGAATTCAAACAAATCTACTCCAATTGGGTTGGAGTGATGGAATATGCTATCCTTTTGCGTAAGTATATTCAGTGAACTCCACTGAATGACAGTGGCTGGGCTATGTGCAATTGACATAGCCAACTGACAATGATTCTGATTGTCAACAAGTATATGCTTGGACTTGAAGCTAAAAATGACCCTGCCTCTGAGAATACACTTATTTCCCATGTTTGCAACTGGATATTTGTTGTACTTTCATTTTATGAGAACAAATGCTAAAACCACTGATCTGTATACAGAGTCGGAGTAGTAAGCAATTACTTACTCCTTGGGATCGTTCATATTTTGCCATCCTGTATTGAAACATTAGTTCCCAGAGTGAAAATTAGATGTGCCCTGTTAAATCTAATAAAAAAGCAGTTAATCCTTTTCTCTTCCTCTAGGCAACACAAGAAAATTATCTGGGATTGTGCCAAGAATAGATCACTCTGTAGGACTGTACATTATTCTGATCCATAGCCCTCTCACTATTTATTTCTTATAAATAGATAGATAGATAGATAGATAGATAGATAGATAGATAGATAGATAGATAGATAGATAGATAATCAAATCAAATAATGTCGAACTTGCTCCATATTGATAGCATAACAATCTGTGCAGGCACTGCCATACTTCTGAATGTAACAGTATTTTGTTTAATAAAAGAAGCAATATCTCAAGTGGCTCTGGAGGATGATTAATGTAAACATATCATACACGTATTCCTTGCTGGTCCCAACTACAATTGGGACCAGCAACTCTGTCACTAAGCACTGTGTTCACTATGGAAAATCATATGAAGGCAGTTGACTTATGATCACAGTTTTCATTTGGTTATTAAACAAGACATCACATGACCACAACTTACAATTTTATCTCTGCATTATCCATTAATTCTATTCGTTAAAAGCCAATTGGGAAGCACAGAAGTGATGATCCAAGACTGTGGGACTCTGCAATAGTTGTAAATGCATACCAGTTATGCAGTGCCTGAATTGTGATTGTGTGACCTGGAATGCTGCAACAGTCATAAATACAAAAGCAGGCAAATCTGGGTGTTTTTATGTTAAACAGTCACTAAATTAGTGGTATGCAAGAACTACCTGTATTGAAAGGGAGTCATGGATGCTGAAATCATGCTCACAGCTTTTCTATCCCAAAGGTTGTATGTGTACAGAAAATGGGCAGGATAACAGCAGAGCACTTTTAATGCCCTATAAAAGAGCCGATTTCTCTGCTTCCCTGATGGATGTCTTATTTATTTACTTAAAGGAGAACAATAGTAACTCTAATTCCTTCACCCTTTGACTTATTTTAAATATGGCTCTTTATTCTTAACGATGATGATATCAAAGCGACGAACCTATTGTAACCCAAGTACTGCTGTTTGGTATTTATACAGACCTCTATCACGATCATCTTTCATCCCTTGGCCCCCTCTTGTTGATGGTGAATTTCTGTAATCATATTATGCATAACAGTATTATACATTATACATATATACATATGGTATATGTATACTAATATACTGTGTGTGTATATTATGCATACAGTTGAAAATGACAACAGTAAATATAATTTCAAATACAAATGTACAATCTAAAAAGGGTGGATGGGCTTTTCTTATTTGGGGTATTTCAGAAATAAGTTGATAGTGAATACGTAAATAAATAAAATACTCTGGGGTGGGAAAACTGATAGAGAAGTCAGCAAGGCAGCACTAAATGAAAGGGGATGTTCAGTAAAGGGAAAGATGGAGGCATGCTCATTTTTCATGCTCATTTTATTTCTAAATTTTCACTATTATATATGGGTTGAGAGGGCAAAGCAAAGAACATACTCAAGACTTTCAGATATTTTTTCTGTCTAGTTTGCTTTGTTCTAAGATCTCAGAGGAAGATGATTGAGGATGAACTTTCATCTTATTTTGCTTTAAATTAGCTTTATGGATTAAATCCCATTTTGCTTTTAGTGTGACTTGCCCAGCTTTGGCAATAGGATTGGTCTTAGTATGAAATGTGATTAAGCTAAGGATCATTTCATTTAAGAGAAAATCCTGTTTCTTCAGGAAGTAGAGCTCTAAGCAAATAAAAACCTTGGTGATAACATCATAACCTATGACTTCAGAGTGTCAGCAGACCACCTGAAAGAAATAGCTTTGGTTATTAAACGTGGAAATAGAAGCTGTATATGGCCCTTAAGAAACAATAAGAGCATGAATGTAATGTAGTGTGTGTGTTGGGAAACTATATTTTTGCAGCAAAAAGTAGCAATTGAAACCTAAGGAGGCAACAGGGTTTTATCAAAATCAGAGGGCAACTGATTGAGATTATGATTCTTCATGATCGGATGAGACATCTGGCTTGGTTCTGGTGTCTCCCACTGCCTGCTTGCTGCCCAACAGCCTATCTTGCTTCCTTTCCATCATTAACTTCTAGCAGTATAGGCTGTAGGACAGCAAGCCTGCAGTGGAGTTGATTGCACATCCACAACAAACAACTTGGGGTTTCTGAGTACAAAATGTAGGAAAGTGTCTTTGGGTTCATCAGGGAGGCATGTATGACTGGGATGTGTTCTTCCAGCTCAGAAAGCATAAAAATGGCCTGCAGGATTTCAGCCTAGAGACTATTCCTATGGGTGGAGGGTTAAGGTTGGGAAAACTGAGAATTTGGTGGACTAGTGCCAAGTCTTCCTTCAGTTTGCAAGTGAAAGTCAGGGTGATAGTTTAGCCAGGTAACAAAAGGCAGATCTTTCATTTAGTCCCCATCTACTTGTGAGGGTTTTTGGGGTGGCTGCCCATGCTCCAGGCAGCCTTCTGTGTAGGGATGGGCTCCCTTTGAGTCTATTCCCATAGAAGCCCTCTCATCCTCTAAGTTGCTTGCTCAGGACAAGAACTTCCCAAAGTTCTCAGCTGGCACCCCAAAATTCTGGAACAATTCTTGAAAATGAGGCATTGTTCAGCAGCAGAGCCTGGCAAAATGGTATGGCACTGCTTTAGGTTGTACAGTGCAAGTGTCCTGAAATAAAGTGACTAGCTGTACAGTGCCCGGTGAAGTTTGATGATGACATTGATTTGGTCCCTTCATTCGGCGATAGGAAATGTATCTCACAGCTTAACTTTGTGGAGTCCTGTGTAATTTCAGAATTTTTCTGAAAATCATCAGTTCTGCCTTCTCATAGCAATGAATGGCCTTTCCTTATCATCCTACAAGAGGGGAATAAAGACAAGAAGAGGGCAGATGAAAGGTTATTCAAAATAAAAAGAGGTAGGGAGAAGTAGAACAAAGTGAATGATAGGATATTAGATGTGAAACCGGTGGCCCCATCCAGGCCCATCCAGCTGGCTTTTGGCCATTAGCAAGTTACTTTGAAAGAAGATTAGTCTTGACAGATAGAGAGACTTTTCATCATATAAGCTTTACGCATTTAATTGCTTTCTAACTGGATCAGTTTGGTATGCACTGCCTCAGTGTTGAAGGGGTTCATGTAATAGCTTCCTTTTGGAAGTATTTCTCAGGAACAGATATGTTAGTATTCAGGACCAATATACGTATATTCAGAAAAGAATGATAAGCAACTCTTTGCTTACTTATGTTAAGTGCATTTTTCACAAATGTGAAAATCAACAAATTTTCAGAATACAATCAGAAGGCTGAATTTAGATGTGGCGTAACTTATAAGAGAAAAAAGTTAGCAATTATATTAAAACCTTCCTCTTCCTAACATCCAGATATCCAATCACTCATGACAATGTAGGTGTAGGTGTAGAAAAATTGAAATGAGAAAAACAAATTAGAAGTCTTGCAAAGCTGGGAGGATTTGTTTGGGAACCCTCCCAAACTTCTCATCACTGATCACATTTCTGAACAGGTCCCAGCCATCGTGACATCCCTCGGCCCTAAACTCCCAACCCATCCCGCCATCTACAAGCTGTTTGTAAGGCACCATATCTCTGCCTTCCTATCAATTGCACTTTCAGGATTGCAGTTTCTGCTAAGTGATCGGCTGGGAGGCAAGAAGAATGGCTGGCAGTCAGCCTATCCGATGAAGAAGCAAAGTATGGGAGAAATGTATTTAAAAGGGGATGGCTCCCAATGTAAAGACAAGAGCTAGGACAGTGGTGGCGAACCTATGGCATGGGTGCCAGAGGCGGCACTCAGAGCCCTCTCTGTGGGCACGTGCACTGTCGCCCCAGTCCTAGGCCTTCAGCTGGGTTTTATAAAACCTTCTCGCTTTAGGCCTCCACCACCGTGTGCAAAAAAAAAAAAAAAAAGGTTCAATCAGTCAATTTCAACTTCTTGCGGGGAAAAAAAAAGATTTTGCAAAGTTGGAATTGATTGATTGAACTTTTTAGTCCCACCCAGTCTGCCATTACCACTGCAGCCATGCCCACCCCATTGGCCATGCCCACCCAATAGGCCACACCTACCTGACACTCGACGATGCATGAGTAGGTTTTGGGTTGCAGTTTGGGCACTCGGTCTCTAAAAGGTTCGCCATCACTGAGCTAGGAAAACAAGACACTTCCTAGCTTGCAATGGGAGCAGTTGCACTTTTATTACCTGCTTGCACTGAACTTCCAATGCAAGGATAAAGGCAATGCTGTGAGAGTGTCGGAGGGTCTCCCAAACAAAATGCAAGGTTTTCTGGTGGGAGATAAGGTCTTAATATGTGATGCTAATATTTTTATCAGCTACAGATAGTCCTCGATGTATGGCCGGAACTGAGCCCAAAATTTCTGTTGTTAAGAGAGAGGTTTTTAAAGTGAGTTTTGCCCCATTTTACAACCTTTCCAGCCACAGTTGTTAAGTGAATCACTGTGCCTGTTAAATTAGTAACATGCTTGTTAAGTGCTTCCCTATTGACTTTGCTTGTCAGAAGGTCACAAAAGGTGATCACATGACCCAGGGACACTGCAACCATCATAAACATGAGTCAGTTGCTAAGCATCTAAATTTTGACTGCCTGACTATAGGATTGCTGCAATGGCCGTAGGTGTGAAATATGGTCATAAGGCGCTTTTTTCAGTGATGTTGTAACTTTGAATGGTCACTAAATGAATTCTTGGAAGTTGAGGACTACCTGTATTCCTTTGTGGAAATCACTACAAAATCACTCTCGTGGGAGAAAATCTTGCAAATGGGGAAGCCTTAAAAGCATGGGCGACCTATAGAGTTAAGATTGGCTTTGTTTTTAAATCAAAATGTAAACAAAGCTCTAAAAAGCTTCTTAGGGTTATATTAGAAAACACTTGGTGAATCTATTCTCCAAAGCATCTGAGGACAGGAAAAGAAGCAGTACGTGGAAGTTCTTTAGTGGGAAATCCAACCTAGAACTAAAGAAAAATTTCCTAAGGGTATGAACAATTTATCAGTGGAACGGCTTGCCTCTGAAAGCTGTGGGTGGTTAATCACTGGATGTTTTCAAGAAGAGAATGGACAACCATTTGTCCGGAATGGTATAGGGTCTCCTGCTTGAGCAAGGGGTTGGACTAGAAGACCTCAAAGGCCCCTTCCAACTCTATTATTCTATGTTCCATCTTTTGTCTAAAGGCCTGCTCCTTAGAAACACCCTCTTTGTTCTTGTGAACAGAGCTCAGCCAAATGACTGCCAGAACTGCTACTTGTACTATTTTCTAAGTAGGAGATGCAATTTTGAAAGCGTTTGCATATTATGACCCATAACCTCAGGGAATCTTATTTTCTGTATCTTGTGGCATCTTGGTTTTGAAGCTAAAAAGACAGCTGGGCTCAGCATTTTCTGAGTCACCGATATGGACTCGGGAGGGTTTCTCCGGAGCAGGGATAGGCAACCTTGGCTCTTTTATGACTCGTGGACTTCAACTCCCAGAATTCCTGATGGCTCAGGAATTCTGGGAGTTGAAGTCCACGAGTCATAAAAGTGCCAAGGTTGCCTACCCCTGCTCTGGAGCGTTCTGTACATATTTAGTGAGTCTGCTTGCTCCAATGGACATAAGACTAAGGAGTGAGACATAATCTGATGTTATAAAATAATTTTGAAATACTTACTAGAAAATTAAAAGTTGGAATCACAATATACCATGGAAATGCAGGTAGTTCTCAATTTACAACAGCTCACTTAGTGACTATTCAAATTTATATAGCAGTGAAAAAAGTGATTTGTGACTGTTTTTCACAGGTTGCATCATACGGAGGCTGCGCCCACCCCAGCTCTGGCAATGCAAAAAAAGTCACGATATATTGCAAGACATCACGTGACACAGCAAGTTTGACACCCATGCTCCAGAACAGGGGTGTCAAACTGCTGGCCCATGGGCTGGTTGCATCATACAGAGGCTGCACCCAACCCAGCTCCCAGCAATGCAAAAAAAGTCACGGTACGTTGCGACATGTCATGTGACACGGTGAATTTGACACCTGTTCTCCTCTCTCTCTCTCTGTCTCTCTCTCTCCCCAGGGTTCAGAAGAGCAGTTCAAGCCTAGGATTTTCAGCCTTAGGAAGATTAAGAAGAAGGCAGGTTATATATTCTGCGATGCATTAATGTTCTCATGACTTTGTATCTTTTTTTAAAAAGTTGCCTCTTACAACGCTTTATTATTAAATGGATTTATTTATTTATTTTTTAGGTTTATTTTGTTTGTTTGTTGTTGAAGGGTTTTTTTAAAAAGATATTTCTGACATTAGCTGCTCAGAGTCGTTGGAGATTGTCACCAGCTAAATTAATCGGTAAATAAATAAAAGCATTTAATTATGAATTAAGTAAATATAAATATGAGCCATGATCTTGTATACAGAAAATATTGTTTTTATCATGTATCCCTGAAGTGGGAAACAATCAAGGAGGTTCTGGATGTAATGTTTTAGGATTTAGAAATAAGCAATATCAGTTGATGATACATGTGCATATCTATAATAATGTACTGATATTTTGTGTAATTTTTTTCATGGCATTCATGTGCTCGTGGCAGTACACAAACATCTGCCTTTATCCCAGAAGGGATTCTTTATATTAAAATCTATGTTTGAGAAAAATTGTGGTAAAAGTAATCTTTCACTCTGTAAGTCTTGGTTTTTTTACAATGTATCCTTCCTGTTAAATTAAATTATCTATGTATAGCTATCTATTTATCATCTAAGTAATCAAATATAGAATCAATGTGATTCCAAAATGTTTCCTTGTTTGCTGAAGAAGAGTTATTATTGTCCATGATGTTATCCAGAGCTTCACTGCAGTTCACAATGATAGGAATATATGCTCTGGAAAATGTAGTTCCTGCTTCTTTAATATTCCCTATTTCCTTTTGTCCTAACCTTCACACTCCCAAGAGGTTAATAGCTCTTAGTCAGTTAGTGGTTCCAATACCCCCTTTTTCCTTATGGCAGACATATGTCTTCCGACTTTCAGTGCTCTTCCACATAAGACACCACCCCTCCCATTTATAATCTGCTCAGAAAGGTTTCTGAGGCCAGGCTAAACATGGCTTCTCCAGTTAAAGGAAAAAGTTATACAAAGCACTTAAGTGGCCTCATCTAGATTTCAAAGTCCTGGCCATATGAAAGTGAGAATATCAAAATACTTTGGCATGTTGATCCATACTGTGCAAATATTTGGGAAAAGATCAAGTTAAAACTATCTAAATTATTTAATGAAACCAGATACATAAAATTACTAATAAACTCTAATAATAAAACTTGGAAAGTCTGAAATTCTAGCTATCCTGTGAAAATAAAAAAAAATTGCTCACGTACTGCTTTCTTTTCTGTGTGACTTAACTAGTCACTGGAGTGGAAGTGTCCTGTTTCACTGGAACACCACAAATATGTTTGGCAATAATCTCAAAGGCGAAGTGATCTGCCATGCTTTAATTTTGCTTTACATTTTCCAGGATAGTATATTAAACTCTTAAGTCACTGAGAACATGGTAAACAGAAGAACTTTCTTCATGTAAATCAGATATTTTTTTAATAATACAAAATTGTGAAAACTGTGACCAACAGTACAACTTATACATTCAGTTATGTATGCTATAAGTAAAATGAGAAGACTCTTAATATAAGAATTTGTGTGACAGTGTTGATGAAGAATGATTGTAAATCTATATATTTTCAGCAGAATATGAGATTCACTCTTAAGAATCTCAAAGCTATATGTTGTTACTAAAATAGTTTGTACAAAGGCACCTAGAGACATTTGCAAAATATAAAATAAACAAAAACTATTTATTAAAACAAAATAAAACTATAACAGTCACTATGTAGGATTGATAGCTATCCACCAATATTAAATATCAATCAAGACAAGATGAAAATTCCTTCATCTCCCAACACTTGGACAAATTCAACCATATATTTTACTGAGAATGGGAGAAAGATATTATATCAAACCCAATCCCAAAATGCTAGGAAATTTCTGAAGCTTAATATTCTGACAAATCAGCCACTGACAGACATATAAACCACCGACATATCAGTTTAAAAAATATTAACCAAGAGTTGAAGAAGGAAACAAAGAATTCAGACACATCATCTTCATCAACCATTGCCTAGATCAGTAAAAGACTGTTTCTTAATGGTTGAATTGATTAGGAATAGAAAATAGATATAGTCACAAGCCTTTACCATGCTGATTCTGTAATTTGGATTTATGCTTTATTTATTTTATTTAGACGAATATTTCTATATAACTCAGTGGTGGAGACTGGGTGGTAATAAACCAAGTAATAGAATCCCAACACCAATAAAATATTCCACATAAATTAGGAAACATAAATAATAAAAAGGGCCATCAGAAATGAATGGTCTTTCATGCTTTAGAAAAAGCAAGCAGGTGGGGACTCCACAATTCCAAACTGCCTTAGATGGCTCCAAAACTCAGTACCAACTGCATCTGAACAAATAGTTTAATGATTTGGGGACTTGGGATGTGCTCCTTCATGTTGCATATCATGAATTGCTGGCAGATGTCTTCTCAAGAGAATATTTTTTTGCTTATCTTGCTTCTATTTACTTGTCATCAATGACAAGCAAGTGTAAAAAAGGTATGGATCCTTTAGATATTTTTCTTTGGTTATGGAAAATATCTGCTGAAGTATATTTTAAGATCTGCTATATTATTTTTTTTTCATTGTGGGTATCCCATATTTCCATTCATTAATCATTCCAAAGCAAGGAACAACTCAATTAAGAACTTAAAACCAGAACGGTAAAGCAAAAATCTTTGCTCATTTTGATATAGTGAAGGTCCCAAGTTCAATTGCTTGCTAGATGGTGAGAAAGATTTATATCTTAGCCTTGGAGAGCTATTCATTATAGAGCTTAGGAGGACAAAGAGTCAGAACAAGTTTCTATCAAACTGAATGTCATTTCGTAGACAATATTTCAAAAATCACTATACATCAATAACTAGAGAAGCAATTGAGGGAGCTAGAAACCATGGAAAATAAAAACTGACAAAAGAATGAAAGGACATAGTTTGGAAAAACATCATCAGGGGTGTATATTTTCTGACTTTATGTTGGATGGCAAAAGTGGGGGGAAACCTGTTGTATGGTAATACTATATTATACTTGTCTGCACGTAAGTAAGCCTCAGTGAGCATTTTCTCAGGGATTTATTTATTTATTTATTTATTTATGGTACTCACTTAAATTAATTCCTGGACCACTTAGGACTAGCTTACATTTAAGTTATCTTCATAGTAAAAGAAAAACATGTTGAAGTATTACTCTTTAAATATTTTTTTAAAATGGAAGATATTTCTGTATAGAGAATAATGAGAAACCAATATGTAGATAGTGCAACATGATACCTGCATCCACTATCATCACATGTTACAACCTAATCATGTTTTTCCTCTCAATTTCCTGTATAGAGATGTGTTCAATCTTGCAAATCTGCAGTATATTTCATGTACTATAATACTGATAATAGAAAGCCCTTTTGAGTGAACTTTCATTTCCTCATTCATATTTCAATAGTGTATATATCTTGCTCAATTTAAAGCACTTAACATCTATTTAGCCAAGTTTGCTGAGCCTTTTTTGGACAGTTATTCAATTCAGAAACTTAAATAGAATAGTTTAAAACATTTACTCTCCATTTCAGCTGGCCAGCAAAATAAGAACTCTTGGAGTCTACAAAGAACAAGGTAATTTGCCATCCAAATAAATTTGTAACCAAAACTTCTATATATTACTATGCTTACTAAATATTTGACCAATTAGATTTTAGTTTATTTTGGCTACTCTAAATAGCCATTCAGACATACAACACAAGATTCTGTTCAGAACCCCTTTAGATGGTGGGTTGAGTAAGTTCAGGCTACTTTAGAAAACACTAATTTCATTTTGAATCCAAAGCAGACTTTTATTTTGGAAACCAAGTTTTCTGTTACCACATTAATAATAACTACAATTTTTTTGTAGAATTGAATTTCAATTTAAAATCAAGATGGCTTCTTATAAATAGATCAAGTGTCAAGTTTTAGACATATGCAGTTGGGATGTTACATATAAGTAACATATAAATTTTGTCTCTTTAAAAAAAGTTGTGATATAATCATTTCCCATCAGAATTTAATGAGGTTTGCAGATCTGGAAGGATTACATGTTACCTTTTAGCCAGAAATGTGCATTTCTCTTGTTTTAAGACTAAGGTCTATAAAATGGCATACATGTGGGGTTCTCTAGGTAAATAACTTAGAGTAATGTAGGTGTGGGAAACAAAGGATTCATATCTCATGCTGTGGTTTTGTAAAGAGTGTATTGAGATACCACTATGAAACTTTCCTACCCCTGGTATATAAGTGTGTGGGATGTGTGGAAAAGCTTTATTCCCAAAACTGGTATGACATACAACATATTCATGGTGAAGCAGATGGATGGCACTATACTCAGAGTATGCTTCAATGAATTATCCATAGTGTTTCTTCCAATCATATCATATCATATCACATCATATCATAAAGACTGGAGTTTTCCAAAAGGAATTCTTACCCTTTCTGTATTTTTATTTTGGGATATGCATCTATTGTGCTTGGAAAGCTTTGGGGGGTTAGGGGGATTGTATGCAGAATTCCAAATACTTGGGGAAGAATGCTAACTATAGTTACTCACTATAGAAACAGTGGGTGCAAACATTTCACCATCACTTGACTTTCATTACTGGAAAATCATAGTGCTGATGCTTCTTTCAGATTCATGGTCACAAAATACATCAAAAGTGCTGGAATATCAATTTACTTTTACAATCCTCCCAAAGCACATTGAAATTGGAAACAACGTCTTTGCAATTTACTTGAGATTCAATTGAGACCACGTATGTGTCTAACTATTAGCTCTGTACATAAAAACACTCAACCAGTGTACTGTAATATGAATAGTAGTTCTTTCAATACAAGGAGATACATAGTTCTATCAAACAATTCATTTTTTCAGGTTAGGGTTATATTACTAAAAAAAGAGGGTGGACTTTCAAAAATTAAGCTAATATTGAGCGTGACAGTTATTTTATCTGTTTAAATATTTATGTGTTTCCTTTCTATTCATATCTGAACAACCATATTACCAATAAGAGCAAAAGCACTACAAACAGTAGACCAGGTAATATCACATTGATATAAATCAGCAAACATGAAATGTAATGAAAAAATGTGCTGCTTAAAAGCAAGAGGTAGGCAAATGAACACATTTTGGAAAAACTTAATGTCCCAGTGTTTCCAGATGCTACTGGGGTGGATGGAAATGTTGTTGAAATGTTAGGCAACTCCCCAGTGAATGGATCATTCCTGAGAACATTTGTGAAAAAATGTTATTTGATAATAAGTGTGTTATGTATCTTCTTCTCTTTTCTTCTTGATATGAAAGTGTTTATGCAATCTTTCTTATTAAGCCATCATTAGAAAAGTTGAAAGAAAAATTATAATTTGGGGAAGCTTTTACAGTTTGACTACTAGGTATTAACAGAGATGGAGATGCTCCATTTTGCAAATATTATGAACACCGAATTTAAAAAAATCTCATAATCTTACACAGATTGCTTCCACCACATTTAAAATGTTCAGAATATTAGAAAAATAAAATAAATGTGCACGTTCCATGTTATAAAAATGCTTTTATCAACTAGGCATCTGATGGATGCTTTTTGGATTTAATAAAACAATCTATGAACTAAAAAAAAAATCCTGCCTACATGATTAATGTGACTTGCCAGTTCCTTCCTGCTCACATTATTTATCTTCCATGTGAGAAGGAGGTATTAGTGTTTTCTTCTGCTTGCCAAAGCAGCCCTTTTATGAATGCACCGAACAAGTGAAAAAGCAAGCTTGGTTCTCAGCAGGAATAAGCCATGCTATGAAAACAATAAGTTTGCATCTTGGATGTCAATACCTTTCTTCTCTATCCATAGTTTCTTTAATTACTCAGCTCCTGAATGGGATTTTTTTTTATCCATGTCTGTACAACTTCACCTGTATTCCTTCTGCATTCCCATGCAGCCCCAAATACTGCACTCCTTATTTATTTAATAATTTGTCTCTTGCAGCTACATCAGGGGTAACATTATGCAACATTGAAGAAAGCTGAAAATGATTAACAGTGCTTAAAACTAAACAGATCATAGAATATTAGTGTCAGATAAGCCTTACCGTACTTATATTGGAATTCTGGAAAGATGAATTCACAACAATAAACATTGAATTGAACTACCAGGGTTCTTTCCTATTGCGGTATTAACATCAAATTTTATGCCAATCATTTCCTCTTTGTATAAATAACAGAATACCATGGAAAACAGTTCTAGCCTCAGCAAGTCCCTGCTACTAATTTTTTTTTAACAATAGAACATTGAAAAATATTCACTTGCCATCTGGAATCAGAATAACCTCAAAATTCTATCGGTCTATACTAAACATCCATTATCCAAAATCTGTTACATATTATAGAAATGCAGATGATTTTGGTAGACTTAAGTCCCCCGGGGTCCTTCTGATTGCTCTATCAGTTGTACTGTTTTTGGGATAGGGAAATTTTGTCCACTGTAATCCAGGTGTTCTGGTAAATTTCAAATTGGATTCATACATCGTATTAGTTATAATCTCCCCTTGAAGGTGATTTTAAAAATTCAGCTGGCGCACAATACATCTGCCACAATGGTACAGCTAGACTTATGCATATAACATCTGTTCTTAAGAGTTTCACTGGCTGCCTATTTACTTCTAGGCTCAATACAAAGTGTTT
This sequence comes from Crotalus tigris, assembly GCF_016545835.1. Lineage (NCBI taxonomy): Eukaryota > Metazoa > Chordata > Lepidosauria > Squamata > Viperidae > Crotalus > Crotalus tigris. The sequence continues at coordinate 4,752,787 of NW_024096505.1, forward strand.
GTACACAGACATCCAAAACCTAAAATGAGATGGGACAATTAAACATTGAAAGATTTCTTTCCATATTGATTTTCCATGCTTTGAGATCTGCTGAAGTCTTCTAGCAGCCTCTTTTATTGATAGAAACATTCAGCTCTCCTTGAGAATAATGGGTACTTATTAAAGGTTTCCAGTATGAAATTCTTGCAGTTCAATTTCAATCTACACTAAATAAGCCAAAGTTAAAACTATCTTCAGAGAGATTCAGATTTAAAAAAAACTTTCTGAGATGTGTAATATTAGCCTTCTTAGAGAAGGGGAAACATTTTTTTCCAATTCTCATCCCGTCTGACTATTGTATCATCTCAGTCACTTCAGTTTGTCTTTTAACCTGTTTGATAGTTGCAGTACTTCTCACATATTTTGAAACCAACAGATTTCCATTAAATGATGAGATTTGCAGTGCCATTAAATGATGAGGTTTGCAGTGCTTCTGTGTTCTATTCTATCAATCAATTTATTTATTTATCGAACAAATTTATATGGGTGCCCAATCCACATAGAGTATTATGTACTTTGTTCTCTTACTGATTGTCCATTTGCCCTTCATTCCATGAATGAGCCATTTTAGATGTATAAGCAGTGACTTTTACATCCTGCTCTCTGAGCTTGATGGTTTTCTTGTAGACATTTTATTACCAAATTATGCAACATCATCGATACTAGTAACATTTACATCCCAAACACCCAAAATGTTAAGTACAAATATATATTTATATCACAAAGAGCAAAAGGATGAGATTTCTATGAATGACTTCTGAATATTTCATAGGTTTATTTTTTATGAGATTGCCAAATTATTATATAAACTATGGCATTCTAGTCTGAAAACCAATTTTAATACAAGTATAATTTTTATGTGGCACTATTGAGGTCCCCAAGAATGTCCAAATCAGTACCATGGAACATAACAATTCCTAAGTGGCGTTCCTAAGCTGGCCAAGTAGTTTTCTGGATTGTATCTGCCCTAGTTCCTATATTCAGAAAATATAGGAAGTTGTCTTGTACAATAATTATTTTGCTCTCTGTAAACATTTAATAAGAATGTTCAATTATTGGGGCAATAACCAAGTAAAATTATCTCATTTGTTGTGAAAGCATGCATAAGTGTTTTTTTTTTTAAACAGCCACCATTCCTTCTAGGTAATAAAAGAAACTAAATTAATTAATCTCTGAGGAAAGAGCCATAGATCAAAAGATCAATTTGAAGCTGGCATTTTTATATGTTTCAACAATAATATTTTAAAATTGGCATGCAGGTAGTCAAAATCAAGAAATGGACTGAATTTGTGATGTATAGCCAGCTTTGTCTCTCATACTAAAATTTATCATTTCACTTACAAAAATTTTGATGGTATTTTATTTCTGGTTATATTACTCACATTCCTTTTACTTAAGTTGGTCTGCTTTTATTTAGTGGATATCAGATGACTAGTTGAGAGTTTTGTTAAAACATAAAACAAAGTTTCAATAATTGTTACAGGTGGAATTTCAGCCTTTCACAAGATCTAAAAATGGATTGGCTAGTAGATCTCTTGGAAATTCAGAAGGAGCTCATAGAAAATCAAGGCTGTTTTTGAAATAGCAATAATATTAAGAGGCAATATGTATAGTGCAAAACACAGTAAAAAATTAAAGGGAATGTTGGGAAGTTAGTTGGCTTCAGACTTAATCGTGCTGCTTTTCCTGCCTGATTTTAGTGGATTTGATTTACTTGTAACGAAATCTGGATATATAATTTAAAGTTCTTTAACTATGCAATCAAACTTCATTTAAAGATGGAGAATACTTTCTTCATTGCTTTGGGATTTATATTCATTCTTATTACTGAAAAAACCCCTCCCACAGTTTCAAATTGAGAAGTTGGAGGAATGAATCTACTACAGTACTTTGACATTTTGAAAAAATATTATCTGGAGCACCTCCTATGTTAGTGCCATATAGTGCTACACACTAAAATTATGCATTTTGCTATAATTTAATCCAAACTATAAAAGCTTCATGTATCCAATTTAAATATAAAAAAATGTAAAAACCATTTATTGTATATTTTATATCTAGAAGCTTAAAACAACAACAATAACAACAACAATAGAGTTGGAAGGGAGCTTGGAGATCTTCTAGTCCAACCCCGTCCTCAGGTAGGAAACCCTATACCTTTAGAGATAAATGGCTGTCCATTCTCTTCTTAAAAACTTCCAGTGTTGGAGCATTCACAACATCTGGAGGCAGGTTGTTCCACTGATTAATTGTTCTAACTGTCAGGAAATTTATCCTTAGTTCTAGGTTGCTTCTCTCCTTGATTAGTTTCCATCCGTTGCTTTTTCTCCTGCCTTCAGTTGCTTTGGAAAATAGCTTGACTCCCACTTCTTTATGGCAATCCCTGAGATATTGGAACACAGAAATATGTTTTTAAAAATACTGAACCAAAAAGAGTTATTTATTTTATATGTTCTTAGATGTCTTTTGGCTCAGTGGCAGAGGTGAGCTGTGTTTCAAGCACAACATCCTGTAGAATAAAGGCAAATAATTAGAACCTACATTTCCAGACCATCAAAATAAACAGTTTTATTGCCTTTCTAAGTATAACAGATTACACAGAGATGTCTTTAAATAACCCATATGTAACCACAGAAAAGGGGAAAAATAATAATTCATTGGGCTTTAATTAATAATTTAATTGGGCTTTAATTTAATCAGTGGATCAACATAGGCTCTCCGAATATTCATTTATATACGAGCTGCAATAAGTTAGTGATTAGAAAGGATATGCAAACCATTTTATGATTTCTTGTGTTTCCACCAGAAAGAGGTCAAACAGTGAGTAGTTCTATGATTAGAAGTAACGCATTAGATCTATTTAATACCCAATTGCCATAATATTTCCTGTTTTGCTCCTTCATTACAGCTGAAGTAGAATGCAGACCTGTTTTGGGGCTGTATTAAAATTTCCTCTATGTGCATGCTATTTTAATCATTTGGGATAATTATTTGTTAGGGTAACAATTGTTATCCTAACAATTGTTATCTATGACTGCATCTTCTTTAATATCGATAGTTATTTAGAAATTGTACTGTTAAAGACTTTCAGGGTTCTTAGGATTTTTTTAAAGGGAAGAAATGGCAAACTAAAGACGGCTCTGGTAAAAGTAGAGCTGACAACTGTGACAGAATGAAGAGCTGGCAAGATAATTTATTCTTCATAATTTCTCTCTGGACAAGGACAAGATTTGAGATTGCCCATGACAAAGAGTACTTGGTCTAGAGGTTGCTTCAGTGTTGGGCTCACAGGATTTAATCCTCTCCCTCATGGCACCCAACAACTGCACAAAATCACAAATCACCGGAGAGATGAATCACCAATTGTGAGTGAGGTGTTGTTGTTGAATTTTCCTCACTTCCCTGATTAAACAAATTAATGACAAACTCTTCACCTCTCCAAATAATTTCAGACAAGCAGCAGAATTAATAACCATTTAATAGTGAAGTGTATAGTGACTGTAGAATAGACAAACGAAAGTAAGCAAGTTATAGAGCCACAATACAAAATATAATTGTGATAAGAGAAGAGCGGCATCTAGTGATCAGTTGAAGAATTGTTCCAACCTTGAAAAAAAAGTGGTATATACTTTTCTGAAAAGATTACGGTAAGCTACCTTCTCTCTGATTTCAGACTACAAGAACTGATATCTGACTGAGCATTTTATGTAGTAGCATTTGTAGGTATATATAAAAATGCTAGATAATGAAAAAATTAAATCTAAAGATAAAAAGTTGTATTTTGTGATTCATATATTACCAGTGCTTTTTTTCTAAAAAAAAAAAAAAAAAAAGGTGCCGGAACTCACACATGTTATACAACCCGCCTTGCCTACCCTACAAAGTTCCATCCAAAAAAGGTACCGGAACTCCGTTCTGGGCGTTTTATGACAAAAAAGCCCTGTATATTACAGTTAATAAAACAATATATAATACACTCTCCAGGCTCATATGACAAAAGGTATGTGTTTGATTTTAAAAAAGAAGTATAAGAAAAAGAAACAGTATGGATCTGAAATATAAAAGGCACATTATTGATTTTAAAAGACCAAGTTCTGATCTTGAATCAAACTCCATTGATTATGGACAGGACAAGAAGAAGTTGATTTATTCCAATTTTTTAAAAATAAAAGAGCACAAGTCCCCTAAAATTATTTCAAAGAATCTGCTGATATGTTCTTTGTACCCCATGAATAACAAAACAAGTTTTAGGCAAACATAATAGACAGGAAATGTTAATTCAACCATATTCTGTTTCAGACTTAGCTACTAAGTAGTAACAATGGCAGTGTGGAAAACTATGGAAATTTTTCCTTTTTGGTTTAAAAATCTATTGTATATGCAGGGCTTTTTTTCTCATAGAACACCCAGAACAGAGTTCCGGCACCTTTTTTGGATGGAACCTTGTAGGATAGGCAAGGCGGGTTGTATGACGTGTGTGTGTTCCGGCACCTTTTTTTTTTTTTTTTTTTTTAGAAAAAAAGCACTGTGTATATGTATGTTTATACAGATAAGTAACCAATACACACCTTTCAGAAACCAGAGGAAGTTTTCCTGCCAGAAACCCAGTAAAAAATGTTTCATTTCTGATTCTTCATGTTCTTCTGAATGATAGATATTGGTTGATTGACTTTATTAATTGCACTTGCAACTAGGCATGATTTTTTGCAAAACACTTTGCATACAGGTTATTGATCATTATATCATTTCAATGGAATATTGTCTCTTATAAAAATGAGAGAAGGAAGGTCAAAATCCTCTTTCTTTTTATATTATTTACTATCCCACAAACATTTTATATACATACTCAACAGAAAAAAACTTGAATTTTTCTTAAAGACATTTTTTTAAGGTTTTGAATGTGGAAGAAAGGAAATCTCAATGACAAGAAGCCATGATGGCCATGTGGACTTCGTGTTGAGAGGCAGGATGGTAGAAAGAAGGGTTGCTTTCAAGTCCAGTTTTGGGTACCCATAGATATGTGGCTGACTGCATTATAGAATGCAAGATGGTGGTTTTTGTAGTTGTTGTCTAGATGGACTCAGTTCATGCATTGCACAAATCCACAATTTCTTTAAATTGGCCCAAAGGTGCTATTTCTTGAGGCAACTGGACTTTCTTTTTTCTCTTTGAAAAGAAAAACAAGAAAGTCCAGTTGCCTCGTGAAAAAGCACCTTTGGGACAACCATGACCTGGATGACTGAGAATCTCCATAGACATTCTTTGAATTGACTGATTACAAGTCATTAACTGTAGTTTAGAAGTATGATTGGGTTGCACAATTACTAAACTCAAATCAAAGAAATAGAATGGTTTAGTACAGAGGTAGGCAACCCAAAACACTCAAAGAGCCACTTGGACCCGTTTCCCACCAAAAACAAAACACCAGGAGCCGCAAAACCCTTTTGATATCTAAAATGAAGATAACACTGTTATCCTTTTTTACCTTTATTATAGGTGTGTGTGTGTGTGTGTGTGTGTGTGTGTGTGTGTGTGTGTGTATATATATTACATACACACACACACACATATATATATATATAAATTACATACACACACAGGTAAAAAAATGATATATGCAGTGTTATCTTTATTTTAGATGTCAAAAGGGTCTCTCTCTCTCTCTCTCTCTCTCTCTCTCTCTCTCTCTCTCTCTCTCTCTCTCCCTCCCCCCTCTCTATCCGCCCTTGGTCTGCCACTCCTCTTCCCCCACTCTCTTTCTTTCTCTTTCTTTCTCTCTCTCTCTTCTCTCTCTCTCTCTCTCTCTCTCTCTTTCTCCCCCCCTCCTATCTGCTGCTCACCTGGCAAGCTTCAAGCTGTTGTCCAACAAGCTCAGGGGTGGGCAACCTCGTCTCTTTTATGACTCATGGACTTCAACTCCCAGAATTCCTGAGTCAGCCTAGCTGGGCTAGCTAGCTCTCTCCTGCCCTTCCTGCTTCCTGCAGAGACGCAGCAAAGGGAGGAGCTCCGCCCAGTAAGCTTTTCAGCTCCTCGGAGAACACTGTGAGTGCACTCTCTTTTACACATACACACACACACAAAAAAAAACACAAACACACACACACAGAGAGAGAGAGAGAGAGAGAGAGAGAGAGAGAGAAGCGCAATTGCCTCTCTCTGTCTCTGTCTCTCTCTGCAAAGGCAGAGGAGGCTGGGAGCCACAGGGGAAGGCTCAAAGAGCCGCACGAGGCTCCGGAGCCGCAGGTTGCCGACCTGTGGTTTAGTATGAGCTATGAACTCAGTCTATGAGCAAAAGATGGGCTATTTTTAAGTCCACACACACACACCAAGCAACAACATATTTAATGTATTATGACCTCATTCCTTCAACTGCTTTTCTGAAAGAATTTAGGATGGATTGGGAAACAGTTCCACTAACAGAAACATCTACTCATTTTGGATGTTCTAGCAAAGCATGTAGGAAAACTGTATCACAGACCTATCCAGAATATTTGGTAATGAAGCCTCTGAAAGAGGAACTGAAGTGGCAACAAGTTTTCAAAACAGAATATTCAATGCTCCACCCTGGTAACAAACCTGGTCAAACTTATTTTTAATTTCTCCCCTCCCAATTGAAATAAACGAGAAGACATTGGTTCCTACATTTCAAACTACCTTTTTGGATTACACTGTCAGAATATCCGATATCAGTGAAGCACTATTGGCCTGCTTTTACTCAAGTAAAGTTTGCTGTAGCATCTGGTTTCTTTTATGAAATGTTTTGCTACCTAACTACAGTAAAAACTGAGCTGAAACCTGGGTGTAACTTTACTTAATACATGGGAAAATTTACTACAAAGTTTTCTTACAGAATTAATGAGCAGAAAATGACAAAAACATGACAAATCTTTCTCTCTTGTATTTATTTAGTGTTATAATTGCAAAAATCTCATTTAGGAAGTTTGTTTGTCAAATCTGTATACTGGATGCCAGGCAGTAATTACCTGTGCTTTTTCATATAAACATGGATTGCTGTTCACTTAGTAGTCTGCTATAAACACAAACAGACACACATTTTTATATCCTGCATAAAAGCTTTCATCTGGTCCCACTGTGCATTTGCTTCAGGATATAAAATCAAGTTACAAAACTGAACTCATTTAGTAAGCCGTTATACATATATTCTCTGTGCTGTTCATTTTGAAATCAAACTGTTAATTTAAGCACCGAGCTTAAGTAGACTATGACTCATTTTTTAAATCCCTAGAAGGAAAAACAAGGCATGGTAATAAAGATGTTATGGCAGCTGCTCTCATTGCTCTGATAGTTTTTTGTATTAAGAATGCAGAAATATACAGTATATAGCTGCTTTGAGTATAGCGCTGACGATGACATGGAAACATTTTGCTAAAAAATGCCCTGATACTTAGCAGAAATTAAATTATCAAAGCCATTTCCCCCTAAATATACAGACATGAAGGATTCTGCTAGCAATCTGAGCTTATTGTTTTTAGTTATAAATAATGAGTGATCAAGTTAGGTATTGGTGATCACAGAAAACTGGGCTTAATAATTCCTGTTGCTGCTCACGTATTTGTTTTGTTTCAATTATGAAGTGACTACTTCTCCAAGAAAATAAAAGGAAAAAGACACTAGTGCTGATCCACAGTCCCGATCCACAGTCAGGCAGCACCTGGACATGAAGCACCTGGTACATTCAGTTATATATTGTTCAGAGCAACAGATAACAGCTTTCTTAGCCTATTGCCTGAAAAAAGTTGGGCTCCTTTTATGCTGCAAGCTAACGCTATTTCTTTTTGAACAGCTTTAAGGTATCCTGCTGGGTCCAGATTTATTTATTTATTTATTTATTTTCAGTGTTTATATGCCGCCCAATCCCAAAGGACTCAGGGCGGCGTACAAAGTTAAAACAATGATAAAACAATAAAATAAAGCAGTCATACCGCGAGTCCGATCATATCCCGCCCCCCCGGGGACATCAGCCCCAGGCCTGCCGGAACAGGAGGGTTTTAACTGCCTTCTTAAAGGCCGGCAGGGTGGGAGTAGTTCGAACCTCGGGGGGAAGTTGATTCCACCAGGTCGGAGCCACCACAGAAAAGGCCCTTCCCCGAGGGCCCGCCAGCTGATATTGTCTGGCCGACAGGACCTGAAGGAGGCCCAATCTATGGGACCTCACCGGTCTCTGGAAACTGTGCGGCAGAATGCGGTCCTGTAAGTAACCTGGCCCTATGCCATGAAGGGCTTTAAAGGTGATAACCAACACCTTGAATTGCGTCCGGAGACCCACAGGAAGCCAGTGCAGCTCGCGGAGGATAGGTGACACGTGGGCGTACCTTGGCGCGCCCACAATCGCTTTCGCGGCTGCGTTCTGAACCAACTGCAGCCTCCGAACGCTCTTCAAGGGTAGCCCCATGTAGAGCGCGTTACAGTAATCCAGATAGGAGTGTTCCCCTCTCAGAATTATGCCCAGCTGGGTTTTGGGTGTGGCATCAACTGAGATTCAAGGACAGGAATGTGGCAATTATCATTTCTAACAAATGACTTTCATGGGCATTGTTCCATAAGTTACCAATGTGAGACATTGTTCATTAATTTGGGCTCTAGGGAGCAGGACTGTTGCTATTGTGCCATCCTCCCTGCCTGAGCAACTCAAGTCCATTTCTGGGTCAGCAGTGGAGTTTTCTAGGCTTATGGTCCTGCAGGACTTCAGTCTGGAATGTGAGGATGGCAGGACCTTGGATCAGATTGCACCCATGTAGCCTCTCCTTTTCCATGGATCCTGTCATGTCCTGTGGTTTACAAAGCAGTTGAGGGAAATGAAATGACATAAAGGAGGCCTAGGATGCCACTAGAGGCCAATGAGGACTGAACCTCACCAAACACAAGTTAGAGTCACTGTTAAGGTCTACTTTGTAGCAAAAGGTAAATACTTCTCTGCTTTTGTTGCATCCACAGATAGCCATCCAATAACCTTATTTAGGGGTGATTTGAACCCTTTTGGGTAGAGAAGATTCTGTGGTTTACCTATAGGATCACTTGGAAGAATATGCAAGTCATCCTCTGCACCAAATCCCTTGGATACCCTCTTAGTTGGGTGCCATACTTGGTGCAGATCCTATGCAGATACATGGTGTACAATCTTGTCTTGTTATCTGGGGGGAGTATGAACTTGTTGGGGCTGATAAATTGATCAGGGTCCTCATGACTTTGAACTTGGCCACCAGTTTATTAGACCCAAATTCCTTCCAATGTGCAGTTGCATTCTGGCTGTAGTAAATTCTTCCTTGAGAGAGAGGGCTGTTCATTTGTCTCTTAAGGAGACAGTAATTGACAACTTCCTCAAGAAACTATATTGCTGGATCCAACCTATGGGATAATTTTCATCCAATATTCAACTTTCTCTTTTTAGGGCAGTTATGTTAATATTCCACAATTTATTAATTTGATTTCCTGATAAACTGTATACTGTCAACAGAGTAATCTAATATAAACATTTTAAAACTACATTTGAAATGCTTAGAAGAGAGAAGATCACCTAATCACTTGAATTATTTTGCTTTATAAAACTTTGCATTCCTGTTATGGGCTTAAAAAAAAATTATTTACTCAGCTGGATTCAGTAGACCTGCAGCATCAATTAGCATAGTTGCTTGGATGGTGAATCTACCCAAATGAACATAATATTTAAAGTGAACTGAAATGAGACATAGATCTTGATGTTTTTTAAGATAACCAGGCTAAATAATATACCATTGATCCAGAGTGTCATTTTGAGTTTACCAGAGGCAAGAAATTTGAGAGGAGTCAAAAAAATGATTCAGGTCAAAGTGCCAGTTTCTTAGTAACTACCAAATGAATTAAACGTATAAATGCCATTTAATATATAACGAAAAACCTTACTTTTTTTTAGTAAATAGCATCCATTCATAATTTTCTAACTAGTTTCATTAACTGAATTTTTTACAGCAAATTTCCCAAAAGGAAAATATTTTTGTGATAATAGATAATTATTACAGGAATTCTTCTATACAAAGTAGTCTTAAGAAAAATCTAATTCACATCACACAGACATTATTTTTATTATTCCTTGAGCCCATTCAAGGATTGAGCAGCTGTTGTTATCTTCTCCGGATTCAAAGTTCTTAAACAAGTATAAAGCAGGATTAAGTGATTTCCGGGAAGCATTTATCACTCCTTTTCTATGTTTCACATTCCCTTATGACATTGTTCCCTTGTTTCTCTTAATCATATAGAATGAGTTGAGAAGCTTTTTTTATTTCATGAAACCTGTTGATGCAGTGATACGTTGTGTTTCTTGTGGGGCTGTATATGAACAATTGATACAGTCGTAACTTTTTGGAGCCAGACTGTCTACCGCTTTCACATCTGTAGTTAGTTTTGCAAGGGTACCTTTAGTTGGCTAATTGCTGTGGAAAACACAGTTCTGTTTCATAGAAAGGGGATAGGTGTGATGTGGGACTTTTCCTGCTAATTTATTGAGTAGTTATAAGCTCCTGGAAGATCAATTTGCTGTATAAAAGCAATAATACAAACTATAACATCATTAGACAACCACAGCAGTTCTCAAAACACTCTTGTTGGGAATTCTTTGTTCTTTTCAGCTGGGGTTCTATGAAGCTTCCACACAACCTGCATTTATGCAGGCAGCACACCACCACCACCGAATAACGAATTATGCCCAACTTAGGTTACACACGTAAGGAGCAATGATAGAATTAGAGGTTAACTGAATGGTACCAGAGAAAGAAAAAAAGAGGAAATGGAGATATTCAGCCACAAATCTGTTATTATGAGCTCAATTGACTGAAAATTGTAGAGTATTCTGAAAACTGGCTAGCATATTCTCAGAGGAGAGCAACCAAGATCATAAACAGTCTGGAAGGAAAAACCTAAGTGGGATAGTTGAAGGTTCTATGCATATTTAGCCTGGAATAGAGGAGACTACAGGAAATCCAATGGCTGTCTTCAAATATTTGAAGGGCTGTAATGTAGAGGACAGTGTGTAGAATTGTTCAAACTTCTTTCTGAAGAGAGGACAAGGACCAATAGAATTAAATGAAAGGAAAGCAGATTTTAGTCAGGAAGAATTTCCTAACATTAAGAGCTCTCAAGGATGGGACCTACTGCTTGGAGGCTAGAAGGACTTTCTTTCACTGGAACTATTTAAAATAAAGGCTGTGTGGCAGCTTGTATTGGTAGAGGGATGACTGAGATTATGCATAGCAGCCTCAGCCTGTTTGTATTCTGTATTGCTACTGGCTGAAATATAGCTGGTTTAGAAATTGCTCTTCTTATTCCCAATGGTGGCAACAAAGATGGCCAGATGTTTTATCCAAATGGTGGTTATCAGTGGACTTTTTTGTTTTTAGAAAAAGGGCTGGCTAAACACACACACAAACACACGCACACAACTTTACTGTTTCATGAGCCCAACATCCCAAGGAAAAATGGCTGTGGAGAGCAGCAACTGATGATGGAAGGGAAGGGGCAGTGCATGCACAGCGGAGACTAGCTAGTTGGAGCAAAAGCATCGCCTGCCAAGAAATGAAGTGCAGCAGACAGATCTCACAGCACTGTTTAAGCCAGTAGATATTGCAAATGTTTAAGCCAATAGATATTTTGATGTGGAACAAAAAAAGACAAGTTGAAGCTGCCTCCTTGACTGATTAGAAATGGATTGAAGATGATGCTATGAGTTCATGTCCTCCAGAATTGGCATGTTGTGCGGATCAGTGCTGTATGAGATGATTCCTATAAACCCTTATAGGTAATGATTCTTTGAAACTTGGTATTATGTTCTTTTAACATTCATTCTTGCTTATTGATCTCATACATTTGTCTACCTTTTCACATAATCCTAAAAAGAAATCCACCCCTTCAACCATTAGTGCCATTCTGGCAACCTAAAACAAAAATAAATTTCTTTTCAATTGTCTTTTATGTACTTCAGTGTGTATGGGCATCAAGTTCATCCATGGAGAATAAGCCAATGCCAAAGGTTCTATGTCATTCAAATGCAACTACAAGTGTGAACATTTTCCAGAGGCTGAGACAGAGAGAAGAGTGGAGTTGCTTGATTGCTTCTATTTGGAAACAAACAAAAACAAACAAACAAACAAACTGAGCCACTAGTTCCAGTTATTTTTAGGACACTTCTGAAGAAAGAAAGTAAAAAAAAGGAAAATGAATTTTCATCCATATCCTCTTCTTACCTTTCTCTGTAGTATAAGGAAAAAGCTCCAATTTTCTATTTGCTACTTAAACAACACTTTGAGTAAAATGCGGTAGGAATGAAAAGTGTCTGAAAAAGGTGAAATGGGCATCTAAGACATCTGGGATTTTTTAAACCACTAACCTTGAACAATCTCCACCATGTGACTAATTCAAAAAGGGAAATGGATACAGAATACTGTGTGCATTACTATTGGCTGGGAATGGTATATCAGTTCTTCACCTCCAAGATTCCCCCTTTGCACATATTTATAGAAGCACCCATGGCAATCAAGTGGGCTCTACTTAAATTAATGAAAATAAACCTAAGAAATTATATTTTCTCATTTAGTGGAATAGAATAAAAGTGTCTCCTGTTTCCTTCTGCGCCTTAACTGGATACATTCATCAGCTCATGAAAAATGCATTGGCATATGGTTTGAGGAGATGCACATTAAAGAAAAAGGGCTTAAGTTATCCAAAACTTTCCAAAATAAATAAATACTCCTGTCACTGTATATATTTTCGGAGCCAAGCTAGAAGCAGTATGAATATTTTTTCTCATGATTTGCACTGAGTCCTTTGACAAAACCATTTTTCCACAAGAGCCAATTCTTTTTATAATCCAAAACACAGAATCCTTTAAAATGTTACTGGCTTTTCATAGCAACCATCTCTGTTTGAGCCTGTGCAGGTGATTTAATAGAATTAACAACTTTGCTTGGACTGGAAAGAGTACGTGTTCCTGAAGTTTAACAAATGGTTACAGGATATGCAGGTTTAGCGCTTGATGGCTTTCCTCAGTTGCAGTGAGACAGAAGGGATGGGAAAATTTCTGAGTAATGAAAAGCTGCTTTGTCAGAGAAGTTAGCTCTGCTTTGCATGTATCAATTAGTGTAAGTAGGATGTGACTGTTAACATATTAGGCTTTTCTGAATAGCTAACCCTTTCAGCCAGGTGCACTCATCAAGACTTTGCCAGCTATACATGTTCACAGGAAAATACTGGGTTTTTAAAAATGGAATCTTAAACTTCTATTAAATACTGAACTGGATCCAAATACTGCTGAGTTGAAGTTCTCTCTTCTTCTGGAGGGAGGATGGAGGGAGACCCTTTATATGATTCCTCCTTTCTTTTGCAGTACATCTTCTGTAAAACTACTTTTAAGGACTAGTGAGACTCTTTAGCACAACATGAAAGGCAACCTAAAAAGTTTCAGGCAATACAATTTGAATGTGAGGCTAGCTGTGAATGCAAGGAACATTCCCACTGTGGAATGTACAATTGAAATGGGTATTTAGCCAAGGTTGTTAATTTTATTGAATTTATTTGATTTATTGGCTACCTCAAGCTAAACGCTGTAGCAATTCTAGATGATGTACAATTATATCATTTAAAAATAATATAATAGCAAACAACAATGATTCAGCAATAAGAAAGGAAAAGGAACAATTCACTTCGGGGAACCAACAGTACCAATACTGAGTCTACAAAACTATGTCATGAGTGGGATCATAAAACTCTCTGAACCAGGGCCTGCTAAAAAAAAACCCAGATCTAAATATCATCCAAGTTGGGGTTACTGGATTTCAAAGGGAATCATATTCCAGAGGGCAGAGATGGCCATAGAAAAGACATGCCGTCCCATAAGATAGCATTGCTTCATTGATAAGACATGGAGCATGCAACCCTGCTTGATCTTACTGGACAGCCAGAAAAAACCACAGACAAAATCAGTTCTATAGATATTCAAATTCCACAGCTATGAGGGGTTTTATAGGTAACAATTATCACCTTGAATTGCACCTAGAAGCCAACCAGAAATTAATATAGTTTGTGAAACAGAGATATTGCATGGGCAAAACAAGACTTGCTGATAGATACTCACGCTGTTGCATCCTGGACCAGTGGTGGTTTCCGAGTGTTCGTCAGGGACATTCTAATGATCCAAATGAGATGTGATATGAATGATGAAAGAAGAGTGTCTCAATTCCCAAAGTCCCAATTCTCTTTATTATTTCTTGAGCTTAATAGAGCTGGGTTGAAATTGAAACATAAGGAGATTGAGATTGCTGTCCTCTTCTCTGCTCTCTTGCTTGTCAGCCATTGCTTCTGCTGACCACTGGAAGGGTGGAAAAAAATGTTGTGTATAACAAAACCATTAACCATCAACCAGCAGCTGCATAGTTAAAGCTGCAGGGCAGCTAGAGCAGGTAGAGGGTGGGAATGGAGATGGAGGTAACATCTTGGCTAGACAGGGTGTGGAAAATCCCTGAAATTCAAGCCAAGAAGAAAACTGATTCTGCAGCATTTTCTCTAATGTGGGATAAGCAGCATGATATGATAAGTAAGTGGCTCCTCTTCCCAAGCGGCACAGAACCTAAGAACTTATAATCTTGCCAGACAACTATTTCAGCTTGTTCCTTTTCATCCAGTCTATTTTGGACCATAGTCAGTATCAAAAGGTGGAAATTACTTTCTTTGAATTAAATGACAAAGAGCTGATGGGTAATAGAACAATGGCCCCAAAGAGCCAGAAAACAGCCAGGGGATAAGAGCAAAATGGCTCTACCTCTGCTACCAGAAAACAGCAGTTTCTTGAGATTCTTGAGATCCCTTTATGTCTATAGCAAGTTTATTATCGTACAAGCATACATGACAACGTTTGCCCCAGGAAGTCCCTTTAAGTGCCAATGATTCTATTGCTTCTATTGGAAAGTAATGATGAAAATAGAAGTTCCATAAATCAATAGTATCCACTGAAACTTCCTATGAGGGTCAGTTAGAAGGCATAAAATAATGTATACATCAGCACCGAAGTGAAACTCACACAAGGACATGTGAAAAATACTCTCCATCAAACTTCAGGTACTCATTTGACCCTGAGTGACCTACTGAAGTTAACATTTAACAGAGGGCCAACATTATTTCCCTTTTGCAAACATCCTAGTACAGTATGCTCTGTATTTTTCTTGGCTGGGTGACAGGCAACAGAATAAAACACTGACTGTGATTAAGTTGAATTAGACACCTGTTCAAATCCTGTAAGTACTACTAATAGAATAAGTCCACTTGCTTTTCTGCTTCAACACTATATGATGAGTGGGGAGAAACTGGACTAGACCTTAGTCAAGCAGCAGAATTAATAGAATTCTGTGTCTGAGGTGTATGTCTATGAGGTCAGCATTAAGGGTTTTCCTAGATCAGGGCCATAACACATAACAGCTAAAACATTGAACTCTAAAGCAAGGAATCTATGAAACAGTCAAAACAGCACTATTTCTGGCATTTGAAACTTCCTTGTGTGAATGTACTTTTCTCCCCATTGCACATAGCAAACAGCAGTACCTTAAATAAAACTGTTTGCAAGTGCTAAAAGTAACAAATAAAAATAAAAAATCATTAAAACATGTCCTATTGAAGGCAACTCACATTCAAAACATTTTTAAAAAATCATTGTAATCCCTTCTCCAAATTGGGTCACAAAGCCAACATTTAAAATGCAAATAAAACAAAATTTAAATGTGAATGTCTACTGGCAATTTTGATTTTTTTTTAACATTGTGAAAATATCAAGAAGTCTATGCCTGGTGTCACACAGATAGTAAAGTATTCTGTCACTGCTACACAAATTTTTATTTAATGGCAGAAGACTTTCTTCAAGATTAAGAATGAACCTGTTTGTCTGCTTGTCATCTACAGGATAACCATACAATGATTATAATCTAACTACATTTTTAAATAATACACAATAAGCAAAATTCTCCAACAATTTACTGTTTCTGCAACATTCATTTTGGTAAGCATACAAAATTGTTTGCCTGGGTAGTTGGAGTATCCATGAATGAAATCTGTTTATTTTTTATTCAAATTGTTTCAAAACAATTTACGTAACTGTTATTTTGTCAAAAATATCTGTAAGCATTTTGTATTTTAATATAATTTGGCCATATATTCAAATGTATATGTAGGCAAAAGTAAGGATTTAGTAAGAGATAGCTTAAGAATGTGAGACATACTTTCCTTTGGACAGTTCAATGAGCAGATAGAAAAGTGGAAGCAAGAGTCATGCCGGTAGTGGCTGTTAGCCACATGGTCAGGATCCATAGTTTATATTTATTTAGCATATGGCATACAAGGCCAGGGAGTCTACAATGTTTACACACAATAGAAGTTCTGGCATCCAACAATCGCTAGTCCCTTTCTTGCACTGGTGCTCCACTGGGGAGTGATCTAGCTCTGTACCAGCTGGCCAGCAATGAGGCCACACAATTGAATTCTCAGTTGTTTTTTGTGTGCATCAGATACAAAAAGGGGGCAGGGCTTCAACTGCATAATCATGGTCACCATCTTGATTGTGTTGCTCTCACCCCCATCTGAATATGCCTGATAGAAATAGCAATAGCACTTAGACTTTTATACTGCTCCATAGTGCTTTACCTCACTCTCTGGGCAGTTTACAATGTCAGCATGTTGCCCCCAACAATCTGGGTCCTCATTTTATTGATCTTGGAAAGATGGAAGGTTGAGTCAACCTTGAGCCTGTCAGGATCAAACTCCAGGCTGTGAGCAGAGTTAGCCTGCAATACTGCATTCTAACCACTGCTCACCAGGGCTCCTGATGGTGAAAATATTTCTGTGAGACTTCCAGTCCTGCTCAGCAGTGCAGCGGTCAAGGGATTCGGGACTCCGTGCTCTTTGGCTGAGTTTCTTCCTGTTAAGGGACCCTAAATGGTCCAGAAGCCGCCCCAAAGAAGCGGCAAAGAAGGAAGGAAGTCCCGGGGACCTCAGAGAGATGGCGGTTGACCCAATCGGTTCAGGAGAAGCCTTCCAGAAACCAACAGGAGAAAGGCTAGCCTAACTTCAGAGTCTATCCCAAGCTGCAGGCAACTGAAGTTAAAAGCACTATTTTAAGCTGATTGTAAACAGCACATTTGAATCTGGGTAAGAACATCGATTTTCTCTATCCTACTTATCAACTTTCCTGAAGAAAAAAAAATCCCAAGAAGCAAAAAACCTCCGAAAGTGAGGGAAGGGGATTTTTGCCCCACCCTTTTACTAACTGAAGCAGTGAATTAAACCTTTTATGGAGGACCAAAATGTATTGAAATGAAATGAATTGACTATAAAACCTAAATCTGGATAAGTCTGAAATTACTGATGTCTCATTTTAAAGACAATTTGTTCATTTTGAAAATTTGAAAAATAAACCAGTGCTGACATCTAGTGGTGGAGGAAGATTATGACAGCTATGGCTTTCAAGCAGGACTTGGCAAAATCTGGAAAAAACTAATCTCTATTTGTGACCTTCAAAGCTCTAACAATAGAGAACAGCTGTGGCAAAAAAAGAAAACAGTCTGGGCTACAAACAAAGTGAGACTTACAAACTTCAGGGAACAAAAAAAAAAAACTTTTTTGAACTTTCTGATTACAAGTATCTATTTAACTCTGACCCCAAAGCTATTTGCAGAGAAAAGAAAATTTGGATTCTTGGTCATCATGGAAAATCAGAGATTTATAAAAAAAAACGATCAAGAAAAATACTTTTCAAGAGGAGACATATAATATGTTGCAATTAATTCAAATAACAATGATTTCAAACCACAAAGAAATCCAAAATAACTTTGAAAATATAAACCAATGCATCTCCAATTTAACTTTACAACAACAAAAAAATCCCAGGAATCAACAACAGAGAAGGAACAGATAAAATAGACAACTGAATACAAATTTGAGGATAGAGACTTAAAGATGGTACCCAGTGCTTTTTTCCTTAAAAAAAAAAAAAAGTGCCGGAATTCATACATGTCATACAACCTGCCTTGCGTACCCTATAAGGTTCCATCCAAAAAAGGTGCCAAAACTCCGTTCTGGGCGTTCTATGAGAAAAAAAGCCCTGATGGTACCTAACAAAACAAAGAAATATGATTTAACCCAAGTGGAAAAAAATTACAAGAAATACTGGATTTGGAAAAGACAACTTATACTTTAACACCACAAAATAAATTTGAGGATAAGAAAAAAGATGGACAAAATGGACTGCAGAGATGCCAGGAAAAAAACTAGAACTGGAGAGACAAAAAATGATAAGAGAAGCAAAGAGAAAAAGAAAGAAAAAGATTTTCAATAAAAATGAATGGGCAAATGCCTCTCACAAATGACTTACCTTTTATGTCTACAGTAACACCTAGAACAGTGGTTCTCAACCTGTGGGTCGGACCCCATTTGGGGTCAAACGACCATTTCATGGGGATCGCCAAACAACGCAGTCCGCCATTTTTTTCCCCTTTTCCTTAGCTGTGCTACTCCCTTTTATTCTATTGGCTTTTGAAAGCCAATAGAATAGACTCTCTTGAATAGAGTCTAATTCTATTGGCTTTCAAAAGCCAATAGGAATTGTCCGGGCTGTCTCTGCCCTGCTGAGCCCGCTAAAAGTCCCATTCTGCAAACGGTGCTGCACCAGTTTAGTAGTCCTTGACTTACGATCGGTTGAGTAGTCCTCGACTTATGACCAGTTGGGGATCACGGCATTAAAAAGGTTGAGAACCACTGACCTAGAAGAATATGGAAAGTTTCTTTGATTCAGCAGAACATATTGATTAAGAAAGATACTGGGCAAAAGAAAAAGGCTAAAGTGAAAAATAAGAAAATAGACAATGGGGACTATCAGAGAGAATATTTAAAAAAGAAACACCTGTTTGAATATGATTAAAGAAATAAAAAAATTTTGGATGTGAATTTGACTTTAAGAGGGAACACAGTACTTTCTTTTTCTTCTTTTTTTATTTTATTTCTTGATATGAGTAATATAAAAGAGTTGGAATGGCTTATATAAAGGAAATGTTTTAGATATCTAAAGGTGATTGACTTTAAGAAAATTACAATGGATTAAAAATGTTTTGAATAAGAGTTAAAAGACTAGAGGACTAGATTTATTAAATGGAATATTTAAATATTAAATATATTTTTAATTATGGTAAAAAAGAATGAAAAAACTTTTTTGGAAATAAAGAAAATATTTCTGTGATCTTTTAAAAATGTATACTTTATTAATTTAAAAACCAACAAAATCTAAGAACAAGTTAAGATTCCCAAACCAATGTTTTCATGTACTGGAGTAAATTAAAAAAATGGAATTTGATATGCATTGTGAAAGGATCGCTTTTTCTCAAATTGAATATAAAATATTCCAACAATCTCCTCTTTTTCTTCATTTTTCCATAATAAGAGTTTTCCATAGTTTTTAATACTAGATCCTTAGTGACAGAGCTCTGGATTTTTTCTATAGTGTGTTATAAACAGCCATGAATTGATCAGCTGTTTTGTTTAGTTTTTTGTTCTTTGATTTGCATCATTAAATAATGATAGTAAACAGGAGCATAACTATATTTCATTGGACATACTGAAATGTTTTGAAAAATGGAATCAGAAGTTAATACCAGCAACATCTATAGAGATCTTTCCTTCTATGGGTAGATTGTCCAAAAGATGTTTTGGATGAACTGGCAGAAACAATTTTATCCGACGAAACAGAGACCAAGTTGGCACTGAAAGTAGATCTATAAATGACAAGCTACACAAATTACATGGGGAAAATATTTCATTGAGCATATAAAAGAAATAAATTGATGCTTTAAAAAATGAAAAGTGAATAACACATAATTAACCAATAGAATGACCTGAATAATTCTTTTATATTGGATTTATGAAAGACATTTTTTAAAGCTTGGAAAATCTTGCGAAAAAAGATAAAAAAGAAATGAAAAGAAAGTTGTACTGCATTACTTTAAGATTGTTAGAAGTAAAAAAAAAATATTAGTTTGGTTTACTTAAAATTGATACGTTGTTATTTCTGGCAACCTTTAAATTTTACTGATACCAGGATCGAAATGATAATGTTTTATAGATTATTTATAGATAAGGGCAGAACATAAGATGAAGAGATTTGTAAGTTAAGAGGTGAAAAATTATACGCATTGTGATGAAGGTTGGAAATCACTTTTTTACATATTTCATTTCTTTTTCCCTCACTATATTATTTTCTTTCTTTCTCTTTCTTTCTTTCTTTCTTTCTTTCTTTCTTTCTTTCTTTCTCTTTCTTTCTTTCTTTCTTTCTTTTTCTTTTCCTTTGCTTTTCTTTTCCTTTACTCTTTCCATTTTTTTTCTTTTTTTTAGTTTGTATTGTATTATTGTAATTACAATATTTAATAAAATTATTTTTTAAAAAGATATTAGAATTAAGTTTTCAAAAACCACCATGGATATGAAGGGAATCCCTGTATAGCATGCAAGCTCAAAGCAGATAGAAACTTCAATCAGCCCCTCTTTTAAAAAAAAAAAGAATTTAAAACCACACAATTCACATCAAATCAGCAAATGTGATATGATAATATATCTAGAATGTTGGTTTTTTTAAGTTTGGAAAAACAAAATAGTCCATGATGAAAAAAAATGGTTTTGTGTTTTTCTTTCTGCCAAATCTAACTACTGTTAAAAGAAAAAAAAAAGTTGCCTCTCTGAATTAAAATACAGAGGTATTTCATTAGATTCTCTACATAAAAAGGAATAATGCTAAACCAGATGTATGACTTTTTCAAATCACATGCTACAGTTTCACTTACCATGACAAAATTAAAACAAGCACTGTTTAGATAAGGCACATGCAAGGAGTCCCAGTATCTCTGTATCGTAAAAGTCCCATTTTTGTAAATAAGCTATATTACTTATTGGCATTTCTTCCATTCCTGGTTTACTTAAAAAAGGACTGAACTAGATTGAATGATCACAGCTGGATCTAAAATAGGAAGAGTTAAGTTTTGTGAGAGTCGTAAGATTTAAAAAAAAGAAGTTAAATCATGGCAGTGTTCACAAGTGTTATGGGAAAGATGAATTCATTTATGATGGATGACATTAATATAGATTCTATTTCTTCAGGCTAAGATAAATGGAAATTCAAAGAATGTGAGAAAAAAGTATTCATTTATCATTAATGAATTAGAATTCATTAATTAGAAGTATTATATTATTTTATACCAGTAATATTTTATTTTATTTACCAGTAATATAATACAAGCATATATATTTATTATATAATTATATAATAATTCAATTTATAGTAATTTATTTCTTTTGGCATATTTTCTATTTCAAATTAGCTCATCAAGTCTAGAAGGACAGAGAATTGAGGTTCTGTCTTATTTGTCCATGAGTGTTCTTGGCATTTTATTAAAGGCAGTGCTTTGTTCTTTTCCTGGACTCTTAAGCCTATGATCTGAAAATTTCTTTTTTAAAAAAAATATTAAATTTTTATTTTTTAAAACAACAAAACATAACACACATACACAGTATATACTCCTCCTTTTTTTTAACAGTAGTTTTGTAGCGATAATCTTCTAATATTTATATTTCCCCCCTTATTCTTCTTTAAATATATTTATCCTTGTTGTCTCGTTGTTTCTTGTTTGCATTTTTCTTCCTTCATACTAAACATACTATACTATACTTCATACTAAAAATAATACATATTATTTTACACACATTTTCCATTTTTGACCTTTCCACATTTATTCTCATTTATTATTTCTAATCTCCAACCAGTCATACCACTTATTCCATATTAGATAGTACTCTGTGTCTTCCTTTTCTTTTATCTCTTTTGTTAATTTGTCCATCTCCGCACAGTCCAGGATTTTCCTTATCACTTCTTCCTCTGATGGCATATTCTCATTTTTCCAGAACTGTGCGTATACTATTCTTGCTGCCATTGTTATATGTAGAATTAAGTACTGTATTTCTTTACTATATTTTCTGTTTAAAATACCCAGCAGAAGATCTGAAAATTTCTTTTGAAAGTGTAAGACTTTCACTTAGAACTTTCACTTAGAACAGCCAGAGCACTGAAAAGTGCCATAAAAGGTGCAAAGCATTGCCACAAAATTCAGAACTTTTTCAGGACCCAACAAACACCAGGCAAATGTGGCAAGGAATCCAGGCCATTACAGATTATAAGGCGGCTCCATCGAGATGCAAGGACGACACAGATAAAGGACATTATTGAATCTAGCCTCCCGCCAGCATTTGACCCACTTCAGTTTGCCTACCGACCAAATCGTTCTATGGAGGATGCCATTTTTTCCATTCTCCATCTGAGCTTGAAGCACTTAGAGCAGGGGTGTCAAACTCAATTTCACTGAGGGCTGCATCAGCATTGTGGTTGCTCTGGGGGGGCCGGATGGGTGTGGCCAGAGTTGGTGCAGCCTAATGGGTGGGTGTGGATGGAGTGGGTGTGGCCTACTGGGTGGACATGGCCAGTTCTACATCATTCGCATCAAGGGTGCCTATGGGGGGCCTGGGCAGGAGTGGGGCAGATCTGAGGGTTTCTGGCAGAAGGGGGTGGGACCGGGGCAAGGCATGGTCCACTGGGGCAAGTGCCAAGATGGCCACCACAAAATTGTACATTGGCTCCCGGCTGGCTTGGGCCAGGGCCAAGGCAGCGGGGGCCGTTCCCTCACTGTTTCCAGGATGGCTTCATGGGCCACATGAAACCACTTCGTGGGCCGCATCCAGCCCCCAGGCCTTATGTTTGACATGTCTGACTTAGAGGAAAGAAATATTCATGTGCGTTTGTTGTTTGTCAACTTCAGTTTGGTGTTTAACACAATCATTCCCCAGCATCTAGTAGACAAACTGGGCCTTTTAGGATTAAACACTCCTTTGTGCAACTGGATTCTTGATTTTCTTACCAACAGGCCCCAATATATGCGAGTTGGAACAAATACCTCTAATACCATTTTCCTGAGCACAGGTTCTCCTCAGGGCTGCATCTTAAGTCGGCTGCTGTTAATCCTGTTGACCTATGACTGTTGTGCTAGGTTTGCCACCATCCATATTGTGAAGTTCGCAGATGGTACAACAGTAGTGGGCCTTATTCAGGATGACAAGGTGGACGTTTACCACAAGGAGGTTGAGGGGTTGGTGAACTGGTGTAAGGAAAACAGCCTAGTTTTAAATACCAGAAAAACCAAAGAGATCATTGTTGATTTCAGAAAAGGCAGGCACAGTCACACTTTTTTGTGCATTAATGATTCACCTATGGAGATGGTTACCAGCATCAAATTCCTGGGTGTGCAGCTAACGAGTAGGCTGACTTGGTCGCTCAACAGTGAGAAACTGGTGAAGCAGGCACAGCAGCACCTGCATTTTCTGCATTGCATGAGAAAAGCACATCTTCCTTCCCCTGTCCTGACCACTTTCTACAGGGGGACGATCAAGAGCATCCTGTCATACAGCATCACAGTCTGGTTTGGAAGCATCACTGCTTCAGACAGGAAGGCGATGCAGAGAGTGGTGAGAATGGCTGAAAAG
Organism: Crotalus tigris; assembly: GCF_016545835.1. Lineage (NCBI taxonomy): Eukaryota > Metazoa > Chordata > Lepidosauria > Squamata > Viperidae > Crotalus > Crotalus tigris. The sequence goes on from NW_024096505.1 coordinate 4,776,421, forward strand.
ATCACTGGCAGTTCCCTCCCTCCCATCCAGGACATAGCACAGAAGCATTGCTTGAGCAGGGTCCATAAGATTATCTGGGACACTACACATCCTCTTCACGACCTGTTTTCCTTGTTACCTTCTGGGAGGTGGCTTCATGGTATCCATAGCAGAACATCCAGATTCAGCCATAGTTTCATTCCATACAGCATTAACCTTGTGAACTCTCAAGCTTCCTCCTTCCATTATACATTCAAGATGGACAGTATTTAATATTTATTTGCTACGTATATATAGGGGTGTGGGTCTATACATATGTTGTTCATAGTATGTTTAGGTGTGTGTCATGTATGTATGTGTTTTACTTTGAGAGCGGGCAACTAAATTTCATTTTTGATGTGTGCTGTTGTGCCCACAATAAAAAAATGACAATAAAAGTTATCTTCTATTATCTTAAAAACAGCTATGTTTAAGATATACTAACAATATCTATCTGGTGGTGGTCCTGGTGCTTGGTTCAATCTTTCTGGGACTTGAGTTAACTGATAGCTTTTAAGTTATACAAGGCAGGCCCATCTCTCCCTTAGGCAAGTAGGAGCTCTGGCAACCATTACGAATACTCGTATGTCTTTATTGCTGTACTTTAAAAAAAATCACTGTCAACCAAAATAAACAAACCTCAATTACAGTGCTATCCAACACTTATTTACACTCAACACTAACAGCAGAATTTTAAAGTACACAAACTTTCTATATTCTGATGATTTTCCAAACAATTTACTTCAAACATGTGTGTGATGGTGGAAAAAAAATAAAACTCATCCAAAAATTCTATAAGTAGGCTTGTACCTTAACAATCACAATATCTCTAGGTCAAGAAAGGTAACACTTAATTTCTATTTTTTTTTAGCCTGCTGAAACCGGCAACAGAGAGAATATTCAAGAAAATATTTATTATTTTTAATATTGAATTATTTTCAGTTGCATGTGAGGAACAAAAAACACAAATTTTACTGAATATATTTTTACAAGTATATATCTAAATTACAAATAAATAAATGTGAGAAATATGTGAAAATTTTTTGACATAGACTCTATGGCTAAAGAAAATATGATACTCCCAAATTAAGGAGTTGGATATCATAGACAAATTCATTTAAAGCAAACTTTGAGCCTCTCTCTACCATTAAAGTCCTATTCACTTATATTCACTGTATCAGTAGAAAACTGCTGTACTGAAATCTGCTTCCCAATTGTGGAACCATATTTTACTTTTCTTGTCTCACTAATTAAAGGGGCTGTGCTGATTACACATATGCAGATCGTGATTCCTTTGCTGTTCTTGCTCTTCAGCATCTCATCCAAAAAGCACCTGAGAGCCATACTATTGCAGCTAAATAGAGTTGGTCTGGCTTCAGGACTCTGTCTGAATACTCATGTCTTGTGTATTTATTGTGTTTCTCTAGAATCCTTCTGGTCAGTAGCATCTGCAAGATGAGAGAGGGGGCAAGAAAGAAAAGCAAAGGTTTAGGGCATTATGACCAAAGTCACATATTATGCAAATGAACAAATGTATGGGATTTTAATTGTGGCATTATTAGCATTGACTGTTTTGTCCTCTTCCCATCTTTCCATTTTGGTAGGCGAATCCAAACTGACACTGCCTCTATCAATGAATAGCCTGCAGAAGAAACTGCCTATGGCACTCTATGAAGAGTGACTCACCGCCATCAAACTGATTGATAGACCATCATTATTTATTTTATTTATTTATGAGACTTATATACCGCTTTAAGTGCAAGCACTCTCTAAGCGGTGTACACCAGTAAGCAATGTATATATATATTTACATTGCCCCCAACAATCTGGGTCCTCATTTTACCTACCCTGGAAGGATGGAAGGCTGAGTCAACCTTGAGCCGGTGAGATTTGAACCGCTGACCTGCTGAACACAGTCAGCTAAAGCGGCCTGCAGTACTGCACTCTAACTGCTGCGCCACCTCGGCTCTTCATTAGACCAATCCTCCTTAACTTAGTTCTTCTCTGCTGATGTATGACTAAGAAATAAAGGCCACTTAAAAGGATGATGTTGATAGTCTCCAGTATCTGAAATACACTAGCACAGGGGGCTTCAAACTTGGCCCTTTTAAGACTCATGGACTTCAACTCCCAGAATTCCTCAGCCAGCGTGTCTGGCTGAGGAATTCTGGAAGTTGAAGTCCATGAGTCATAAAAGGGCCGAGTTTGAAGACTTCTGCACTAGTAAAGTAAAAAACATTAGGCAATAGTCCTTAAATTTTGTAATGAGGAGTTTTCATGATGTGCCTCTGACACATTTTTCTTTCCAGTTTTGTTCTATGGCAATAGACAGAGTTGATTTTTTAAAAAATTAAGAGGAAAACTGCTATGATATTAATATACTCATCCTGTTTATATATCAATAATAATAATGGGACCGTAAAATAGAGAAACCTAAGAGAAAATGAAGAAACTAAAGTGCTCTGGGATTTAGAATTCAAACAGATGGGCACCTGCCACATAACACCCCAGACTTAACCATTGTTGATAAGAAAAATTTCTGAATAATCGATGTGGCAATACCTAGAAACATCAGAATAGAAGAAAAAGAACTGGAAAAAATTACAAATAGAAGTCTGTGTCTATGGAAAAGATAACACCAATAGTGAAAGGTGCCTTGAGTGCAATCCCAAAACAATTGGAGTACCACTTGAATACCATTGGCATTGACAAACTCACCATCAGTTAATTGCAAAAGGCAGCCTGGCATGGCTTACATCCTGTGACGATACCTTTAACACTCTCAAACATCTACCTATCCCAGATCCTTGGGAAGGACTTGATAGATGTATAAAAATGTCAAATCCTCTCCGAACATCTGGCTGACTGTGCAATGAACCATAGAGTAGATAATATTTAATTGCTACTTCCAAATAAAATAAGTAGTTTAGGGAAAACTTGGAATGCAATTTACTTTAAACATCACAGACTATCTGCCTCAAACTAAGGGAAATTAGGTAATATATAAAGAATAGCTTTGCACATGATTGTAATTTTGAGATATTTACAAAGATGGCAATTTACAACCACCAAACATGGCACCTGAACATGAATAATTGTTATTAAGACAAACAGAGCATTAGCCCTTATAATAACCAGGAATAATCATAATCAGGCATATACCCTGCTGACTTTCTGTCTGCAAAGAACACTGAAGGTTAAACTAACGAATACACAAAAATAGAGCTAAAGTATAACAAGTAAATTGAAAGGTAAATAGTTGCCTTGGAAAGCAATGACATTTTTGGCTCCTCTTCTGAAATATGAGACAGGAGGTACTAAACGCAAGTCCTGAAAGAGTTTATTCTATAGCAAAGAAACAAAACAAAAATGTTTTTTTCTTTGTGACAGATAAATGAGATAATGGACAAAACCAGAAGGGCTTCTTCTGCAGAGCCTAATGGACAAACAAGATCATAACATGAAAAACTGCCCCCTTTAATCCGCTTTTTAGGGCTTAAAGATTCATCAGTACTTTAAATTGTGCTTGTGGCAATCACTGCAGATCTGCAACAAACACACAAAATATGATTTCTGTACTTCGCACTGACTAGTAACCTACTGCTGTATGAGCTCCATTTGTAGAAAATAACTGTGTCGGAACAGTTACAGGTCCAACATAATATGGGAAAGTTCTGTTAATATTACATTCTCACTAATGTAATAAAGCAAATATCAGATCAATTTTCCACAATCATATATTGTATCATAAAGGTAAAGGTTTCCCATGTCCTATCATTTCCAACTCTAGGGGGCAGTGCTCCTCTCTGTTTCTTAGCCAAGGGAGCCAGCGTTGTCCAAAGATATTTCCATGGTCATGTGGCTGGCATGACTATATGCCAAGGCACACGGAACACTGTTACCTTCCCACTGAAGTGGTACCTATTTATCCACTCACATCTGCATGCTTTCAAAGTGCTAGGTAGACAGGAGCTCACCCCACAGTGTGGCACTTGGGTCTCAAACCACCGGCTTTCAGCCTTCCAGCTGACAAGCTCAGCATCTTTAACTGCTGAGTCACTGTGACCCTTATATCATATCCTATCTCATATTATATCATATCCTATCTCATATCAGAGCATACTGTATCTTAATGATTTCATGCTGCTAGTAGTTTATTCTTCCCAAATCTAGATCTGTTAGCCCTAAGAAAGGATATAATTGAAATTATGGTTTTTGGTGCCTCTGTAATAAAACAGAAAACATTTTTCTATGTATTAAACATTAAAACATAATTGAGTTGTAGATTGGGTGCTTATTTGAAAATATTGTTTTTGTTGCTTATGACTTGTGCTGTGAACCAAATCAATCATTATATCAATTCTATGTACTTGTATATATTGTTAACTGTATGCAACATGAATGAGGTTTATTATGTTAATTTTGGCAGAAATTTTGAAAATACAAGTCACTGGAAGTAAAACATATGGATAGCAGTGGGTTTTTAAGGCACCAAATTTCTTCCAAATACATGTGTTGGTTTTCAGCAGTTCTGATAATATTAAATAGAAAATGAACAATTATTCTTTGGTAATTAAAGCAGTAGCTGGTAATGTATATAAGGAACACAAGCAAGGAACCATGATGTCAAGCAAGGGAGACCATTACACACCAGTTTCCAAAATTAGCAAGAGTCAATAAAATAACAGCTTAATGACTTCTAAAAATAGTTGCTGCCTAGTTATTGAGTATCATGACCTACGTTAAATCCGGAATCTATTTCCTGTGACTAGTAGCATAAATCACATGTATTTATATTTTATTTGGGATTCTTTGGGATTAGCAGTGAGTGTTTAGGCCTGACCTTGAAAGATCTTCTTGTAAGTATCCAAATTGTACTTCATACAGCATATCTACAGGTATCATATATTTTTACGTACTGGAAATAGTTAAAACAAGAGTGTACTAAGATCTAGGGCTAGGCATACAATTAAAGAACAATGAAATAAAGCCAAACACTGAATAATTTTATTGGAAACAAAAATCCACACACAGACAATCTCAGAATTTCAATAATAACAACAATAATAATTTCAGTCATCAATACTTTAGTAATAATTTCCAGATTATCAGTTGTTGCTAAATCTTTAATTAGTAGGATTTCCTTTAAATAGATAAATATACATGAACTTAATAATATACTGTACATATTATTTATGTATAGATAGTCCCTTACAACTATTTATATAGCGATTTTTTCGAAATTACACTGGCACTGAAAATGTGGCTTATGGCTGTTTATGCACTTACAACTATTGCAACATCCCCATGGTCATGGTGATCATAATTCAGGCACTTGGCAACCAGCATATCTTTATGATGGTTGTAGTGGCCCAGGATGATGTGATCACCATTTGTGACCTTCCCACTGGCTTCCACGGAGCAAAGTCAATGGGAAAAGCCAGATTCAGACTATGAGATTTGCTTAATACTTAGGGAAAAAGAGGTCATAAAATTGGGTGTGCTCATGTGATGACTTAATAACTGCATCACTTAGCTATGGAGGTTCCAGTCACAATTGTTGTAAGTCAAGGACTACTCATATATAAATATCTATATAGTGTCCTTTGAGGTAAAAATCATTTGTTGGTGTCTTCTTCTGGATTTTTTTTTTTAATTTCTTGGACTACAACCCTGGGATGGCTCCCCTCCAAGTACTAAATCCAGCACTATTTAGCTTTTTCAATCAACCAAGGTTGAATAACTTGCTATTGATAATATACGTAACAGTGACATTCCTATTTATAACCATATTTATTCTTCATTTATATTTACATCAATTCTTGTTTTTAATCTGAGTTTATTCAAGTTAATTACTAATTTATTTGTAAAATTTATTGGCCACCCATCTTGGTACAATCACATGGTACCTTTACTGATCCTTAGAAAGCTTTAGAATAAAATACAGAAATTAGTAATTTGTTAAATGAAATAAATGTGAAAGCAAAATTCAATAACAGCATTTATTTTAACTGATCAGGCTGTACTGGTGTTATATAAACTATGTGTTGAACAGCATGTTGTTTCTGAAATCAAAATGTGTTGGTGACTATATTATCTGATATTTCATTTCATTTAAAAATCATGACATAAATTTGAAACATCTTAAATTTTTTATTCTTCATTATTCAGGCAAGATTAGATGTCTTAAGTTCCATTGTCTCTTGTACTTCACTACTGAATATGATTACATGATTTAAAGTAGAATTATTTTCAGATGATTGCTTTCATGGTTGCAGCAATTATAAAACATAATTTATTCATAGTATTTGTATGTTTCCTTTCAAAACCTGTTTCTCCAGGCTAGTATTTCTAGAATAAGCAGATTTTTTTAAAAAAATCAAGCATAATATCATTGTTGTCTCCATCATTTTATATTCATTCCAACCTATGATTTAGTTATTCAAACATGGTTTATTTAATAAACTATAGCTGGGGAAGCTGCACAACATGCTAAGGGGACACAAAAATATGTTATGACTTGAATAGGGGATTGCTACTAAGAAGACATGCATATAGTCTTTGGTGCAGTTATCTATTTTAACAACATATACTGTAAATACTGATAATCTTTCATGGTAACAGGTTAAAAAATTCTTAGTAAGAATTATTGAATAATGTAATACCTGAGTTGGTTTTATCTAAACAGTAGGTGTTGTCAATATTTTTCCGCACAAAATAACTTCATGCATACTGAAGTAATTCAACTTACAGAGTTCACAGACACAGCAAGCCATAATCTAGCCCACATGTCTCATTTATACAACTAACTTCATACCATTGTGCCCACCAATTGTTCATTCCTATCAGCCATTATCTTGTGTGGAATGGAATAAGCAGGGTGCTTGGGCAAAGAGTGCATGGTTGTAAGAAAGGCTTCTTAGGATTGTATTATTTTAAAATAAGTTCAGAACAGTTAGCGGTCTTCTCCAATAGGTAAATGTCTTGTGGATTAGTTGCAGCTGATTTAGTACAGTTTTCCAAATGTATAGACATGTTTCTTTTATAGCAGATGAACCTACTTAAGAAAAGTTAGTTATAGTTCTCAAATATTTAATATTGATAAAAGACAATCCTCTTTATCTCAGATTGATAACATGTCTATAGGGTTTTTTGGGTGACATCTGGAATGATCATCTGGATTTTTGCAACTCAGATCTGCTAGGTTGGTGAAACCAGGTGAGGGTACCCAGGCATATAGGCTACCCTACTGCAAGCATCTGGCAAAAATCCATTATCAGGAACCACTGATTTCCAGTTGGAAAAAATGTTCTTCTTTTGTGCTGTTTAAGTTTGGATTCATTGTGGAACATTTGCAGTAATTCTGAAGGCACAGCCCTGCAGAAGTGATAAGATAGGTTTCATATTTCACATGTTGTCACTTGCCTGAAGATGATGAAAATTATTTACCTTCAAGGGCCTTTATTAAAAGAACAATCTCAAGAAATACTGGAAAGTGATTAAAAAAAGGTTTTAATTCATTGTTTGTTAGATTCTTCTGGAAGGCCTACTTGTTATTTTTATTGCTATAATTGTGGTGGTGGTGATGATTATTACTATTATTATTGTACTTAATCCAGACGCATTTGGACAAGCTTATGGAATTCAAGCTTATGAACTTTTCAGACATTTCATTCTGCAAAGTATCATTCAGGCAAACAATTTCTAAATCTTTTCTTGTCTCATGAGTGAATGCTCTAATTTTGTTATTGCTATTAAAAGCAAGATTTTTTTTTAAAAAAAATCATTTGAAAACATTGTTCCAAGTCATCATTTGTTTCCAATAGTCTTCTTCTTGGTGTTGATAGAATTTTGTAAATAATAATGAGCTTTCTCCCCATTTTCATGGAGTTCATTAAAGTCAGTGAAATATGCTAATCATTACATTAAGTACCTTTGGAATGTACGTTATTGGTCACCGGGAAATTCATTCCTATAATGTTTAACTTCTTCTTCTACAATTATTCTTTATTAGGCGTTCAGGAGGTATCAAAGCAAATCTGCCATATATATACCAGGAAAGGGTGATTTTTCAGAAGAATTCCCAACAAAGATCCCAACAGAATCGTTAGGGTACTGTGGACACTGAAATGGAAAGCATGGAATTTCAGCTGCTGGGCTTTCTTTTGAGTCTTCTTGGCTTAGCTGGAACCATCACTGCAACCATCCTGCCTCACTGGTGGAACAGCGCTCATGTAGGAACCAATATCATCATAGCCGTGGCATACATAAAGGGTCTTTGGATGGAAGGTGCTTGGCACAGTACTGGGATCTCCCAGTGTCAGTTCCATCCTTCACCACTTGCTTTGCCTCGTGACCTTCAAGCAGCCCAGGCCATGATGGTGATATCGTGCATTCTTTCAGCTCTGGCCTGTGTGACTGCTGTTGTCGGCATGAAGTGTACCCAATGTGCTAAAGGGTCCTCCACCAAAAACATCTTTGCTGTCCTAGGTGGCATCCTTTTCATACTGGCTGGAATTGTGTGTCTCATCCCTGTTTCCTGGATGACAAATGTCGTGGTGACTAATTTCTACAACCCAATGTTGCCCGATGGGATGAAATATGAGATTGGGCATGCCCTTTACCTTGGCTTTGTGTGTGCTTCACTAAGTATAATTGGTGGAATAATCTTGTGTGCTTCATGTCAGCAGGGGGAGAATGACATAAATTCCCAACAACAATCAAGAAGTGCAAGATTAGCTCCATTCTCCAGACCACCAATGGCTTTCAAGTCAAATCACAGTCCTTCACAAGCATCTGCTTCTTACAATGGTTACAGGTTAAATGATTATGTATAATCATTTAATATGATTATGTGGGACTTCTCTTATGTATATGTTGCTGTCAGTGTTTGTCTAAATGTTTGTATATGTGTATACAAATTATGTTATTACATCTATGATGTTTGTGGTGTCATCAATGTACTATAATTTCCATGTACTGTTTATTACTATTTTACTTTTCATATAATTAATGCAATTTTTTTAAAAAGTAGCCTTTTCCTAGAGAAAGACTGCAAATATTTACAAAAAATGGTTTGTGATTTCAGAGACAGGCTGCTGAGCACAAGAGTTCCAGACTGTGGAACTGTGAGTATCAAGGCATATTTGGTACAAAAAGACCCAGATGTGTTGTTATTTTAGTAGTGATCATTCAAAGTAATCTCATACTAAGTATTTTGATCATGTAAATGGATAATTTTGTATTTGTACTTCATTGTAAACTTACAGGATATTTTGACAAATGTGTATTTGTGTGTATCTGATTCTAAGACATGTAGACAAAGAAAACAAAGCTGTGTAATAGCTCTGTCCTTTGTATTGGTTTCCTATCAGTCATGCAATGTAAGGCAGGAAATGTGGATGTAAGGTTAATTTGGCTATGACATTGACCACCAGGATTGAATTTAAAAGTGTTGATTCCATTTCCTTGTAAATGAGAAATTCTCATTTAAACTGTAAATTTAATTGTAAAGGCAATCTTCATTTCCTTGCAAATGAGGACATTTGCCTCTTCTATATATAATTAACAATGTGCAATGGTTAGTATATGGGAGAGTGTCATCTCAAACTATATTAGGAAGTTGAAAAAGCAACCCGGAAGAATGCAGTAACAAACCTGTATGATTGTCAAGAACAGTAGACAGATATGTTCATGTGAATGTAGTCACTAGGACTTGAGCATGACTCAAGATGATGATGAAGAAGAGGTGGAAGAGGAAGAAAAGAAGAAGATAGGGTGACTTGATTAAAAACAGGCTTTCTATTGTTTACCACAGTGAACCAATTAATTATGATTTTGGTCAATATCTTTCTTCAAAGGTAAATTTATTTCCCTTCACTTTAGTCTTTAATCGCTGCACATGATAATCTCTAGCAGTACTATAATTCGATTAGCATATTTGATTAGCATATGCTATTTAGGCTGGATGTGATTGATTAATTGATTTTGTATGCTCTCCAGTAAGAATTTCATGCTCTGTGGCAGAGCCTTGCCAGTTTGCAGGCACTGGGTTGCTATTTCTACCACATTACCTATTTCACACACATACGCACACACACAACTAACAGTGACGTCTCCTAGCAGTTTTGTGTGTATGTTATAGAGAATTGGAGAAACTCCCAAGATACAACAAAAAAGTAAGTATTTCTGGTTTAATTTTTCATCTCTTTCCTGACTGGAACTACGCATTCTGGAAGAACAGTTTCTGCAAGATAGTGCCCCCCCCCGTTCATTAGAGACAGTCCCAAAGGATGCCATTGTTGAAGGTATCAAAAGCCAGAAAGGTCAAGGCAGACCAGAAGGGTTGTACTTCCCTTTGCGTGACAAATGTAGTTTCCTGTTGTATCCTGGCCTGAAATACGCAGCATGACTCCAAATAATCTGCTTTCTCTAAGACTGAGTTGTACCACTTTCTGTACAACCGTTCCTAGAGAAAAAGGAAGTTGGAAATAGTTATACTTTCCTGCCCTCTTGAATGTTGCCATACAATTCAAAAGTTATGAATAATCATGTCTATTAATAATTTTTTTCATTATGTTTCTTCTTAGCCCTTGATAATGTTTATATAAGAAACATAATTAGTTGATATAGTTAAGTCCTATGCTTATTATAGTTCATTTTCAAAACAAAAGACATGGCTTTCTATTTAGAGCTTCTTTTTTCAACCTGCTTCATTCAGATTCATAAAAACCAAAAATTCCAGAATTCTTAGCCAGAGGCCTTGCTGACATCATGAGGAAGCACATTAAATTGGAAAGGGATGGTTTATAGCAAGATGATTGCAATCCATGGCATATGCTAAAGCTGTATTTGTGGGGGCATTTATATTAGTACTATATATGAAAATAAGCCATTATTATTTCTTTCGTATTAGTTGTTCATGAGGAATTGGATATGGAATAAAAAAATTAAAACTTCAGCTTGAAAAATATTGTTCAGTTATATCCTTTAAAAAAAAAAAAGCAACATGAAAATTCATTATTTAAAGAATAAAACAGTTTTTACCTACAGGTCATATGCTAGAAATCCTATAGCTAGTACTATATATTTCATATGTAGTTGAAATAGATTATTAACATGAGCAATGATGAGAAAATGATGAGAAAGGTACTTTGGATTATACTTGCTTTCCTCCTTCTGAAGTAATAAATCTATAAAAGCTCAGAAATTTTTCCAGAATAAACTGTTGTGAATTATTATAAAACAGTGACATCAAGTGGCCAAATTGTGTATAACATTACACTGCCAGTATCTGAATATTTTTCAAAACCATATGCTACATATTCCCTTATTTACACACACACACACACACACACACACACACACACACACTGAATACAAGCAGCACGTCTGCACTTTATTTGTAGTCTAAGGCAAATTGCATTTCCACACAGCAGTTCAAATTGCTAAAATGATTTCTAGTGGAATTCATATTGGGAATAAGACTGATGAGACTTGGAAATGGTCGTTCAATAATATGAATTAATTTAAATTAGCAAAACCCACCAATTTAAATGATTATGAAGTACAATTTGGTGAAGTATTATTTTTAGCTTCATTTTTACAGCTTAGAAAATATAAACCTAATTGGAGCTACTTACTTCAGGTAACCCTTTAATATATTTATTCTAGTATTTAACATCAAGATGTATTTTCAGAATTCCTTGTTTCCTCTGTAACTTTCAAGCTGTTCCAGGGGATTAAAGGGAGGGAAGACTCTTTTGAGACAGCATGGAGATCTCTCAGAAGGGAGATAAACTGGTAAAAACTATTCCCTCCTGTTCATCCTAAGGTCTTCCACTAACCCTGGATATGACCTAGAATTAGCTTAAGTACAAAATAAGACAATTACATAAAAAGTGGGCTTTAAAAAAAAAAGATTTCAATTTATCCAAGATTCAGTAGAAATCTAAACAAACTGGTATGATTACTACAAATCTATAGGTCCAAGATTTTATCCACACCTTTTCTCCAAAGGACCCGAGGACTGGACAGATGCAACATTATTAAAGAGAGAGCCAAATTAGCATTAAGGGGAATTCCATGACAGTGAGAACAATTAATCAGTGGGACAGCTTTACTGGAGGTTTTCAAAAAGAGATTGGATAACCATTTGTCCAGAATGGTACAAGGTCTTCTACCTGAGCAAAGGGTTGGACTAGAAGACCCTTCCGACTCTCTTATTCCATTCCATTTCCCACTCTATATTTCACAGCACATGCCAGACACACCTTTGTCATACCTTTATATTAACTTATGATAAACCCCACATATATTCTAAGAAGACGTTAAGACATTATATTAGAGAATACTATAATGTCACTATACTTTTTCTATTGTAAATACTGTTACTATAGTTAAACAAAAGTATTTGAATATAGCTTAGATACATGCATTTTTAAATATTTAAAGTATTTAGTAATCTTTCTTTATATTGATACATGCATCTTAATTTATTTCTTAGTCCAAATAATTTGTCAGTACATGCTATATTCCCGATTTAGTTCATAAATGTAAGTTTGCTTATGAAAACCGATCCTTCAGTATTAACAAGAAATAGAGCAGATGTCTCTTCAAACTGAATCCATGTAATCATTACAGCTAGTGGCTCATGTATGTATGGATCCACATTTTTATCTTTCATCTCTTTGGAGTTTGCACAAACAGGGAAAATCAGTTATAAATGATAGTATAAAAAGCTTGCACCAATGTAGTGGTCAGACAGAATTAATTGCATTCAGTTTGAATGACTCTTGGTGTTTCTGTGAAGCAGAAATTAGCTATATTCTATGAACAGTTACATGGAAACAAAAGGCCTGAAACATCATGTGATTTATTTTTAGACAAGTATGCATGGAATTTCAGGCTTGCCTCCTAAATGGCACAACTCTGCTTTGCTATATTTTTTGTCACAATATAGTTCAGCTCTTCTGGAATTGAGTGCAAAATAATCCAAGTTCTTTCTTATGAATTAATCTTAATATTTAAATAAGAATTTGGACAGCAACACAATTTACTTGAATACTATATTATATATCTCCATTAAAAGTTGACTGTTTTCTTTCTCATGATTCCTCATAGCATCTTGCTTTGTTTTAATTCAATTTGAGATGACCATTTTTTAAAAAGCAAATGACTAAAACAAACACCAGAGGATACAGATAAAAGTGTGAATGTTAACGTTAAATATTCTATGGGAACAGTTGAAACAGTTTTCTTACAATATAATCTTTAAAATTAGAAATGTATAACTGTTTAAAACAATGTACCCATTGCCCACACATAAACAAATTTATATCACATAGACATTTGAAGACTTCTTTTTAATGAGCCTGAATGTAGACAATTTAAGTAGTGAAGGCTTTCAAACTTAAATCCAACTTCTAATCTCTGGTACATTTACTTGGTGTGTAAGGAAAACATTCAGATTTACTCATACTTTCATTTAACTAATGTAGGGCAGTTAAGTAACCAACTGCCCACCTTAAAGATTTGAAAGAAAGAAGGAATATATTAGTTTACAAATATACTGTGCCAATTAGCTAAATAATTAAGTAAATGTCAATTGAAAAGCAATGATTTCTCTACCAGATACAGAGCCAAGAAAACACAACACTTATGCCTTTCTCATATAATCTGTGAATCCTTACTGGTCCATTATATAGCCAATACTTTGCTTAAAATGTCTAAAAACCGCTGATGCATTTTCTTCCTCACCACAAAGTCATGTTTTATGCAAATGCCATTCTGAGTAAACCTCTTTCACAGAGTATGGTAACTGTGTGGTAGAAAAAGGTCCCCACTGTAACAAAGCATTTCGATGGATTTATATTTTGTTTTCATTTTCAGGAAATCCAGTTATGGAGTTTCATCCATTCTTAGTCGCTTAGGTGATGGTGGATTTTGTAATTGGTCTTCAGGTGGTGATGGTCTCTCTGAAATATTGAAGAATTCAAGAAATGTTTTAGTATTTTAAAAACCTGGACTGGTGACGTATATATTCTTTATAATGCTATCTCGGTTGTTCAACCAGAAGGAGCAGCATCAAATTATGACCAATAGAAATAAAATCAATTTACTTAGTAATTGTTTTACAATAACATCTGAATAAATTATCAACAATAAGATATTTTACCATGCTGAGTTGTATTTCTGGAAGAATCTGGAGTAGCTGCTTTTAGAGGAATCAATGCAACTCTCCTAAGAACAAGAACAAAACCATGGCACATTAGAAGATATGCAAGTATATTTTTCTCCTACCTGCTTTCTTTAGTAATGCGTTTCTCCTTCAACTTTCCTTCCCCTTTCTCCTTGTTTCTCCTGACTCTTCCACTTTAGAGCTATCATTCCTGGAAGCCTGTTTATTTCTTGATTCCAAATTGTAACGTTAAACTTACCTTGGTGACTTACTCCATGCTTGTAGAGTATTCAATGTAACCCTCCTGGATTGGTTTACTTTTGATGTGTGAACTGATGGCTGCACAGATTTTTTATCTTCAGAAGATGACATGGAGATGTTTTTAACCGTAACAGGTATGGAGTACAAGTCTTTACTATTGGTTGGAGTCTGGCATGTAGCTGATGGTTCTCCAGACTTAAGACTGCCATCCACTGGTTTTGAAACTGGAGAGACAACACTCGGAGACTGACCCTTTTTAATTTTCTTTTCCGCCGTGCTAGGTGTTTTGATATTAATGGCTGGCTTCTCTTTCAATGGGATTCCAAGTTCACCTTCTTCAAATGTCACAAAAGAACAATATCCATCCGTAGAAGAAATAGCAAGAAATGATCCATCACTAGACCTGGAAAATTTTATGGGGAAAAAGTAGATAACAGCCCCGATTATTTTCAAGTAACAAAAATATACACATAAAACTCTGGAAAATTACTTGAATCTAATTGATATTTGTACCCAAGTGATCCATTTAGAATGAAAGCATAAATGGATTATAGTTAATGTCTGAAACTATTAAACATGGTAAAATAATTGAACATATTATCATATTTAGCTAATAGGAAATGAGTAACCTCTACTTCAATTGCCTGACAAGGATCAAATTACATTGATTGATAAAAACAGAAATTGTTGATGATAAAAGCATGAGCAAGAAGTGAAATAACTTCAGAGTTCACTGCTGAAAAGCCTTTGAAGATTAGCAAGATTGCTTAATGTATTTTAATCCAGTTTTTAAAAAATAAAATAAATCAGCTAAGATTATAGGGAACCGATAGAAACCTATTTGATGTTTGTATAAAGTTTAAGTCAGAATTCTGTTCTCTTTTTCCTCATCCAGTTAACATTTTGCTTTCATCTCAATAATTTTATGTTCATTTTATCCCATCCATTTTCTTCTTTTCTGCTGTTACTACTGGAAGGAGGGAAAGAAAACATATTGGTGTTTCAGTGCTTATGTGTTCTGGTACGTGAGAGCAATTTGTATGCAAAAGAGAATATATCTGCATATAGAGATCAATTTATTAATAGTATTTAACAGGCAGCCAACCTGAATAGTTATTAATTCAATATTTTTGTACATATTGTGTCCTTTTCCAAAATGTCATTTCTGGATAAGAAGGAGGAAGATATAAGTGTGTGTTTGTGTGTGTGCGCGCACATGCACACACGCGCATCCCATTGACATTTCTTGGGGTGGGAAGAAAACTGATAGGATATGTCTCAACTGGAGTTGCAAGACTAATTTGACATGGTAGGCAAACTGGGAATCACAAATTAAGTTTTTTTCAGTTAAATATGTTATTTAAGGCAGTGGTCCCCAACCTTTCCGGTTCAGTGGACAGGCAGTGGCGAGGGGAGAGGGAATGGTTTGGTGCATGCGCGTGCATACCACTTTCACAAATACAGCTTAGTGCCCATGTGTGAGCACTTGCCACTTCTGCAGCTCGATTCTGAATAGACTTTGACCCAGCACTGGGCCACAGACTGGGGGTTGTGGTCCTGAAGTCATTCTGAAGCCATACTACCATTGTTTATTTTGCCTAAGAATAACTTATTTGCAAAAGTAATGTTACTTTTTCTTATGTTTCTCTCTCTCTTATACATGCATGCGTTTTTGCCAATACAGATAGTCCCCGAGGTACGAGCCTAATAGACCCTGCCCATTAGACTTGTAATCGTCAAATGAATCAGATTCAATATTACAACATTTTAAAATCAAACTCATTAATTGAATCAAATGGGTCATTAAATGAACAAAGATTTGATTTACTATTTCCTCCAATGGCTGCCTGAAATGAGGGACTTTTCTTGCCACCGTTGCAGGCTGTTTCCAGCCACAAATCAGCTGTTTCCAGTTGGAAACAGTACTTGTAAACTGCCTCCCAAGTAGGTAGTAGGCTTTTTTTAAAAAAAAATCCATTTGTTGGTAGGCAGGCGGGTGGAGAACTCTACAAGTGCAGCTGCCATTAAAGTAAAGTGTCTCTAGTTTACAGAAATCTCCGACTGCTTTAAAACACACACACACAAACACTTGCTGGCCATTAGCTTAAGCATCTCCAGCCAGGCATGCAGAGAGAGATGGGGTGGAGTTTACAGAACTGTTGGCTTGCAACAGTAACTGAGATGGAAGGGACCTTGAGGTCATCTAGTCTAACCCACTGCTCTCACAAGAGAGTACAGTACTATACTGTATTTCTGATAAATGCCTATCCAGACTCTTCTTAAAAGCCTCCAGTGAGAGAACACACACAACTTCTGGAGGCAATCTAAATTTAAAACCTTTAAAAAAAAAAAACTGCTCCTTATCAGGACAAGCCTCTCCAGCCAAAATCCAAAACGGGGTTCCTTCCAGTAACTTTTAGCAGAATCTCTGGTGGGTCTATGCTAGGGAAAGGAGCAGCAGCAGCCACATGCTATAAGTTTCAGGCAAATGCAAACAATCAATCTTGCAAAATACTGTACTTACAAAACAATAAAAAGCAGAGCAATTCCCAAAGTAATTACAAACAATACAGTATAGTATTATAGAGTAACAAAAAATAATATTTTAAAATACTTACAGAAGTAATTCTAGCTCTCTACAAGCCCTGTCCCCAAGCCCAACAAGCAGCAGATCTTCCACGCTGCTCCAGGAAAACAAGAACAAACGGTTCTACTGGCTGCAAAAATCTTACTTGGCCATGTGACCAGGCACAAAAAACAAAGTGAAACAAAACAAAAACCCACTTTCAGCTACTTGTAGGCCTGAACTGGCCCAGGCAAGTCACAGAGTTAAATGGCCATCACAGCAGCCATGACTGAATCCAAGTCACTTGGCTACAGAGGCCTGTTTTTGATCACAATTTTGAATTTTTAATTTAAGTACCCTTTCTGAATAACCTTGTTTTTGTGAAATATCGCTAAATAAACACTTGTATCTGGGGAATTACCTGTATTAAAAATACTTTATCAAACTGTGAAATTAGACAATATTTTTCTTGTTCATTTGGAAGAAAGGTAGTAAGAAACTCAACAGTATTAAGTATGCAAACTAAGACAGATTTTTACCATTAAAAAAGACAAATTACTTACCATGAAATGTCACTTAGAGTATGGTAATGTATGTTAGATACATAACCAAAAGGAAAGGTTTGCTGTGTATCATAGAAGAGCACAGAATCCTCTGAAGCAACAGCAAAAACCAACCGATAAGGCAGATTTGTTAGACCAATCTTTTGGGAAGTTTCTTCTATAACAACCAAAAATGTTTCTTATAAAAATCATACCTTACTGACAAGATTATAAACTACTACAGGATTCTCTTATATTTAAGAATGATTAGAGACAGAATTTGATTATTCTAAATTTTATTAAAATTTTATTATCAATTTGATTATTAATCACTGATTAGAAGGAACTCTTATTCAGTATGGGATTTGAAGTCTCTCTCTGAATATTATTACCAGCATCACAGTCTGGTTTGGAAGCATCACTGCTTCAGATAGGAAAGCGGTGCAGAGAGTAGTGAGAATGGCCAAAAGGATCATTGGCAGTTCCCTCCCTCCCATCCAGGACATAGCACAGAAATGCTACTTGAGCAGGGTCTGTAACATCATCTGGGACACTACACGTCCTCTTCACGACCTGTTTTCCTTGTTACCTTCTGGGAGGAGGCTTCGTGGTATCCGAAGCAGAACATCCAGATTCAGCCATAGTTTCATTCCATACAGCATTAACCTTGTGAACTCTCAAGCTTCCTCCTTCCGTTATATATTCAAGATGGACAGTATTTAATGTTTATTTTCTATGTATATGTAGGGGTGTGGGTCTATACATATGTTGTACATAGTATGTTTAGGTGTGTGTCATGTATGTGTTTTACTTTGAGAGCGGGCAACTAAATTTCATTTTTGATGTGTGCCGTTTTGCCCATAGTAAAAAAATGACATAAAGGTTATCTTATCTTATAAATAGAAAACAATTTACTGGCATTGAAAAATTTAAAGAATATTGAATTGCAACAACTTTTTGCATACATATATACATAAAAAAAAGATAAAGGAGTCTCTGTAGATTTTACTCCGTTAGTTGTTGCTGATTATAGGGGCGGTACTCATCACTGTTTCAAGGCTATTGCGCCAGTGCACTCCAAAGACATTTTTGCAGTCATGTGGCCAGCATGACATCACGGAGCACTGTTACCTTCCCACCAAAGTGACACATATTTATCTACTCGCAGGAGCTGGGGCAAGAACAGGCACTCATCCTGTCGCATGGTGCTCGGGTCTCAAACCTGGGCTGCCAGCTTTCCAGATGACAAGCCCAGCATCTTAACCGCTGAGCTACCACATCGCCCCATATGTATGTATTTATGTTAAATTTAGATTTTGCTGACAAAGAGTTAAAGGGAGACTAGTATAGCTATTTCAAGCTATTTAACTCTCATCAGCTAGCCATACCCTTCTGAGATTTGAACCTGGGCCGTTTGCATGTTAGGCAGCTGTATTAACCTCTAAGACAGGTGTTCTCCTCACTTCTGTCAGATGAACCAGGGAGGATACATAGTAAGTGTTTTCCGGTGAAACCGGTCTAATAGGACACCTGGTCTATGGCTATGATTACTTTTGCCTTTCAGCCCCAATCTAGGAGCGTTTTGTAGGCTACAGTTACTACTTTGTTGGCAAAATCTAAATTTAACACAGAAATAGTTTATCGTAGTAGCAACTTTAGCCTGCAAAATGCTCTTAGATTGGGGCTGAAAAGTAATCATAGCAATAGAACAGGTGTTCTATTAGACCGGTTTCACCGGAAAAACACTTAGTATGTATGTATTTGTGTGTAAACACACACACACAAACAATGATTTGCTACTACAGATGTAGAACATGTCATAGCATAATTTAACTTGTTTTTATTGGTTACCATAATGTAACATTTTAATTTTAATTTAATTTTAAATATTCTTTTAAGATAAACTAATATAGACTTTAGGGGTTAGTGATAAATACTAAGTTAAATAAAATGAAACAGCATAAAACACAGTACTGGTATATAGCAGAGAGCTGGAGATGACAAATAAGGTTTGTGATTTTGCGTTATAAACGAGGAAGATGTAGAACAGAATAGTTTAATTATATTTAATTTATTTTTTAATAAATCTGCAATATAAACAACTATCTAACAGATTCAAAATACCTTTGTTACATGCAGATCTCAATTCAAAGTAGACAGGGCAGCAACGAACAGCTAATGTTGCCTTCCCAGGACAAGGTAGATGAGCAATGGGTCTAAAAAATAACAGCAGGATTTAAAAATAAAAATAGAAATTACAGAATGCATTTAATATTTACATAAATATGGAATTAATTCAGCCCTCACCTTTTCAGATTTTTTCTGGAGAAGACATAAGTAGTGTTCATTACATTTTCACCTGATTCCACACAGCCTGCTGAGAATATGAAAACAGTGCCAAAATGTCAGTTTTACAATGTTGGATAATGCCAAGTGTAATCAACATTGCCAATTTAAATAATTCATATGTTTATATTTGCTTCAAATGTACATAGCCCATAATGAAGATTTGCATTATTGTTCTATTGAAAATAATCTAATTTCTAATTTCTAATATCTATATCTAAGATAGTTGTATATATTCATATTATACTTAAAGTGGTTTATAACACATGACAACAGTTAGAAATGCAGATCTTTGACCATGTATCTTCCTATCAGGACAAATTAAAAGAAGTTCATTAGAGGCACATTATTGCGAAAAAACAACAACCACAATAATAATAAAAAGTTGGAAGGGACCTTGGAGGTCATCGGGTCCAACCTCCTGCTCAGGCAGGTAACCCTATACCATTTCGGACAAATGGCTGTGCAGTTTCTTCTTAAAAACTTCAAAGTTGGAGCATTCACCGCTTCTGAAGGCAGGTTGTTCCACTGGTTAATTGTTCTAACTGTCAGGAAGTTTCTCCTTAGTTCTAGGTTGCTTCTCTCTTTGGTTAGTTTCCACCCGTTGCTTCTCGTCCTGCCTTCAGGTGCTTTGGAGATAGCTTGACTCCCTCATCTTTGTGGCAGCCCCTGAGATATTGGAACACTGCTATCATGTCCCCTCTTGTCCTTCTCTTCATTATACTAGACATAGCCAATTCCAGCAACCGTTTCTTATATGTTTTAACCTCCAGTCCCCTAATCATCTTTGTTGCTCTTCTCTGTACTCTTTCTAGAGTCTCAATATCTTTTTTACATCATGGTGACCAAAACTGGATGTAGTATTCCAAGTGTGGCCTTACCAAGGCATTGTAGAGTGGTATTAATACTTCGCATGATCTTGATTCTATCCCTGTTAATGCAGCCTAGCACTGTATTGGCCTTTCTGACAGCTGCAGCACACTGCTGGCTCATATTTAAGTAATTGTCCACTAGGACTCCGAGATCACTCTCACAGTTACTACTATTGAGCAAGGTACCCCCTATACTATACCTTTACATTTGGTTTTTCTTGTCTAAATGTAGAACCTTACTTTTTTCACCACTGAATTTCATTTTATTAGATAGCGCCCACTGTTCAAGTCTGTCCAGATCCTCCTGTATCTTAAGCCTGTCTTCTTGAGTGTTGGCTATTCCTGCCAGCTTGGTGTCGTCTGCAAATTTGATGAGTTCCCCATCTATCCCCTCATCCAAATCATTGATGAAGATGTTGAAGAGCACTGGGCCCAGAACAGAGCCCTGGGGCACCCACTACACACTTCCCTCCATATAGATGTGGTTCCATTGAGGACCACACGCTGAGTACGGCCGGTCAGCCATTTGCGGATCCATCTGGTGATGATGCTGTCTAACCTGCATTTTTCTATCTTATCAAGTAGTAGGTTGGGATCTACTTTGTCAAATGCCTTACTGAAGTCCAAGTAAATTATACACAGCATTCCTCTGGTCCGCTAATTTTGTCACTTGGTCAAAGAATGCAATAAGATTTGAAAGCAACATGAAAGCAATTCATTCATAATTCATTACTACAAAAGAATAACATGTATAGGAGATGACAGAAATAGAAAATGCTCTTTTTAAAAGATGCAAAGGAACAGCCATATTCCTGATTCCAGGTACAGCTGAAATTTGTGGAACACTTTTGTTGAAACTATATGTAACATTATTTTGCATAGCATATTTTGGAATACTTATATTTACTAATTGAGTTTGCTTTAAATGTTTTTGCTTTTGCATTCAAGCAGAATCATAAGCTAAAGAAATCTAATTAGTTTAGAATCTCTTAATTTTGATAATTTCATATTGGCAAAAATTGAAGTTAAAAACATATCATTGTAAATGGCCTAGGGTCACATTTGACAAGATGGGTGCTTAATAAATAAATGAAATAAGAACTCAACAACAAGGTAATAAACTGAGTAATTATTCTGGTTTTAAACTGTTTACATGCTTACACTTTAGAAAAACAGGTGAAGAAAACAAGGAAAAATAGGATATTTTGCATAAGGTTCAGCCTTTATATGCTGTGTATTCAGTCTTATTTTTTGAGTTAGATTTCTTACATCTTCTGTGGTTGAGATTTCATTTCATTTGATAGATTTCCAATTTTAAAAACAGAAAGTGTGAAGGAATGCAAATCTTTGCTACATTGCCCTGTCATTTCTTTTGTATGGCAATTGTAGTGATACAATGCTATGGGAAGTCTTCAGGAATAAATAATGGTAATGTCTTGTTTTATTGTATTTGTGATTCTAAAACAATATTCTCTTTTCTGTTTTTTTATTTTTCAAGTTTTCAATATTATGAGGGAGAGAATCTGGATAACATATTAACAGAGACAATCTTCTTTCAATGAATAAAGTGTTCTGCTTTTCATTAAAACAAAAGTTAAAAAAGGCAAATTGATTTAGTTGGGAAGGGCAATTTGATATAAATGGGGTGACATTCCCAGTCTTCTTGTTGTTGTTGTTAATTGCGAAGTCGTGTCCAACCCATCACGACCCCATGGACAATGTTCCTCCAGGTCTTCCTGTCCTCTACCATCTTCTGGAGTCCATTTAAGTTCACACCTACTGCTTCAGTGACTCCATCCAGCCATCTCATTCTCTGTCGTCCCTTCTTCTATTGCCCTCAATCTTTCCCAGCATTAGGCCCTTCTCCAGTGAGTCCTTCCTTCTCATTAGGTGGCCAAAGTATTTGAGTTTCAACTTCAGGATCTGGCCTTCTAAAGAGCAGTCGGGGTTGATCTCTTCTAGGACTGACCGGTTTGAACGCCTTGCAGTCCAAGGGACTCGCAGGAGTCTTCTCCAGCACCATAGTTCAAAGGCCTCAATTCTTTGGCGCTCAACCTTTCTTATGGTCCAACTTTCACAGCCATACATTGCAACTGGGAAAACCATGGCCTGGACTATACGCACTTTTGTTGGCAGGGTGATGTCTCTGCTTTTTAGTATGCTGTCTAGATTTGCCATAGCTTTCCTCCCCAGGAGCAAGCGTCTTTTAATTTCTTGGCTGCAGTCCCCATCTGAGGTGATCTTGGAGCCCAGAAAAATAAAATCTGTCACTACCTCCATTTCTTCCCCATCTATTTGCCAGGAATTGAGAGGGCCGGATGCCATGATTTTGGTTTTCTTAATGTTGAGTTTCAAGCCAACTTTTGCACTCTCCTTCTTCACCCGCATCAAGAGGCTCTTTAGTTCCTCTTCACTTTTCTGCCATTAGAGTGGTATCATCTGCATATCTTAGGTTGTTGATATTTCTCCCGGCAATCTTAATTCCAACTTTTGATTCATCTAGCCCTGCCTTTCTCATGATGTGCTCTGCATATAAGTTAAATAGGCAGGGCGACAGTATACAGCCTTGCCGGACTCCTTTTCCAATTTTGAACCATTCAGTGGTTCCATGTCCAGTTCTCACTGTTGCTTCTTGACCCGCATATAGGTTTCTCAAGAGACAAATAAAATGGTCTGGTATTCCCATCTCTTTAAGAACTTGCCACAATTTGTTGTGATCTACACAATCAAAGGCTTTAGCATAGTCAATGAAGCAGAGGTAGATTTTTTTCTGGAACTCCCTAGCTTTCTCTATGATCCAGCGTATGTTGGCAATTTGATCTCTAGTTCCTCTGCCTCTTCGAAATCCTGCCTGTACTTCTGGTAGTTCTCGATCCACATACTGCTGGAGTCTAGCTTGTAGGATTTTAAGCATAACTTTACTAGCATGTGAAATGAGTGCAATTGGTGCGATAGTTTGAACTTTCTTTGACATTGCCTTTCTTTGGAATTGGAATGTAAACTGACCTTTTCCAATCCTGTGGCCACTGTTGAGTTTTCCAAATTTGCTGGCAAATTGAGTGTAGCACTTTTACTGCATCGTCTTTTAAGATTTTGAATAGCTCAGCTGGAATACTGTCACCTCCACTAGCTTTGTTGTTGCTCAGATTTTCTAAGGCCCATTTCACTTCACATTCTAGGATGTCTGGTTCGAGGTCAGTGACCATCTCATTGTGGTTATCTGGGACGTTAAGCTCATTCTTGTATAGTTCTTCTGTGTAGTTTTGCCATCTCTTCTTAATCTCTTCTGCCTCTGTTAGGTCCCTGCCATTTTGGTCCTTTATCATGCCCATCTTTGCATGAAACGTTCCCTTCATATCTCCAATTTTCTTGAAGAGATCTCTGGTCCTCCCTATTCTGTTGTTTTCTTCTATTTCTTTGCACTGTTCATTTAAGAAGGCATTCTTATCTCTTCTAGCTATTCTCTGGAATTCTGCATTCAATTGGGTGTATCTTTCTCTTTCTCCTTTGCCTTTCGCTTCCCTTCTTTCCTCAGCTATTTGCAAAGGTTCCTCAGACAGCCATTTTGCTTTCTTGCATTTCTTTTTCTTTGGGATGGTTTTAGTTGCTACCTCTTGTACAATGTTGCGAACTTCCATCCATAGTTCTTCAGGCACTCTGTCTATCAGATCTAATTCCTTAAATCTATTTGTCACCTCTACTGTATATTCATTAGGAATATGATTTAGTTCATACCTGAGTGGCCTAGTGCTTTTCCCTACTTTTTTTAATTTAAGCCTAAATTTTGCAACGAGAAGCTCATGATCTGAGCCATAGTCAGCTCCTGGTCTTGTTTTTACTCTCCTGGTCTTGTTTTTACTGACTGTATAGAGCTTCTCCATCTTTGGCTGCAGAGCACATAGTCAATCTGATTTCTATGTTGACCGTCTGGTGATGTCCATGTGTACAGCCGTCTCTTGGGTTGTTGGAAAAGAGTGTTTGTTATGACCATCGTATTCTCTTGACAAAATTCTATCAGCCTGTGCCCTGCTTCATTTTGTACTCCAAGGCCAAACTTGCCTGTTATTCTGGTTATCTTTTGGCTTCCTACCTTAGCATTCCAATCCCCCATGATGATAAGGACATCATTTTTTGGTGTTAATTCTATAAGGTGCTGTAGGGCTTCATAGAACCGGTCAATTTCATCCTCTTCAGCACCAGTAGTTGGGGCATAGATTTGGATTATTGTAATATTGAATGGTTTGCCTTGGATTCAAATTGAGATTATTCTGTCATTTTGGGGATTGTATCCCAGTATTGTTTTTCCTATTCTTTTATTGACTATGACGGCTACTCCATTTCTTCTGAGGGATTCTTGCCCTCAGTAGTATACCTGATGGTCATCTGAGTTAAATTCACCCATTCCTGTCATTTTAGTTCGCTGATTCCTAAGATGTCGATGTTCAGTCTTGTCATCTCTTTTTTGACTACGTCTAGCTTGCCTTGATTCATGGATCTCACATTCCAGGTTCCTATGGAGAAAAAATCTTTACAGCATCGGACTTTCCTTTCATCACCAGATATATCCACAGCTGAGCGTCCTTTCGGCTTTGGCCCAGTCGCTTCATTCTTTCTGGCGCTACTAGTATTAGCCCTCTGCTCTTCCCCAGTAGCATATTGGACACCTTCCGACCTGAGGGGCTCATTTTCCAGCGTCATATCTTTTTGCCTTTTAGTACTGTCCATGGGGTTTTCATGGCAACGATACTGGAGTGGTTTGCCATTTCCTTCTCCAGTGGATCACATTTTGTCAGAACTCTCTGCTATGACCTGTCCGTCTTGGGTGGCCCTGCATGACATAGCTTATAGCTTCATTGAGTTACACAAGCCCCTTCGCCACGACAAGGCAGTAATCCATAAAGGGGCATTCCCAGTCTAGTAAATACTTAATGGTGACTTCAGGAATGTAGATTTGGAGACTAACTTTTTGATAAAACATAGGCAACACATACAGAGATTTCCCCTAGTCTAATTTCTACAATTTCCGCTGTGTGAGTTGGATCTATTCTAGGATTTTCAAGCTTCTCTGCCGAATACACCATGCATCCATCCCTCTGTCCGTCCGTCCGTCCGTCTCTCTGTCTGTCTGTCCGTCCGTCCGTCCATCCATCCACCCACCCATCCATCCATACCAAATTTATATAGCCACACAACTCACACAGAGTGACGCTGGGAGGTGTACAACATTAAAAATCTACAGTTAAAACCCACAATTTAAATATTCCCCTTTGAACTCAAAAGAAATATAAATACTTTTTGTGTAATTTGGGAGTTGAGGAATTAAAGAGCAAAATCCAATCTCTCCAAAATATTTCACATTTGGAATGCAGACCTTGACAACAAAAGTCATGTTTCTGATTTAATCAAAATAATAAAAAATGTCAACATGCCTCACATTACATGCTAACGTGAACAGGTATTTTTTTTTTCAAAATGCTCAGAGACCCATGACCTCTATAGAACTGTATGAAATAATGAAAGTAAAACTGCTTACCAGGAACCAGAAGTAGAGAACCATCAGGAGTAAAAGTCAATCTCCGGAAAAAGGACTTCATGCTGTCATCGTGAAACATTCTATAACTTTTCACCTGAATTTTTTTTAATAATGATAAAACAATTCTGTTCAATACCAATCGCTGCATGAACAAACACAGTGATTTTGGATTTTTATTCAGAAAGTCATAGTCTAGTTTATACTGTGATCTCAATCTGCTGCTAAATTCCAATTCTATCAAAGGGATTTGCAATCCAGTAATATTTGGGGATTACTTACAAATAATGTCTCAATCTTTAAGAAATTATTCTCTTTTACATGTATCTATGCATTTTTAATTTATACTTACTGAATCTATAGATCTGCCTTGTCAGATAGGAAAACAACATACAAATATAACAAGCAACAACCTTAAAAACAATCTGATTTAGAACTTACTCAATATCTTCCTGTTTTTGGTATTTTTTAAAGTTGATTTAACTCAGTAGATAAATTCATATATTAAAAAAATTTCAAAATGAAACAAATCCAATTTACCAATTCTGGGATTCTGAGAATATGATTGGGAACTTTCACAAGATGGTAGCTGGGAAATCTTGCTAGTCACAAAATTAAAAGCACCAATATATTGCTAACTATCCCCCCACCCCCCTATATTTCTTTTTTTCCTGGGAAAATAGGTACACTTTCAAAAGTACTGGACTTTAGCTGCTCATTTTTATTTTTTGAGAAAGCTCATTAGCTCATATGATGGCTAAAGACGTCTTGGAAATAAATACAATTCAGTCAAATTGTTTTATAGCATGCCAGGTACTTTTAATAAAAAATAGCTTTAAAGATGTAAAAAGATGTGAAAGCTTTGTAGGTTCCAATGAAAGGTACTGTATATGAAGGCCCATAGACACTTGCAAGACTCATGCTAGGAAACCCAGTTGTGAAGCAAAGGCATAAGAGGAATTTTTAATCAGTTAACTACATGTTACTAACTACTAAAAAAAATGAGTGAAACAATCTTGAATTGAGTATATACACCACATACTTCTGATATTTTACTGTTTATACATGTGGATCCCATATCTAGCTATAGGCATGGTGGTGACAGCAATCATGTCTAAATGTTCAGAATATCATTAGGAGCAGAAGCAACTTGAGAGTCTTCTAGCTCCATCCCTGCCCATGGATAGGAAGCCTCAACCATTTTAGACAAGTAGCTGCCCAACATTTGTTTGAAAACCTCCACTGATGAAGTCCCCACAACTCCAGAAAGCAGGCTGTTCCACTGTTTAACAGCTCCTATTGTCAATAAAGAATTCCTTATTGAATTCCATTTCCTCTCTGTAAAGCTTGATCCACTGTTTTTTGCCCTTCATCTATGGATATACCACCACTGCCACCAGCCTAGTATTGCCTGTCTTGTATTTGTGCATCTGATTTTTCCCGCCGAAGTGCAGAATATTATATTTTTCACTGCTGAATTGGATTTTTATTGAAAAGGGCAAAAGGTTCAAGTGTCTCCAAACCCTTTTCAATTTTGATCCTGTTTTCTGAGATATTAGCAATTATCATCAGCTGTATTTCATCTGGAGATTTGCTGACCATCCCTTTTATCTCGTCTAAGTTACTTATAAAAATGTTAAATACCTGGCCCAGGACAGAATCCTGAAGTTCCTACTACGTAACTCTCTTCATATAAATATAATAGATCCATTAAGGACAAATGATGGGAATATTTGTTCAAACAATTCTGAAACCATCTAGTAATTAGACCATCCATCCCATTTCATTCCATTTTATTAATCAGGAAGCTATAGTCAACTTTATCATATGCATTATTGAAATCTTGGTACACTATATTCAAAGCATTCCCTTGATCTGCTGATCTAGTCACTGTATCAGAAAAAAATCAATAAGATTAATCTGGCATAATTTATTTTTAATAAAACCATCCTGTATTTAGTGAAGATCTTATTCCTTTCTAAATGTTTACAAAGCCACAACTTGATTATCTTTTTCTAAATATTTCCCAGCTACTGATGTAAAGCTGATTGATCTGCAGCTTTCTGGGTCAATTTTTTTCGCCCTTAAAAAAGATTATAATATAATCTTTTTCTGCAAATCCCCTGCACTCCAAGATTACTGTCAGATAAAGGTGTTCCTTTAACACCCTGACATGTAATCTGCCAGGCTCCAGTGACATGAATTCATTCAAAATAGCTTGGTGTTCTCTTCCCCACATCATTGTCCAACTGGAGTGGTTTAGAATGAAAGAAGTATCTTTTGGAATGCTATATTACTATCTGAAATGAGGACAATAATGTAGAATGGAAGATAAAAAGGAGATCTAATCTCTGAAAATTCTCATTCCTTTTTGGTCTCCTCATTTCTGCTCTCTTTTGGGGCAAAAATGAAGGGCAGAATCTGTTAATTAAAAACAATGATGAAAATATTCTCCAGTGTATATTTTCAGTGATAAAGAGTATAAATACACTGATATTTATTTATCATATAAATATTATAAAAATATTTAAATATTTTTAATATTTCAGAACTATAGCTAGAAAGAGTTTTAATTAATTCTGACCTCTCCTTCAGAGCCTCCTCCTGATAACATTTTAGTAACATTGAATGCCACTCTCTTGGTCTGTGTGTTATACACTCTCAGTATCCTGCATAAAAGAAAAGTATTAATTACAAACATTGAACTAAGTAACTGCATGGTGATAAAAATGCCTGCGTTCTAAAGCTTTTCTAGAAAAAACACTTGTATCAATTTCAATGTTCTACAATTAGGCTTGTACATTGATTTGGATTTGATTTGGAAGGATGTGCAGAAGTATAAATGTAATGCTAGACCATGACTCATTAAGACAGGCCATATTTCTAGGCACACATGGCTGAAGTGGAAGCTTGTTTCCCGCAGCTGTAAAATTATGAAAAAAGATGAAGTTGTCTGAATAAGTTGGAGATAGCTCCTGTGCATCTTGAAGCATCTCAGCTAAATCAAAAGCAAAGCCTTGTGAAACACTAATACCATTTAGCACAGATCTATACCATTTTTTGTTTAGGAACAATATAATAATACAGTAATATTTAAAGGAAATTGATGAATAAGATTACTGTATTATATCTGAGAGTTATTTCCAATGATCTTTGAATATATATGTATCTGAATAGAACAAGTACCTGATTTTTTTTTAATATTAGAAAAGAACATAAACTTTATTGGTGGATAGCAGCACATAAAACAAAAGATTCTATGGCCTCTAGCCTGCATTACTATGGACTATTAGATATACTGCCTAACTGTTGTAAACACTTTTATACAATGCAGAATCAATTAAAATAACAATCTCATATTCCAAGCAGTAAAAACTTACCTATCACAACTAAGAGTCGCAATGTACTGTCCTACAGGGTCCCATGTAACTCCTTGCACGTAACTTTTGTGTTCATTAAAAATAGAAACCTTTTGCCCTAGAAACAACACTAAGTTAATTTTCAAAACAGTGAGACAAATAATTCTGTTTATAGCAATTTCCCTCATATCAATTTTTATAACCTATATTTTTTCTTTCCATTTTAGAAACTAATTAGAGAAATAAGTACAATAAACTATTTCATTTTTATGCAGTTAAAAATAAATATGTACATACTCTTTAATGATATAAAAATAAGCGGTATTATTATAAGCAATTAAATTGCATATTTGTTTTAAATAGGAGTCAGCAATCTAATAATTTTGAAATGCTCTTTGGTTGCAAATTTAATATTCTTAACACTAATACTTCTTTTTGCTGCTTCTAACATACTATCCACAAAGAGCTACAAATGTTACAAAATAAAATTTAAAAGGGAAGAAAGGAAACCATGAGTAAATATCCCTTTTAATGGGTTCTGAAATCTTTTACTGTAGCTGGAAATATTCTTTTCTATAATGATGTAATGTTGTACCATATCATTGGCACTCAATCCACTTACAAATCTATATAAGTCCAAGTTAATTTATTTGGCATGGATAGTAGGTCTGCATGCTTTGACAGAATATTTCATTTGTAATTTAACCACTGTTCTAGATTCATACAGCAAAGATATAAAATTGATACAGCTACTTGAAGGCTTGGAATGGCTGCTTCAGTGCTTTTCCAAGGTTATCCTGACAAATGTTTATGTTAGCAGCAGATATTCCATTATCTGGAATAGCTGGTGAAAGTGGCTTCAGGACATGCAAACCTATAGGAGAAAACCTTGAGAAGGTTGTGTACCAGCTGTCCCATACCATCAAACACCATGACTGCTTCATGTTGCAGATCCAATGTGTTACACAGTGCTATTGTCAAGGGTTCTATGATGGCCTAACAGTCAAGATTTGCTCTAACAAGTATAACAGATATAAAAAAATAGACATGGTTTTACCATTCATAGTATTTTCCAATTTGTAGAAACTGTTATTGCTATTATTAATATACCTCCTAATTTTCCCAGTAAATATCTCAGCATATAAATACAATATATGCACACCTGAATTCTTCTAGTCCTCTATTGATACATTAGGCAAGTAAATTAATTAGCATGCTACTTTATCTGACTCATCAATTTGCCTTTACAATTAAAATGAAAGAGATTGTAATAATATGTAGAAGAATACATAGCATACATACATTTATTCAAAGCATGTGAATAGTCTGGTTGTTATAGATTTCATTGCATGTAATTTCATGCAATTTGAGCATTAACAATTAGTTACCTTTATTGACATCCCATAATATAGCTGTGTTGTCAACTGAGGCAGATGCCATATAATTTCCATCAGGAGTCCAGCAAATATCATATACATCTTCCAGGTGACCTCTTAAAAGAAGCATAGTAAAAAGAAACTGATAAAAAGGAAGTAAGTTATTAATGGGATGATGCTGGTAAATATTCTAGCTAACTATTAAAATAGAGCTCAAGTACACAAGTAAGCCAGTCTTATATTGTTACAATTTTGTCATAATTAGCAGCTTGGCTCAAGATACTATTTCATTCAGTGAAATTTCAATAAAAGTTGAGAAAGCTACCTTAAAGTTTTGATTACTGTCCAGTTTTCTTTGTTCAGCTGGTTATCATCCTCGTCATCTTGAAATGCAACTGCTTCTAACTCCTTGTTGTCATTCAACTTCCATAATAAAATTGCAGCATCTGTGAACATTAATTTCTCTGAAAAATCTTTGGCAATTTTCCAACTATTATTTTATTATTACATAGTATTACAAAATTTTATTTTGTTCCTTCAGGTCAGGTTTTTACTCCTGGCAACTACCTGGACAAGCCTTCAAAGTTTTCTTGGCAAGGATTTCTGGAAGCGGTTTGCCATTGCCTCCTTCCTAGGACTGAGAATGACTGGCCTAAGGTCACCTTTGTGCCTAAGGCAGAACTAGAACTCATGTCTCCTGGTTTCTAGCCTGATGCCTTAACCACAATAGTGGTTTATGAGGCTAGCCACAACAGAATTAGAGTTAGGCATAGATAGAATTGCGGTCTATCTGGAATAAAACCTGTTGAATTTAATGGAAGTAATTTCTGTGTAATATACAGTTCATGATTGAACTAAGCAATACAGTATATATCCCTCATCACTGAGTACTAAAACTCAGTGTAAAATTGGGATTTCTTTAGTTGTTTCTGGCCTTTTGTTTAAATTTGTCATCTGTAACACTCAGTTTATTTTCTCCTTGTTACACCAATGGTACTATATGACTGCAGTAGAAAATTGTTTCCACAGCTCAATACAACAATTATGAAATACAGGAAAAAATTACATGCCAATTAAGAATAAGATTAGTACATTAGTAATTTAAGATATAGACAGTATTACTACTATTGCAATTCCATTTCTCTAAATAACCTGATAACTTTATAATATTATTTTTAATGTTTAAAGAAAAGTACAATTGTCTTTTATAAGATTCTCAGATTGAAAAATAACCATAATTGCATTACAAGAAAAGCTACTGAGCTATTCGTTTATAAAGGTAAAAGTTTCCTCTGTCCAGTCCTTTCCGACTCTAGAGGGCAGTGCTTATCTCCATTTCTTAGGGAGGAAGCTAGTGTTGTCTGAAGATATTTCCCATAGTCCTATGGCCAGCATGATTATACACCGAGGTGCCCAGAACCTTCCAACCAATGTGGTACCTATTTATCTACTTGCATTTGCATGCTTCTGAACTGCTAGGTGAGCAGGAGTTGGGGCGAGCAAAGGGAGCTCACCCTATTGCACGGCGCTCGGATCTCAAACCTGGACTATCAGCTTTCTGACAAACCCAGAGTCCTTAACTACTGAGCCATTGCACCCTCATTCCTTTATAAACGGGCATAAATACAGTATATAAAATAAACACACCTATTTTCTTACTAAATGTTAAGAAATTTAAAACCAATATTTCAATGCCAAGTTTACACATACCATCACCACCAGAAGCCAGAATTTCACCACTGGGAGCAAAACGTACAACATTCACTGCTTTGGTATGACGAGCTAAATTGGATAAGAATTCTACAATTGCTTTCCCATCTGGTCCTTTTTCTACTTTCCATATCTGGTTATAAAAACACAACATCCAAAGCAAAAATATCAGAATAACTAAAAAATTGAAAATTCCCCAAAAATCCTAATGATAACACAGTTTGAAAGTTGTATGTTATATATAAAATGTTATAATAAAACATTTTAACATTTTCATAATCAATTTGAATATATGTACAGAAATAAAATATTTGCTGTTCTATGACCAAACTTCTAAATCTTTAGGGATATATACATAAAACTTTCCAGTTCCATAAATTAAAGTTTTCATATTGCAAGAGAACATGTAAAAATATAGCAATATCATCGACATTTAACTCACACGAACAGTTGTGTCTACGCCAGCTGAAGCCAGTCTATTGATTTTACCATCAGTTCCATGCTGGAAATCTAAGCTGTACACTGGTTCTTTGTTGTGCCATGCAATTTCACATGTAATTACTTTCATTCTGTAAAAAGTAGATAAAAAGTTTGAAGATAATTTTATTTTGATGGAAATTAGTATTGCTCAATGCATGGCTATCATTGTACTGGTCCTGCATATTTATGGTTTTAAACTTAAACATAAAACAGACCTACCATTCTGAAAAATATTAACCTAAACAATGGAAAACATATCAAAGAATTAAGCCCTATGGCTTGTTATGTTATCTTACAAGTATCACACAAATTAGCATTGTTGTAATTTATAGTATGTCAGTTGGATATTCTAGGCCTGTTCAAATGGCTGGTAGACAGCTAATCATTTTTTTCCTTTTTTCTTAGTTTCATCATATTCTACAACAGACATGTCAAACACAAGGCCCGGGGACCGGATGTGGCCTGTGACGTGTTTCATGTGACCTGCGAAGCCATCCCGGAAACAGTGAGGGAATGGCCCCTGCTGCCTTGGCCCTGGCCCAGGCCACCCGGGAGCCAATGTACAATTTTGTGGTGGCCATTTATGCTGAAACGCATTCAGTCTTAACTCCACAAGGCCATCTGGAAACAGCAAGGGACCGGCTCCTGCCGCGTTGGCCCTGCCCCCTGGGCGCACGCTGGGGAGGTGTCACCCTTTGTGTGGAATAAAGAAAGGCACCATTGCATGGAAGTGGCCAGCAAATGGCCCTTGCCTACTTCACATATCTGGCTTGATGGGCTCCAGGGGAGGGGTTTCAGCAGGCAGTGGGGCACCGAGAGGCTGAGCAGGCGGTGCAAATTCAAAAAGAAGTGTGCCGCCGCTTAGCCCCCTGCCCAGCAGGCAGCAAGGTGCAAACCTGGCGAGCTTCATACTGCCCCGGCTCAGCCTCTCGGCGCTGTGAGCAGAGCGCCCTGCTGCCTGCCGAAACCAAGCAGGCTAGGGGCTGGACGGCACTGAGCAGGTAACTTCGACTCTCACGTTGCTCATGGTGTCCCCTCCCCCAAAGCCCACCAAGCCAGACATGTAAAGTAGGCAAGGGCCATGTACTGGCCACTTCCTGGGATGGTGCATTTCTTCATTCCTCACGAAGAGTGACACCTCCCCAGCTGCGTTTCTTGCCTGTTTTTCTCCCTCCCTCATCTCAAATATTTTCCCACCACTCTGTTCTTAGGAAGGAAGGAAGGAAGGAAGGAAGGAAGGAAGGAAGGAAGGAAGGAAGGAAGGAAGGAGAAGGAGGGTCTGAGGGAAGTCCTGCCTTAGTCCTGCCCTGCTGTTCTTTCACCATCCCCTTGCACCCTCCTCCTGGCCTATCCTGGGAGTTTCCCATCCTATTCCTAAGGAAGCTTTGGATACAAAGCCAGGTCTCCTCCCATGGAGAGGGAGTGGGCCTCCTCTGACTTTGCCCTCATACCCATCATGAGCAACCTGACTAAGGAGAGCAAGCACAGCAGAAGCAGCCTTGAGAAGGAGGTAAGTGCAGCTGGGCACCCCATTGGGGTAGTGGGGCTGGGCTTGGTGCCACAGGTGCTTGAGGGACAGGCTGGGCGTTTGACTTCTGCTACCCAGGGCTCCGGGAAGCCCGCGGCACCATCCAGCCCCCCCTCGCATGGCCTGAGAGGAACAATGAGGCTCTTCCTGTGGACCATGCCTTGGTGCTTGCCCCGGTCCCACCCCCTTCTGCCAGATCTGTCCCACTCCTGCCGAGGCTCCCACAGGAACCTTTGACGCAAATGATGTAGAGCTGGCCATGCCCACCCAGTAGGCCACACCCACTCCATCCACACCCACCCAGTAGGCTGCACCACCCTGGCTACACCTACCCGCCGCCCTGAGGACAACCGCAAAGCTGATGCAGCCCTCAATGAAATTGAGTTTGACACTCCTGTTCTACAACTTATAAATTTATAGAATAAAAATGCAAAGATTTAAAAAGCCCAGTATATGTAGTGATAGTGTTACAACCCTAGGGATTTTATGACAAGTAAGAGAAATGCTCTCATTTCTCATATATTGGTCTTTTCCCAATAAAACCATTCCATTATGGTTCTTTTGCTAAGGATTA
Organism: Crotalus tigris; assembly: GCF_016545835.1. Lineage (NCBI taxonomy): Eukaryota > Metazoa > Chordata > Lepidosauria > Squamata > Viperidae > Crotalus > Crotalus tigris. The sequence continues at coordinate 4,811,762 of NW_024096505.1, forward strand.
AGATTCCTCAAAAGGAGAACAATGACAATGAAGCCATAAGATGAAAATTAAATTGTATATAATTAAAGCATACACATGAATATATTGTTAAAACAAAAGATGGCAACTCTGATTTCTCTTCAAATTGAATAAATCCTTCAGCTTTTACTAAGAAAAGCAAAAGTAGGACTGCTGAAACTTCAAGGAGACATAAGTCACAAGAAGACTAGAGCAAAGCTGGGTTTGCAAAAATAACACCTTAAATTCTGTTCTTTCAGAATGTTCAAAGCATTTAACTTACATTATCTGAATTTCTCTAAGGCATAAAAGGGTTATGGTTACAATACAAACAATGAAAGATGAGACACAGCAGCTTGTACAGACATCCTCCTATCCATCTTCCCACCTCCGTTCATGACTGAGGCTGATTATTATTCTCCTCGTTCATGGAATTTTAGACTTGGAAGCAGGAGAAAAGGATCCCAAACCCACACAAATAAAATGCTCTTCCACTTGTTTATAAACGCTTCTTGGAGTCAAGATCTGGCTCCACGTTTTGTTGAGGATGCTATATTCGTAGCTAAATTAGCAAGCCCTTCACTCAACTTATTGATTTCTCTATTTTAAAACCCTTCCTTTAATCCTGAAGCCAAGTGCTACTTGTGTATCAACATATTACCTTGTTTTCTGATAACTAATGAGGAGGAGGAGCGACCGTCTGAGTCCAGAGAACTACTTTCTTGCATCATATACTGGGAAGGGACTCTTATTTAATCTAAAATAAACCTCTCTCATCTTAACCCTCGGCGAGTAGCACAGCGCACCCACTTTTGTCCAGAAAAAAGGAAAACTTCCCCCGAACCTACCGACATAGCACAATTCAGGGACGCAACCCTTTGTGACAGTTTCCATATAAGCGTTTCCCTCCTACTGTGCCCAAGCCGCTTTCCCGCCCCTTCTCCGCACAAGCGAGAGATCCGTTCTTTCGTGCTCCCGACCCGGACTTTTGCTTTCGTGTCTGCCAGTTTCTTACCCCCCACCCCGTAATACCTGCAGAAAGAATCAGCACAGAGGTCCAGTTGCCCCTCGAAACTAATTCAGGTTCCCGCGCTCGCGTCTGCGCGTTGGAGTCATTGGGCGTCCGGAAGGAGGAGCAGGTCGCTCGGAGGCTTTCCTAGTTAGGGTGTCGAAAAATGCCACCTAGCGTCCGGGACGCGCCGCGCTTGGTCTCGCCTAGGCTTCATTAGGCTTCCCCTGACTGCAAGGTTAGCGTAGTTAAATCTATTGCAGCAGAATTTACAGGATTGTGCGCTTCACTACATAATTGATGCCTAACCATTTAAAATGCATATATATCAATCACGGTAAACTTTTCTCATCTCTGCCTAATGTCCTGCAGCGCTTCAAGCACTATTTAACAAACTGTCAGAGGAAACGGTATCCAACAGCAGAATTTCCATTTTGACAAAACTTTTCATGTCACCCATTCAAATTATATAATCCTTTGTGTTCTGCCGCATCAGATTCACTACCATAAGTTATAGTTTCGGACCCGATTTGATGCTCGAGTTTTACTTTTTAAAATAAAAAATATCCGATTTTATCAAAAACCTCTGTGATTCAGGCAGGTTACAATTGTTTTGGATTATGTATTGCCAGTGCATTTAAGAACGCATCCTGGCTAAAAACCATATCCAAAGTTTAAATATTAACACTGACAATTCTTCTGTTTTACCCAATTTATGCACTTCAATTTATTGCTCCAACTTTGGACATCAAAAGCAAACAAGCAATTTTATTCAATTGTTCCACATTTTCTGAAAATTTGTGAAAACGTAGATCATCCTATACATGTGAAAGCTTAGGTCATCCTGTTTACATTACAGAATTATGAGAACAAGCAATTACACATTTAAGCACAGTTTACAGTAGATACCACAGGCGAGTGTGTGAATTTGGTTCTACATTTTAATTTTCAGTGGTATTATCTTATATGGCACATTATTAACCACCTAATTTATATATGTATATATACAGCAAGTTAATTTTTTTCAGTAAATACAATTCATAAACATTACTTTGGATACAGTAATATATTTACCCAAGTGTTAACATTTTATCTATAACTGAGTACTGTATATATCTAATTATGCATGACTAAGTTAATTGTAATGAGAGCAAGCTAGGTAGGGAAAGAAAGCAAAATACAGGTAGTCTTTATTTAGAAAATGTCTCAGATATTATTTGCAAATAGGATGGCAATAAACAATTTAGGCTGCATTTAGATCACAGAAGCCTTCACTCCGAAACTCATTTAAGGTATGGTCAGGTTCAGGCAGCAACTGCCTGAAGAACTCCAAGAGTTCTAAATCAAAGTCCCAGTGCTGAGCTTGTTAACTTGCCCTTTATATTTTTTAGGGAAGCACTGTGCTGGGGAAACACCAGCTCACAGATAGTTTGTTTAGGCAATTTCTCTTCCCTAGGAGTGGGCAAAAAGGAGGGGAAGGGGATACAGGTCAGGCACAGGACATCGTATGAAAACTTTTATCTGAATGAGATGGCAGCATCCAGTGATCTTTGCAGTGTGGTTTGCTTAGCAAATATGTTGATAATGAACATTTTGTTGGAATGACAGTCACTAAACAAGGACTACTGTACACTTTTCCAAATTCTTAGCACTTTTGCGCTGTTCGTGTGCCCTGGCAAAGCAGGGAGGGTAACTTGATAATGGAGCAGTTGGCAGCGTTCTGAAATGGCTGAAGAAATTATCCATTTTTTTCCTCCACGGCTCTCCAATTCATTTATGAATTCAATCCTCCTTTTGTAAGCTTCTTCCTCAACACAAAATTTGAACCTATTCCCTTTTTGGCAGGTTGTCCTATTGATAGAAATGTAAGTGCTTTTACATTGTTTATTTCCAAATTTTTATTGGATTGATAGAATAAAAAACACAGAAGTCAATATGTGTATGTGATTTATTGTTAGAAAAAATGTATTTGTGTATTTACATTTGTTCCTGTTATGCAGAACATGAGAATATGTTTTCACCATTTAATACAAAATATATACATTTCTCATTTATTTCATGTAAATAAAAACTTATTTCCAGTTATTTACTTTTCTTCAAAGTGTAAATGTACAGTATAAATTTAAATAATGTTTTCCATACAGACAAGATTTATTTTACTCAGACTTTACAGTACATTCATCTATCAAACAATAATGTGAATAATGAACAATATATAACTTACAAAGTTAGGAAAAACAATGTGGAAAAAATAAATCCTTAAAACTAATTTTGATAAAACACTCATACCTATTCAACAAAACATGATCTAACAGTATAACAATCATTATGCAATACTCTTAATCAGTATTTATAATACATCATCAGGTATCAAAACTCAGAAATACTCATAGGCCACTATAAAATACTAGTAATTTGGGGAAAATGCTACTTGACAAAATTGCCAGTGTTTTTTAAAAGTAACTTTAAAAAGGTATATAACACCATTTATAGTATCTGTGATTAATTTCTGAATGTGTTATAAAAATTAAATATATCTATAAGAAATGCTGAAAATTCAAAAGGGGTAATACAATGCACCTGTAGTGGCATTTGAAGCCTTTGAAATTAGGATAAAACTTGACATGGAGTTAAGACTGTCTTTCTGTTAATAGTACCACACATGCACATTTTGATTTTCACCAGCTATGCTAAATAAAATATTAACCCAAGTTTTATTTCCAATTTAGCAATGACAAGTGTCCTTCTTTCCTGTCACCACAAACCCCAGAAAGCAAAGTGTCTATATAGTTCCTTCACAGGTCTTGCTTTCAGGAGTTGCTATTTGCCACAGCTATTGTCATAACCACAATAGTGGTTATGAAACAATTCCTTCCACAATGTCTTCATTCAAGACATTCACTCTGTTTGTGGCACTATTAACCCTTTGAAAATCTAGCTGAAACATTTCAAGAATATATTTAACTCCTAAATAATTTGGATATTTTTTTTTTTTGCAGATTTGAAGCTTCACAATAGAATACAAATTTGAGCAAAGCATGATGAGGCAGTGAAAAAAACATTAAGTACTATTAATTTCATTCATATGTTCTACAACTTGTCCTAGGATTTCATCAACTACATCAACGTCGTAGTTCACTTGTTTCAAGTCAAGATCGGGCATTATTGTTGCCAGTAGCAGTCCCACATTAACTCGCAGTGATCGCAACTTCAGGCTACAGAAAAGACAACATTGAGTACATTAGTTAAAAAGTTTTACCTACAGCTTTTACATACAATTGTACATACAACTTCAACACTTAATATATTTCCTGAGCATTTTATTTTTTCCTTATTTTTTTAAGGTATTCTAAAATATATATTAAAGTACCCCACCTTAAAATGCGTCTTGACAATGTGGTTACTGAACAGAGAAGAGCTTTGAATAATTGTAGTTCTGAACTAAAATGAGTTAAGAATTGCTCTGCTCTTCAAAACAAAGTTTCAGCTTTTCCAGAAATCTTGACAAATTGTAATATTTTGTACAAGGAGTTTTGTTTAACATTTTCAATCACAAAGGATAAAAATTGTGAGAAGTGCCCTGCTTAAACCACTTATATGCTTAAGAGCATAATTTAGAATGTAAATTATTAGTGTTTCTTTTGGCTGACCATAATACAGTGCAAAACATTTTTTGTTTATATTATTTTCAATTCAAAATATATTCTTTAAAACTGGTCAAAACAGATGTTTAAAATAAGAACAATTGGTGGATATTCTGAATTTGAAAAGCTTTAACTCACAATATACTGCACACTCCTAGCAGACATGTGGATGGATTAAGGAGGTAAAATTTTAGGTGAAAATCATTACGGAGTAGATCAGTGGTTCTCAACCTTTTCTTCACCTTTAAATGTTAAGATATAAATCATAACATTTCTTCAAGTCTTCACGGACCTCATAGGTCTGCAGACCACATGTGTAGATAGAAGTTGGAACCACTGGAGTAGATAGAATTTTCAGACATTAATGAAGATTTTAATACGCTTTTTCATGGATATAAAAAAAATCTACCTTTCCCCATCAGAATAATTTACAGGTTCTTCAAGATTACTAGCCACAGAATCATTTGTTTGTGTAACCGTTTGTGGAACAGAAGCTTTTAACTGTCCAATTTCTGTTTTTAGCTCTTCGCACTGAAAATGCAGTTGGTTTTTTTCCATTTCAAGGAGTTCAATCTGAAAGAGATAAGTCAAAACTTTCCATTCAAAATATTCACAACTCTGTATTTAAACTATGTGTATTTCAGGTTGTGCAAATTTTTCAAAAGGTTCACAATGCTTAAGACTGCATAGATGACTTCTAAGTTGTTTCATGGCGGCAGCTTCTAAAAGTTTGCATGCAAAATTTGCAAACAATGCAGCTATTTTAACAATTCAGAAAGAGTATGTACTTATATGCATTGTGAAGTACCTTTCTGAATGCTCTGCACAGTTAAACACAAGTTGGGGAAGTAAGTTTTTAATATATTATTGTTGTTGTTTAGTGTTATCGCTAGACCCCTGGCTTTAAATTTTTGAACACTATGCACAAAATACCTAGGAACAGAATGGGATATATTATTAGTGGGATGTCATGCAAAAACAAAACAAAACCCCTATACCAGTGGTGGCGAACCTATGGCATGTGTGCCAGAGGCGGCACTCAGAGCTCTCTGTGTGGGCACATGCGCCATGCCCCAGAGATGGTAACCGTTCCTCTTCAACCAGCCACCTGCTAACTAGCTGAGGTCCCACATGGCCAGATGCATCCCAGCACCCATGCGCTCGCTGGCCTCTCTGTGCAGAGCTGATGGTGTCAGGCAGCAGCCACCTCGGCCCATCTCACCTTGCCCTGTGACAATGGCACCCCTGCCTTGCCTCGCCTCACCCCACAGGATGAGCCTCCTGTCCATCACCCCACCTGCCAGAGACCCCCTGGATCTCCCCCAACCCTCCCTGACCCCCACAGGCATCCCTCCCCATGAGCAACATCAAGGTGATCACACCCACCTTGGCCACACCCACCCAATTTGCCATGATCACCACAGCCATGCCTACCTGGCACCCGGCGATAAATAAGTGGTATTTGGGTTGCAGTTTGAGCACTCGGTCTCTAAAAGGTTCGCCATCACTGCCCTACACTGACTGAATTTTCAATACGTTTTTATGGTACAGCTTATGGTACAGCTTATTTACATTAAAGGAGACCAAATAAGTTCTCTTGTATATAAATATATAAAAGAAATAAGAAAGCCCAAAGAAAGAATGGAAGCAAACAACCAGATGTTCTCCAGATTTTTTAAAAATAAGTATTCTCAACAATTCTCTTTATTTCATAGCTTAACTATGGCTGAAGAAGAGTTGTAATCATAAATATGTCAAAAATATTAGACTATAATACAGTACTGCATATTGAGCTTGTTTTTGTTTAAATACTATTCAGATGACCTTCCAAAAGTTAAAGATAGGTAGGTAGATTGATGGATAGACAGAAACAATCTTCTTTCTTGTTGGCTGCCAGTCTTTCAACATTCAGAAATTGAACAAATGCAGATCAAAATATGGAATCAAATTTTACTGTTTTTAAAAATGAGGGAAGCCACAGGAGCTGTTTGAATTTTGGCCAAAATATTAATCTTGCCATATCAGTCTATAACACTAGTGGTTTAATTTAATTTAATATTCAAAACATAAGCAACTGTAATATTTAGTTTATTAATATCACAAAACTGTTTTTTAACAAATTCCAATAAACACAAACCTATGCACACTGGGAATAAATCCAATTGAAGACTTATAATTCATATGTTTACTAAAAAAAAAACCAATTTTATATATGAATTCAACACTTAATTCCTCTGTTGTTATTTGACTTCAGAAAACAGGGCTGTACAAATTTTTGTCAAATCGCTGAATCCTCAATGTGAAGGCTAGCTTTTGGGCTGTGAGCGTTTAAAGTAATGTAAGTGTTATCACGTTTCCCCAAAAATAAGACCGGGTTTTGTTTTTTTTGCCTCCAAAAGAGGCACCAGATCTTATTTTCAGGATAGGCCTTACCTCACCTCAGATACCAAGAGCCCCACCCAGGTGGTCCACTTCTTCAGGAGACAAAGTTGCATTCGGGCCTGCATTTTGCAGTCAGGCCTTCCCACACCTAAGCAGTCAAGTACCGAGCTATAGATTCAATCCATAACTTGGTGCTTGGCTACTGAGGTCTTGCAGAACTGAGCCATAGATTGAATCCATAGCTCGGTTCTTGGCTGCACAGGCCTTCCGGAAAGCCCTGACTGAGAAATGCAGGCCTGGAGCCGGCAAGGAGAGGCCTGGCTGCAAGGTAAATGCGGGGGGGGGGGGGGCTCCACACCCACACCCACACCCTAGCTTGATTTTTAGGTGTGTGCCTCGCCCCAAAATTAGGGCTTATTTTTGGGATAAGGCTTATATTAGGCCCACCCCTAAAAATCAAGCTGGGGCTTATTGTAGGTGTAGGCCTTACTTTTGGGAAAACACAGTAGCAACTAGCCAATCTTACCTAATGTCAAAAAAATTAAGTAAAACTAGACCTGATGAATAGTACTTAGAGAAAATACTAGGGTTTCAAGATAGGCAATTTGTCCACAAAGTCACTAGGAAACAAGACTGAATCAAAGACTTCATTTTTATGTATTGTTGACTACTCTACTCTATTTAGGAAATAAGAACCACAAAGTTGATGTCTTGCATTAGTTTGTTAGATTAAATGACCAATACCATATTTATATCAAAATGGGCCTTCTCTTTACTTACCTAGCTTTCTGTTTCCATCAGATGAAATTTGACAGAACCCACTGAAGTAGAAATAATGCACTTTTATTTAGACTGAAGTCCTACTAACTAATTATGTATTTATTAATACTAATGGGATTTTGAGAAAAATAAAAGTGTTATACACAAGGTGCAGGATAAATCCTGACAAATGCAGCTTGAGAATAAATTAAGTTGCAATGCATCAATCCTACCACATAAATATATTTTTTTATTTATAAATTTTATTGGTTTTTAAAACATAAACAAAATAAAAATTGCAGTATTACAATAACTGCAAAAATTGAGAAAAAAATAGCTACAATCAACTTGGTTTATTACATAAGTATTTGTAAACATACCTCATTTTTATACTGATCTCTTTCAATACTGCATTTGTCTAGCTGTCTGAAAAGATCATCCAGCTGTACAGCCATCTCGTCTTCTTCAGTTTTCCTTTCACTGTTTCTACACTTACTGCATTCAGATTTTAAATTCTGTAGTGCAGTATATAGTTTTTTCAGCCTTTTCATCTCATTCAGTGCCTGCTCATAGAGACTCAAAATCTCCTCTGGGCTTCTTCCTTTAATTTTTTCCAGTTCTTCATCTGATAGAATACTATTTGTTTCCGTTGACTGATGGCACATTTCCTTTTTCATTTGTTTATCATTCATTTCCACAATTTTTTGCTCCAATGTCTTTACTTTTTTGAACAACATTTTACACTGTTCTTCATATTTTTCTTTTTCATTTTTGGCTAACTGCAACTGAAAATTTAATTCATTTATTTTGCTGTCCACATCCCCCAAAGCAGACTCAGAAATGCCAGCAGGTTCTAATATGGTCAATTCAGGCTCCAATCTGGATAGCTGATTCTTTTCAACACTGACCTCTTCTTCTTCTTTCTTTACTGCAAGCCACTCTACTTCTGTTTGTGTGGCTGCAGTTCCTTTTGTACATTCTACTTCTGAGCAAGCATCTTTGCTTTTGGAATCTTCTCCATCACCCCCAATATAATCTAAATTGGCACCACCTTCAACTTTTACTATTTTGATGTCACAGTCTTCTGTTGCAGGCTTTGGAGTACTGTTCTCCTCCAAAATGATGACATCATTGTCATCATCATTATCTTTTTTGTTCTCAAATGCTTGGCTAGTCACCCGTGTGATCTTAATTTGCAGTGGTACATCAGAATTGGTACGTTTTCGTTTAAGCCTACAGAAACAGCAAGAGATGTATATTATACCAACATTTTAAAAGTAACATTGTATTTGTTTGTATTGTTTTCTAAATAGAAAGTCCATTTAAAGAGAGATAATAAATTGAAAGGTTCTTGTAAAGCAGACATGTCAAACTCGCGATGTCACGCAACATATCGGAGCTTTTTCGCCATTGCTGGCAATGGGGTGGGCGCGGCTCTGGTATGATGAAACCGGCCCGCGGGCTGGCAGTTTGACACTCCTGTTGTAAAGGGTGGGCCTACACACAGAAAGGACCAGCAGCTGGATATTGGTAGTTAATGCCTCTTATGGGTAGGAGAGGTACCAGTTGCCAGTAGAATGATATGTTGGTTTGCCCACTGAAGAGACATGGTCTCTAAACTCAAGTTAAATAAAATAGTGTGACTACTCCTTCAGAAGCCTGCTTTTCCCAGAACTGTAGCAACTTTGCCTCTTTATAGGATTGTGCTCCCCAAATGAACCGATCTGTGGCAACTTAGATAATATAGCTTGATAATGTAGCCTGAGTAGTCACTCATATCTGTCATTTGTCAAATTACTGTTGATTGCTGTAATTTACTTTATATGAGATAGCCTTGAAGAAACCCAGAAGTTTCAGTTAATGAAAAATATAACTGATTGTGTGCTACTTGTACCTGCTATTGTCATGTTACACTGCTGATATGGGAGCAGCACTGGTTGCTAATTTATTTAGCAGTTCAAGTTGCTTATTGTTATCTATAAAACCCTATGTAATTGGGCAACTGGGTATCATTAAGACTATCCCATGACAAACCTACTTATCTAATATGTACAGAGTGTGCCTTATTAGGTGGAAAAGAAGCAGATGTTTTATTTGGTGTCTTTTCCTACTTTGGAACAGTCTATCTTTCTCATGGTCTTTGAAAGACAAACTCAACAGAGAAACAGTTTGCCTAAAAATGGCTTTGGCTGACATTAAAACAATGACTTGATGCTTAAAGCAGAGTTTATTTAAAAAGCTAACACAGCTTGAAGAACACAGCAGAGAATCCTCAAGAACAACAGGCAAGCAGGCTGCTAAAATTGCTGCAGATGCTGAATTAATAGAATTAAGACTAATAATTAAAAGGGAAAATCAGGTTAGTGGGGGGAGGGGAGTAGTTACTAAGGGATTCTGCTTTTGCTTATGTAAACAAGATCACTAAATAAATTTTCTCCTGACACCCTATTAGTGGGTAGAAACTTGTATCTCCATACCTGCCTCACCTGCACAACTACAATAAACTTGGCTCAAATCATACACTTAAAGGGCCAGGGGTTTTCCCTTTCCTCTTCCAGAATTGTGGAATATTGATAGGCTTTCAGAAATTATTACATTACCGTATTTTCCGGCGTATAAGACGACTTTCTAAGACACAAAAACCTTCTTAAAAGTTGGGGGTTGTCTTATACGCCGAGTCGTCTTATACGCCGGAAAATACGGGTATTCTATTTTATTCCTTTACACATGTGGTTTGGTATATTACTCATCAAGTTTTCTCTCCCCCCCCCTCACTCAAAAAGAGTCCTTGATTGGTAGAGTGGCAGTGGGAAGAGCAATTAAACTCTAAGCTGTTTGTTTCAGCAATCCGTCCCCGCGGCTCACCTCTAGCAGGCGTGTGGTTTGCAGCTGCTTTTTGCTAACTTGAAGTCACAGGCTGATAAATGCCTGGGGGTCTCAATCTGTCTCCTCGCTGCTTCGCACTTTCTGAGCTGGAGATCAGGGTGGGAGGGAAGGATTGGAGGGAGAGGGAGGAGGGAAAGGAGGGTGTGTGTGTGTGTGTGTGTGTGTGTGTGCGCGTGTGCGCGCGCTTCTCCTCGCTGCTTTCTGAGCTGGGAAGGACTGGAGGAAGAGGGAAAGGAGGCCACGCCCACGCGCGCGCGCGCACACACACACACACACACACACACGCTTTGCATTTTCCGAGTTGGAAATCGGGGTGGGAAGGGAGGATTGGAGGGAGAAAGGAGGCGTGCGTGCGTGCGTGTGTGCTTACTGGAAATCAATAGCCATTTTTACAGTACTGCACAAAAATTACTTTTTCCTTATCTCACTCCTTAATTTTCATTAATGTGCCATGAATAGCCAATGCAGATATGCATGCTTCAGCAGGTGAATCATTTTGTACAGAAATCAGCAAGGTTTAAATAAGTTAAAAATTACAACAAGCAACTACTGAAATATCTGTCAGCGCGTCCTCTTCGGTGCCCAGAAAAGAGCCGACAAACAGGAACGAATGACAAGCGAATGGCCTTTAATCCATACAGCAACAAAGTTAGCACTGGGAGTGAGTTGCTCCCAGTGCTTTACATAGGCTCCCACTTGCTGTTCCCACCCCCCCCACCCGGCAAACCAGCATCCAGCCTGTGGTGAATAAAAGCAATTAGCAGAGGCGTCACCCCCCCCCCCGCTTGACGTGCCATTCTCTCCATGGCATTCCAGGAAACAGAGTAAGGCAAGTTCCTCTTTCCCTTGCTGTCTCTCATTGTGCTCCCTGCCCCTAAGTGTCTCTGGCAGTCTGGTGTGCACGCGCACACACACACACACACACTTCTCCTTGCTGCTTTGCACTTTCTGAGCTGGAAATCAGGGTGGGGGGGAAGGATTGGAGGGAGAGGGAAGAGGGAAAGGAGGCGAGTGTGTGTGTGTGTGTGCACAAGCACGCTTCTCCTCGCTGCTTTCTGAGCTGGGAAGGATTGGAGGGAAGAGGGAAAGGAGGCATGTGTGTGTGTGCTCCTATCATCATCAGTTCAGTTTGGTTGACAGCTTAGAAAACAAACAGCATGGCAGCTCCCATGGTTTTATTGTCTTATCCTTCCTTTCAGCTTTAGAGTGAATTAGGAAAAGTTTAATCCACTTGCACTGTTTTATGTTTATATGTTTGATGACAGCCTTATGTTTATAAATGACAGTTTTTCTGCTAAGTACCTGCATGTCATAAGCATTTGAATTAAAATTACCATATTGAAATCAAATCTGATGTTTTTTAATTTTTATTTGGAAGAGGGGTAGTCTTATACGGTGAGTATAGCCCAAACTCTATATTTTAACTGGAAAAGTTGGGGGTCGTCTTATACGCCCAGTCGTCTTATACGCCAGAAAATACGGTACTATTTTGATAGAGATAGGGTGCCATCAATGTTATATCAAGTTACATTAGGAAATAAATATATATATGGGGATGTATTGATAGACAGTTATATTATTATGTAGAACCAGCAAATGATTGAAATGGTATAAAAGTTGCATTAAAAAATAAATGTACTGACCTATTTTCAGAATCTGAATGTGGAGAAGATACTGATGTATCTGATATATTTAAAGTCCTGTTTAGAGGTGTACTTGAAGTTTCTACATGCAATCTTGAAATACTTTCATCCATTGCTGGGGATGCATTCGACAAGACGGATGATGTTTGCAAATACATTTCATTATATATCTGTGGAAAATGCATAATTTCATAACAATTAGACAGGAATCACTTTTCTTCAAGATATTTCTCTTTAAAATGGTGATATATAACTAGAACAGATAATACCAGGATAATTACTTTATTTTTTTACCTCACAATTGTTTGAATTAGATGTCAAATAGAACATAAAATGTTCACCGAATATATTTATACATATAAATATAGTCTATGTCAGTGGTGGCGAACCTATGGCACAGGTGCCAGAGGTGGCACTTGGAGCCCTCTCTGTGGGCACATGTGCCGTTGCCTCAGCCTTGCCTCCCCCTGCGACCCCCTCCTCACCAGCAGGCCTCTGAAGGAGTCGCCCCCGAGCATGGCTCACACGGAGCAGCGCAGCCAAGGACATGGCAGCCAGGCAGCATAGACAAGACTCTACCCTCACGCCCCATCGCAGACACTTGATGCTGTGTGGCGCAGACAGAGGGCGTGGCTATGGCGCTGCTGGGACACCTGGGCGATCTGCGGCAGCCCCTGGAGGCGGTGAGTGGCTCTGCGGGCAGGCGGGGTAGGAGTTGGGGCGGGGTCAGTTTTTGGGCACTCAGTCTGTAAAAGGTTTGCCATCACTGGTCTATGACCTATGATCATTTGTTCAGTGAACGTTTGAAGTCATGACAGCACTGAAGAAATGATGGTTGTAATCAGTGCTCACAGTTCAGACCATCCCAGCACCTCCTGGTCACCTGATCATGATCTGAGCACTTGGTAACCAGGTCATATGACTGGTTGCTATGCCTTCAATCACACTGTTGCCATTTGCAACTCTCCTTGTGACTTCCCCAGAAAATCAATGGAGAAGCTTGCAGGGAAGATCACAAGTTGCTGAGGTTTCCCCATCCACGTGGCCTCCTTTAGTCCCTTTGTGCTTGTATCATATTGGCCAGTTATGCACCCACGCAACTTCCCCACCCCTCTTCTCTCGCACCTTTCCTGCACTAAAGCTCTCATGCATCCCCTCATTCCTTCCCTGATTCTAATTCCTTTATTTTTTCTTCAGGAAAAAATTTCAGCCTTTTTGAAATGTACATACTCACTGATGGAACTGTTTAAAATAAAAGTAAACATACATGCATTTTAATATGTTCAATTACCTACCTGTTGGCTGTATTCCAGTCTTTTCTTTAATTTCTCTCTGTCTCTGTTTGATACAAAGAAGTATTATTACATACATTCAGATTTGATTTTTAATATTTATTATGATGCAGGAAACTGTGTTCTATTTTGAGAGGTTGATCTGCTTGACCTGGTTGCTCAGCACAAGTGCAAACCATTATTTCTTAAAGGTAGGAACACTTACCCAATGTCAACCCATAGGATAGGCACTTTCCATCAAAGGTAGAATTTTCTAACTTGTGCTGGTACAAGCAGTATTGTCTGGTCCACCTGCTGAGTTTATTTTGTTGCAAGTAAATGTCTCCATTCCAGATGGCTAATCTGGGGCGTGGTGTGGCAAGATGTCTTCTGATCATTGGTAACTGCCCCTTAGGGCCATTTTGTCAGGGATTCCACCTCTTTTCTGAACAACACCTTAGGGATGGGCACCAATTGCATCCACTCCTGGATTGGAAGGCTTTGCTGACAAGACAGTCATGATCTCTTATTTGAATTACTGTAACATCCTCTATACAGGGCTGCCCCTGAAGAGCATTTAGAAACTTCAAATGGCAAGGCTGCACAGGTAGTGAAGAGTGTTGGATAATTGATGTAGATACCACTATTATGTGAGCTGTACTACTAGTGTTCTAGTAATTCAAAATACAGGTTATCACCTTTAAAATACTTCATGGCTTGAGGCCGCATTACCTAAGGGACTGTCTTCTTCCAATAATTTCTATCCATTTAGCAGGTTGGGCATATTATAGGTCCTGTGAGCCAAGGAATGTTGGCTGACAGGGACCAGGAGACATGCCTTCCTTGCTGTAGCCCCTTCTCTCTCAAATATTCTCCCTTTAGAGATCAGAATGACCCCCATCCTGTTGACCTTTTGTAATCACAGGAAGATTTGGTTGTGTGTCTGGGCCTGGAGCCCCACCTCTTGGCTGTTTTAGCATCTATGGCAATAGTGCTATGTAGCAAACACATATATTTATTTTGTATTGTTTTAATTGTTTTAAATTTGTTTTTATGTTTTATAGTACATGCCACCCAGAGAGGGGTGCCTACAAATAAACAAACAAACAAATATCTTCAACACTGTCTGTTTCTATGGATGGACTATGTTGGAATATTCATGAGCAGGAAGAGTCATGTGGTAACTCAGTCAGCCAGTGTGAAGAAAGTGTCTGTGCAAAAAGAGTATTGAGTTAGGAGCTGGATTTCCAGTCTCAGGTTTCTCTTTGTATCTCTGTGAGAAGTCTTCAATTGAGCTATGTTGCTGTAAAGAAGAATGTATGGTATTGTAAATATTTTATATGAATATAAAGAAGTTATTTTGAATCAGCTAAATGCAGTCAACTGTGAGAGCGTCTGATTTATTTTTTCACCAATAGAGAAATTAAAATTCTCTAACAGGTTATGGGCCCAGAGCTTACTAAGGACTGCATTGTAATTTAAAGCTGGAAGAAATTGCCTGTGTTTAGAAAGTATAAGAACAGGGCAGAATTAGCAGAATGGCTGCAATGGAATTTAAGGAAAGCTGTGTGCCTCGTTTAGGCCAGAAGAATTACATTGTATGGGCTGCAAAAATGGAATGTTTACTCAAAGCAAAAGAGCTGTGGTATATTGTTGAAAATCTACCACAAGTGTTTGCAGCAGTTGATCAGAAAAGTCATGATCGAGTAATGGCTTATCTCATCTTGAATTTAGATGATGAACAATTTCTAAATGTTGCAAATTTAAAGACTGCAAAGGAGATTTGGTTGAAGTTGAGAGCTGTGCACGTGAATGTTTCTGCATGCAATATAGTGCAATTGTCAAGAAAACTTTACAGGGCCTGTTTGCAACCAGGTGAATCTGTGGAACAGCATTTAAATAAAATGCAAAGTTTATTTTTGGACTTAGAACAACGTGGAATTAAATTCCCTGAGTCCCAGAAGGTTTTATTGGTGTTGAACAGTTTAGATAAAACCTGGAAAGACAAGTTTCTGCCATATTTGAGTGTAAAGAAGACAAGACTTAAATTTTGAGGCTTTAAAGGCATGTTTGCTTAATGAACAAGAAAAGCGCCACAGGAGGTGAAATTCCTGAGGAGGGGGTCCAGACTGCAAGTCTCCGGAGGAGAAACATTTTGCAAGCAGAGAGCTCAGCAAGAAAAGAATTGCTACATTTGTGAAAAGACACATCTGAAAAGGAACTGTTTGCAAAGGAACAATTTGCAGCAAAGGATATTTGTGCAACCAAAAAGGATTGATTTGGAAAAGGAACAGTTTGGTGTTGCAAAAGTTTGCTATAGCAACAACAGAGATAAATGGCTAATAGATAGTGGGGCAAGTCAAACAATTGTTAATGACTCTGAATTATTTTGCAGGTTTGTTCAAGTAGCACAAGAAGCTGTGGCTTTGGCAAATGGCCAGAAAGCAAAAGTCATCGGAAAAGGCGATGTAAAAATTCCGTATTTGGAATCAAAGTTTACCAATGTGCTTTGTGTACCTGAGATGGAACATAATTTGTTAAGTGTGTCTAATTTAGACAAACAAGGTTTTGAGATCATTTTTGTAAATGGGAAGTGTCTCATCAAAAGGAATGGGAATATTTGTGCAGAAGGCATAAAGGAAGATAATCTATATGTATTGCAGGGACAAAAGGTTCAATGTTCCCATATATTTAAGAATGTTGCAGAGCATGATTCATGTGTTCATCTTCTACGTAGAAGACTTGGCCATGCAAGCTTTAAAGTTTTGCAGCAAATGCAAGATTTTGCAGAAGGGCTAAATTTGAAGGGATGCAAAACATATTTGGACTGCAGTATGCAAAGCATCAAAGTCAAAGGCATTCCCAGTTAGTAAATGTAGCACAAGACAAACAAAAAGAGTTCTAGAGCTGGTCCATGCAGATCTGGTGGGACCTATGCAAGCCAGTTTGGGAGGAGCAAAATATGCACTGGTAATTGTTGATTATAGCAGATATAGTTTTTGCTACTTGCTTAGAACAAAGACAGAGGTGCTACAACAATTCAAACAGTGGGTAAGTTTTGTAGAGAGAAGGTACAGACAACAAGTGTGTCAGTTGCAAACTGACAGAGGTACTGAATTTATGTCAACTAAATTCCAACAATGGTTGGGGCAGTTGGGGATAAGACACAGACGTACAAATCCTTACACAGTAGCAGAGAAAGGTGTAGCTGAAAGAAGGAATGGTGTTTTGCAAACAATGAAAGATTCATTATTAGAGGATTCTGGTATGAGCAGGTCATATTGGGGAAAAGCCATATTGACTGCAAATTATATAGTTAACAGGCTGTGGAGTTCCTCCATTAATAATACTCTATATGCCATTCTATATGGGAGAAAGCCATCACTGGCACATTTGAGAATTTTTGGAAGTACTGCATGGGTACATATTCCAAAAGCAATCAGAAGAAAGGGACAGCAAAAGGCAAGAAAGCTCAGGTTTGTGGGCTATGAGCCAGGATCAAAAGGATATTGCTTTAGCGATGGAAGTAAAAGAATTGTAATTTCAAGGTCTGCTAATTTCGCAGAACAAAATTGGGACAGAATTAATGCAAATTCTGGGTATGTGTCACTTAATGACGGTGATCTATTTAATGACAATAACTCATTTAATGATAAAAAATGATTATTGAAGATGTCAGTGTTCAGGGAGGAGAGGCTGAACAAGACATGAAGCCAGATAGACTTGAGACACAGGAGCAGTTAATACCACGTAGGTCAGAGCGATGTAATAAAGGAATTCCGCCTGACAGGTATTCTGCCAGCAAGGTAAAGGTTTGCAATGTGTAGTATGAAGTTATAAAGAAATGTTGGCATTACCAAAAGCTGAACAAGAAAGATGGAAGGAGGCCATGGATAAAGAGATGAAATCCATGGGAGACCATGTTTAAATCAGTGACTTTGCCATAGGGAACCAAAGCTGTGGGTTGTAAGTGGGTTTATAAGAAAAATGATGTACATCATTGCCAAATGATGATGTACAGTTGTTGCAAGATTTAAATATTAATGTAAAAGAATCTGTAAAGGTATTTGAAGACAATGCTGCCTGTATAAAAATGGCAACTGGTGACAGGGTGAAGAACAGAAGTAAACATGTAGACATTAAGTATTGTAATGTCAGGGAAGCTGTAAAAGGAAAATTGATTAGTTTACATCATTGTTCTTCTGAGGATAATTTGGCAGACATGATGACTAAACCATTGGGTAGTGTTCACTATGGAGAATGTGTTAAGTCAATAGGTCTGATGTCTCTTCCTGTCATGAAGGGAGGAGTGTTGGAATATTCATGAGCAGGAAGAGTCATGTGGTAACTCAGTCAGCCAATGTGAAGAAAGTGCTACTGAGTCTGTGCAAAAAGAGTATTGAGTTAGGAGCTGGATTTCCAGTCTCAGGTTTGTCTCTGTATCTCTGTAAGAGGTCTTCAATTGAGCTATGTTGCTGTAAAGAAGAATGTATGGTATTGTAAATATTTTTATATGAATATAAAGAAGTTATTTTGAGTCAGCTAAATGCAGTCAACTGTGAGAGCTTCTGATTTATTTTTTTACCAATAGAGAAATTAAAATTCTCTATGTCTAAAGGATATTAATGAAGGAATGATAGTGTTATCACAGAAAACTGGTCTTGTCTGGTGTGCAGTGCCCAATGAAAATACATCAAGATGGAGATTACAACAGACTTTACTCTGCACAGAAGGACACGGGGACTACTTCTACTAGGCCTGTATAAAGGCCACACCTTAAATAATATATTTTTATAAATTTATTTGCTCATAAGCCCCATAAGCCATCCCCTTAGATCACCCAAAAGACTAATTACTTTTATTACTATATTTAGCAAATTGTATATATATATTGTAGCACAATGATCATTTTACGCAATTCTCAGCTACCCCCAAGTTTGCTACCCCCAAGCTCTCTTTTTCTATGAAGCTGTCTTATCCCATAACTACATTTGGGGGTTTCATCAGAGGAAGCATTTCTGAGCATTTTACTGACCAAGCTATTTTCATTATGGCTTATAGTCTAGCAGCTGATTGCAAAATGTTTACAAAGCTAAAATAAGATTTCCTTACAGACATTAAATTTTTAGGGAAAGGAGTCTTTTGACCTTTACTTCAATAGATGTGAAACAAATCTTGCTTGATGCAAAAATATTAAATTATAAATACTGATTTATTTTTTTTTAAAAAAGTGTTGGTTACTTGACAGAGAAGGCATTTGAAATGAAAATAAAAGTGACGGGCCAAGAGAATTACTCAAATAAGGACACTTTATTAAAAAGTGGATGAAGTTTTAAAAACTACAGAGGAAATATAAATGATAAACTAAGGGAACAACCTGGGTAATATCTTTACATTGGATTTACAAATGAGACTTGTAAAAGCCTATGTGATGGGACAAAGAATTGAAAAAAAGATTAAATTCTATGACAGTTTTGAATGAATTGAAGATTAAGATTTGCAGAAGTAAAAAAGAAGGAATGTAAAGTTAGTTTATTTGATGAAGGTTAAAACAGGACGTGTTTTATAAAATTCTGGCAACCCTTTATAGAGTTTTTGCTAACACCTGCAAAGTGTTGATGTCTTATGGGATGGGTTATGGGAAGTTATAGGAGGTAAAAAGCTACCAAACCTATTTATGTAGTATCATACTTACGTTAAAGATTGGAAGCTACTTCTTTATTATAAGTAGCCCTTGATTTATGATCATACATTTAATGTATGACTGTTCAAAATTAGGATGGCTCTGAAAAAAGTCAATACTGGCATATATTGACAACTGTTGCAGCATCCCTGGCATCATCTCAAGTCCAATTGTGGTCTTCAGTTGATAACTATATTTTTTTCCTCTCTTTTTTCTTTTTGTTTCTTGGTACCTTTTACTTTCTTTTTATCTTCCTTTCTCTGAGTTTAATTTGTATTTGTTTTTTATTACTATAATTAAAATCTTCAATAAAAATTATAATCGTCTTGATCTCTTTCATTGAAACATAGTTAAACCCTACCATAATTTGCCTGAATTCTACATCTATTACAGAGGGGCAAATAAAATAAACCAATTTTAAACTGTGTAGAATGAATATAATTTATGCTGACCTTGTCTTTTCACATTCTAAGAAGTGCTTTTAAGATACATGTAAGTATATTTCAAATTTCTTGTTATTGAATACTCACTTTTTTTTATGTGTTTTCTCATACGGTATTAAATCATCATCTTCAGGCTCTTCAGGCACATTACAATTTCTAATTTAAAAAGTAATAAGATATTGTTAATTTTTATGTAGCTAACATTACACCTAAAATGTTATTTCATTTCTACCTACTTTACCTGAACTGAGGGTCAGGGTTATATGAACAGTACCATTTCTCTGGCAAGTGATTAATTCCATCTGGAAGCTTCCTCCATTTTAAGCAAGTATCACATTGAACCCAGGTCTGATCAGGCCGTTTCCTGTAACAAATTATGAGCTATATAAAACCTAGAAAAGTACAACTATAGTTTATAATTATTCAAGCCCAGAAGTATTATGGAAAGATTTATGCTTATAAAAACCTACTGTGTATCGTCAACTAATACTTCCAGAGGATATTCTGTTTTCTTCGCTTGCATCTCATTCCAATAATCATTAAGTTTTTCACCAAGGGCATGTATTGTACGCCTAATAAACGAGAAAGACTATTTTGAAGTTCCTAATACAATTTAACAGCAAATATAATTATCACATAAATGAAACAGAGAATAAGAAAGCAATGATTTGGACTCAAATGTCCAATGAGTGAATATCTTTGATGGCATATTCCTTCCCAGAGAAAAGGAGGCATTTTTTCTTATTCCTTGGGCACCATTGCTTTACCATAAGTTGCTGGTAATATTTTTTTCTTGTGCCTTTCAGTCAGTTTTGACTCCTGGTGATTGCTTGGACACATCTATGTAGTTTTCTTGGCAACATTTCTGGAAGTGGTTTATCATTTTTTATTGCTGACAGAGAATGACTGGCCTGTTGGCTTCATGCCTAAGGCAAAGCTAGAACTCACAGTCTCCTGGTTTCTTATCAGTGCCTTTAACCATTATGCCAAATTAGCTATTGAGAACTGGATCTACTTAAAGATCTAAAGCTCCCCGCCTCAATAACTTCCCTGAAACACCTACAATATGTGCACTCATTTATGGAAATATGCAATTACACGAGAATAAGATAAAACATGCAATATGCTGATCTCCCTTTTAATACTACCATACGCACAAGAAAGACACTAAATCATTTCAGAGTGGAATAGGGCTTTTATCTGGTTAAGTATCAAAAATCCTGATAAAGCAAGGCTTCCATTTGCATGATGTCTTCTGTTTCGATGGAAAGTTAAATAGCTACACCCTTGGTCTTTCACTCAACACAGAGAAGCTAGGATCCATCTAGCATGAAGTTCAATTCATCCAGCTTGGTATAATATCTAGTGTTATAAATAAGAATATTTAATATGTACAAAAACTCTTTTATATTGGTAAAATAAGCATTTACCTATATTCATTAGTATAATCAAAGTCCTGTTTATTATGGGTTGGTTTCAGAAAGTTGCATTCAATAATACCAATTACACCTACACCCATATTGTTTGCCTGTGGAAGAAAAAAAAAGAAAAATGCACATGTTTATCTGTGTTAATATCTGAAAACCATTATAGCTGAACATTCAAACCATTATACAGTAGCTGAACATTCACGCTCTTAATCAAGATGTGTGCTACACAAATATTTATACAGTCAGGTCCAGAAATATTGGGACATCGACACAATTCGAACATCTTTGGCTCTATACAACACCACAATGGAGTTGGAATGAAACAAACACAATGTGCTTTAACTGCAGACTGTCAGCTTTAATTTGAGGGTATGTACATCCAACTCAGGTGAACGGGGTAGGACTTACAGCAGTTTCCATATGTGCCTCCCGCTTGTTAAGTGACCAAAGGTAATGGGACAATTGGCTTCTCAGCTATTCCATGGCCAGATGTGTGATATTCCCTCATTACCCCAATTACAATGTGCAGATAAAAGGCCCACAGTTCATTTCAAATGTGCTATTTGCATTTGGAATTTGTTGCTGTCAACTCTCAAGATGAAATCCAAAGAGCTGTCATTATCAGTGAAGCAAGCCATTATTAGGCTGAAAAAAACAAAACAAACCCATCAGAGAGATAGCAAGAACATTAGTCGTGGCCAAAACAACTGTTTGGAACATTCTCAAAAAGAAGGAACGCACCGGTGAGCACAGCAACACCAAAAGACCCAGGAGACCACGGAAAACAACTGTGGTGGATGACCGAAGAATTCTTTCCCTGGTGAAGAAAACACCCTTCACAACAGTTGGCCAGATCAAGAACACTCTCCAGGAGGTAGGTGTATGTGTGTCAAAGTCAACAATCAAGAGAAGATTTCACCAAAGTGAATACAGAGGGTTCACCACAAGATGTAAACCATTGATGAGCCTCAAAAACAGGAAGACCAAATTAGAGTTTGCCAAACAACATCTAACAAAGGCTTTGCAGTTCTGGAACAAGATCCTATGGACAGATGAGACCAAGATCAACTTGTACCAGAGTGATGGGAAGAGAAGAATATGGAGAAGGAAAGGAACTGCTCATGATCCTAAGCATACCACCTCATCAGTGAAGCATGGTGGTGGTAGTGTCATGGCGTGGGCATGTATGGCTGCCAATGGAACTGGTTCTCTTGTATTTATTGATGATGTGACTGCTGACAAAAGCAGCAGGATGAATTCTGAAGTGTTTCGGGCAATATTATCTGCTCACATTCAACCAAATGCTGCAGAACTCATTGGACGGCGCTTCACAGTGCAGATGGACAATGACCCAAAGCATACTGCAAAAGCAACCAAAGAGTTTGTGAAGGGACAGAAGTGGAATGTTATGCAATGGCCAAGTCAATCGCCTGACCTGAATCCCATTGAGCATGCATTTCACTTGCTGAAGACAAAACTGAAGGGAAAATGCCCCAAGGACAAGCAGGAACTGAAGACAGTTGCAGTAGAGGCCTGGCAGAGCATCACCAGGAATGAAACCCAGCGTCTGGTGATGTCTATGCGTTCCAGGCTTCAGGCTGTGATTGACTGCAAAGGATTTGCAACCAAGTATTAAGAAGGGAAAGTTTGATTTATGATTATTATTCTGTCCCATTACCTTTGGTCCCTTAACAAGTGGGAGGCACATATGCAAACTGCTGTAAGTCCTACCCCGTTCACCTGAGTTGGATGTACATACCCTCAAATTAAAGCTGACAGTCTGCAGTTAAAGCACATTGTGTTTCATTCCAACTCCATTGTGGTGGTGTATAGAGCCAAAGATGTTCAAATTGTGTCGATGTCCCAATATTTCTGGACCTGACTGTATAACACAAAATACACCTAAGAGTTCTTTATTTTAAATAAAGCTGTTGAAAATATTTTTAAAAATAATTTTCCAGTTTTTCACTTCAAAGGTTAAACAGAAAATAGTGCAGCAAGGTATGATTAAAATGATAGAGAAACTGGGAGAAACTATTAATATTCTCAAGTTTTTAAAAGTAACCAAAACAAGGATATTTATACTACGTGAACATTTTACATCATGGCAGGGAGCAGACAAATTGGTTTAGCTAGCATGAGAAAAAACAGCCCTCTCTGCAAGACATATTTAAAAGAGGAGAAAAAATGGGCTGATAAAATCTCATTTTTTAAACAGAAGTGAGCAATTAATTTTCTCAGGGGTGAAGGAAATAAAAGTTATTCTTTTAATAATTGTAGAAATGTAATGCCATTATATAAAACTGTCTCTTTAGTACAAATGTAACACTGTAACGCAAATGTAACAATGTAATGCCAATATAATATAATGTAATGAAACATATATGTAAAAATGACTACAAATGGTAATCAGCAAAGATAATTAATTATGACCAAATGTTTACTATTTCCTGCCTAAAAATCCTCTGGACACAGGAACTTATACTTTGAGTAGAAATCACTATCAAGGAGGGGGATTTTGACCCTAGGTGAAAATAAGATAACAGCAGATGGACGAAAGAGGTCAGGTTAACAAAGTACAACTTCAGAGTACATTATAAAGATGAAAGAGCTTCTTAGATGTGGCATACATTGTAGGGGTATAAAATGCAGATCTTGAAACCAGGCCAGTGCGCTCCTGGAAGCCAATCCATTGGGAAGGATCCAGGAGGCCGTTTGCAAACGCTTCTATTCTATTCTATTCTCTTTTCTTTTTATTCTTTTTATGTTATTCTCCAATAAATCTTTGTTTTGTTAACCAGACTTGTCTTCGTATTGTGAGTATCAAAATTAGGGGTTTTTACATTTCACAGGGGGTCACAGAAGAAACTGAGATTGTAGTGGAGGGCCAAACCAATAGGACTGTGAAGGTGCATAGTCATGCATGCACACGCATCCGTAAATTAAAAAAAATACCAGCTGCCTTCAAAATAAAAGCAATGCAGTTGTATTGCATGCATGGCATACATTTATTTACATTTGATTTCTAATTTCCAAATGACCTAATGTGGAGACAACCACAGGGCTGGATGTGACCCGGGAACCGTAAAATGTCTGTCTTATTATAACACGCTAATCCACCAAATTTTTAGGGTTCATAGCCCTAGAATAGTATTTCTGCAAAGTAGCTAACATAAATTACTTTAATTGGAATGTTTGTTTCAGAAGATTCTTCTATTAACTTTTAGGTCTAATTTTTGAGTCCATTAAAAGAAGTTTACTGTAGCTGTCTAAACCAACAATAACAACTCCACATAGGGAAATATGCCATTAGGAATCCACCTTTTTACTTGTTTTTATTAAAAAATATTTAAGTCTAAAACCACAGAGTCCCTTTGAAGTCAGTAATGTAGCAAAACTGTGCTTTGAGTATGCTCCTAAGAGGAATAGTCCTGCCATATAGTTATATTGCTAATTTCAGGTTGGGAACCCACTGCTACAAACAAGGAAAAACATCCTGTCTCCCAACACATGGCTCCTTCCTTTACAATTTACTTACTGGTTGAGTATATTGCAGCTCATACAGCTTGCAGATTAAAATGTCATATTTAGGCTTGTTCAGCTAAAGCAGTGGTTCTCAACCTATGGGTCGCGACCCCATTTGGGGTCGAACGACCATTTTACGGGGGTCGCCAAACAATGCAATCCGCCATTTTTCCCCCTCAGGGGGCGCCGCTGCGCATGCGTGGCGCGTCCGTGTGACGGGGGTCACCGTCACACAAAGGTTGAGAACCGCTGAGCTAAAGTTTTATTCTATAATTAAAGGCTGCATTTATAGTAAAGCATGCTGTTTTTTCTTTCAAAGTTCAAAATCTGATCCTCCATTTTTTGTCAATCTGATCTTACTTTGTATGATCTGGAAAACAGCAGAATGTATTAAAAAATCTAGTATCTTAATATATTCAGGTGAATGGTATACCAAATATTTATAGTAGGGCCAATCCATCTGAGATGTTTATAAAGAGAAAAAGTATTCTCTGTGCACAGGATTTTACAAATTCTTTCTATAGAAGGAATAAAATGTTGGAACCTAAAACCATAAAGGTCAAAACCTAGGTATCATAAAACCATAAATGCATGCTGTAAAACTATAAACTATGGGAACCAGAGAACTGTTTTAGGAAAGAATGGCAATAATTAACAGAATCAAATATCCTTGGACCACCAAGCACAATTTGTTGGGAGAAAAGTTAAATAAAGTAAATATTTTGGATAACACAATAGGCATCTTGAATAATGGATAGTAAAACTGAATACCTGAGATTCTGGAAATGTATTTTAAAACTGAGCATGTAAGTATTTCAGTATTTCAGGATACTAGTAATAAAAATCAGGGAAGTATAAATTATTGAATGAAAGCAGTCCTATTTTATAAAGGTCATATTAGTAACATCTAATGTCAGTTCTTTTTCTAGAAAAATTGTGTTTTTCTTTTTTCCTCTGTTATATTAGTAGAGTCTGTGGAGTTGAGGAGACAATACATTACATATACACACGCACACACAAATAAATAAAAGCATTCTTACTATTTTGTTCTTCAAAGATTCTTAGATTATTAGTGATTTGGTAGTGTATGTCATGTTATCTAGACCTGTTTATATAATGTGATAAGAAAATTACTTGCTTTGCCTGTAATGAAAATAAATTTAAATAAAACAAAGCAAATATTTCACTTCAGAGAATCTTCCTAGGTTTGTATTTTATTCAAGATGTGGAGAAAAAGAGCTTATTGTTTTTACAGAACTGTGAGAAGACATGCTAGCCTGTAAAGCAAATACATTTTATATATTTAATCTCATGAGCCCAGCTTGAAGCTTGAAAACTGTATCTAGGAAGGTCTCTGCTACACTGAAAACCAGAATTTACTGATATGATAGCAACTTTAGGTACAATTCCTAGGAAGTAACAACCATAAAAAGGTAATTCGTAAATAAGGGCGGGGGGGGGGATAGAATTAGGGGAGTGGGTGAAGTAATCAGGGCCGGAGATAATGTATTCACTTTAGAAGCTTTGCATAGGTTGTCACGATTATGATTATGATTACAGCATGATTACTAAGCCAATGAAGAAGAGGTGGGAGGTAAATTTGTAATGGCAATGGAGAATATAAAGAATGAATATTGAAGATTTGGGGTGTGTCCACTGTGTGCGTGCATGCACAAGGAGCATCCCCTTTGCAAAGGAGTACAAATAAATTGCCATTGTTTTCTCTTGAAAGTTTTGGCTTGTGATTGTTTATTTCAACTAGACAACGAATCCCACAAAGAGAATCTGCCTCTCAAGATGATTTTCAATAAACATCATATATCTAGCTACATCCTGGGCCTTAAACAGATGCCACCACAATGTGAAGTAGTAACAAAGAATTCAGCTGGCACATGTAAACTCCATCAGGTTTAACATCAGAAAGCTTGGGATGGCACCAAGATTTTCAGAATGTGACTGGAATGGAAAGAATATAGCAAGGAAGAATGAAATATAATTCTCGATGGACCATAAAATATTTAATTTGTATATTTAAGTATATATCAGACACTATAAATGTTTTGATTTTTCACTTTTTAACCATTTACTAAATCTAAAATTAACTTCCAGGAGAATGACAGTTTCCAGAAATACTCTGCAATTAGCAAAGAACATCTAGTCTCTTTAAAATACCTAATTTAAATTATTAATGTATTTTAAGTAATTATTGTAGATAAAACAGAATTAATTAAGCACCATCTATGGAATTCAAACAAACATCTCATGCCTTGGTATTTATGTTCCAGGATGCAGAATTTGTGATCCTATGTGCTAATTAAGATTATTTATGGCAACCCATCGGTTGATCTTGCATAGTTCTGTTCTTTTGTTCTTTTAGCCCAATTTTCAAAATAATATCTGAAAAGTGGACTGTTTTTTCTATGATATTAAAACCATCTATAAATTATTTAAACAGAGATGCATGCAAAAGTATACATAAGTTAAGATTAGCAAATATTTTTGGACTGATAGCTGTCTTATTTTCCTTGGTTAGGATAAAACTTAAACAAGACAGGGGAATTTGCAATACAGAAAAATAAATGAAAAACAAAATTACCTTTCCACATAGTGAAAATATTTTATTAAAAGGTATGATTTTTTAAAACACTAATCATTTAGGGCAGGCAACCTGGTTCCTACAACTGGCACACTTCTTTGCTACTG
Source organism: Crotalus tigris (assembly GCF_016545835.1). Taxonomy (NCBI): domain Eukaryota; kingdom Metazoa; phylum Chordata; class Lepidosauria; order Squamata; family Viperidae; genus Crotalus; species Crotalus tigris. The sequence continues at coordinate 4,839,137 of NW_024096505.1, forward strand.
GTCATGCTGACAGAAGGTAAAAGTACAAAATATCTGGAACAGTATCATATTGCCTGCTCTTTTTAAAAGCTTGCTTATTAATCTATCTATTTAATTCAATTAAATAATTTATATGGCCACCTAAGTCAAATAATGCAACACTGGCAGCTTATGAGATAAAAATAGCAATCAAAAACAAGTATTAATAATAACAGACCAGGCCCTCTCCTTGTGGGAATTTATTCAACCCAGCTGCAGTACCTGGGGGGAATAGTTACATTTATAATGGGTCAGGGGCATCCAAACAGGTAACTTTCCAAAGGGCTGATGCTGCCACAGAAAAGGGTCACCTTTCGGGCACTATTAGATGGCACTATTTCAAAAAGACCCACAATTGAGCTCAGTCTATTAGACTGGCTGAGATGGGCAGATACCTTTAGATAGAGATGATCCTGTAAATAATCTATAGGTCATTACAGATAATAAGCTTCTTGAACTGCAGAAGCTGAGAGGAAACCTTTGCAGCTTGTGATGTAGAGGTACTGCATTATACACCAAAATGCATCCCTAAATATCTGACTTACTGCATTATGAAGAGATAGAGGCCCTGCAATAGTTAAGGAGTGACTAGGGCATGACTGGCATTGAGCAGAGACTCCCAATCCGGGAACTGGCACAATCGAGACAAAGTTGTACAAAGGCCTTCCAGGCCTCAGCTACCCATTGAGCAGGGACTATCAAGATATTGAAGGAAATTTTCAAACAACTTTAAAATAAGACTGATTTTAAAACTACTACTATTTTACATCAACTCTATTCTAAAATGTCTTGTTATATTGACAATTTGAAAATGTACGTATAAAGTCTTTTTATATACGGTAAATCTGTCTCACCTTTAGCTGATAGCCAACTCTTTCATAAGCTTTGATTAGCCTGTTTCTATGGTACATCATCATCCCATAATGATCTTTATTTCGGCAGTTGAATCCAAAAGTAATTCGTACTGTTTTGGGCTTATTTGCGCATGTTAAGAAAAACATGTGACTCTAAACTTTTCTTACCCAAAAATGATCAGTCAGTATACAAAGTCTTATAAAATTAGAACTTCACCAGTCTGCAAGCAGTCTTTTTTTTAAAAATATATTTAACATTCCTCTTAATAAAAAGAATTTTAAATTTTAAAAAATCTTTTTTTTACTAGACAGCTTTAAGAACTTTGAAATTAGAATTATATATAGAATAACAGAGTTGGAAGGGATCTTGGACGTCTTCTAGTCCAACCCTCTGCTCAGACAGGAAACTCTATACCATTTCAGATAAATGGTTGTCCAATCTCTTCTTAAAAACTTCCAGTGTTGGAGCATTCACAAGTTCTGGAGGCAAGTTGTTCCAAATAAAAGGATTTTATACAATAGCACATTCTAATATTTCTATTTTTAGACTTCTGATTTGCTACATTTACTAGATATGTAGGAGACTGATGGGTCCAGAATAAGAGAATCCTTAAAATTTAGCCAAATGAATTACTGTATAGGAGATTGGAGCCATTGTTTTAATCATAAATACTCATAAACTTAAATTCTGCTTTTTGAACAGAACCTTAGAACTGATTAATTTGGCCATAACATTTACTCCGGTTCCTTGTAAGAGTGAATTTAATTACCCTGGGAGATAAGTTTAGCTAAGAGAATCAGCCACTCAGTTTACTTGTTTAAGGAAGGACTAGAACTTTCTCTCTCCTGATTTCTAGCCTGGTGCCCTAATCATATTACTTTTCAGAATCTTATTCAGATTGCAACCTATTACTATTCAAAGATATTTTTCACAATATCTATTATCTACCAAGGTCAGGGGTAGGCAACCTTGGCTCTTTTATGACTCGTGGACTTCAACTCCCAGAATTCCTGAGCCAGCTGTGCTGGCTCAGGAACTCTGGGAGTTGAAGTCCACGAGTCATAAAAGAGCCAAGGTTGCCTACCCCTGACCTAGGTATACCATCATGTATCTGCATATTTTATTTTTATTAATTTAAGAACTTTGCATTTGCCTTTTTTACATTTCAATTGGTTACTAGTTTCTGAGTTGTTAAGGTGATTTTTAATTTAATTTTGAATTTTATTTATCCCCCTAGTTATCAATTATGACTAACTCTTGATCCAAGTCCAATTATTGCAGTTGGCCTAGGATTGAATCTTGTGGTATATGTCCAATTTGAATACAAATTTTGATCCAGTTATATAGCCTCTTCATTATAACACTATTCAATTCACCTTAATTAGTTGCTCAGAAAAGAATAACAATGATTTGAGAAGCTCCAGCTATTTAGCAATTTGCCTTTCTCTGATCACTATAATTATACTATTAATTTCATTATCAAACTCGATTTACTCAATTCCTTATTTGGAGATTGCTTTCTTATGTCCAGAACTTCCAAAGATCTTGTCTAATCAAAATATTTGTGCATATTCAAAGATTGCTGGAATTTAAATTATTGGGCTACATATTATACCAATTCTTGAAGAATAACATGATCATGCACTAACACTATGTATTCTAGAGATTAAAATTTCCACATGAACAATCCAGAATACTATGGATTTTTCAATATATTCTCGAACAAAATCAATATAATCATACAAAGGAGAACATTTCTGACAAAATTTCATTCCAAAAATAATTATCATATAGTCCGAGAGTGGGTAGGAAGAGAGACTGACTGAGATTTTGCTCTAGGTTATCTTTTCGTACTCAACATGCAATAGCCCACAATCATAAAGGATACAGCCAAAAATTTTGGCTTGTAAACATCGCGTTCTATATGGGCAAGACTTTTGGAAACTAACTGTGTTTGTACTTTTTGTCCTCTGATAATAATCTGCATCCTTGGCTTTAAATATAAAATACTGCAATAAGCCTGAAAAGCAAATGAAAATATATAGTTATATCTTCCTTCAGTACTGAAATCTTAAAGGAAGTCAGAGCAATTTAAATAACCCATTCATAATTATAAAGCTCACAAAATATGTAACTGAAATTCTGTCTAGATTTTTCTATTTTTATAAATCAGATAACTATGTTACGCAAATGATTAAACACAAAGTTATGTGTGCCTCATGACTCTAGGAGCAAATTAATGAATTTACATATACAATTGTCAGACAACTTTAAATCCATTCAGCCATAAAATGTAACAGGACTATACTTGTTATCCACTATAATCTAAAATATAGTTATAAAAATGTAAGTAAGAATGTAAGAATAGAGACAGACAATAATTACCGTATATGCCGGCGTACAAGGCGACCCGGCGTATAAGACGACCCCCATCTTTGGCGCCGAGTCGCATTCCTAGAACGTCGTCTTATACGCCGGAAACTACCAGTATTTCCGGCGTATAAGACAACTTGGCGTATAAGACGACCCCCGTCTTTGGCGCCGATTTTAATGCGTGCGGAAGTCGCCTTATACGCTGGCATATATGGTAAATGCTCATCCACATAAGTGAATAAAAAAATTACTGAATAAAAATGAGGTAGTTATCCTGATAATATGAAAGGCACAGAAATCAAGTTGTCATTTCTTCAAATCACCAGCAGCAGAGGAAAGCCATCTTGGAATAATGATGGCTTACTTTAGCAATAGCACTTAATCATATATACCGCTCCACAGTGCTTAACAGTCCTCTCTAAGCGGTTTACAAAGTCCGCATATTGCCCAAAACAATCTGGGTCTTCATTTTACCAACCTCAGAAGGATGGAAGGCTGAGTCAACCTTGAGCCGGTGAGCATCGAACCCCTGGCAGTCAGTAGAACCAGCCTGCAATACTGCATTAAAACTACTGTGCCCCCATGACTATAAGTATTATTACATTACTTACGTAAATTTTTATTTTTTACCTGTTCATATTGCATTTTAAATAACTTTAGAAATTTTATTACCAACAATTATGAAACAGAATAATTGTAGTTATTTTACTTTGGATAAAAAAAGATTAGACACTATACAAAGTTTTTATTATTATTACTTATTTCCTTATTGAAAGAACCCTTCTGTTAAAAGTATGACAGCTGGAATCTACCTGAAAGCCAAATATTTTATACAGCCAATTACCAAGAACTAACACATATATTGTGGAATATTGCACTGCAAGGTATAGTTTAAAAAATGAATTATATATGTACCCGTAATGAATAATCACTTTCAGGAACGATGTGATCTTGTCTCTCTTGTTTTTTATAGCCTCTTTTTCCTGTTACTTCATCCAAATCTGCAGGAATTCTAATATCATACTTATCTGTATCAAAGTCAAATTCTGTTTCTTCATTTTTTTCTCTGTGAAAGATATACAAAGAAACTGAATTTAAGCAAGAATTACTTGTCTGTATATAATACTGATCCTTAAAAAAACAAAATCTTTAGAAGAATTACTAATGCAATACCTTCACTTGGAAATCTTAACCAAATCCTTAATAAAGTAATTATGTATTAGCTACATGCAGAAAATATGGGAAATCATTTTAGGGTAATAGTTGGTGGTGTTTTGATCAAACAGAATTTAGAATGAAACAAATTTATCTTCTATCCACAGCGATTAGTTGAAATAAGCCTTTGTTTCATTTTTTTTATCCTATAACTACAAAAACATGGTGGTATTATATGCTATGCTGTCATTTAGACAACTTAGAGAAAATGTGGTCAAGAGGGTGATGATTTGTAAAAAATGTAAACATTTTAAAATCTTCCTTGGGAAATAGTGAAGGCAACAGTTTAAGCGTGATTTAATGGCTACTGAAGCCCAACAAAGATCATAGGACAATTAATTTAAAAACAAGCCAAGAATAACTAATAGCAAAAAATACACTTCATTAACTATTGAAATGAAGTTTTTCTCTCTGCGCAATCACAATGAACATTTAATGGTAATTTTCAGCAAAGAATTAAAGCTAGATTGTTCGTGCATTTAGCATAGGGCAGGCAAACTCAGCATCAAGTATGTTATTGTTGACCCGGAATTAGGAAACAGCACAGGAAGTATCAATTGTGATTATGTGCAGATGGCCCTGCTGTCTTTGGGCATTTGCAGTCATGGATGCAGGGTCATGAAAGGACAGCAAGGAAAACACCCAATGCCTTAACCCACCCGGGAACATACGATGTCTTTAGGGAAACACCCAAAAGGAAACATTTTTAGTTACTTCTGCTTTCTCCCTTCTTATCTACAGTGTGCCAAACTTACTGGGTGAAATCTTTATCGTACGTGTGTCAGCTTTGCTGGGTGGATTGCTTATGTAATCAGAAAGAATAAATACTAGGATTCTTGTCATTTGGGGCTTCTCTCTTTTAGAGGAGCCCATCTCTGTTCAGCTGAATAAAAACGTAAAGCTTAAACACAACTTCTGGTTTCCTGTATTTTTTATCAAGCAAAACCTTGGAACCTGCACAACATTTTAGTATATGCATCTAAAAGTTCATCAATATGACATTTGCATTTTACAGTTACTTGAAAACACTGTCAGCAATATCCATGTAATTATCATAGTGCACAGCAATCTTTGCAGCTATAATTTTATTATAGCAGGATAAGTCCCTTATTGAACAACCTCATCTCATGATCTGTTAAAATTCTTAGCTAAAAGCACAGTGCATAATTTTGGGTGGAAATCTGAGGTGGTCTCCCATGGAGAATGAGACACGCACGCAGCAGGTATCTCGGGATGGGAGCCCAAAGCTGACTCCAGCACCCTATTTTATTGTTACTAAGGTTTTTACATCACACAGCGTAATCAAAAGACGTATATAGGGGTGGTTACAATATATCAAATAACAGACACTTTCCAGATGCAAGGCTACTGCAAGTGTTCTTATCAGAGTCTGTCCAAATGTTTGATGAGTGCATCCTGTGTCTAGAAATAGTCCGTTTGTTATCTCAGGCCCTTGTGGGAGATGCCTATGGGCAGATGTCTATGGGCATATTCGTGCAATTAATCCCACAGAAATCCTTGAGTGCAGTACAAAGGACTGTTGTAAACTTAGCAGTCCATATCCCAATCTTATTTACAAGCTTTAGCTAACTATGTCAAAGCAGCAGAATCACTCTAGTTCAGTGGTATCCAACCTTTGCGGCTCGGGGCCCGGCAGGGGGAAGGTGGGAACTGGGTCATGCAAGTGGCAAGCCGGTGCGCATGTGCAACTCGGCTTGCGCAAACTGAGCTGTGTACATGCACCGGCCCGCCACACACGGGCCTGGTTCTGAACAGGCCACAGGTAGGTAGTGGGCCATGGGCCGGGGGTTGGGGACCTCTGCTCTAATAGTATAATTCAACATTGGTCTTCTCACTTGCTTATAAAAATGCAGCAAATGTTTTACATTATAAAGAAATTAACAAGTTATATTATGCACTGCAGAAAAATATAAATAAAGCAAAATACAATATGGCAGAACAAAATTAAAATAAATCAGGAGAATCCCTCAAGTATCAGTGTTTGTAATGTAAAGGCAGCTATATTCCTTGGAGGTACAATTGCTTTTCAGCCTTTTCCTGTTTTTTGCAGCACTTCCCAATAAAAGTGCTTTCTCTTCATGCATTTGCATGCAGATGTAGCATCCAGTCTGAGCCAGATGTTTTAGTGGTTGAAATCCAGCAGTAACTGTACATTTACCTCAATATATAATTAAATAATTGCTTTTTTCTCACCTAGTTCCTGGTGATACAGTTGAAATCACTATCTGCTACTTTATATTGGAGGCAAAAACAAAAACTAAACTAATTACAGTTTGCAAAAGAATAAGTCAATCATGGGACTTGAGACTTCTCAGAACTTGAAAAAAATATTTCCTAAAGCAGGCCATTTTGTCTGAAGTTCAGAACAAACCTTGTGTGTTTTGTTTTGAGGCAAGGATGGAAAATCAACTTATGGCTTTTTTTTTTTTTTAGTCTTAACTTTCAAACGTTATAAAAGTTTTAAATTTTGAATGTTTTAAAATCAAATCATTGAATTCTTTAATATTATTTTACCTAAAAAAAATTCTACATAAATCTGAGTGCAATCTGTCAGAAACATTCAGCTTTCAAAGATTTGACAGAGTCATTCAGTGAAGCAGCAAGCAGTTTATTGAAAAATATGTTTTTTCAAGAGTGGGTGGCTAGCAAGTAGGCACATCCAACGATAAGATTTTAGCAGTATTTTACTCCCTAGGCTTGAAGCACAAGTCCCTCCCTCGTTTTCCCATTTGACAAGGATCACAAGGTTTACAGCCTATCCGAAGTGCCTAATTAACCCATGTGAACCTCCATCCCTGTTTACGTCTTCCACTCCCCTTTACCTAGGGCCTCCTTCCCCTTATTTGCTTTTGCCATTTTCAGGTTAGCTTTTCTATTAGCAGTGGACTTTGCCTAACCAACAGAACCTATTTCTCTGAATCCATGCACATAGGCGTAAGAAAAGAATAAGTGGTTAATATTTTTGTTATGTATACATTCCCATAAGCTCTTGTGGCTAAGACCGCAGACATTTCCTGTTGTTTTAACCTTTACTCTTCCTTATTATTCTGGGTAATGTCAATTTTCTAAGTACATGTTCCTGAAGTATGCTAAATATGGCTTGATGCAAAAATACCTTGCTATTTTTTCACAATTCCAATCCCACATTAATTTATCATGTAAATATAAACTCAGCCTTATTTTATATAGCATTAACAAATTAACGAACATTGCATTATCAAAGTTAAAATATCCTCTTACCTTCGAAGGTTCCAAATAATAATCCGTGTCCCTTTTCTTCCTATAATTGCATCAAGTTCTGCAAGCAGCTCCTCTTCAGTAGAAAACAAGGAATGCTCCAGAATAGCCTTCAAACTGGCTGCTGATTCATCTGGTTTCATCACTTTCCGTAAAATATGTTAAGGATGTAGTATGTATCAATTTTACAAAATTTGTCTGCTATAACATTCTGAATTAGGACAGCAATTGATGAGCATTTCCTGCAGTTTTAAAAACCTCAAATATCAGAATGATTCAATTCTGCTGATATCTGGACACCTTCTGGTCTTATGTTCTGGAAGAACTGGCAAATGTAATGGTGGAAATCTCTGATTCAACATAAGACCAAAATCTACACATTTCTTTGCTCTTGCATTACTGTCTCCATCATACATATTTAAAGCTGTAAGCATATAGCATACACTGAAAATGTGATTTTTAACTATAAAATATTCTAGTAATTGTAATTTCAGCTTAGTTTTCTAACTTGCTTATTCCTGTTCTATATTTCTGGTTCTTCCCTTTTGCTTCTTAGAAGCTCGTCAGATCAAATAAGAGCAGAAGGCTATATTAAGTACAGCATTATCTCAAAGAGCAGGTCTGCAACTACATTTTTTTCAGAATATATTTCTAGAATGTTGTATATGGGATAATGCATTTTATTGTGAAATGTTTATGCTCAGCCTTCTATTAAGACCTCAAGTACTTCATTCCAGTTTTTTAACTTCTCCACAGATGCAATCACTGAACTTCATAGAGGTAGATTTAGATCTTTTGCTTCTAAGATGTGGACATAACACTATCTTTTTCTGCCTCTGTATGTTGCAACTTTTGCTTTTATTATCTGTTAGGCAAACAAGCAGACTACAATTTCCAGATTTGGAATTTTCCTTTAACATGCATTTCGGAAAGGGAATAAACATCTTTGGCTAACATTTTGCTTATTAATATTTGCAAAGGAGTCAGCAAATGAGTTTTCCATTATCACAGGATTGTAAATAGAGGCAAGATACAGAATTAGAAATCACCCCAAAAAATGTAATGAAGGGAAAGCAAAATAAATAAATAAATAAATAAATAAATAAATATCTGCAAAAGAAATTAAATTAAAGTGTTTTTGTTGCCTCTCAAAACACTTTTGGCTTATCTTGTTTTTCCTGACGTTCAGATGTTTTTTCATGCCAAGGTAGTATGCACAATTTAGTTGTTATATTTGTATGGATAAATATACATGAAGAGACATTCTTAACATCTGCTATTTTTGAACCTCCTAAGTGTCTTGAGAATCATTTGGAGTTAAGTTTGGGGGATATCCCTAGTTTGAGGATACACAGTAAAAAATAGAAAAACCTTCTTATGAAATATAATAGTGGGATACCCAGAAAACTATCATTATGAGTATAACTCTCCAGCTTTTCTATTCTTTGGGATAAAATAAGTACACCTGTTTTCCCAACAATTCTGCAGGGCAACAATTCATGGCAATATAGATTTGTTGAAGATGAAACTTAATTATTTACCTCTTTCTTAGACCTAATACTTAGTATTTTAATTAGAATCTGTCCTCACATAAGTACATATGCAATCATGACCATAATACATTTCTCTTTTCCTCCAAAGAACTGTGGGAAATAATCAAATGTAGTATAAATATAGCAACATCTGCCCTCTTTTTTTCTATTCACATAAGCTCCAGTTGAATGTGTGCCTCTCCACACCAAAACCAGGGGGATTTTATGAGTTGTTATAAAATAAACCGAACATCTCCCTATGCTTTTTAAGCTACCTACACTATGTCACTGACTGTTTATTGATGCAATCATGGTTAATATTAAGTATATTAAAAAGCCAGTTTAGGAGTAATAGCTACATTGAAATTTTACACTGACTTTATAGCGATTTGGGCATTAATATACCCAAACCAAAAGAAAGCAATCCTCAAAAGTTTAATGAGCAATAGATGTGAAATTTCTTGAGTAAACCGAATTTTCAAATTATCTATATATATTTTACATTATAACACAATGCAGCATTTTTTTAGTTAAAGAACTTGTAAAAAAATTATACATGCTAGGAAATATACATATTTGAATCATTGATTTCCTCGAGAAAAAGCATCAAAAGGATATTGCTCTTGTTCAAAGATATTATGGGAACAATTACATGTTCTGCTTTTGTAAGTTCCAAGAATGTCTGTGATAACAGACCCACACTCATGATATCTCCATTCTTCGTGAAAACAATTGCATCTTTTCCCAGCCGCATAGATCCTGATTTAAATCCATTTCCATACAATCCAACAGGAACGTGGCCATTCAGGGTAACTTTGTCGCTGAAGCCAAAACTGAAATGTGTTTGGAAAGATGAAAAGAATGTTAATGTTACATTACTAACCTAAAATACAATGCAACTTTAATCCTGGTTAACAAATACATTTTAGAAGCACCTTTTCGTATAATTGATTTCCAACAATTAATATTGCTAGACCTGTATAGTATATTATAAATTATATAATCTGAAATTGAAAAAGTAGGTCTACACTGTATATTGTATTTATACTGAAGACTCAAAATACAGCAGGATGAAGCTACACATCTTGGTTATGGTGGTTATCTGTCCCTTTCTTCTCATTTTAAAGACTAACAAAAGCCCAGAGTATTCTGTGCATACAGATGATACTGACACATTCACTCTGAACAGGATTGTGTATATAGGGTGTCATTCATTTTGAATTTCTTATGAAACCATAAAGAAATCACTCCCCAGAATACCAATTTGCATTTAATATAAATCTGTGCAGCCCAAGGTCATATTTCTTTAGATTCTAATATTTATTTTAATGTAAAAACTAAGCTTTCCTTATGCCACTGTTTTTCTCAGCAGCTTTCCAGAGCAGTTCCTAGTATTCCCACATAGCTACCATAGTACTCTAGAGCACTCTCTAATTGTCTGCACAAAATGTTTCTTGGGTTTAGGCCTCTATGTATCTGTTCCTTTTAACATATGTAGTTGTTAAACTAATTACACTTACATAAAATTATAGACTCAAGTTCAGAGACTTATCTGTAATGCATGCAAGGTAAATAATCAATTCTATTTAAATAAAACTGTTCAACATTTCATCCCAAATTATGCTTTGTTTATACAGGACCATTCAAAGTTACAATGGCACTGAAAAAAGGGACTTATGACTGTTTTCACACTTATGACGATTGGAGCATCTCCATGGTCATGTGATCAAGATTTGTACGCTTGGCAATTGCATGTATTTATGATGGTTGCAGTTTATTATTTATTTATTTAGCGTATGCCATTGGTACATGAAAGCCAGGAGTCTACAATGTTATTACGGAGTAGAGGTTTGGTTGCCTAAGACTGCTAGTCCATTCACTTCACGCTCATGCACTATGAAGGGTGCACCACAGGGGGCAAACTAGCTCCATATATAAAGCAATTAATGGCATTCTGCGGGAGTGTAAGTATCGTCTGGGCCTTTTTCTCCTCAGGTTTTCACCTCTCATTTGGGCTGTCCAGTGCTAGTTGGTTTCTTGCTTCCCCTATTAGTCCCATCAAAGTGGTACCCATTTATCTACTTTGCATGCTTTCAAACTGCTAAGTTGGCAGAAGCTGAGGCAAGTGAGGAGAGCCCACTCCATCATGCAATACTAGGGCTCAAACTGCTGGAATACAGAGAGCTGACATTTTAAGTTGCTAAGCCACCACACCTCTTTTGCAATATCCTGGGGTCATGTGATCACCTTTTGCAATCTTTTGACAAACGAAGTCAGTGGTTAAGCCAAATTCACTTAATAACTGTGTTAATTAAACCAATGTTGTGATTCACTTAACAACTGTGACAAGAAAGATTGTAAAATGGGGCAAAACTCACTTAACAACTGTCTTGTTTATCAACAGAAAGTTTTTGATTCAACTGTGGTTGTAACTCGAGGACTATAAGCTTGTATTTTTAAATTCTAAAATATGTTCAGCATGGATAGGAAGTAAACCTTGCTTACCTCAACATCTTATGCAATTTATCCGCATTCATGCCATTCCCATTATCCATGAACGTTAAACATACATTCTCATTTATAATTGTTTTATCAATCCACATCTGTTTAGCATTTACATCAGGATCATATGCATTATCTAAAATAACAATGCATAAGTATTATTAGGATTATCATGATGATTTACATAACTATTTTTCCTCCCCAGTTGTACTCATCTCAAAATATGCATCAGTTTGTTGTAATGCTAGAAATATAAACATAAAATAGACTTTTGTGTAAGTAAAAAAATATTCTACCACTACAATCAAACAAAAATTTTCTTTCTGAGATCGTCTAGGTGGAGAGGAAAATAGAAATCAGGAAAACAATGGGAGAAAGCAATGGCAAACCAATTATATACAGACATGATTGTTCTATCAAATCACTACAAATCAAGTTAAGACATTTTCTCTTTTAATTTTATACTTTTTATCTTAGCTTGCCACCTAGAGTTCTTTTGGTTAAATGGGCAATTATGTAAATTTGACAAATAAATAAATGTGACATATTCTTCTACTTTAAAACATAAATCACCTACTGAACTTATGTTCATTAAAAATTCAATAGAAATTAACAGCAAATCTACAATATAAAGAATAGCTAAATCATAAGTTCCAAAGTTAGAATAGCCACATCATGACTTCCAAAGATGTCTGAAAACAGATATTAATGAACTATATACAGAAATGCAGTGTACATAACAAAAGATTCAATCGAGTAGGTAGAATACTGTTCACATACCTATAAGTTCAGCCACAGCACTGAAAGGCCAAGTGTGACTGGTTGAGTTTGTATGCAAAAATTTGGGACACAACTGAAAAGAAAAAAGATTTAATGGTTAGTACAAAACATTTTCTTTAAAAGTCTTTCTGCAATATAAACTATCTGCTCTCAAAGTCTGCAAAAATTTATCTGCAAATAACACTGCAGATATATTTGTATTAGCTGTTGTTTGCACTTAACTAGTTAAAAAAGATATATAGGAAATTAAAATACTTTAATTACTCTAAGCATATTCAGGATTTTAAAACAATGGCTTATGAATCAGCTGTGATAGCTAGCTGGCTTACATCTGTATGACATGAGATGATCCACAAACTATTTATGAAAGAAGGACGAAGACAATATTTTATTTTATTTTCAACATCGTTCTAGAATATTCTTCTTGGTCTTGTATGTAAGTTTCAAGGGAACTGCTTTTCCTGGAACAAATAGAGTAACCTTTTACAATATGTGGCCATGTGGAATTAATTGCATAAATATGCCCATAGACATGCTCCCACAAAGTCCTTGAGATAACAAACGGACTAGACACGGAACACATTCATCAGCCATTCGGACAGGGTCTGATAAGAACAAGGGAAGCAGGATGCATGAATCATTACCCACCTGCATAGCCTTGCATCTGGAGAGTGTCTGTTATGTGATACATTATAACCACCCCTATATACGTCTTTTGATTACACTGTGTGATGTAAAAACTATAGTAACAATAAAATAGGGTGTTGGAGTAGCTCTGGGCTCCCATCCCGAGATACCTGCGTGCGTGTCTCATTCTCCATGGGAGACCACCACATGGGCATAGCCACCAACTAAAATAATTTAAAAGATTTGATGGAGATTAAAGAAGTAAAAAAGCCTATGTATTGGGATATAACCGATAAATAAATGGGAAAAAAGAGTGCACCTGGGATGTGCTCTTGGTATGTTATGGCAACATCAAAAAGAAATACAGCAATTCAAAAGGTAAATGTTGAGCATTGTTTTCAAATGAAGTGTGTCTAATGGTATAAATATAAAAATGGCTGAAATCTCATGTGATCTTAGCTTTGTCACCTTGAGGTCTCTTGTGAAAACTCCAATGTTCTGTGAAAGTTAGTAATGTTCTGAGAACTTGGCATGAGCATTACCTGGAGGCTGTTATAGGCAAAATTGTGGAAACCTTTTGGGAAAAGTGTATTTTTGAGGTTTGATGGCTAATAAGACCACTTTTGGGGGGAGTAGTCCGATAAAAATATATCATTGGAAAGATAATTTAATCAAGAATGTAATGCAACATAGTTTGTTCAATTATCTGTACTGTAGAGGACAGGAAGTCCTGGAGGAACATTGTCCCTGGGGTCGCGATGGGTCGGACACGACTTCGCAACTAACAACAACAATTTTATGAAATGTTATAGCCAAATAGCCAGAAAAAGGAAGGACAACTTGCTTAGGTTGATATCAGGTAGCTTTCCTTCATCAGATTGTAGCCAATGAGCATGAGTGTTTAGAGAGCCAATCAGGTGTCATCTTGTTTTGGCAATGAGCCAATCAGATCACAGTAGGATTCAGTTATTGATGTCATGTATTGAAGCTGGGAGGAGGACATTTCTCAGTGTTATGTGATCGCTATCAAGTTGGTTGGGTTTTGGGTTTTTTTCCTTTCATTTAGTGAGCTTGTAAAACGTAATACAATTAAAGTAATGGTGCAAAGAGTTGACTAGTTGCCCAGAAAGCAATGTAAAATAGTATTAAGTAAACAAGGCTACAGTTATAAAGAAATTAGAAGAAAAATTAGTGGAAACTTAACCAAAAGTGGCATTTCTACTGTACACTTTTCCCAAAAGGTTTCCACAATTTTGGCCTACATCCTACTGTATGTGCAACAAGCATAAATCATAAAAGCATGATATATAACAAAAGGAGTAAATTAAGCTTTCAAAGACTGTGTTAGAGAATTTTAATTTCTCTGTTGGTGAAAAAATAAATCAGAAGCTCTCACAGTTGACTGCATTTAGCTGATTCAAAATAACTTAAAAAATATTTACAATACCGTACATTCTTCTTTATAGCAACATAGCTCAATTGAAGACTTCTTACAAAGAGATACAGAGACAAACCTGAGACTGAAAATTCAGCTCCTAACTCAATACTCTTTTGCACAATCTCAGTAGCACTTTCTTCACACTGGCTGACTGAGTTACCACATGACTCTTCCTGCTCATGAATATTCCAACAGTCCTCCCTTCATGACAGGAAGAGACATCAGACCTATTGACTTAATACCACCCAATGGTTTAGTCTTCATGCCTGCCAAATTATCCTCAGAAGAACAATGATGTAAACTAATCAATTTTCCTTTTACAGCTTCCCTGACATTACAATACTTAATGTTCTACATGTTTACTTCTGTTCTTCACCCTGTCCCCAGTTGCCATTTTTATACAGGCAGCATTGTCTTCAAATACCTTTACAGATTCTTTACATTAATATTTAAATCTTGCAACAACTGTACATACCATGTTACTTCAGAACACAATTCAGATAAAGCAATAAACTCTGCTTCCTCTGTTGAAATAGCAACAGTTGTTTGTTTTCTGGACTTCCATCCAATGAGAGCCCCTCCTGAGGTGGTCTCCCATGGAAAATGAGACACGCACGCAGCAGGTATCTCAGGATGGGAGCCCAGAGCTGACTCTTGCACACTATTTTATTGTTACTAAGGTTTTTACATCACACAGCATAAGCAAAAGACGTATATAGGGGTGGTTACAATATATCAAATAACAGACACTTTCCAGATGCAAGGCTACAGCAGGTGTTCTTATCAGAGTCTGTCCAAATGGTTGATGAATGCATCCTGTGTCTCAAACAGACCGTTTGTTATCTCAGGCCCTTGTGGGAGATGTCCATGGGCATTTGTGCAATTAATCCCACACCCTCCAAACAATATTATAATCCCAGAATTTGATTTCCTTGTGTTTATGTCATTTGCATAGTCACTATCGACATAACACTTTAATTTCAATTCCTCAGTAATCTGTATTTGAAGACCAAATTTATAGTTCCCTTTAAATATCTGAGAACCCTTTTTACACCCATCCAATGTAACTTTGTAGGTGCAGCAGTAAAACGACTCAAAATGCTTACTGCGCAAGCTATGTCTGGTCTGGACCACTGTAATAGATATAACAAACTCCCTATTGCCGAGTGATATATCTCTTGATCACAGGTTTCATCTTTGTCCGCACTTAAACTATTATAAAAATCCGCACTCATGGGTGTGGGAGCAGTATTGCAATCTTTCATATTATATTTCTCCAATAACTGCTCAATTTTTCTCCTTTGACTGAGAATATAACCACCTTTTTAATTTTTCTGTATCTCTACACCAAGATAATTTTTTATTTCTCCCAAATTCTTTAATTCGAATTTCTTTCCTAATTTATCAGCAAATTCTTTGACTTGTGATGCATCCTTTGCCATGAAGCAAAGATCATCCACAAATGATAACAGTAGACAATTCCCTCCTTGTAACTGTCCAGTATATATATAATTATCAGCTTTGCAACTTTTAAATCCAAGATCCTTCAAAGCAGTATCTAAACCAGTGGTTCTCAACCTGTGGGTCGGGACCCCATTTGGGGTCAAACGACCATTTCACGGGGGTCGCCAAACAATGCAGTCCGCCATTTTTTTCCCCTTTTCCTTAGCTGTGCTACTCCCTTTTATTCTATTGGTTTTCAAAAGCCAATAGGAATTGTCCAGGCTGTCTCTGCCCTGCTGAGCCCGCCAAAAGTCCCATTCTGCAAACAGTGCTGCACGAGTTGAGTAGTCCTCGACTTACGACCGGTTGAGTACTCCTCGACTTACGACTGGTTGGGGGTCGCAGCATTAAAAAGGTTGAGAACCACTGATCTAAACAGATATTCCAGTTTCTGGCTGATTGCTTCAGCCCATAAATAGCCTTGTTTAATTTATATACCATGTTAGGTTTTCATATCCTGGTGCTTGGATCATATAAATTTCTTCCTCTAACTCAGCATTGAGGAATGCAGTTGTGATATCAAAGTGCCAGATTTTATGCTTATATGCCACTGCCAACGCCAGTGCTAATCTTATACTCTCACTTTTCACAGTTGGCGCAAATACTTCATGGTAGTGCACATTCTTTGTGAAAAACCTTGTGCCACTAACCTGGCCTTATACTGTATATCATTATTTGGGAATACCTTTTTCTTATATACCCACTTACAACCCACAGCTTTGGTTTCCTGTGGCAAAGTCACTGATTTAAATACTTCATGGTCTCCCATGGATTTCATCTCTTTATCCATGGCCTCTTTCCATCTTTCTTGTTCAGCTTTTGATAATGCCAACATTTCTTTATAACTTCTTGGCTCATACTACACACTGCAAACCTTTACCTTGCTGGCAGAATACCTGTCAGGCGGAATTCCTTTGTTACATCGCTCTGACCTACGTGGTATTAACTGCTCCTGTGTCTCAATTCTTTCTGGTTTCATGTCTTGTTCAGCCTCTCCTCCCTGAACACTGACATCTTCAATAATCATTTTTTATCATTAAATGAGTTATTGTCATTAAATAGATCACCGTCATTAAGTGAGACGTACCCAGAATTTGCATTAATTCTGTCCCAATTTTGTTCTGCAAAATTAGCAGATCTTGAAATTACAATTCTTTTACTTCCATCGCTAAAGCAATATCCTTTTGATCCTGGCTCATAGCCCACAAACCTGAGCTTTCTTGCCTTTTGCTGTCCCTTTCTTCTGATTGCTTTCGGAATATGGACCCATGCAGTACTTCCAAAAATTCTCAAATGTGCCAGTGATGGCTTTCTCCCATATAGAATGGCATATGGAGTATTATTAACGGAGGAACTCCACAGCCTGTTAACTATATAATTTGCAGTCAATATGGCTTTTCCCCAATATGACCTGCTCATACCAGAATCCTCTAATAATGAATCTTTCATTGTTTGCAAAACACCATTCCTTCTTTCAGCTACACCTTTCTCTGCTACTGTGTAAGGATTTGTACATCTGTGTCTTATCCCCAACTGCCCCAACCATTGTTGGAATTTAGTTGACATAAATTCAGTACCTCTGTCAGTTTGCAACTGACACACTTGTTGTCTGTACCTTCTCTCTACAAAACTTACCCACTGTTTGAATTGTTGCAGCACCTCTGTCTTTGTTCTAAGCAAGTAGCAAAAACTATACCTGCTCTAATCAACAATTACCAGTGCATATTTTGCTCCTCCCAAAGTGGCTTGCATAGGTCCCACCAGATCTGCATGGACCAGCTCTAGAACTCTTTTTGTTTGTCTTGTGCTACATGTACTAACTGGGAATGCCTTTGACTTCGATGCTTTGCATACTGCACAGTCCAAATATGTTTTGCATCCCTTCAAATTTAGCCCTTCTGCAAAATCTTGCATTTGCTGCAAAACTTTAAAGCTTGCATGGCCACGTCTTCTATGTAGAAGATGAACACATGAATCATGCTCTGCAACATTCTTAAATATATGGGAACATTGAACTTTTTGTCCCTGCAATACATATAGGTTATCTTCCTTTATGCCTTCTGCACAAATATTCCCATTCCTTTTGATGAGACACTTCCCATTTACAAAAATGATCTCAAAACCTTGTTTGTCTAAATTAGACACACTTAACAAATTATGTTCCATCTCAGGTACACAAAGCACATTGGTAAACTTTGATTCCAAATATGGAATTTTTACATCGCCTTTTCTGATGACTTTTACTTTCTGGCCATTTGCCAAAGCCACAGCTTCTTGTGTTACTAGAACAAACTTGCAAAATAATTCAGAGTCATTAACAATTGTTTGACTTGCCCCACTATCTATTAGCCGCTTGTCTCTGTTGTTGCTACAGCAAACTTTTGCAACACCAGAATGTTCCTTTTGCAAATCAGTTGCATAAATGTCCTTTGCTGCAAATTGTTCCTTTGCAAACAGTTCCTTTTCATATGTGTCTTTCCACAAATGTAGCAATTCTTGGCAGAAACTGTGTCCCAGGTTTTATGTAAACTGTTCAACACCAATAAAACATTCTGGGACTCAGGGAATTTAATCCCACGTTGTTCTAAGTCCAAAAATAAACTTTGCATTTTATTTAAATGCTGTTCCACAGATTCACCTGGTTGCAAACAGGCCCTGTAAAGTTTTCTTGACAATTGCACTATATTGCATGCAGAAACATTCACGTGCACAGCTCTCAACTTCAACCAAATCTCCTTTGCAGTCTTTAAATTTGCAACATTTAGAAATTGTTCATCATCTAAATTCAAGATGAGATAAGCCATTGCCTGATCATGACTCTTCTGATCAGCAGCTGCAAAACTTGTGGTGGATTTTCTACAATATACCACAACTCTTTAGCTTTCAGCAAACATTCCATTTTTGCAGCCCACACAATGTAATTCTTCTGGCCCAAAGGAGGTACAGAGCTTTCCTCAAATTCCATTGCAGCCATTCTGCTAATTCTGCCTTGTTCTTATACTTTCTAAACACAGGCAATTTCTTCCAGCTTTAAATTACAATGCAGTCCTTAGTAAGCTCTGGGCCCATAACCTGTTAGAGAATTTTAATTTCCCTGTTGGTGAAAAAATAAATCAGAAGCTCTCACAGTTGACTGCATTTAGCTGATTCAAAATAACTTCTTTATATACATATCAAAAATATTTACAATACCGTACATTCTTCTTTACAGCAACATAGCTCAATTGAAGACTTCTTACAGAGAGATACAGAGACAAACCTGAGACTGAAAATTCAGCTCCTAACTCAATACTCTTTTGCACAGACTCAGTAGCACTTTCTTCACATTGGCTGACTGAGTTACCACATGACTCTTCCTCCTCATGAATATTCCAACAGACTGTTGCCCCATATCCAAAGCCAACAAAGAAATTAAAATGTACAGGGATAAAAACAATAGTAATAACACAATTTCCTGATACTTTTTGAGGAGAATAGATAGTTGGATATTATGTAATCAATTTTTCTATAACAGTGAATATTCTAAGATAATATAGATTCAATGGTGACTTTAATAAGTTCCTTTCGATACAATTCAAATATTTCCCTGTGATTAAAATTAATAACCAAGCTCCACTAACTATATAGCTTTAATGCACATTTCAGGTGCATTAATTGCCAATACTGTAAAAAAGAACATAACACTATTCCAGGGGTCTTCAAATTTGGCCCTTTTATGACTTGTGAACTTCAACTCCCAGAATTCCTCCACCAGGCATGCTGAGACTCTTGTACTATTCCTTTGAGTCAAGATTCTTTCTTGATCCAAACCTCAGAGCATCAGTAAAATGTATGAGACAGAGAAAACAGCCCAATCTTTAACAGAGTACTGTAGTTGTGAGATTTCTACAAAGTATAATCCTGAGTACCAAAGAAGATATATTAACTATACTGTAAGTTGGTGATAACCATCCACTTCCAGTGCAATGATTAAGGTCAATTTGAAAAATTAAATTGAAATGCAAAATCTGACAGTCGTTCATTAGATTCCATACTTTCAGATGTCACTTCAGTGTCCCATCTACAGAATGTTATCTCTAAATAATTTTACTTTCCATACAAAGAAGACCATTCATCAGGCCATTCCTTTTTGAGAAAACAATTGAAAATATATAAAAGGAATAAGAAATAATACGCTTAAAAATTAAGGGCATCACATAAGAAAAAAGAAAGAAATGTAGATGCGCAATGCTAATAATTATAACAATTCTTGCAAATAAATTCTTTCCACATCTGATCTTGCACTATTTCTAATTTTTCTATGCATTCTTCAGTAACCCATTTTATGTGCTTTCACTTCTAATATTATCATAAGCATTCTCTAATACATGAATCTAGAAATCATTTAAACCAGGGTTTTTCAACCTGGTGGTATGCATACCACCTGTGTTACATTAGCATGTGGCAGGTGGTAAGCAGCCCTGCCCAGCCAAGTGTAGTGGGGGAGGGAACGAGCCAGCAGAGGCAAGGACTTACTATGAAAAAGGGGCTGGGGCGAGGCAAAGGCCCCAAGCTCACTTTTGGTTCACCTGGAAGAGAAAGGAGGAGGGGGCAGAGACAGGAGAGGCTATAAAAGCAAGCAGCTTGGGTGGGAGAGAGAAAGAGAAAAAAAGCAGCAGCCTTGGGAGAAGGCAGAGTCAGCTCTAGCTGCACCAAAGGGAAAGGAGGAGGAGGGTGGGGGAGAGGAGAGGAGAGGAGAGGAGAGGAGATCAAGCAGGCTGATCTACAACTGCTGTGGCAGCCACCTGTGCTGGCAGCAGCAAACAGGCAAGAAATGCAGCGGGGGGGGGGGGGGGGGAGGGGTTGCCCTCCAGGAGAAATGAAGAAAGACAACTAGGCAGCATCGGGTGGAGGTGAGGAAAAGAGGAGGGAGGGGGATGGAGAGTGGAAGGATTCTTATGTGCTTTTGTGACATTGAAGTTCTGGGATTTGTGCAATGTGGGCTTTGTGTTCTTAAGGAGTGTTTGGGAATTTCTATTTGGCTGATGACTGATATTAGATTCTATTGCTCTGCTATTGTTAGCTGTAAGTTTTGCTGAAAGGAATTTTGAAGTATTTTTCTCCTGAATGGATTTTGCCTGTAGCATTCCTTTACTTATGAATGGAACCATTTGGGGAGGCTGCCTTAGCTGGCAGCCAGTACTTATTTACATTTTTTTTCTTCCTTAAGTGCTGGCTGGGCTCCTTAACTTTCCTTTCTAGCCAGTAGCTAGTTCTTAAAGGGAAATGCGCCTTTTTAAGCTAGTTCCTTCAATGGCTTCTCTTTTCTGTCTCTGGAGGCTTTTCCTTGTTTGATGAATATATGGAAGAGAGAAAATATGGGGGGGTTCAAATTCTTCCTTAGAATGAGATGGGAATGAGAAAGAGGGAAGGAAGTCCCACCTTAGCACTTGGCCACCAGCAGCCCTGCCATTGACTTTGCTTGTCAAAAGGTTGCAAAAGGGGATCATATGACCCTGGGACACTGTGACCATCATAAATATGAATCAGTTGCCAAGCATCCAAATATAGATCACATGACACTGGGCATGCTGCAATGGTCATAAGTGTGAAAAATGGTCATAAATCATTTCAGTGCAATTGCAACTTTGAACAGGTTTTTTTTGGGTCAAGTTTTTGACACCTTGCTAGGTGGTACTCCAATACTGCCATATCCTAAAAGTGGTACAATCGGTGAAAAGGTTGAAAATCCCTGATTTAAGCAATCAAGGAGACATACTTGTTTATTCCTAGCTCAGTTCTGACCCATTTACAAAGCATTTACTTTATTCCCACACATTAGTCTATGGCCATTTTCAGAACTTCTAACTGTATCAACATTGCTAATTTAATCATCATCCTAAACAAGATTCATTCTTGCTCCATATGCACAAACGAATAGGCTTATATCTAAACAGAATTTTTTCCTAGGAGATACTCCTCAAACTGTCATTACTTTCATTCAATACTGGGTGTCAAATGTCCCAACAGCCTTTTCTGTTCTCCTATCTTGTATCCACTCATTTATTCTTTTCACCTAATAGAGTAATTTATTCTCCTAAACCTAGATAAAATTCTTTCAAACTATTGTGCAATTTTTCATCTTTGCTGAAATGTGCAACCATCAGAATCTATCAAATCATGTTTTATACAAATAATCTAAATGATAAATTCATTTTTTCTTTCATAAATTTTAATCATCTAATTCATATTAAAAATGCATCAATTCTTCCCTGCATCAATTTATCTCAACAAGATCAAACAAATCTTCATTTACATCTATTAGAGCAGTGGTTCTCAACCTGTGGGTCGGGACCCCATTTGGGGTCGAACGACCATTTCATGGGGGTTGCCAAACAACGCAGTCCGCCATTTTTTTCCCTTTTCCTTAGCTGTGCTACTCCCTTTTATTCTATTGGCTTTTGAAAGCCAATAGAGTAGTCTCTCTTGAATAGAGTCTAATTCTATTGGCTTTCAAAAGCTAATAGGAATTGTCCAGGCTATCTCTGCCCTGCTGAGCCCGCCAAAAGTCCCATTCTGCAAACGGTGCTGCACCAGTTGAGTAGTCCGACTTACGACCGGTTGGGGGGGGGGTGTCATGGCATTAAAAAGAGAACCACTGTATTAGAGGCTTCCGCTCCTTAGTTTCATAGACAGAAAGCCAACATATTTTCCTTCATTTTCATCTAAATTCATGCTCTTTGCCGTTTATTGCTCTTATTGTATATCACACTTGCAATCTTTAGTATCCTACGGTCATTACCAAATGGGCCTGTAGATATTAACCTGCACCAAGGTTTTCATATACTGATTGTTAATAAGACAGAGAAGATGTAAATAAGATATCCAGATATTAAATATACATAGTCCTTGACTTATGACCATAACTGAGCCAAAAATGTCTGTTGGTAAGTGAGACATTTGTTAAGCGAGTTTTCCCATTTGCCACAATTAAGCTAAGTTACACGGTTGTTAATTGAATCTGGCTTCCCCATTGACTTTGCTTGTCAGGAGGTAATCACATGACCCGGGGACATTGAAACCCTCATAAATACGAGGCAGTTGCGAAGTGTCTAAATTTTGATCACATGATCATGGGAATGCTGGAATGGCCATAAGTATGAAAAACAGTCATAAATCATTTTTTTCAGTGCCTTTGTAACTTCGGTCACTAAATAAACTGTTGTTGTAAGTTGAGGACTACCTGTACCTTGCAACTATCTCCAATATCAGTATCCAAGCAAACAAAAGATTTATAGTATACTTACTGAAGATTCATGCTTATTTTCCTAAGCAATTAATATTACCATGGTTTTTATTTCCTTGTTGTGGCTTTTACACTGTTAATTATTCGGTTATTATTGTTTTATCACTTATACTTTTACTGCTTTATCACAAAGGAAACTTACTGGTTTCTTTATGGTTTTGATTCAAAGCACTTCTTAGC
The DNA here is from genome assembly GCF_016545835.1 of Crotalus tigris. Lineage (NCBI taxonomy): Eukaryota > Metazoa > Chordata > Lepidosauria > Squamata > Viperidae > Crotalus > Crotalus tigris. The sequence goes on from NW_024096505.1 coordinate 4,862,703, forward strand.
CACATAGCATTAGGTAAACATTTCTGTGAGATATAAGTTGTAATTTTTCATAATGTAAACTAGCATATAGCTTATGAATATAAGGTTTATTGTTTGCTCAAACTATCTAAAGTTAGTATTTTAAAATATAACCACACTACTGCATATCCAAAGCACAGCCATGTTTGCCCGATGCATGAACTTTGCTAGGCAGTGATGTGCACAACTTCTGGCTTGAGATATGTACCAGGTGCTGTATTATACAGATAAGCAAAAAAACTGATAAGGGAATACCAAAGAGGTCAGAAATGAAGGGGCTGAGTGCTTACTAAGTTTGGATGACAATAAGGGCTTAACTAACTTTTAAGCATTTAGGTATGATGGCAAATTATAGTGGACTGTTAGCATGTGACTGACCTGGGCCTATTAACTGGGCCTGAGAAAGATGGACAAAGGGCTGGTGATAGGAATGTATATAATATGCTGAGACCTGTAACCAGTGCGGTTTCTCTCTCTTGCTTGTATGCTTAGACCAGGGGTCTCCAACCTTTTTGGGTTGGCGGCCCAGTGGGAAATGGAGGGGCAGACGTCTTACATGTGTATGTGCAAATGTGAATATGGCCACATGTGCGCGTGTGCACACAAACAGGCTGCGAGCATGCCACAAGGCTTTCAGCGACGCCGGTGCCTGTGTGAGGCTTGTGGTGCCGTCACCAGGCTTGCAGCGATGCTACCACCATGATTGCGCCACTACCCCACATGAGGTTTGTGCCACAGCCCGCTTGTGGCATTGCACTGTCCACGCAAAGTTCATGGCAACACCACTGCCTGCATGATAATAGCAGTGCTGCTGCCGCCCTGGCAACATTTTTGGCAACACTGGCACGAGGGCGGTTAGTAGGCCACGGCCCAAAGGTGGGGATCCCTGGCTTAAAGATCCACCAGATTTGGCTAAGGCTCTAATAAAACACTTTGTTATTTCCAACAATTTGAGTGTAAGCCTTGTTTCTCACATTTCTGAGGCAAATCTTACAAAAATTAAAATTAAAAAGATCTTAGACAACATGGCAAGAAAACATTGCCTTGAAATTGCAACAAGTCACTATCAGACGCCAAAAACTGCACTAATGGATTGATAAGGCAGCTGCACGTGTTTATATCAAATATTGCAATCCTGGCGTTTAACAAACAAAAATCACAAGATCATGTGGTTGTAAACTCCACCTCACTTTATAGAGAAACGAAACGAAGGCTATCTCCAATATCCAAATAGATTACTTCCTTGGGATTCTTATTTTTCGTCATCATACCATCACATTTCCCACGAGAAAGAACACGAACTGTTATGAGATTGCAGATCAAATCCTAACCTCAGTCTCCCAATAAAACTCCTGTACATTTAAAGATCTGAACGGAAAATACCATTTCAGTATCATGCACTTTATCCTCTTTCCGAGCTACAAAGAAGTAATTCAGGTCGACCTTATCTGCTCATTTAACACAATTCTGTGTAAATTATTTAAGACGTTAGTAATAATAATTTTAAGAATCCCAAGGGTGATTGTTTCCAAAAGGCAACCGGGTTTTCTTGGTTTTTTCCCTCCTTTAAAAACGCTTCGCTTCTCATCCAAGAAGCTTCTTCAGTTCAGATAAGCAGCGGAATGTTTTCGAAAGAAAACACACACACAAAAAAACAAGGAAGTCCAGTTGCCTTTTGAAAAAAAAAAACACCCCTGGGACAACCATGACCTGGATGATTTGACAATCTCCATAGACTTTATAAGAATGGAAAACATTCTCAGCGATGCGGCATTAAAACAGAAAACCAAATACGACTTCACTGCAAAAATCCGTAACAGGAAACAAATCAAGCAACTCCTCTTGCACTTCTCAACGAAGCCAGCTCCGTAGCACGAACGATAAAACCAGAAAAGCGCGATTCGAGACTGGAGAAGAAACCTTCTCTCCAACCCACCCCAAATTCAAGCGCTGTAGGAGGGGGAAAAAAGAATGCATTCACAACTATACTGAAAGTCTTTTACTTGGCTTCGCAAGGAGTGTCCAAAGGACCTCCCCACCCTTTGTCTCCCCTTCTTTCCCCTGGCCAGAAAAAACACCCAAATCTTATTCCGTCTCTCACCGCACTGAGAAGAATCCCGCCGCTCTGAGTCTGCACCGCCGCCATTTTAACTCCACTACAAAAGCCGCAGCCAACCTAAAGCTTCCTCTTTTCCAAATTCAATGTACTTCCGGGGCGGGCCCAGGAAAGCGGAAACGTATGTTTTTCCTTCGCTTTCCTTTCTATGTGTTGTGAGCTTTTTTTCGTTTAGTTTTGTTTTGTTAAATTACCTTCCTGTAGAATGCATCAGCTGTCGACTCTTTCCTATCTAAATGTTTGCATTTCCGTTTGTAGCTGTGCTTCTTTCTCTCCTGTCACCCAAGGAAGCGCTTCGTTTAGATAACCTATCATTCGATAATGAACTATCACCGATAACTTTTCACCCAATAAATCTGATGCGACGCAGTCTTGCATGCTGTCTGCTCATTCAAGTGAAAACAAGTATTAATTGCAGAATGAAACTTGGAACTAGTCTTAAGTGCATGGCTATTTAGTGGTTGTCCTGATTTCGAAGCCCTAGTTTAGTAAGCCAAAGAAATTCCAAGACCATATTAGAAATGCTAGCAGTGGGCCCAATTTTCAAGCTTAGGATGTGGCAAAAAATGATAGGAAAAGTGATGCAAATAGAGGACATTACATTGAAGTTTCCAGAACATAAGCTACAGAGGTGAACCTACCAATTGAATATAGAAAGTTTTGGCCATTTATACTTTTAACTGACAGAAGTTGCTGAAAATCCTATTTGTTTTCTTAAGGGCTTCATAGATGGATTGTTTATTGTACAAATATACTGACCAGTGCTAATTTAAATTAAATGGAATTATGCATTAAAAGAAATCTTTACTCTTTCAAACCAGGAGCAGTAGCTTCTAGCATGCTTCCAGCCCTTATCAATTAAAATGGAGGAAATCAAGCTAAATTGAAAATATAAGTAATGTCAAGCAGTGTGTTGAGGAATTCTGTACATTTGAATATCTCTGTAACCCTTTCTCATAAGATCTTGGAATTGTGGCTATACTTTTTAAACAATGTTTTTAATCAAAGCAAAGTGACAATCTACTTGCAATCACTGTTATGAAGGAGGGAATGAGAAATGGTGAGAAGGAAGAAGTAATTACATTAGATCACAGGTGTCAAACCTGCCACGTCACGTGATGTGTCGCAACATGTCTTTTTTTGCATTGCTGGCATTGGGGTGGGCATGGCCTCTGCATGATGCAACCACATGATGCAACCCATGGGCTGGCAGTTTGACACCCATGCGTTAGATGCTAATCATAAACTAATCAGCAGTAAGATATGACACAGAACTTCCTGTGTTAATTAGCTAGTTAATAGATGTAGTGTGGCAGATGCATTGATTTATGTAGTCCTTGAGAAATGACATTGAATTTCTTGATGGATAAAAGATTATAAAAGATTCTTGCCTAGGCATGCTTCTGAAATAACAATAGTTATCAGCTGTTAGTTTGCCCCCAAAATAGAAAGTTAATTCAAGTTATCTATTCCTGTCTTCATTAATAAATTTGCAATCTAATTTTATCATCCAAAATTAGGCTTCTGGAAGCATTTTTAGAAACCAAAGGGAAGAGGAAAAATGCCCTGCAGACAATGCTATTTAATAATAATAATAATAATAATAATAATAATAATAATAATAATAATAATAATAATAATAATAATCCCCCAGTGAGGCACTACCTTGACGTGGTTGTGGGGCTTGTGTACTCTGAGGAAGATGAGAGCTATGCCAGAGGTTCAACCATACTGGACAGGTCTCATCAGAGGAGTCAGACAAAGAGTGTCTCTCCCATAAAAAATATGGTGAGACGTAAATTTCAGAATGCCATACCGGCTCGGACGTCGCCCGGGTTAACAAGGTCCGCACTAGATATTGGAGTTCCTGGATATCTGGTGAAAAATGGGTTACAGGACTCAGGACTGTTGGCTGAGCAACCAGGGCCAGCAGCTGCAGAACTACTGGAAGAAAAGGTGTTTACCCGTCGCAGATACACAGTGATGGAAAACAAAGAAATAATGATCTGTTACTACAGATCAAGTCCAACAAGAGAGGATATCTAAAACGAATGCACCAATTCTGGAAAGAACAACATCCAGAATCAGAAATAACAGAACAGAGACTAGCAGATCAACGCCGATTTATAACACGAAATAAAGTATTTACAGAAACAGAATTAGACGAACTGCAAAGGTTTACCCAGGGCAAAGAAATCAAAGCCTTACAAGAAGTAATTCAGAATGTAGAGGCAAACCAGGGGGAGTTGGCAGTGAAAGAATCCAGTAGAGATATACAACTGTTCTCATTTGGAAACCAGGCACCTCTTCCTCAGGAAGAACAAAACCCTCTAACTAAAGAAATAAAAGAATTGAAACAAAGAATAACTGAGCATCTAGAACAGCACAAAAACAACAGAATAAGGCTGCCTGCATTGAAGCTTGTTCCAAAGAAACAGCTAGCACAAGCATTAAAAGATGCAAATACTGCAATAGCAAGTATAAGCACCAATTCACTGCAAGAAACAAACCAATTAATGTACAGCACAGCTGCAGTTATAACAGAATACCTGGGATGTAAAATCAACAAAAAAGAAAAACAAACAAACAGTGCACCAGAAAAATGGAAGGTTAGACTAGAAAATAAGATCAGCAAGTTAAGATCACATGCAAGCAAGCTAGAACAGATGAAAGAAAAGAAGCTGAAGAACAAGAAGACCAAAGAATACCTAATCAAGAAATACCACTTAGAAACAAGGAAGATCAAGGAAGCACTGGAAATAATAAAGCAACAAATAACAGCTATAGCCAGGAAAATCAGTAGATATGAAGCTCGAATTGCAAACTATAGGCAGAACCTCCAATTTCAATCCAATCAGAAACGTTTCTACCAATCCATCAATGGAGAAACTGCAAGGAATCAGTCAGTACCTGACAAGGAAGAAACAGTGCAGTTCTGGAAGCAGATATGGGATAACCCAAAGAAATACAACAAGGATGCAGCTTGGTTAAAAGAGGTGGATGCAAATAAAACAGAAGTTGAAATGAAAGAACTAGTAATAACAACAAAAATGGTAGAAAAAAGAGCAAAGAAAATCAAAAATTGGTCAGCACCAGGTGAAGATGAACTGCATGGGTTTTGGTTGAAACATCTAACTGTTATACACCCACTCATTGCCAAGCAGTTCAACAATATACTACAAGGAGGAGAAATTGAAAAGTGGCTAACAACTGGGAAAACCTACCTAATAATGAAAAATCCACAAGAGGGGCAACACCAGGTAACTACAGGCCAATTACCTGCTTACCAACAACTTTCAAATTACTAACTGGTGTGGTAGCTGATGCAGTACAACAGCATCTAGTTGAAAACAATCTCTTTCCACCTGAGCAGAAAGGAAACCGCCCCAATAGCAGAGGAACAAAAGATCAACTCCTAATAGACAAAATGATCTTGGAAAACTGCAAGAGAAGGAAGACCAACCTGAATGTGGCATGGATTGACTACAAAAGGCATTTGACTCTCTGCCACATGATTGGATAATAAAGTGCCTAGAAATAACAGGAGTCAGTAGAAACATCAGAAAATTTGTGCAAAGATCGATGGCACAATGGAAGACACAGTTGCAGATCAATGGTGAGAGGCTGGGAGAGGTTAATATCAAGAGAGGAATATTTCAAGGAGATTCATTATCACCATTACTATTTGTTATTGCACTGTTTCCTCTGTCAACAATACTAAATAACTCAGGACATGGTTATCAAACATCAAAAACATCTGCTAGACTATCCCACCTCCTTTATATGGATGATCTGAAGCTGTATGGAAAAACATCATCTGAAATAGAATCGCTGCTCAACACTGTCCGTATATATAGCCAAGATATTGTAATGGAGTTTGGCTTGGACAAATGTGCCACACTTACTATCAAACAAGGAAAAATAGTGAAAACTGAAGGAATCAAGATGCCCCACGAAAATAACATTAAGAGTCTGGATGAGGAAGAGTACTACAAATACTTGGGTATCCTTCAAGCTGACAACATCAAGCACACTGAAGTCAAGAAAAAGATTAGAGGTGAATACATCAAGAGAGTGAAGAAGATCTTAAATCCAAACTCAATGGAGGAAATACCATAAAGGCAATCAACACCTGGGCAATCCCAGTCATTAGATACACAGCTGGAATAGTGGACTGGACTCAAGCAGAACTAAAAGCAATGGATAGGCAGACCAGAAAAATAATGACAATGAATCACGCCCTTCATCCACGCAGTGACATTGATAGACTTTATCTACCAAGGCAAATAGGTGGGCGTGGAATGCTACAAGTACATCAGATGGTTGAAGAAGAAAAAATGGCTTTGGAAGAATATCTGAAGAACAATGATGAAGATGCACTGAAATTAGTATATCAGGAAGGCTTACTAACTACTGGAGAGACCAAACTGGCCTACAAGAAAGACCAAATGAAGAACAGAATAGAGGCATGGGAAGACAAAGCACTACATGGCCAATACATGAAAAAAATAGCTGGGAAAGCAGATAATAATAAAACCTGGCAATGGCTAAGAGCAGGAAAATTGAAGAAAGAGACCGAGGGACTAATTCTGGCTGCACAAGACCAAGCCTTAAGGACAAATGCATACAAAGTCAAAATTGAGAAGACAGCAACAGACAGTAAGTGCCGCCTATGCAAAGAAGCTGAAGAAACAGTGGACCACTTGGTAAGCTGTTGCAAGAAGATTGCACAGACTGATTACAAGCAGCGACATGACAAAGTAGCAACAATGGTGCATTGGAAGATCTGCAAAAAATATCATTTGCCTGTAAGCAAAAACTGGTGGGATCATAAAATAGAGAAAGTCATAGAAAATGATAAAATTAAACTGCTCTGGGACTTCAGAATTCAAACAGACAAGCACCTGCAACATAACACCCCAGACTTAACAATTGTCGATAAGAAAGACAAAAAAGTCTGGATAGTCGTGGCATTGGAGATAGCTGGATAGTGGAATGAGACAGCAGAATAGAGAGAAAGAACTGGAGAAGATAACAAAATACAAAGACCTACAAATAGAAATAGAAAGACTGTGGCAAAAGCAAGCAAGGGTAGTACCAATAGTCATAGGCTCCTTGGGCGCAATCCCAAAACAACTGGAGCACCACTTGAACACCATTGGCATTGACAAATTTGCTATTAGTCAATTGCAAAAGGCGGCCTTATTAGGAACTGCTTCCATCCTGCGACGATATCTGTAATACCATCAAACATCCACATCTGCCTATCCCAGGTCCTGGGTAAGGACTCGATAGGTAGACAAAATGCCAAATCCAGTCTGAACATCTGGCTGACTGTGCGATGATCGATAATAATAATAATAATAATAATAAAAGTTGGAAGGGGTCTTGGAGGTGATCTAGTCCAACCCCCTGCTCAGGCAGGAAACTCTATACCATTTCAGACAAATGGCTGTCCAGTCTCTTCTTAAAAATTTCTACTGTTGGAGCATTCACCGCTTCTGGAGGCAGGTTGTTCCACTGGTTAATTGTTCTAACTGTCAGGAAATTTCTCCTTAGTTCTAGGTTGCTTCTCTCCTTGATTAGTTTCCATCCGTTGCTTCTTGTCCTGCCTTCAGGTGCTTTGGAAAATAGCTTGACTCCCTCTTCTTTGTGGCAGCCCCTGAGATATTGGTACACTGCTATCATGTCTCCCCTTGTCCTTCTCTTCATTAAACTAGACATACCCAATTCCAGCAACCGTTCCTTATATGCTTTAGCCTCCAGTCCCCTAATCATCTTTGTTGGTCTTCTCTGTACTCTTTCTAGAGCAGTGGTTCTCAACCTGTGGGTCATGACCCCTTTGGGGGTCGAACGACCCTTTCACAGGGGTCGCCAAAGACCATCGAAAAACACATATTTCCGATGGTCTTAGGAACCTGTCTTGCTTTCATCTCCCCCTAAAATTCTTCATTCAGGCAGGCTTCCAGAGTTTGGCCGGCAGGATGCAGGTAACCCCTCCCCCCTGTCCTGCTGCCTCCCATGGCACCGCACCACTCCACATCCTGCGCCTCAAGCCTCCGTGGCACAGAACCACTGGTGTGGTCCCCAATGGCCGCTGACGCGCTCCCCACCACCGGCGACTATGCAAACCCTGGCAATTGTTCCAGCCGAAGAAGCGGGTGGCTGGGAGGCTGCTGACGCGCCTATTCACACTTTTTTTTCCCTTTTTTTTTTTTGAGTACTTGTCTGCCAACCCACCCCATCTGCAAAAGAAAAAGTCTTCCACCCAAGCATAACTTTTAAGGATTTTAAGGATCTTTGAGAGGAAGAGAGGGAGAGAGAAATAGAGAGAGGGAGAGAGAGAGAGAGAGAGAGAGAGAAAGAGAGTCACAGGGAGAGAGAGAAAGAAAAAGGGAGAAAGGGAGAGAAAGAAAGAAAGAAAGAAAGAAAGAAAGAAAGAAAGAAAGAAAGAAAGAAAGAAAGAAAGAAAGAAAGAAAGAAAGAAAGAAAGAAAAAGACGGAGAGAGAGAGGGAGAGAGAGAGAAAGAAAGAGAGAGAAGAGAGAGAGGGAGGGAGAAATAGAGGGAGAGAGAAAGAGGGAGAGAGGGAGAAAGAAAGGGAGAGAGAAAGGGAGGGAGGGAGAGAGAAAGAAAGGGAGAGAGAGGAAGAGGGAGAGAGAAATAGGGGGAGAGAGGGAGAGAAAGAGAGGGAGAGAGGGAGAGAGAAAGAAAGGGAGACAGGGAGAGAGAAAGAAAGAGGGAGGGAGATTAAATTAGTAACATGATTGTTAAGTGAATCTGGTTTCCTCCATTAATGTTGCTTGTCAGAAAGTTGCAAAAGGCGATCACATGACCCTGGAACAATGTGACCATCATAAATATGAATCAGTTGCCAAGCATCGAAATGTAAATCACATGACCCTGGGAATGCTGCAACAGTCAAAAGTGTGAAAAATGGTCATAAGTCACTTTTTCTCAGTGCCGTTGTAACTTTGAACAGTCACTAAGCAAACTGTTGTAAGTCAAAGACTACCTGTACTTTATCACTTTTTTCCATTTGTAACAATGAAAATACATCCTGCATTTCAGATATTTACATTACGATTCATAACAGTAGCAAAATTACAGTTATGAAGTAGCAACGAAAATAGTTTATGGTTGGGGGTCACCACAACATGAGGAACTGTATTAAAGGGTCGCGGCATTAGGAAGGTTGAGAACCACTGTTCTAGAGTCTCAACATCTTTTTTACACTGCGGTGACCAAAACTGGATGCAGTGTTCCAAGTGTGGCCTTACCAAGGCATTGTAAAGTGGTATTAATACTTCACATGATCTTGATTCTATCCTTTTGTTTATGCAGCCTAGTACTGTGTTGGCCTTTTTGGCAGCTGCAGCACACTGCTGGCTCATATTTAAGTGATTGTCCACTAGGACTCCGAGGTCCCTCTCACATTTAATACTATGTAAACTTGATAAGTGTGCACCAATACAATCAATCTTCAGGGATAATCAAAGGGGAATCTACCATGCAGTGGAAACTTACTGAGTAGAAAAACAAGCTTGCCAAAGAAACCAATGAATGTGAACAAGGAAATATTACCATAAAGGGAGGATGTAAGATAGACACTTGGACTAAAATTAGCCGGGTCTTCAGAATGGGAAATGGAAGAATACAAACTGCAAAACAACTGCAAGAGGAAATGCACAGGTTAACAGGAAAACTAGCTGAATGGAATAACAGGAAAGCCAAACTATACTGAAAAACAGTGAAAAGAGTAGATTATTAATCAGAAATTTCTAATGAATCTAAAGGTTGATGGAAGAAGCCACCTGAGGGTCATAAAGTCAGACAAGTAAACTATATACAAATAAGAAAAGCAGAAGTTGCTAGCTAACCTTAACCGCAAGGAGAGGAAATACAGAAATAACTATAGGAGCCGAGCTTTGTTAACAGAAAATTAGATGGTAATATATAGGATGTGCACAAAGGGGCTTCCTGGAACATGGGAGGGACAGTGGTTTTAGGTGGTCTGAGTTAGTTTTATCGGATGATTAGGGAAGGGGCGTTGAGTCCGACAGGGGAGGGGGAATCTGCATCGGGGGTAAGATATAAAAATGTGTCAAACAGCTCTTGAAGGTGTGGCTGAACTCCTGTGTGTGTTTCAGTCCACCAAGCCTTTGCTTGAATAAAACTTTGTTGTTGGAATTCCAAGAGAATTTGTTTGTTTGGGAATCTTGAGCCACGTTCCAAACAACTTGGGGGCTCGTCCAGGATATCCAAACGGTCCCTGGAACACCGGGAATGGCCACCCCTAAGGGGACAGTCACCATGTCGATTTTGACGGTTCCCTGAAAGGTGACCAACCCTGGCCCGGTACCCGTGAAGAACCGGATGCTAAATAGTGGATTCCAGGAACAAAGGAAGTCAGGTCAATTTTTGGGGGGATGTCCCAAGGGTCCTGGAAGACTGGCAAGACATACATGCACTAGGTATGAATGTCCTGAGGGTTTGAAGGACTGGCAAGGCAAGGAGGTGGGTCAAGTATGAATTGCCGGGAAACTCTGTGCACAGACCCAGGTAAGAAAATCCGGGCATTTTCACAGTTACCTGGACAGCTGAGTGGGAGGGATGGTGTGAATCCAAAGACTTGTGAAGAGAGTAAAAGCAGCGCCCCAAGGGTCGAAGCTAGGCCGGCAAGGCAAGGTGAGAGCGGACTCCTTTAACCGGAAAAAGAGGGAAGAGCTTGGTGAAGCGTAAGGAGGTCTCACAAGATCAAAAACAATAAGATAAACAGGTGCCAACCACTGATGGCTAATAAACCTTCCAAGAAGCCACAAAAGGATCAAAGAAGGGACTCCCAAAGTCAAGGAAAGGGAAAGAATGTAGTCATTCCTCCTCATAGCCCCCTGGGAAAGATCCTGGCTGGATAGAATCATCCTCCTTATAGTAGAATGGTAAAAGATTTAGATAAAGACTTGATGATTCAATATTGTTATTTTACTTGGGGACAAAAACAAAAGGAAAAGGGGATAAGATGTCCCCTGGAAAGTCCCTTAGGGCAAGATTGGCAGAATAAACTATACACTTGAGTTAAAAGTAAAAGTATTATGATAAAGTATTGCTGTTTTAAATGCTAGCAAGATGGGATGGATTCATCTGGAAAATACACCTGGGATAATACACCGTGACTCAATATTGTTATTTTGAGTGGCCAAGAAATCCTATTAAAAGCACTAGTGCATTTTGCTCAAAATATGGAAGTTTTAAAAAATTGGCTATGTCAAGCACTAAACATATAGGTTAATAAAAGAAGTTTATATGCCTGTTGGATCCCAGGCAATATATAGTCCATTTTTTGTTAGAGGAGTGTGGAGGTAGTGTATGTGTGTCTGTCTGTGTTGTGTCTAATAATAATAATTAATAAAAAGGCCTTATTGACTTCCGGTTCCGGTACGCGGCGATGCCGGTCAGGTCTGGGGACCTGTCTCCAGCCCGGCCGGGTTTTCTGTGTCGGTAGACCCCCCAGTGGGTCGAAAGTTGCCCTGGAGGGGCAACCACTGAGAAGGAGGCTTGCTGGTGGCTGCGAGAGAGCGGCAGCTTCTCCCGTGGCTCCAGCTATTTCCTTAGGGCCGACGGAGCAACGATCGTCCTGCAAGATGGCCGATCATCCTGCTGCACTAGCCGAAGTCACAATTACAGCTAAGCGATATTAGACCCACCGCGGAGGATCTGGGAGAGACCCCTTTAGCCCCTCTCTTTCCCTTACTTGGGTTTTTTTGCCTGAAAAAACTTGAGTTGGAATTATTTCCCCATTTGGAAAGGGCGGCTTCTGTATGTGTGGGAAGAGAGCCGTTGAGAATAAAAACTTCTTAAAGACTATACTTTATTTTTACTCATTTTGGGATACAGAAAAAAAACAAAAAAAACGCTTTTTTGAATTTTATTAAGAGCTAACATTGGAAGAATATTTCTTTCTCCACTCTTTCCTTTAAAAGAGAGAAAAAAGGGGAAAATGGTATCTGGAAAAGTTTATTTTTTATTTACTGAGGACATCTAGTGGTGAAAAGCTAATATTGCAACTATTTTTTGGATTGAAATCTGACCTTCAAAATATTCCTGGAAGAGATAAGCTGGTGCAGATGTGGGAACTGAGGGGGTGGACACTGTTTAATTATAGCCCTCATTAAATAATAATAATAATAATAATAATAATAATAATAATAATAATAATGAAAATACTTTTTTTGATTATTTTTAAAATGGAGAAACTCCACTCTCATTTAAATTGCAAGCTTATACTGGAAAAGATTTATGAGGTTTCTGAAGAAATATGTGCTATAAGGAAAAGGATTACTACAGAACGAAGAGTTGATGCTACCCCAAACTTTCAAACTGATCTTCAGATTACATCTGTTTATGCTATAAACCAAAATATACCAGAAGAGGAATTAAAGGAAATTAAAGAGGAATTTGTTACAATGAAAGAGATCACCACAGAACTAAGAATCAGAGATTCTGCTTCAAATTTTAAAAGTGATTTTCAGATTACGCCTGACTACTCTACAAATCAAAATACACTAAAACAGTGGTTCTCAACCTTTTTATGCCGCGACCCCCAACCGGTCATAAGTCGAGGACTACTCAACCAGTTGTAAGTCGAGGACTACTCAACTGTTGCAGCACCATTTGCAGAATGGGACTTTTGGCGGGCTCAGCAGGGCAGAGACAGCTTGGACAATTCCTATTGGCTTTTGAAAGCCAATAGAATTAGACTCTATTCAAGAGAGTCTATTCTATTGGCTTTCAAAAGCCAATAGAATAAAAGGGAGTAGCACAGCTAAGGAAAAGGGGAAAAAAATGGCGGACTGCGTTGTTTGGCTACCCCTGTGAAATGGTCGTTCGACCCCAAATGGGGTCCCGACCCACAGGTTGAGAATCACTGCACTAAAAGATGACTTCATTGAGGATATAGAGGAACTTATTTCATCCTACAAGCATTTTATCTATATTTGTGAGGACCAGAAAAAAACAAAGATGGAGATTTGAACCTTTAATGCAGCGAGGCTTTAAGAATAAGAGAAATGGAGGTCCAATCCAGATGACAGAAAGCTTATTACTGCCTCAAATAACACCACAAGCAACAAAGAGAGATTTACCGGTTGGAAGGGAAGCGTTGTTGTGGAAAAAAAGCCTAGAATAAATCTAAAGAGAGAAATTTAAAATTATGTATATTGGATATACGGCATTTTAGAACTATGGACTGAGTTAAGGATCAGGTTTTTGAACAGAAATAAGAAAAAATGGGTGATTAATGTATGAAAATTACTATATAATGGAATGAAGGAAAATGAAAAGATATTTTAGATCAGGATTGAATTAGTAGTTAATTGAATGTGATTTTAATAAGATGATATGTTCTCTTTGATAATATGGATGATATTAGGTTTGATAATTAATTGGATGAAAATAGATCCTTGTCTAAGGGACTCAAATGATTTAAGGTTGTTATTATTTTGTTAACAAAAAAAATTGATGGATTGTTGGATTAGATATGTATAGGATAGATTAATGTTTATTTTAACTGGGAGAGATTTGTGGAAGAAGAAATAAATAAGATCTATGATGAAATTAAAGAATTAGGACATATTTAGAAGAGATACCCGAACTGATAATGTGTGTATTTGAAGTTAAATTTGATTATGGTCTTGTAATTGCATAAAGATTTAAAAAGGTTTAGGATTAATAGAAATTTAAGGTAGAAATAGACTAGTTTAAATATATAGAGCTATTTGAGGGAAATAGAGAGGGAATATTTGATGCATTGACTGAATTACTTATATATGTTTTGTTTTTGGATTTTTGATTACCCCAGCCCCACCGTGGGTCTTGAGCACTTTGTATTAATTAAAAAAACCAATAAAATTTGTTTTAAAAAAATAAAATAGAAAGGCTTTATTTAAAAACAAACAAAGAGATTTGCTGGAAAAAAAGGAGCCCATTGGCTTGTGAACAGCTCCTTGAAATTATAATAATAGTTATTTACAAATCTATTTTTTCCATTCAATTCTCTATCAGTAATAAGTGTTCTACCATGGTACATGATATAATCTACTTGCTCTAGATTTTTTGCCATATCTCTGTCTCCCACTAAGCATAAGATAATCAATCTCTTAGTTTTTCTTACAGAACACATAATATGTAACATTCATTTAGAATTTAAGCCACTAATGTGGTATTAACTATGTCCAAAAACATGTATATGTCAGACCCAAATCAGACCCCTCTTTTTAAAGTGCTCTTCCCCTCCATAAAGGAAGACACTATGCAAGCCCTATCCATGCTTCTCAGCATATACAAACACAGAAGCATAGCACTTTTGAGGCTAAAAAAGCTCAAAAGAGTTCTAGAAGGTGTTATTTAAGTTTTCTCTATCTTATTTCTTGGACATTGACATTTACCACATTCATTGGGGGGGGGGTCCCTTTGATTACAACATCCTTTAAATATAATTTTTCACCCCTGTTTCAGCACCTCCAACAAAGGAGTGTTTGCCATCACTTGTAGCAGTTTGTTCCACTGTTGACCATTGGCCATTTTGTGAATAGATAACTTTCTGGTGACAGTCATTGAATCTGCCAGATGCTCTCAAAATTTCAAACCTGCCACAGTAAATTTTAACTGCCCACTCCTACTTTAAACAGCTCTTGAAACAAATCTGGGATAAATTTTTCACAGTTCCCTATTTAAGGGATTTCTCTATAACATACGTTAATTTTCTAAACATCCATGGAAGTGATGATTTGCTTTGAGACATACCTCCTTTTGTGTGTGTGTGTGTGTTTTAGATTATAACCACAGGTTTGGATATATTCCAAAGAATACAAAGTTTACATCACAGGCTTCTGTATATTATTGTTAAAAATTCAGACACAAGATGTTATAACAAATTGTATGCCAATAAACAATCACACTTTGTGTTCCAATATGGTACATATGTTTGTATGTAAATAATTAAAAAGAAGTTAAAATTATATCAGAATGTACTTACATATACTTTTAGAAGAGATGGAATATTTGTATACTGTGAGAACTTTTGTTTCCTGCTAAAACTATGACTCATAAACTGAAACCAAATAAGATACTTTCAATTACCAAACTGTACACACCTTTTTTCAGTCTCAGTTTCTGATTAAATTTTTCTTCCTGATCATAATTTACTCAAAGACAACAAATGAAGAGGAACAACAAACAGTTGTAGATAGATCTACATATACATCAGATCTTTCATTCTGATATTCCAAAGCATTGGTTACACATACATAAAAAGCATTATCAACAATCTGATCTGAGCTGGGGTTAATGAAAAATGAAGTATGATGTTTCCCATTTCTTAAAAACAAATCTGTAAGAAAATTAGCATTGAACATAATCTAGGCCACCCAATTTATATATTCTAACTTGTAATTAATTTTGAATTAACACTTTAATTGCTTTTTAACACTTTTTACTTTTTTACTTTCTGCTTTCTCTTAGCAGAAAAAGTAAAGTAGAAAAAATAAAATTGCTGAACCCATCCTGGCCTTTTCTAATTGTTGTTAGTGAAATCAAACTTTTTTGTTCTCTTTGTTTATCCTGAACATTCGTAAGAGAAAATAAAACTCAGGATTTATACAAGTTTTTCAAGTATTTCATAAATAATATTTCAACCTCACCATTTTTCTGAAAATAACACTGTTGTGATGTGTTTGAATATTAGTAACTAGGGTTGGTAGATGGGCTGTTGGTTTGTGCTTTGAATTCTACTAGTCTGTACAGCATAATGTCCCCCCGAATGGAGATGAAACATCTGCAGCCAAATTGCCAAGCTCAGAGACCAAATCAATAGCCCATAATAGTGTTGTCTAAAGCAACTAGTGAGTTGTCAAATTTCTCTCATCTATCCTTTTTAAAACAGGGACACAGATGGACAAAACTACTAGTATCATTTATCATTTAATCACGAATACATTTGGAAGGCTGGTTCAGGCATCTAATAAATTTCTGATCTGCTAACTCGGCTCAATCTCTAGAACTTCAACCGGTGGTACCACCTGTGGCACTTTGCCACATGGCAGGTGGTAGCAACTGCTAGCCAAGTGTAGCAGGGGAGGGGAATGAGCCTAAGCGAGCCAAGCCTGAGGGAGAGGCAGCTGCAGCTGCATGACTGTCTGGCCTAGGCAGAAGCCCCAGGAGCCGGCAGGGCTCCAGCTGATTGGCTCCAGCTGATTGGCACTTCCAGAAGCAGCTGGAGCAGAACAGAAGAAAAAGGGGGGGGAGGAGAGGAGAGGCTATAAAAGGAGGTCGTTTGGGGGGAAGGGGGTAGAGAAAAAAGACAACAGGAAAGGTTTAATCCCTTTAAACAAATGTAATTAGTTTTATCCCCTTTAATTGAGTCTGTCTATGGCTTTTAGAAAGTTTTCTTTGAAAGTAAACAGGCTTAATTTAAAGCTAAAGCTTTTCACAATTGCCAGAGCCTTTCAGTCTAGAATTGCAACATTGTGACACGTGACAGCCTTAGACAGCTTAAAGAGAAAAAAAAACGGAGTTTGTGTTTCTTGCTTTGCACTTGATTCCTGTGTCTTTAAGGGTATAGGGAAGGGATTGGGGATGGTGCATTCTTACTACACTATGGAAGAGCTCAGAAGGGAGAGAGGAAGAAGGTCGGACCAGCTAGCTCAGGAGTCTACAAACTTAGCAACTTTAAGACCTGTGGACTTCAATTCCCAGAATTCCTCAACCAGCCAAGAGGGCTGAGGAATTCTGGGAGTTGAAGTCCACAAGTCTTAAAAATGCCAAGTTTGAAGACCCCTGAACTAGCTGGTAGTGGTGCATATTAATACACATGGATAAATTCATCATGCATTTGTCAGTGCAAAGGGAAAGTAATTCAGCAAAGGAACAGCCACCGAAGAAATTAAAACTGGTACTTTTTTCTTTTTTTCTACAGTTTGTAATATTTTATTAGATTATAGAATAAAATATAAAAATACAAAAGCAAATAGTAGGACAAAGTGGGGAGGAAAAAGGGGGAAAAAGTGAGGGGGAGAAGGGAAAAAAGAACAGACTTCCTCTGTTGCAGTAGAAGGAAGCATTAACATTGAACCTCAACTTTTTACTTTTCCATAATATTATAAACTAGCCATTTCTATAACAACAAATGAATCTAATCAGTAAAACCCAAAATCCTCCCCTTTTTTTAGTCATCAAGTTTTTGACACCTTGCTAGAATAATTTCTAGAGCAGGGCTTTTCAACCTTTTCACAGATTGTACCACTTTTAGGAAATGACAATATTTGAGTACCTCCAGTGCTTAGCAAGGTGTCAAAAATTTGATGACTAAAAAAAAAAAAGGGGAGGGGGTCGGTTTCACTGATTAGATTCATTTGTTGAAAAGCCCTGATCTAAACTATCTAAAATGTAATATATTTTGTTAAGCTGATTATACTTATTTTTTGTCATTATTTTAAAGAGTGATTTTCTTTATTGTCCTTTTCCCAATAACATTAAGATAATCAAAATTGCAGATTGTTCATGAATGAGGGTCCTCTTACAAAAACAAAACAAATAAACAAAAATATCCTATACTGGAAAGACGTACATCTGATTTGCAGCAAAGGATTGCTGGTATTTGTTATTTGTTAACATTGGAATTAGGTCTTATAGTGATAAATATTTCATTATAATTGCTCAATGGTTTTGCAATGATGATTTGGGATCTGAATCTAACAAATCTACTTAGTAAATTGGCAACGTCTTCAGTCTCCATACTCAATGTAACAATTATTTTTGTTGAAGGACGTTTAGAAATCTATAGTTGATTTGCAGAAACAATTGGAGATAATGGTATTAAACATGTAAATGTTTTTGAAAATAACTAAAGCCATAAGAGACAAGTGCTGTGGTTTCTCGACTGCCAGCGGATCCGGCAGCCGAGTCAGGTGAATCGGATGAGGGGGAAGGGCTGTCTCGGTTCACATGGGAGTCTGCAGAAGGTTCTGAGGAGCAAGAAGACTCAAAGCCAGATGCAGAGCTGGGCCCATTTACTCACACTAAGGCAAAAAAAAAAAAACAGCTGTGTTGGCCTGAATTGAGGGAAGAGTAGGAACACCTGGGGTCTGTTCCAGATGCACGTATAGCACAGAAGGGAGAGACATGCAGGAGAGTGGTGGGGCAGCTTTCCACAAAAAGTAAGAGACTCTAAGAAGCCATGCCCTGATTGGACTATAAAGAGGTGGGAGAGGCCAATTGCCACAGGCAACTGTTCATGCTTTGTTATCTTGTTTCTCTGTTGGATTTCTTTTGCCAGGACTCTTTGCCAATTATCCAGGTTTGTTGGATTTCTTTGTGTTTGGTTTGAATTGTTAACTGAGCCTTGCTGCTGAGAACTCAGAGACTTTGTACTTATCTCAGCCAAGTAATAGCAGAGACTGCTCTTACTTTGTTTGTTTTACATCTAAGGACTGGTTTTCTAGAGTTTATTCCATAAACGCCTTGTTAAAATAAAAAGGGGTTATTTTCTCATGAGTCCTGCCTTGCTCATGCCTTGCTAACTGAAAAGGGGTTTTCCTCACAAGTAAGCTGTTGAGTAGCACTGGGTCAAAACAACAATAAATGTGAATCCTAAACTAACCCCTACTTTTGAACATGAAATCCACTAAGACTTTGAACAAAGCTATTTTAATTTAAACTTTGTTAATTTGTTTAATTCATAATGTCATGTGTATTGGGACTTGAAAAGTATGTTGTTTTCTGCTCTGTGCTCTAAACAGCTTGAACAAGGATTTTTTTCTTAAATCTAAGATGATTTTCTATTACAATATTTATTAATGCAAAACTAATAAAATAGTTTTAGAAGGCCAGATTCTTTAGAAGGCCAGATCCTGAAGTTGAAACTCAAATACTTTGGCCACCTGATGAGAAGGAAGGACTCACTGGAGAAGGGCCTAATGCTGGGAAAGATGGAGGGCAAGAGAAGAAGGGGACGACAGAGAATGAGATGGCTGGATGGAGTCACTGAAGCAGTAGGTGTGAACTTAAATGGACTCCAGAAGATGGTAGAGGACAGGAAGACCTGGAGGAACATTGTCCATGGGGTTGCGATGGGTCGGACACGACTTCGCAATTAACAACGACAACAACAAACTAATAAAATTATTGCTCCACTGTGGAATGTCCAGATCTGAAACCAGCCTAATGAAGCACCAACATTTTCTTGAATAAAAATTAATATTAGTGTATATAATTTGCTGATAATGAGTGAAAAGTTGATGTTGCCTTGACAGACTTAAGGGCAACCTTTGATTCAGTATCTTGTAAAACTCTAGAGGAAATTAACTGCCATTTCAATGTCTGGTGTGTCCTTAATTGTAGTATTACCTTGTGGTAGTACAAATGAGTTGTTTGCTATGAGATTGGTGGCAAATAAATTCAACAAATAAACTGTATCATTCAATTTACAGGTAACCACCTGGGACTTAACTCATCTCTATTTACAAAGGTATAAAACAAGATTGTATCCTTTCTCCATTACAGGTGGCTGTTGTTTAATTCAACCACTCAAACTTTCAGAGGTGCTGAACACGTAGTACTTAGGACTCGTCCTCAGACCATTGCAGCATCCCAAGATCATATAACACCATTTGCAACCTTCTTTTACAGCTTCTGCAAGCAGTCATCAGGGAAACCAGCACTTGGTCAAAAATGGCAACCACATGATGGCTTCTTTAATGACCCAGTGATTCACTTGATGGCAACTGGAAATGCCAGAATTTCTGTCACTAAGCGGTGCAGTCATATGAGTTTGCACTTTAGAATTGTGATAGAAATTCTGGTCCCAGCTACCATCATTGAGAATTACCACTTTTACATTCAACTTGATGGACTGGTTTAAGTCTACCTTAAGGGGAGAAATTAACAGTGATATGGCATATTCAGCCTTTCTTTGCTGGCATACTCTGCTTATGTTCTTGATAAATCTGGCTGACTTCAGACAGAGAATTTGGGGCTTGTATATACAATTGACAGAGCCAATATGTTTTTCATCTTTTCTGCAGTATTATTGCAACTCTTCCTCACCAACTTTCCCTACATATTTCTTCAATATTTTACAAGTTTTTCACAGACAACTTTTTACCCTGGCACAAATTGGGGTGCCATTCATCAGGATGACAATCAATGGATATGTCAACCTTCCATATGAAAACTGTACATGTTCTTAGATTCAGAGATTAAATCTGTATCTTACAGTATATGCTATCAAAGTGTCTGTTATATGCTCAGTGATAAATGAAATCCAAAAAATATTAATAGATTATCAAAATAATTGCAAGTTGAGAATTGAAACTTTATTTTTAAAATGATTTATTTTTAATTGTTCATTTGTAGGTATTTCAAAAGGTTATGATTTAGAAACAAAACATTCAGTATGAAAGACCAATCTAAATGAAGAATATAAGTGGTAGAAACAAATTTAATGTTCAAGGTGATGTTCTGCAATCATTGATTATGAAAATTACATTTAATATTAATTAATCTTTATACAGCATCTATTTACCTTAATACACCACTCTCCTTTGCCAATCATTTAAATATGTAATTACATCCCCAGTTTTTTTGCCATAAATGATTGCCTTAGCTACTCAGTTATCAGTCATTTTAAAATAGTAGTATCAAATCAAAACTTCATCTATATTATGATTACTTGGAAAACAAATGTTTCAATAGTGCTATTTCTCAAACCAGACAATATCAATTTCAAATTTTGAAAAAAAATCCTGCCTTTATTATTTTTACATATAACTCACAGCAGCAAACATGCCCAACACACAATCTTTCTCATTCTATTTTCCCCACAACAGCAACCCTGTGAGGTGGATTGGGCTAAGAGTGAGTGACTGGCCCAAGGTCACCCAGCTGGCTTTCATGGCTAAGAAGGAATTATAATTCATAGTCTCCAGCTTTTTAGCCTGATGCTTTAACCACTAGACCAAACTGGCTCTCAGTTTGCTATCCATCTCACATTGCTGTGCAGCTACAAGTTGTGCACAGTAAATCTACTGAAATATTATAGAGTCCAATGATTGTTAATCCAACTGGTCAGATACATTTTCAATTAATTGAAATACATTTTCTTAGACAGGATTTGGGAAATGGGCCCTGAAGAAACAAAGGCAATATATTGTTTGCAAGACTGAATGAAGTTCAACAATGTAGCAGCAAATGACCTCCTGCATGCATCAAGCATCTATATATCTTATAGAGAAGGTGAACTACCTTAATAAGCTATTAAGGGCATTATAAATGACACTGAAAGTTACAATAAAGTCATAAATACAGCCCCTGAGATAAGTTCAAAGTGAATGAAGGAGAAAAGAAAACAGAAGCGAGGAAAAAAAGAAAGTTTAGTGGTGGATGTAAGGAAAAGTAAGTTACAATGTATTTAGGATACTAAACTTCAAATTTAGAGGATTAAATTAGATCTGGGAATTATATGTATTGCAAAAAAGCAATTAGCTGCACTTCCTCAGAATAAATAAAGAGCAAGGGACACGTGAGATTCTCCTGTGACACAACTAGCATAGCAAATAAAGACTGTCTATTTTCCCTGAGAGCTAGCAACATTGTCAAAGATTTTGGAAATGTTTAAATTTCCACATGACAGGAAACACACAGTATTATACAGCAATATCTATTATACAGCAAAACATATATCTTTCATCAAAAACATTTAGAAAGGCATAAGTATACATTCATAATGATAAAGAAAGTTTAATTAAAGTATATTTGTTTAAGTTCACAAAATACATAAATAATTTACAATATTAAAATAAGTACATCTTTACATCATACATCAGGTGTTTATGATCTGATTGGGCATTTAATGAAAAACAAAACTAATTAAATGAAAAACGTGCCATTTTTTGACATTTAACAAATTCAACAAAGATATTTAAATGTTTACCTAAATGGGACACAGAAATATTCACATTGGTGCTGTTTTTTGCCCAGTGTATATTATTTGAGAAACTCAAAGGGCTAATCATCACAGATGGAGAAAGGACAGTCACATAAAAAAATCTGAACTTAAAAAAGTACAACACTAAATGCATTTAAAGAACAGAGTAGTAGTTTTTGAACATACACATTTTTTGCTTTGTTATCTATGTTTTCTGGTTGTAGCTACTTGTGTGGCATCTTTGATCTTCTTATCCTTGGTTCTGCTCATGTATTACAAAGCTCGTGCAAAAACCTAGCTGGAACAAAAGCCACTCTCTTTCAAAAGGCGTCTTTAACTATAAAACTATTTGCTTCTTATACAGGTAGTCTTCCATTTACAACAGTTTGTTTAGTGACCATTCAAAGTTACGATGATACTGAAAAAAGTGACTTATGACTGTTTTTCACACTGACAACCATTGCAGCCTCCCCATGGTCACGTGATCAAATTTCAGACACTTGGCAACTCATATTTATGACGGTCGCAGTGTCCTGGGGTCATGTGATCCCCTTTTGCAACCTTCCGACAAGCAAAGTCAATGGGGAAGCTAGATTCACTTAACAGCTATGTTACCCATTTAACAACTGCATGATTCACTTAATAATGGAGGCAAGAAAGATTGTAAAATGGGGCAAAATTAACAAATGTCTCACTTAGCAACAGAAATTTTAGGCTCAATTGAGGTCGTAATTCAATGACTATCTCTACAATACTTTCAGTAAATGTACATTTTTGCCCAAGAATGTGTCAGCAAAACTGAACAGGTTTGGAAAGTAGGTACTTACAATGCAGCATGGTAATCCATACATACTAAACATATATACATGTCTTTAGGAACTATACATTTTTTAGACATACCTTTACATTCTTATTGGCCTATTACAATTAAGTACCATACAGCAAACTGTAAAAGGCAACAATGGCTTTAATTTAGTTAAAACCTTGAAGTAAAAAAAAAAATAATTTTCTAGTTTTAGAATGGTTATTCATAAATTTCATGGAAACATAAAGACAAATTTAAAAATATTTACTGAAAAAGCAAGTGTCATTGGGTTTGGTGAAACCTACTTGCTACCAAATTTGTTTTTGCTTATAATCATAGGCCTAACACTGAAGTGGAAATGATTATGCCAGTGTGGGGTTGCAATAGGATAGAGGGGACTTCAGCCTTCCACAGGCTATGAGTCAACCACCTATAGAGAGTAAGGCATCCGCCTTATTATGCATGATCTGTTGCCTAGGCAAAAGGACTTGAAGCATTCATTATTAAGGCCAGAATAAGACAATGTTCTGAAGCACCTCAGGCAAACTAATCTAACTGGCAAGATTCTGCCATTATAGCTAATCTCAATAAAAATACGAAGTTTCACTATTCTGTGGAATTGATTTTATGGTATGGTCCACCTGGAGGGCTGATCAATATTGCAAATGTGTGGATTTATACTTTGGGGTTAAAAAAAGTGAGTAATGTAAACTATGTTAATTTGTTTTAGTAAGTTGCTATGCAGAAGTTGTTTAGAGCAGAATTAAAATTAGAACAATTTATCTTTTGAGAAATGTAGACTGATGTATTTCCTGGTAGAAGGGAATTTTTTTTTACATTGAAAGTCAACAAATCTGCATTCATAAACAAGCATCTCAATTAAATGATTATTTTAATTGAAAAATAATGATTCTTCATTTTAACTTAAGCTAATTTGTTTTGGTAAAGCAATGGAAAATTGCATATTGCTTCAAGCATATCACATTTTACCAAAATGAAACTTGATGGTTATAAGAACCAAACAGATGTTTTACAATGATTCATTTTCCATATTATCTATAAAATCACGTTCAACATATTCTTCCAATAGCTTCAAAATTCTTGTTCCACTGGTGTTGGGATAGGTATTTTTAAAAGACTTGGAGTTGTGTGTGCTTGGTAATCTGCCACCTTGAGTTTTAAAAGCAGAATTTAATGTATTAAAGAATGGAATTAATTGCGTGATGTTTGATACAGAATGAAAATCCAAAAGAGGAAAGTCACAATTTTTTGTTGCTTCATCACTTATATTTTGTTCCTTGAAAAAAATAAAATAAAAAATGAATTGTTAATATGCATTTGCATGGATGTATTTAATATCAACTGTGATATATATATTATTTTTTCCTTGAACATAGACATTTTCAACTTAGTCTATTTATAAATTATAATATTTTCCATATTTTTGAGCACTCAAAATATTGTAGGATGACAGCTCAGACAATTTACAAGCAAGGCTCTAGAAGCATAGCCAGATATTCTGGGACTTACAATTTCATAACCACAGGAAGAACCAAGTTGGGAAGTAAGAATGAAGTTGGATAAACCACATTCAATCTAAGATAATAATGACATCTAATTTGTGAGCTATCTGTGTGCATCAGGCCCTCAACAACTTGAGATAGATATGTAGAAATGTTAAATACATTTCCACCAGTAATAGCTAAACAACCTTTAGAAAATAAAATAGAATAAAATAAAAAACAGTATTTTCTGACTCTGTCTGGTTAAAATATTATCCAAAGTAGCACAATCCGTATTTTCTTGAATATAAACTTGGGTTGCATATAATATGTTTATTTTGCATTAAGTATGAATAATTTTGCTTATTTTACATGAACTGGGCATGCACCACATTAACTGTATCATCTACTAATCAATTAACTTGAATTGGGTCCCATAGAAGGATTACTAGACTATGCCTTCCCAAATATATACAAATATTGAGCAATGCTGCTGAATCGAAGCAGCTCTGTTCAATAGATGAGAATATTGTTCACACTGTCTTGGGTATATCTGAGCAGCATACTGATTTCAAAATATTATTTGATAAGAAAACTATGGAGTTTCAGGCAATAAAACATATTTAATAAAGATAGTACTTGCCCCATATTTTAGCTTCAATAAATCCATGATTCTAGCAACATGAGGCTTGCATTCCTGGTGATTTTCCATTACATCTGAAATCATGCTGCAACTCTCCATGTCCACCTCTGGAACAAAGGCCCACTTATACCTAAAAACAGACATACTGTAAGGTACAAAATCTAACATAGCTTTATTTTTTGATCATATGGATTAACAAGAAAAATTATCCAGTTTTAAAACACTGGTTATTTCATTTGGGACACAGCACAAAATCTTTAAATCTAAATGCTCTTTAAATTTGTCTACATATTACTTTTGTTACTTTTGTTACTTTTGTCATTTTAGTCCTATAGGACTAAATTTTTTGCCTTCGTTTTATAAATCAGAAATTCTACAAATGCTACAAACTTTTTTTTTTAAACAAAATTTTATTAAATTTATATAAGTGAGGAAAAATAGGAACAATACAGGTATGGTAAAGGGAGGGGTAAAAGGAAAGGGGGAGGGGAAGGAAATAAGGAATTAGGGTAAAATAAGGATAGGTACAATCACATATTTCAATAAACAAGCAACTGTCCGGATCATAATAATAAGTAAATATCATATTCAACCATTTTTAACAAAGCTTAAACTGTAACATATTAAAAACAATTAGTAAACAAATACGTTGATCTATTAAGTAAACACTACTAATAAAATCTCAAAAAAATAAATCCTAACAATCAAAAGTAACAAATGAAAATCAGTAAATCAGGAAAAGTAATCGTATCATCAAAATGTTAGTTAGAACTCGATTAAAAATCAGTCAACTATTCTAAAATATTGAATCCTTCAAATTCTAACGTGTCTCTAACTATTGATAAAATTTTTCCCAAGTTCTAAAATAAATTGAGTCATCTTTTTCTTTCATTTCTAATGTTAGTCTATCCATTTCTGCACACTCTAAAATTTTGGTAATAATAATCTGGTCAGATGGTAGATTCTCATTTTTCCAAAATTGGGCAAATACTATCCTTGCAAAATGCTACAAACTTGAAGAAAAAAAATACAACTTTATTTCCACATATATTGCTATATTACATATTTGTTATTTTTGATCTTAGGTGAATTCTCTTGCAATATAATCTGTATCTATAAATTTTATTTTATGCAGTTAAATATATATTTAAGGTGCACATGTTTCACCAGATTCTGAAAGTGACATAAAAATATTAGGTTGAATAAACTAATGAAGTGGCATAGCTATGCAGTAGAAAGAGAAGCGCAATCAGATCACACTGAGATAACCCTCAAATGTTCTACTATTTTACCAAGAATAAAAATATAACACTTACATCTGAAACAACTGCATCTTGTCAGATGGAAAAGAAAGTGCCGTGTCTAAAAATTTACAGGCTGATAAATACAAGGTTAATTCATTCTGGTGTATGTCACCAAGGAACCCAGTACTGCCATTTGATGGTGCTTTCTGTCTGCTCATTTTCTTGTTGTTTCTGTAAGATCCATAAAAAAATATATCAAAGACTGTAGAACAAACCTGATGACTTTTTTAAAAATGTGAAAATTAACTGAACAATTAATTAAACCCTTTCATACAAGAGTACAAATACAAATGCATCTGGAATTTTGAAAAGACAAACGGCTGAAACTTAAATTTACTGGAACTTAGCTAATATAGCTAAGACATTTCAATTTTAAAAATTACCATTTCTACTTTAAATTTAACATTCCTTTCTTTTCCAAACCAGCCAACAAAATGGGTACAAATATATTTCAAGGGGGCTAGTAATAGAATTGTTCCACTAGTTCTAACTGCTGCATATCAGCAACCTCTCAAAAAGATTCTTTGCAGGCAGAAAAGTGCCATTTAATATCCTGGGGAGAACCCTGAAGTCATTTTAAAGTCAGTGTTCCTGGATGAATATTCAAATGGCGAGCTGCCAATTATCAGGTGTTTAAATTAATAAATTAGAAAAAAATAAAATGTACATATAAAATAATAATTTACTGTACTTAGAAGTGCAGGTACAAATATCTTCCTTTATTGGTGCAAAGTTTGGGTGAACTCTAAGAAAAAGACCTAGAATGTGAAATGCTACCTGATACCAGGGCAGCCCATTTTTCTACCTGAGCCAGTTCTGCCTGCAAGAAGCTCTCAAACAAGATTTTTTCCCCCATTACTTGATACCTCCTAAAGTCTAGATCCAGAAACTGAGCATTGGATATTGTTTTTATGTGTGGTGTATTATTTGTCTGCATGGCTTGTATTCTACTACTTCTGAACTGTACTTTAATTCTAAAATAACAGAACTATTTTCAATCATTATTAACTATTAAGATCAGATTGCTAATTTTACCTATTTTTTGTTAAGTTTATTGAAAAAAAAAACTTACTTTGCTGGTTCAGCCATTAGAATTTCCTCTAGCTGTATAAATGTTTGAATCTAGATGATCAGAGAAATGGAGGAGAAAAGAGAAAAATGTATTAGTAAATATTTATTTCTTTAAAATATCACTCATACTACTATTATT
Organism: Crotalus tigris; assembly: GCF_016545835.1. Classification (NCBI taxonomy): domain Eukaryota; kingdom Metazoa; phylum Chordata; class Lepidosauria; order Squamata; family Viperidae; genus Crotalus; species Crotalus tigris. The sequence continues at coordinate 4,890,278 of NW_024096505.1, forward strand.
ATCATTCTGCTATTAATTATTACTTACGAGCTCTGTCACCATGATTGGCCATAAAGAAGTTAGGTGTTGAGGGGAAATTCTCAATAAAAGTACCCTGAAAAAAAGAAACATCTGGGCAGCTACTGAAGAAGTGTGTCCAACACGTAGGTTGTCAGTCAATCGCTCTTAGAAAAAAAATTACAACAGAGAAAGAAAAAAAGAGGGCAAGTTAACAGACAGTGTAATCTATTTTATACACTGTTGAATGTTCTTAACTCATGATGGCTTACAGAAAAATTATCCAGACTATTAAAAACTCAAGTATTAAAACTTAATACTTATAAAAAATAATAATTTCTACCTAATTAAAACCATTAAGTGTACTGAATAGAAAAGTACTGAAATGTAAGTGGTTTGGTTACCATCATTCTGATTTATTAGTGTGTACCTCACCTTTCTTTTCAAACCAGTACTGAAACTTTTTAAAATCAAAACTCTTTCAGGCTAAGAGAAAGAAGGAATTGTGAATAGAGCTGACAGTAAGTATGTCAACAAAATTGATGTTGCCAGAAGAATCAGTTATAACTGAGCTTAGGGATTCAAACTGATAAACTTGATGAAGATGCAGAGTTATGTAAGCAAAACTAGAGCACCAGGGGCATAGTAATCCAGAGGAAGCAAAGATTACTTCAAAATTATGAGATGTGTACAAGGAAGTTATTCAAAATTTGTCTTTACATGCCTGTCTCATGAAGTTGTGTGAGTTATGGTTTTGTTTCATGATACATGTTTTGTCATTCCCACCCACATTTTTGCCTGCCTACACCTGTCCAACAGAGTTCATTTTCTGTGTCTTAGTGAAAAGCCCAGATGATGTCATTGTGTGACCAAGTGATACACAAACAAAAGTTGTAGTATTTATTGAGTAATGGCCATGATTCTACAATTTAACTAACATAATGTTAAGTCAGTAGTGAATTGAATGTAGTTAGCCCATCCTAGAACTGCAAATATAAATTATCTTCCTAACCCTAACATTGGGTAGAAGCCTGTCCTTTTTATTTATGGAGAACAATGAATATATCTGTGTATTTGTGTGAGTAAAGTAGAATCTTGATTTGATATACAGTGAGGGAAAAATTATTTAATCCCTTGCTGATTTTGCCCACTGACAAAGAAATGATCAGTCTATAATTTTAATGGTAGGTTTATTTTAACTGTGAGAGTTAAAATCACAATAAACAAATCCAGAAAAACGCATTTCAAAAAAGTTATAAATTGATTTGCATTTTAATGAGTGAAATAAGTATTCGATCTCCTATCAATCAGCAATATTTCTGCCTCCCAGGTGTCTTTTATACAGGTAAAAAGCTGAGATTAGGAGCACTCTCTTAAAAGGAGTGCTCCTAATCTCAGTTTATTACCTGTATAAAAGACATCTGTCTACAGAAGCAATCAATCAGTCAATCAGATTCCAAACTCTCGACCATGGCAAAGACCAAAGAGCTGGAATGGGCTATAAGACTATTGCCAAGCAGCTTGGTCAGAAGGTGACAGCAGCTGGTACGATTATTCGCAAATGGAAGAAACACAAAATAACTGTCAATCTCCCTCGGTTTAGGGCTCCATGCAAGATCTCACCTCGTGGAGTTTCAATGATCATGGGAACGGTGAGGACTACATGGGAGGATTTTGTCAATGATTTCAAGGCAGCTGGGACCATAGTCACCAAGAAAACAATTGGTAACGCACTACGCCGTAAAGGACTGAAATCCTGCAGTGCCCGCAAGGTCCCCCTGCTCAAGAAAGCACATGTACAGGCCCTTCTGAAGTTTGCCAATGAATATCTGAATGATTCAGAGGAGAACTGAGTGAAAGTGTTGTAGTCAGATGAGACTAAAATCAAGCTCTTTGGCATCAATTCAACTCGCCGTGTTTGGAGGAGAAGGAATGCTGCCTATGAACACCATCCCCACTATCAAACATGGAGGTGGAAATATTATGCTTTGGGGATGTTTTTCTGCTAAGGGGACAGGACAACTTCACTGCATCAAAGGGATGGGAGACAGGGCCATGTACTGTCAAATCTTGGGTGAGAACCTCCTTGCCTAGCCAGGACATAGAAAATGAGTCGTGGATGGGTATTCCAGCATGGCAATGACCCAAAACACACAACCAAGGCAACAAAGGAGTGGTTCAAAGAGAAGCACATTAAGGTCCTGGAGTGGCCTAGCCAGTCTCCAGACCTTAATCCCATACAAAAACTGTGGAGGGAACTGAAGGTTCGAGCTGCCAAACGTGAGTTTCAAAATCTTAATGACTTGGAGAGGATCTGCAAAGGGGAATGGGACAAAATCCCTCCTGAGATGTGAGCAAACCTGGTGGCTAACTACAAGAAATGTCTGACCTCTGTGATTGCCAACAAGGGTTTTGCCACCAAGTACTAAGTCATGTTTTGTGAAAGGGTCAAATACTTATTTCACTCATTAAAATGCAAATCAATTTATAACTTTAGTGGATTTTGAATCTGGGGATAATATTACATTTTTTGATAATTCCTGTTTACAAGACATGTTGCACTTACCATGATGGCTAGGATAATGTGAGTCAAAACTACATTATCAAAAAGCATCAAGTTGGAATGTATGCTTGAATTAGTTATTAAAATAATGAATGTGTGTCTGCACAATTCCATACTTCCACTGCCACATATACAAAAACTATTGCTTATAGCCTTTTTTAACTTCATTATAAAATTATTTTATCCCTTTTAGTTAAAGTTATAAGTTATATCACATCCTTTATCTATAACATACACAAATTATCACTCACCTTGTATCAAAGGAAGGTAAAGATGATATTGATCAATTTCACCACTGAAAACAGCAAAGGCCTGACGCTTTAACAACATTGCCTTTTGTTCAAAACTTGGAAAAAGTTTTAAGGAACTACTCTGCATATCTACAATTAAGAAAATGGATGTTAATATATCTATCTCAAGAATTGTCTTAGCAGGTACAAGGATCAAAATTATAATAGAAACATATGAATCATGTGGTACTAAACTGCCCTTTATATGCTACCTATCCTCTTGAGCTACCTGCTTACATCTTGTAGTAAACTGTCAGACCAACTAAAGCCAGTGTTTACAGATCAGCTATTATGACATCAATCTACTGACATTTACAGAACTTCAAATATTTTAACTGATGAACCAGAAAAGTAGGATTCTTTTTCTCTAAACTTAACAATATAACTGAAATATTTCTAGCTATTGCTACTGCAGTCACTGTGTATATCCAATGAGTTGTTTGTATTGATCTTTTATAGTTAGAGTCCTAACTAGGAAGTTTAACTCTTTCAATGTCTAAAATGCATGTTGTCCAGGCTATTAACTTTATTCGTGCTTTATATTGTTAGTGGCATTTAGTTTTCAACTTTTTATGAATGTAAATTGACAAAAACTTTGACATTAGAATTATATAAAATCTATTAAATGAACAAATAAATAGCTTTATTGATTTTTCCATTCTCTATTTGTATTCTATATTTTCTAGCAGTTAGCTCGGTAACAATTATGGGAAAATGCTTACTCATCAAATCTTTAAACATAGTTTTTTCATGTGTAAGTAGGTGATCGATAATGGTTCGCCAGCTGGAAAAAAAGTAAAGTTTGGTGTAACTGAAATGGAAGCCATGTATCATTTTTTGTTAAACAAGTGTAAAGAAGGATGACACCCCATGAAAATTCTGCAAATTTGTTGCATACTGGGTCTATGAAACCTGGTGCATATGCTTTTCATTTATGACAAGTCACAAGAGCTTAAGATAAGTCTATAAGATGACTCAAAGTTTATAACTGATGTTCTATAAAGTTGACTTCTTTTTTGAAATGTCATTTTAATTACTATTTAGAGGATGGTAATTATATTTCCTTTTTGTAGCAAAATCATCCAAGATTCTTGTGGCACATTAAAGACCAATATATTTCTCATAAAACACTCTTTTGTGCATTATAATCCACAAATTTATGCTATAATAAAGGTGTTCAATTTCAGATGCCACAAGAATTCTATTTAAAGTTACATATTGAATTTCTTTAAAATCATGGTTCAGAAAAAAAAAGAATGAAAATAGTATTAAGATTTTTTTCTTTGCATAGTGATGTCATATTCATTTAATTCCTTTAATGAAGGCCAATGAATTTTAACTAACTGGCATTGATTCCAAGTGTACCTTAGAATTACAACTAAACTATAACCTGTTGCAATTTGCCAATTAGTTCAGTCAAAACCATGCTACACACTTTTAAATATATATCTTACTGAATGCATGAAGTATCCATCTGAAAAAAAGCAGGATCCATAAATAGGTCTAAAACATCTTTCTTCCATGCTCGTTTGGTATAGGCGTAGCCACTTAAGGAACTTAACAACTGAGTACTAGCATGGAAACTAGGAAGATTATAGGCACTGTAAAGACACAGGAATAAAATGAGCAGATCACATAAACATAGACAATTCTTACACAGCATATCTCCACATACTAAATTCTTCAGTGCTGATCAGATAGTATTCCCGCTATACTATTATATTATACTTGATTTTCAATTTTTAGTAATACACCATGCATACAAATAGAAATCTAAATTGCAATGACTTAAAATTCAGTTTAGTAGCATATTACAGAGTAACATTACTGGAATGGTTTAAGCCGTGTTGTGAGGAATAGGACTGATTATATAACTGGGCTGAAAGAAATTGCCATAGGAGGTGGTAGATACTTGATATAAAAGAATGCCAATTTTATTTATTATCAAGTACATTTTCAGTGTTAGACAAAGGAGGGATAGTCTTCTGCATGTCATAAGTGAAAGACAGTTGCCAACTCCCAGATTATGATTACATGTCTGTGGGAGTGCTGGGATGGACAGAACCTTTTAGATCAGTTGTAACAACTACTTGTTTAGCCCCATTGTACCTTCGAACGGTCACTGAATCTGTGGTTGTTAACTGAGAACTACCAAAAATTGGGCTGATCTAAGAAAATGTACTTTATATAGTTACATATATATAATCCAAGGAGAAATGGATATTTACCTGTGATTCCGTAAGTAAGGAAACACATAGTAGAGCAAGCGTGAGATTAATGGGATTGCTTTTTCTTTTTCATCACTTTGATAAACCATATCCAGGAGAGAAGCAAGAACCTACCAAAACAAACAGGTACATTTACATTCACTATATTGTTTCTGGGTAGAAAAAATATAGTGAAAATTCAGAATATCTCCAACCTCTATTGTGTGCTAAGTTAGAGGTAATATAGCACCTTTGATTTTGCTGTATCATGCATTTGTACCACAAGCTTCAGAAAAGCCAAGCCCTTTATGCTTATCGCAAGTGAGTTAAAGAGGCATGCAAAACCTGCAACTGTGCTCACACAAACACATACACGAAAAGCAGCAATTATAGAAGTACTTAGCTAACAACTACAAAAACAAAAACGTGAAACTCACCTCTGCAAGGAGAGTTAGAGCTTGAACACTGTATATTGAGGGAGCAGAGGCAGACACCACAGATGACACAGTGGAATGATCTGTGGACACAACAGCATTGGGTTTCCCTTTATTTTTTTGTTTTAGAACATTACTTTAAAAATTATAGTAATTACAATGTTGAAACAGATACATTTGTAAAATGTAGCCTTGCCATACATGTTGATAATTTCCATAGGGAATGAAATAAATCTTACACAAACTGAAAATCCTTTTGTTGCCTAAAGCATCTAGTTTAAATATATTACATGTAAAAATGTAAATAAATCATGATTTCCTTTGATTTTGTCTTCTTAATATGCAACATTTGCTAAGCTCAGAACTTGTTAAGCTAGGAAGTCTGCATCAGATGATTTAGCCTACACGATTGCCTCTCATGTGTATTCTCTTCAGCTATTTTTTAGAGCAGTGGTTCTCAACCTGTGGGTCGGGACCCCATTTGGGGTCAAACGACCATTTCACGGGGGTCGCCAAACAATGCAGTCCGCCATTTTTTCCCCCCTTTCCTTAGCTGTGCTACTCCCTTTTATTCTATTGGCTTTTGAAAGCCAATAGAATAGACTCTCTTGAATAGAGTCTAATTCTATTGGCTTTCAAAAGCCAATAGGAATTGTCCAGGCTGTCTTTGCCCTGCTGAACCCGCCAAAAGTCCCATTCTGCAAATGGTGCTGCACCAGTTGAGTAGTCCTCGACTTACGACCGGTTGAGTAGTCCTCGACTTACGACCGGTTGGGGGTCGTGTTATTAAAAAGGTTGAGAACCACTGTTTTAGAGACTGGTTGAGATTCAGATGGGACAGGTTTTTCAGCTTCTGAATCTGAATCATATCATTGATCCTAATAACTAAAACAAATGTAATACTGAAATCAAGACTGTAAGTTTTACTTTATTGGTTATGTTCAAATGAAGATTGACAGTATCTGTATGGACTGTTATAATTTTGAATGGTCTGCAGGCTACCTTGGAGACTTTTAAATCTTGATTCAAAATGCTCTTTTAAGGTACAACTAATGGCAATTTAGGAATCTCATTAGAGGTTTTGCAAAAAGCAGATACCTTAAACCTGTATTTTATGGGCAAAAACATTCAGATAAATGACTAGACACCCTGAGAAAACTGGGTCTGGAAAGTTATCAGGGATGTTTGAATTATGTGAAAAATATTTTAATACTTTTAAATACTGGCCTGCTCAATTTCAGATAGTTTTGTGTCTGCTTCAGTTCTCTCTCTCTCAGACACATTAATAAGAGATGGTTCTGGGATTTTATATTTTAAATAAATTTTAAATAAATAACCGTTAAGCTAATTTTCTGATGCTGCTGCTTTCCCCCATTTTATGATTTAAAAAGTATGTTACAGGCAGTAGTATATGCTACTATCAAAAGCTACATTTCATCAAACATTTAGCTTAAATGTTATCTATATATTTAAAACCTGTCTTCCATACTTTGATTGTTAACTAATGCAATTTCTGGTTTACTTACCAAGCAGATTATTTTCCACACTGGATTCTTCTAAAGAGATCTGAGACTGAGCTTTCACTTCCAGATTCCTGCTAAGCCAGCTAGTTTGTTCTAGAGAAGAAGCTGCAATGTTTCCCACTGCTTCCAATATTTTCTGAGTTACATCCTGAAAGGCAAACAGACTGTGAAAGAAAAGCAATCCACACAAATAGATAATATGCAATGGTGAAAACCAACAACTTTTCCTTCCCTTGAATAGCTTGCTGTTCTTTTGTGGACTTCAATATTGTTTGTTTGAGACAGTTGTCTCAGAACTGTGCACGCTAGAGCCCACAGACTGCGTACAGATTTACTAAATTCTGAAAATTCCAGTTATTCATACAAATTAGACGTTGCCCAATTCTAGATGATTCTGGATAACTTATGTTTAAAAAGTAAGAACAATGAAAAGAAAAAATAATAAACATTCAGAAGACTGAATTACAATAAAACAATCTACAACCATCCTTTTGCTTGAAGGCCTGGAAAAACAGACAAGTTTTAGATGACATTCTGAAACTGGGAACAATTCAATAAAGATTTTTTTTATGCAACTGTTTTAGCATTATAGTGTCATCCATAGCTTGAGAGATTAATTATTAATCTTTCACACACTTTTAAGTTGCTTGCAAAATTTGTTGCACGGTTAGTAAATGACATACTATTTTACACATAAATGACATACTATTTTACACATGTACACAGTTCCAAATCCAAATGCAGAGATTCAAAAGATGCTGCGGAGTACCTGCAAGTCTTTCTGATTCTTTTTATTCTCCTGGCTTGGAGTTCTTGTCACAAAGTCATTCAGAGTACTGCAGAAAAATAAACGAAACTCAGCAAAATGATCAATTGTGATTATTAGTCCATGTACCAAAGTGATTGCTACTGTCATACCTGAGAAGCAAAAAATGACCAGGTGGTGCTAAATTCAATTGCACAGATTCCTTAAACACACCTAATAATGACTGGAAGTTCTCCTGCAGGGCTGAAACTGGAAGCCTGAGAGTGGGAGGATTATATTTCAGTTAGAAAATATTGAAGGAAGTATACAGATTTACAGAAGAGGCTAATTTAAAAAAAAATGTTTACTTGTTATTGCTTTGAGTTACAAATAATGAATATGTATGTATGCATATATTTATTTTTATTGAAGAGTTTTATAAAAGTTACAATATAAACCCCTAAATCAACCCACCCTAAACCCCCCCTCTCCCTCCCCCACTTCCCAGAGCTAAGTACAGGGTTACAATTATAATAATCATAATCTAGCTAACATTAACCAATTATATAAGTAACCAAGTCCATAATGCGCTTTAACTCCCCTTTAGCATAAATATGAACAAATTAAAAGTAACATAATACTAATAAAAACATAAACAAACATAATATCCTAATTATTAAACTAGTTATTAAACAATACAATATCCAAATTGTTAAACAATACTAATACTAAGAATAACAATAATATCATATAATTAAAACTAAAAATTCCACTATAATCTATTAATAATAATAATATTCTAAAATTTACTCATAAACTAAGTGGAACTTTTTAGTCCCATATTTATTCTGAATATAATCTATCCATCTTCTCCAAACCGAAATGTATCTTACTTGTGAATGATCCTTCGTATGTATGCATATGTATGTGTATTTTCAAAGCATTAAAGTACACAAGATTTGCCAATGTTTCTTTTTAATACAACTGTTACGTAATTATGACGATGATGACTAGGACTGGTGATTTGTTTTAAAAATGATCTTTTCTAGAATAACAGTCTAAGATGCTGCATTGAATTGTAATAAATCATAACAAGAAATGTCATGGAGATTATATCTTAACACATTTGCAGCTATTTTAATTGAAATATTTATCTATCCTTGCACTATCAGGAATAAAAATTCTATAGGAGGGCATATACATGTCTTAATAACTGAAATATGTGCAAGGAAGCCTATTTACCTTTGAATGAAAGCATTGCAGAAGTGAAGCACTGGGATATCCACTAGAGCAGATTTCTGGGAAAGAAAATATAGTACATTATATTACAGATAGTCCTCAACTTACGTCCATTTGCATAGTGACTATTCAAAGTTACAATGGCACTGAAAAAAGGGACTTATGACTATTTTTCAGACTTATGACCATTGCAGCATCTCCATGGTCACTTGGCAACTGGCATGTATTTGTGACAGCTGCACTGTCCCAGGATCATGTGATCAACATTTGTAATCTTCCCAGCTGGCTTCTGACGAGGAAAGTCAATAAGGGAAGCCAGATTTGCTTAACCATGTGATTCAGTGAACAACTGCAGTGATTCCCTTAACAACTGTGGCAAAAGAGGTCATAAAGTGGGGCAAAATCACTTAATAATTACCTTGCTTAGCAATAGAAATGTTTGGCTTAATTGTGGTTGTAAGTCGAGAACTATCTGTATAAACGATCTGTATAAACACTAGCAATTAACACTCAAAACTTTTTTTAAGAAATGTAGCTTTTAATGAAAAAGTCTGCTTTCTCTGCCTGCATAAAAAAACCCAAGTAAGTATTATTTCATCATTTTAGATGAGTTACACTGTTCCATTAAACATATTTCTACCTCTTCGCCTTTAATTTGAGAAGGTTTCTTTACAACTTCTTTTATTAGCTGCAGTATAATGTCAGTCTTCAGAGTGTTGAGAGCACAAACAAGGTCAACCAATATTAGCTGTGATGTATTAGCTTTAGGAGGCATCTGAAAGAAAAAAAAATAAAAGACACTATTACTCATATATTTTTTAGATTTTACTATAGGAATGAGAAACATTCAACACGCACAAGCTGCATTAGACCTTCCCAGAAGTCCCATACATACAATTATTGTGTTTGTGTCCACAAAGTCCTCCCCATAACCCACCTCAATCCCAGGAACTTCAGTTTAAAGGAGTTAATATTAGTTTGTCAGAGAATAGTGGCTTGGAAGGAACATTTTTACATTTCAATTTCATATAACCTGTGATTTCCTAAAAGTAACAAATCAGATGAAGCTGGTTCTACAGAGATGGAGTTTACTGGCATTTCTAACAGAAAGGAAGAAAGCATGATTAACACATGTTTGCTTTATAATTTGGAGTGCTTTCATTTTCTTAATCATGGTTCTGAACAACTGGAGTAAATGAATACTCATTGATTAGAAAGATTAAAATATGCAAAGTACTTTTAATACTTAAAACTAAAATCTACTAATGAGCACCTACTAAGTTACATAATTCATAATACATCAAACAGTTCCATGCATAGTCCCTGTTCATATGATAAAGCATGATTAACATTGTAAGCTGCTGAGAGTCTCCTTGTAGTGGGATGGGCGGCAAATTTAATAAATCAATAATAAATGATAAAGTGAATAGGAATGTCTCAGACATAAAAATGTCCCCTTGGTTGTTTAATGTCTTGAAATATAAAAGATATACTGGCTGAAAATATGAATATATGTGTACTTTTGTATGTAGCTGATGCCATGTTGTTGCCTCAGAACTCAAAAGATTTGCAGTGAATTATATAATATAAGAAGAGGGTAGATCCAACATTAAACTTTCAAACAAAATAAATTTGTATTTAATGAGAAAACTGAGATAGAGCAATTGTTATAATATATTTAAATGGCAACAAACTACAACCAGTGAATGAATACTTCAATAATATTTCAGTAGAATTTACTAAAGTTGAAAAAATAAATGAATACATTTTAAGACATTTAAGCAGTGATTGAAAGATGGTAGGCAGTATGCAAGGAACAAATGTTCGTCATAACAACTGAAAATGTCTGCATATATATAAGTATGCTTTTACCCACTTGATTATGTAGGAAACAGAATTGGATATGTCTGGAGAAACATAAACATTACTTGAATGGAGCACAAATGGGGCATTTAAGAAGCATGCAGGATAAAACAAAGACAGAATCAAGAATGAATAGCTGGCGGTGGTTTCTTTGTAAAGGTAGTCCTCACTTAATGACTGCAATTGGAACTGGCAACTCTATCACTAAGTGATGTCATCATTAAATGAAACATCATATAACTGTGCCAAACATAAGATATCTGCTGCAATTGCTAAGTAAACCATTGCAGGTTATGAAGTATGACATCACCTGACTGTGACTTCCAACTTACTGCGGGCTTCTCCATTGACTTTGCTTGTTGGAAGCCAGCTGGGAAGCTCAAAAATGGCATCCGGGTGACCACGGGGATGCTACAACAGTCATACATTTGAGAACTGTTTTTAAAACTATTTTTTTTTTCAGTGCCATTTTAAGTTTGAAAAATTGTTAATCAGTTGTTAACTGAGCACTAGCTTTATATCAACCCGGAACAAGTATCAAATTGGAAAAGAAATATAGGAAAGAAGAGTGAATAGGTTAAAAGAATGGCAAGACCAAGAGAGTTGTGGGGACATAAAATATATCAGATTCTGAAAAGAAGGGAGAAATTCAAAGAAACAAAGGCATTTTATAAAGCACTGTGTAGAAACAAGGATAATCTCTAAAGATAGAGAGAAATATGTTTGGTGTAAACTACATTGGTGTAATTAACATTACATTTGCATGTAATCAGTTTCTTTTGTTTGCTATTTGCTACACTTTTATATGCTTGGAATAACACTGCTTATCTCTAAAGGAATACATGTTTGTATGCATGAATGTAATAGGTCTAGCTTAACCTTGGCTGTGGAATGATCCACTGGACTTTTGCATTCTTTTACCTTTGTTTGATATTTATGAGGTCTTTTGCTGCTCCAAACTGCTGCTGTTGCAGCTATTAGTTGCACACCAAGTTGTCCAGTGAGGGGATTCAAGAAGTCTAGGATTTTATTCTTTAATATCTGTTCAAAAAAATAAATAAAAATGCTCTAATCATATTTTTGTTCCTTTGTAGACAAATGCTTGTTTGTATATTCCAGGGATTCTGACCCGGAACTGGATGAAATTGTGCTGAACAAAGCTATGGTTTAACTTTATGGCTGTTGAAAAAGTATCTGTTTACATGTAATTAATATTAGCAAAATAAAACTGAAAAAACTGAAACAATGGAAAATGTAATTGTTCGATTTTACACTGTTTTAAGTTTCAAAATGTAATCTTTTAGAAAAGCTGTTAATCACTTCCATGCTATCTGTAAAAAATTCCACATTAGAAAATATTATCACTTTATGCTCCAATCCCACCCATAGATTAAAGCTTAGAGAAACATTCATACTTTTGTTGCTTTGAAATAAATTGATGAACAGCCTTTTACGCCTAGGAAATCAGATGGTCTTTTTTGAGAATCTTCCTTTTTAATGACATTCCAGAGAAGAGACATGGTGTTAATGATTCGAGGAAACTCTTCCAAAATGGCATTCCTAGCATTTCGTAGACTTGTTGGATCAGCACTGAAAGGTGACTAGAACAAAAAAAAAAATGAGCAAAATTTTAATTAATTGATTGCATGTCTCAAAACATTTGACACCAAATATAGAGACGTGTCCTTAAAATTTACGAAGTGATATCACTGATTATTTTGAGATGAATCAATATCCAAAGAAACAAACCTGCCTTAGATTTTCTTCACCATTCTTGCGCCCCCCAAATCTTACTATAAGAATGATTTGGTTGCATACACATACCTTTCTGGTATGGTTTGGATGATCCAGAAGACAAAAATGGCCAATCGTTGTAAGTCCTTCCAAAAGGGTTAACGGATAATCTGGTGTAATGTTCTCCCTTTTATAATTTATGCTTTAGGAAAGAAAGTTACAATAAGTAACTGTCTATTAGCCATACATTTTTATTCACTCTTTTTTTCGGAGAGAATATGTGCTATGGCTATTTAGCCAAGAATCATTTATCCACAAAAACAAACATATAACTAAAAGTTTTCCCTAAAAAGTTGGGGGCAGGGGAAAGCAAAAGCAGAATATTCTGTAGAGAAGAAATCTACCAAAGATCAAAGAAATGATATTTTTTTCCCCCAATTTACATACTCCTTTCGATGGAACCACCTAATTCAGGAAAGGAAAGGAACTATGCAATAGTAAAGCATATGCTTTATAGCAGGGGTCCCCAACCCCTGGTCCATGGATCAGTACCAGGCCGCGGCATGCCAGCAACTGGGCCACACAAACAAGCAAAGCTCCATCTGCGAGATGCAGGCAGCACACATGAAAAAAACCTCTCTCCAAGGAACCGATCACTGGTGCCCAAAAGGTTGGGGACCTCTGCTTTATAGGCCAAAGGCTCTCAATACCAAATTCCTGGTCCCTCAAGTTTAATCATTAGCAAAAACTCTACATGAGCATTAATTGCCATTAGTCACCTTAAATGATAATGTGTTAGGACATATAATATTCCAAGAAAATATACAAACATATTCCTACTTCTTATACTGCTCTTTTCTACAGAAAAAAAAACCCCAAGCACACTGTAGATATTAACATTTTACTTTGAAAATGTGGAGTATTTCATACCAGTAAAAGCCTAAAGTAGCAAAACATAGAGATAACAAGTAGGTATTCCCTACCTTGCTGACATTTTAGTTGACATCTTCAGCACTTCATGCTCATATTGGTTGACAAGCTCATCCAGATTCTTGCATATCTGTACAATAAAAGGGGCTACTGTCCATCCTAAAGATTTCCCAAAGTATGGCAAAGAGTACGTAACCAAGCCTACCCAAGATGGATGCATGCCATAGCCGTATTCTGGCTGCAAGCCTCGAACTACTGCAGACACAAATAACCCCTGAGAAGTTATAGGGTGTGGATGCACATATTGCACAGCACTGATAGCTTCCTGAAAACTAAGAGCCCTCTGCCATTCCTTAGACAGGGCTGGCTGATTTTCCTGTTCCTCTTGAGTCTGTCCAAGATGGTGCTCCAACACTATTAGCACTTGCAGAAGTTTAAGTAATTCAATTTGTAAAGGCTGTTCACTCCAGATCTGATCATGACCAAAGTTAATAAGACTTTCCTCAAGGATATAGTGGTCACTTAAACCATTAGCCTTATTAGCTAACATACATTCATAGCATTTCTGACTAACATACATAGAAGCAGAGAGAGAAAGAAGGACAAATTCTTGAATTTTGCATCTTCCAAGCAAGGTGCGTATGAATTCTATATTCTTGTTTTCTGTTGATTTGGCCATTGTTGTCAGCTGAGTCACCATTCTGATCAATACTTCAACACTTTTCACTTGGACATCTCTATTGCCAAGCACATCTTTATGAGTCACTTTCAAATAACAGGGATAATAAGAACGCAGGAAACTTAAACATAGATACATTAACAATTCTATTAATAATGAATGGGGACACATTGTTGGTGACTGAATTTGAAGTTTGCCATAAAAGCTCTGTCCCACAAGTGATTCCTGGTGGCGAGCTAATAAATTGTAGATTAAATTCAAATGAGCTGTGGAACTTGTATCCATGCTTGTACTTGCTACAGCTTCAATAAACTCTTTAGGATTTGTTTTAAGCACTCCTTCAAGCACAGAAAATGCATACAGAACCCTTTTTGAATCATATGGTTGTATGTATAAGAGAACATGTTTAAAGAGAGCTTCAGCCATCTCTTGCTTCTCTTTCTGTTGCTTTAGTAATCTAGATGTTATAAGTGCTTGAAGTTCCAAATCCATTTCATCATCACTTGAGAGAGATTCTGATGCCCGGGTTCTATCAGAATCGGTACGTACTAAGTTTATCACAGCACTTGATTTTGAACTATCAGCAGGGTAAACATTAGAAGAACCAGTATGCTTCATACTGTTTCTGCCATCTGTTGAGGCACTATTATTCTCCTCATGGTTCAGATCTTGCTGTTCAAGAGAAGGTGAAAATGATGAAGTATTATCACTGTCCACAGGCCCAGTACTGGTATCGGCAGATTCAGTGTGTTCACTCTCATCTTTGCCCATTTCTAGCAGTGATTCCACATATAGAAAAGGTTTGTTTACAGAGAGTTCATTCTTTAATAGAGATTTCTCTGGGTCTTTTTCAACTTCAGCCCATATAGCTTCTCTGTCCACAACTGTGAATTGGCTCAGTGGCAAAGTTTCTTCAGAACTGCTTTCACACAGATCTTGAGATTTCACTGATTCCTGAAAGACGGTTTTCTTTTTATACCATAGAGATATGTCTTCTAAAAAGAACATATAATTTAAAATAAGTATGTTTCATAAATACATGCACATACATACACAAACACTCATATAGCAGCAATCTTCTTCTTCTTGTGCCATAGTCGTTATCGGACATTGGCGATCATGTTGGTGATCCTGTTTTATCAGCAGCTGCACAAAAAAGTGCTGCTGAATTTTGTCCAAACCAGTCCCTTAGATTTTGAAGCAATGCAAAAGGAAAATACCATGCTAAGGAGGACAGAGACTGAAAACAGAATTACCACCATCATAATGCTTTTCATATATATAGTGTAGACACACATACACAAACAGTTATTTGGTCAATATGTAATTGTAATTTTTTGAATTATTTCATGGGGTGAAGCTTATTATTAAGGACTTGCAGCACTTTCATTTCAAGAAAATTAAGGGTTTTTTTGTCTCTTTTGGTGACATGGGCAATGCTTTTTTAAAAATATAAATAATTTGTTTAAGTGAGGTTATCAGTATACATAGGAGACAAAATAAGCTATAACAGTCTATAGACCAAGGAATGGTGATAGCCATCAACTAAAATAATTTGAAAAAGCATTAAATTAGTTAGCATGATCTATAAGTAATATTATCTGTGCTTGTTAAATAAAATTCTAGTTCAAAGAAAACATCCCACTAAAATACATTAACTAATTGGCAGAGAGAAACAAAAGGAGAACTACTGTTTGTATTCTTCCCAGATGTATCTGAACGATCATCTTGGGAAAGAGACACTCTAGCTAGATAGTATCTTGGTCGGATCCAATATGAGTTTTCCTAAATATAATCTTACCTGCTGAGTTTTTCTGCTTGATACAGTGAAGGGAGACACGTTGTGTCTTGGGATGTAATAAAAGCAGAAGGGCAGGTTCAAGAATTCTTGTAACGTCGTTAAGGGAGAGTGCTCGTATTAACCAACCCTGTGCTGCAGCACTAATTGCTCCATCTGAATAATTCAGACTATCCAGGACAACAAACAGGGATCTACAGGGAAAAAAAATAATAGAAGGCAGAACTATTGAAACAATGATAGTGTTCTGAGAAGACTACAACACAGAGTACAAAAACCCAAATACTGTAATAATGAAATGAAAATAAACATCCTTGTGCAAACATGAGATTATATCAGTAGTCTATTTCCATTATACTGATTACACTAAATAAAGTTTTTTAAAATATACCAATGCAAAATAGTTATACCTATCAAAAGATCGGCTGTGGGATGTAGTTCTACTGCCCTGAATTTCTCTAGTCAAATGCCACAAGATGGAGAATCTGAACAGTGCTTCCAGTGTCATGCACTTGCAGGAAAGAAATCCAAAATAAAAGAAAAAATAGTTAAATGTACTATATTTAAATACACATATTTCTATCATTTAAATCTGAAGACCTTTATGATAATTAAGGAACATGGAAATAATTTGCTGATATGGGAAGCAGTTCTTAGTAGCATTTATTATACTTATTTTTTTCCCTATATGTAGCTGAACAAATCAATATTTACAATTCCATAAAAAAATAAAACGGAAATTAATGTATTTTTAGAAAATGTCAAATTTAAAATGGCAGCAATAAAATGAGCAATTCTTCTTTAATCTTTGCCGATCACAAAAATGAGGCTTAGGAAGAAAATGTTATTAACATTAGGAATGATTGAGTGTATTATTTCTTCGTTTTTGGACAATTTTTATAAGTAAACAATTTTAAACAGGTTTACATTTTTGTGAACTATAGTTCACTTCATCAGATGCATGGAGTAATTAAACTGACACAGGGTTTAAATTGGGATGATGAGGTGGGAAAGAGAGGAAATATAGATGCAGCTGATATGTGAGACAGATCACACGTACCTTATCAATTAATAATGTAGTATGTTAAAAAATCATTGTGTGAGGCTTTTTGAAATAGCTGATACGTGAGTTCAGCAATGTCTTATTTGGTTGTGGCATTAATGCTTTTTCGCCCAAAAATGTTATTTTGAGATCTGTGATACAATATCCTAGGGAGTTAAAATGCTCTAGTATTACTTTATTCTTGTTTTTCTGATGTCAAACTTCTAATTATTCTAATTCTTATGCTGTTTTGTTCATCACGTTTCCCACAACTATGTATATAATTATGATGTTGGAATTTCCCCAATACATAGCCTTATATTTAAGTATGTACCATCTTCTATAACAGTGGTATATAACTTGTTGTTAGTTGCGAAGTCGTGTCCAACCTATCGCGACACCATGGACAACGTTCCTCCAGGCTTTCCTATCCTCTACCATCTTCTGGAGTCCATTTAAGCTCACACCTACTGCTTCAGTGACTCGATCCAGCCACTTCATTCTCTGTTGTCCCATTCTTCTATTGCCCTCAATCTTTCCCAGCATTAGGCCCTTCTCCAGTGAGTCCTTCCTTCTCATTAGGTGGCCAAAGTACTTGAGTTTCAACTTCAGGATCTGGCCTTCTAAAGAGCAGTCAGGGTTGATCTCCTCTAGGACTGACCGGTTTGATCGCCTTGTAGTCCAGGGGACTTGCAGGAGTCTTCTCCAGCACCATAGTTCAAAGGCCTCAATTCTTTTGTGCTCAGCCTAACTTAAGGACCTCAAAATACTGCTGAATTACAATTTTACATAACAGAAATAATAATTATTTATATGTCATGGAGAACTTTAACTATTTTGAAGTTTGACTTTGGCATACTGCTCAAGAAAAACTGTGAAGAGTTAATTTAGGTCAGGATTGCAAAATACTAAACCTTACTTTATCATGATCCAGTAATGCATGGCAGATAATATCTTCACAGATATTAGCAGATGGAGCTAGACAATGTAGACGGTAGAACAATTCTACACAAGTATTGTGATGCTCTCGTGTCTCTTTGTTTAGCTGATTCCAAAGCACTTGAGCAACTCTCTGTTGTAATTTTAAAAAAAATCAAATTATCCATTTTAGGAAGATTTAACACAGGATACAGAAAGTTCTATATTAATGAAAAACATCTTGGTCTTAATGTTCATTAACTCTATATTAAATTGTATTACGATATATAATACATTATTTTTCCCCAACTTCCCCAAAGTTTGAATGCATTTCAGAATTAACATGGGAAGAAACAAGCTATTAACAACATTCTTTATGTACTTATTTTCTATTGAAGTTATTCACAGTTGCTTACTATCTGCAATCCTGGACACTACTGATTGTAGGTTATCTTGGATTGCATTATCACATGCTATTATTGTAAATTACTGTTTTCTCTCCATTTGTCTTTCTGCTCTTTTAACAACTTTAACACAGGGCCTTTAGTTCAGTGATTCTCCGTTATTTTTGACAAAACGGTGCCATGTTGATCACCAATTCCAAGAAAAACTCTGTTCTCCACTCAGCCCCTCTCTTGTCCCTATCCATTGCCAATCAACTAATTCATTGAAGCCTACAGTAATACAAGCAACAACTTGAATACTAAAATACAGCTGACTTCATTAGCAAAGTTGCCCTGACTACCTTTACTGACTATGAGTTAACATGTATTGTGCTAACTTGAATTGCAACCTTACATCTGTTACCTAAAAAAAATAGCATAAATAAGAAATATGTCAACAAAAATCTAAACAGGGCTGGAGAGACACTTAATCATAGCTCCTTAGTACTCAACAGTTTTCTACTGAATTGTTTGCTGATCAAGTCTGTGATTAGAGTTGTTATTATGCCATTGGTTTTGGATAGTAATTAGGGATTAAAATTTTGGTACAAAATGTCATTTTATAAGACCCTTAATGAAGGATGAGAAGGCGTGTTGTAAGGCAACTATAAATGTGATACTATTTGCTAAACATGTGAGCAACCAAGAGTACTTGTTTAACTGGTTATCCCCACACCTGCTTAAATGGCTCTGTTATTTGTTGGCTTAGTTTAAGTAAGGAAAGTAACATGCTATTGGCTATCTTCAAGTAATAATAATGACAATAACATGAGTTCTAAATGTTCCATTGTCTCATATGCACAAATGTCTTAAGTGGAAAAAAAAGCACAGCACCTGATAGAAATCAGTTTTTTCTGAAATTAGCTTTAGGATTCCAGGAGCAATAGGAGGAACTGTGACCATCTGCAGTCTTCCAAAGAAGGGGTTTTGCCCAGGAATTTTATATCGCTTAATTCTGTCTTCAATAACCAATGCCAGTGACTGGGAATGGTTGATTACTTCTAGCAGTACAGAAATGGCCAAATTCTGGATGTAGCAGTCATTAACACAGCAACATATTGTCATCAAGGATTTGAGCCACAAGGGAAAACTGGATTCATTGCCTCCTAATGAAAGTGATAAAGAGTTTGGTGCATTATTCAAATAATCATTAACTGGAGATTTGAAAAATATAAAAATGACATTCCCATATTGAATTGTGTTTGTTAAATTTATATTTTCTGTGTATTACAGTATTTTAGTGTATATTCATCTATTACATCTCAGTATTTCTGTTTGGGAATGTATATAGATGACCTATTATTCCATCAGTTTTATGAATACTTTTTTTTCAAGTGGCAATTAATATTCCAAATCTACTAAGAATGCTTAGTCTCTTTGAACTATTTGCTTACAAATATATGGTGGTTGAAATGCTGTTTCTGCAATTATTGAAAAGCATGCCAATAACTCTTAATTTTTCATTAACTTTACTTTGATGCTAATCCAGCTGGTACATTTTCTAATTTTACTAGTGGTGACATTTTATCTGGTAATATGCTGATTAAATTATTCAACAAATTATTAAATTAAGCAACCCTTAATTGCTCTGGCAAGGGAAATACAGAAATATCAGCCACAAATGAGCATATAACTTTACTGAATAGTAGGATACATTGTATTCAATGTGATACACTCGTTAATTTATAGATGTATAGATTTTAGGTTAGCATTTGTGAATATTTCCCTTCAAAATCTCCTTCTTTTGCATTCTTCTGTGATGTAAATTATCAGAATGCTAGAATGAGAATGTTCTTCTTACCAGACACTTGAAAGAGTGACAAATGCAACAGTTCAGACTCTTCTTCAGAAAGGTAGACCGGAAATGTAGTGCAATCCAGTAAGAGATAGCACAGAGCTGAAAAGGCCTCTCTGCAATCCTCTCGTGTGTCTCCCAAATCAAACATAACTTGATCAAAGTCCCACTCTTTCTCCTCTTTATCCCTTGGATTATCACATTCATCAGAAGGGGAGGAAGGCTTCAGACCTTTCTGTTTAAAAGGTGATCCTCGTACAGTGAAGAAATCTGTTAGCATTCGCTTCAGCTGAGGCACCACTATCTGCCTGGATTCATATGAGTGCCTTTTATCCCCAGAATTTATGGCAACTTGGTAATTATTCTCTTTGTTATTTCCTGGTCTGACATGGACTTTTGAAACATTGTCATTATTGGAATTCTGTAAATGTATCTCAAATATGTATTTACTGGCAAATTTTGCAACCAGTTCCTGGATATAGTGCAAAGTCATCTGCATGTTTCCACCCTTTTTCCAGACATCATCTTTGTCAGGGATTATCCTAGGTATCCTCAAATGCTGTAACAGTTCAGGAGATGAAGCACTAAGAGCAATGCCGCTGTCTTCAGATTTCATTGAAGGTAAAGGAATGTGTTCTTCATCTTCTAGCTCCTGGGATTCTGAACTTATTTCCTGGCTGTCTTCCTTTACAGGACTCTGCAATATTGCAATGAATATGTCTAATGCATAAGTATATATTTATTTTATATGACAGCAAAAGAAACCTTAAGTAAGAATAAATATATCCTTTAGAGTTAAGACGTATTAAAAGTTAATATTTATATGAGATACACATTTAAATTCTTGTTTAAATATTCAGTTGAACTTAGACAGGCAACCTTTAGTTCCAAAGCCCCAGATGGCCTTGGATTCCTTTCTGCAGCTGTCAGTGCTTCTGGGGACCATAACTGCCAAAATATGGGAATATAGAGTTTTTTGTCATTTTGAGGTAGAAAATGAATAAATTTATAGTGTAAGCCTTAAAATCGGACTATTAATGTTTAAAAAATAGACAAAGAGGACCTCTCAAATTGTTCCCAACTCATTCTCATCCATGTGTAATGTAGCCCCAGTACTCCAGCTTACACCTGAAAAGGTTAAGTGCAGTCCTTGGGTGCCAAATGCTTGCTTGGTTCTATTTGGTCCTCTCCTAACGAGAGTCACAATTGGTCCTGCCTCTTTTTCTCTTTGACTTTCGTTAATACAACCAAAAGAATTTGCTGCTGTGTAAGACTGGATGCTTTAAATTTTGCACAATACATGAATGTTCAATTGCATTTGCTTAAGTACAAGAATCTTAACAAAGCAGAATCTTAGATTGCATGAATAGCTGCACCTGTGTTCATAAACATGTGAACATAATAATCCAAAATTAGAACATGAAAAAATGAATATATACATCCCTTAGTCTCAAAAGTTTAGAAACAAGAATCAACTATTATTTTTAAATAGATTTTTTTTCCTGCTCCAAGAAATAAGTAAAAATCTTTTTTAAGCCATCTTTCGCTACGATGTACTTAAATAAGCACAACTTTAGTCCATATTGTATTATAATTTCCTATGTAGATATTGGAATTGTAGTATTATTATAAAATAAATGTTGTTTTGGAGAGCTAATAGTTCTCATAGGTAAATGAACAATTTCCATTTTATGCCAACTATCAGAATGCAGCCACCAGAATCACTCTTCTATTGAATAGTCACAGTATTATTCATGCATTATGAAAAGCACAATTTGAAATACAAATATATATGGCATGGCCTTAGTAAGTAAATAAACACATGCAAAGATGGGTCAGAATAACATATTAATACTTACAGAGTCTGAGCTTCCTGTTTCAGTACTCAGGTAGGCAGATGGCATTTGTACTTTACTAAGCACTTTAAAGCATGTTCTAAACACATATGTGAGCTCTGATAAACTTAGTACTTCCATGTTTTCAAGGAGACTTTGCACCATACAGCTGAGCATTTGTGGCAGATACAGAGACTGTACTTCAGAATAAAGTTCCTACAAAGAGCAAGAAGGTTCAAGTAAGCAAGCAGTTAAAAAAGACTTGAAATTAAATCCAGATAAAATAAGAAAATAAAATCAAGCCTTGATGGTGGGACTGCATCAGATCAATAGATCTGGCAGCATTTTAGTACTGGTAGCAATGGCAAAAAAGTAATAATCGTGTAAATTGTGTATTAGTTGTGAGTGCTCTAAAGCCAATCAGACATTGCTGAGTCATAACATAATATGATGCCTTGGGATCCTGTGGAAGATTGTTCTTCAATTGGTTAAAAGGTGGGAATTAACCTGGGCATAGTATTATGATCGTATTATATCAATAATGCAAGAGTCTTTACTAGGCAGTCATTATTGTGGAATTAAATTCAACACATAGGCCTTGGCTCTCGCCCCATGAGTTCATCTGGATATTAAGATCTTCAAAATCCTTCTAGTTATCCCTGCTTGCAAAGTCCCACTTCTTTGGCTAATGAAAATGAGAGTTTTTCCCTTTTATGTTTTTTCCTCTTTTTATTGAATAATATAAACAAATAAGATGCAGTAGGAAAACATAAGAATAAAATACATATCAATAAACAAAGGATTTACAAACGTCATGGAGGGTATAATTTTTCTGCTCCTTTTCCTGTCATTAATAAGATGTGAATAAGGGACTATATTATTTTAAAAGGCTAAAAAATTGCTATTAATTTCTAAGCAAATGATGAATATTAATAACTATTATCAAAACAGTATAAATTAACAAATGAAAGTATAAACTATAATAATTTCTGTCCACATTCCTAAAGATTATTCAATTTAGAAATGCTATAAAATTGAACAGAATGTAAGCATAGTGAAAACCAATTCTTGGTAATGGCACAAATCTATGTCTTGAGAATAAGGTTTTTTAAAAATATTGGTTACAAACTGTAGAATACATTTCAGCTGCAAGTGGTCATTCTTATCTCAAGTTTTATGTTATCTGCTAATTTGGTTTTAATTGAATTGTTTGTAGTGTTATTCCTTTCTGCTGATTGCTGCTTGTTTTGTAGAAAGACATGAAATATTTTTCATAATTTAACATAGCATAGATATATATTATGTCAAAAATTAACTCTAAACAGCTCCAGTGGGACTATACCCCGGCATAAAGATTTCCTTGGCAAGTAGAACACATCTGTACATATTGATGAAAAAAATTACATGAAAGGTTTAAGAGACAAAATTAAACATTTTGACTTACCAGTGGTATCACATCTAGAAGAAACACTATTAGTGTGCAGAGTTCTGAAACTGTTGCACTATTAGTTAGAAGTTGTGTCTGTGTGGATTTATTTTTGTTGCTGAAAAAAAGGATGGCTTTTTTTTTAAAAAAAACCTTTTCATTCAAGTTTGATCATGTGCAGTTTTCAATATAAATGTAGTAAAAACAGTAACAAATAAAGCACACATTGAACTGGTTAAGTAGCTCTTCCAAAGAAAAATGTCTTTAGATATTATACTTTTGTTTCTCAAATCAAGCACTGTATTTTCTAAAACACAGCAGAAAGCATATTTTAGTATATATTAGGTAAGCTACTCTCTGTGGGTCATTGTGTCATAGATATTTCCTTATTTAAACAGAAAAGAATGACCATGAGTGGGCAAAAACGCAGTGGGAACAGAGCGAATTCTGACTTACTGCTGGCTTCCCCATTGAGTTTCCTTGTGGGAATTTGGCAGGGAGCATCAAAAATCTCCTCCCTCCCTGTCTTTCAACCAACAAAATGAGAAACTCCAACTCAAGGAAGAAGATTGCATTCAAACTGAACGTAGTAGGGAACAATTAACTAACACAGAAAATGAACCTTTAGAGACAGATCAATGGCAACATGTCATTCATAGAAAGAAAAAAAATCTCAAACTCAATCCAATCTAGCCTTGCTGGAGCTAAACAATCAATTTAATAACTTCCCCTTGGAAGAAAGTGTGCAGACAGCTGAAGAGGAGACATCATCAAGTGTACCAATTGAAGGAAAAAAAGTCTTCCTTAAGGAAAAAAAAAAGGTCTATGTCAGTGGTTCTCAACCTTTCTAATGCCGCGACCCCATAATACAGTTGCCCATGTTGTGGTGACCCCCAACCACTTATACATCACCGGGTGCCAGGGGTGTGGCCAAAGGGGGAAAAAATGGCGGACAGCCTTGTTTGGCGACCCCCGTGAAATGGTCGTTCGACCCCAAATGGGGTCCCGACCCAAAGGTTGAGAACCACTGGTCTATGTGGTTGACAGGAGACACACTGCTCAGGTGAAATGAACCAGTAATTTGTAGACTGGACAATCAATCTAGGGAGGTATGCTGTCTCCCAGAAACAAAGATCAAAGATATAACTAAGAAGTTTATTAAAATAATTAAGTCCACAGATTATTATCCCTTTCTCCTCTTTCATGTGAGGATGAATGATATGACAAAGAGCCTAGAAACCATATCAAGAGACTATGAGCAGCTAGTCATGAAAACCCAAAGAGCTGGGGCCATAGGTGGTGTTTCCTTCTATACTCCCAACAAAAGGTAGGCATCCAATGAGGAAACATAGAACTTTTGAAGTAAACCTCTGGCTTAGAAGATGGTGCCGCTGAGAGACCTTTGAATCCTACACCATGGCCTACAATACCTACATGAGGGGCTTCTGGCAGGGGATGGGCTACATCTCACAATAATGGGAAAAACATCACCAACAGATGGATTTGTAACTAGCTGACTAACCACACTCAACATGAAGTCCTCAATGTAACTACTTCTACATGGAGGGGAGCATGCAGTTCTGTCTTAGCCAGTACTCTTCAACATCTTCATAAAAGATTTAGATGTTTGGATACAAGGGGAATTCATCAAATTTGCAAATGATACTAAGCTGGGGGGGAATAGTCAGCACTTTAGAACAGTGATCCCCAACCTTTCTGGCTCTGTGGACTAACAGTGGCAGTGGGTAGCGGGGCAAGGGGATGGTTTCATGTGTGTGTCTGTTGCTTGTGCAGCCCAGTTTTCAATGGGCCGTGGACTGGTACCAATCTGCAGACCAGGAGTTGGGGACCCCTGCTCTAGAAGATATGATCTTGACAGACTTGTACATTGGGTCTTATTGAGAGAAATCTAGGAGTGCTAGTGAACAAGTTAAATATGAGCCAGTAGTGTGGTGCAGCTGCCAAAAAAGCCAATGCAGTTCTAGACTGCATCAACAGATAGTATCAAGGTCACGTGAAGTATTACTACTGCTTTATACTGCACTGATAAGACTACACTTGGAATGCTATGTCCAGTTTTGGTTACCATGATACAAAAAAAAAAAAAAGATTTTGAGACTTTAGAAAGGGTACTGAGAAGAGCAACAAAGTTGAGAGACAGATTATTGCCTGAGGTGGTACCCTGAAATTTACTGGAAACCAATGTGGCTTGCAGAGCAGTGATATTGCATGGGGATATTATGATAGCCCCAAAATTGCCTGGCATTTGTATTCTGAATTTAAGATAAATTATTACTATTCCTCTATTATTCTCTTATCCCCAAAGCAAAAATACAAGATCTGTAACTACCTTAAGCAGTCCTCAATACAACTGGTCATGTAATCCCACAGAAAATCTGTATTTAAGGATGTGATCAGCATATTAGCTGTTTTAACAATCTCAGATGCATTCTTGTTTTCTTTTATTGCACTAAAAAGAGAATCAACAGTGTTTAGTAAATATATGCAGCGGAAATATATTTTTAATGTAAGGCATATTATTTTAATAATAAATAAACATATTTTTAAGATGATTGTATAAAATTTGGAATTAGGTGTTCAGAAATGAAGCTGAAACCCTAAGCTCATACCTGTCCTGAAATTTGACCAAGTTTACTACCATTCCTTTCCAATATAACCACTCTCCTTTTTGCACTCAAGCAGCATTGCAGGATTTCATTTTAACTGACAATCCTATAGCATTTTCCCAAGAATCTCAATTTGTTAAGATTACTGGTGAATACACTCTATTTTGATTAAATTACTTTAAGCATGTGTAGTAGCAGTAGCCACAATAGCTTTATGGACGAACTTGTTAAGCCATTATTATTATTTTTTGCCCTCAAGTCAGTATTGGTTCTTTGAGACTTCATGGATAAAACCAATCAGTTTGGCAATGTGTTTAGCAGTGATTTGCCACTGTTTCCTTTCTGAAAGAGAGTGACTGGCTCCAAATCACCTAACTGACCTAATGACCGAGGCAGTGCTAGAGCTCATGGTCTCCCAGTTTCTATCCCAATTAACAAACTGGCTGTGTGTTAACCCAAACAAATTCGTATCTCTGATAGACTTTTGCAACTACTGATTTAGCAGAGACCCCATAGCAAGTCTTAACTAGCAGCACAAACAGGACATTAGCTTGGAAAATGCTCAAATTACTTTCAAGGACATGTTTTGAAGAACTGGACACATGAAAACATGTAATTCTGATCAGAAATATAGTAGCAGTATCCAGCAACCAGAAAAAAACCCTATAAGTAATTTATTGATTTAGCTACTTAAGTAAACAGAAAACAAAGAAGGTTACACTATACCTTGTAAAGACATTCCCAGTTTGACTATAGCTGAGTTTAAGATCAGAACCCAGTGTTTCCTTGCAATATCTATAGAATGCTCTGATCACTTCAAGAAACAAGTCCGCAATGACTAGTGGGCCTACAATAAGGGAAATATAAAGGAATCCAATATTTAAAAACTTATTTACACATGTGAATAAAATCTTATTATTAAGTTATATTGACACAACTTCTTCTTTGCAGCTCAATGTATTATTACATACAGTAAATCTTAAGAGCATTGTTAGGATTTCACAGATATGATTAGCAATGTGATTACAACAGAATCTCAATATTCTAGTTTCGTATTACACTCTATTTTGCAGAACTTACCTCAGTTGATATATCAACTGAATTAAGCAATAGTTTATTTATATGTTCTCAGGATGGAAATTAATTTAATATCAGACTTCTGTTTTCTATGTACTTTTTCATTTGTTATGTCTATTCTCAGACCAAGAAAATAATCTATCTTCTCTTAATTAAACAATTGGAAAGATCCTTGGCCTAAACCAGCTCCTAACCTTCCTGACTTGGAGGACCGGGGGTGGGGGAGAGGGGATAGTTCTGTGGGAACAACAACTCCATTTGCGCGTAAGTCCAAGTGTTTGCTGCTTATGCAACTGGAGCTTCATGCCTGAGCGTGAGCACCCACCACTGGCTCAAGTGGAGCTGCACATGCATGCATGCTTGCCTATCACTTGCGCGGCCTGGTAGTAGGCCGCAGCCCACGGATTGAGTACCCCAGTCTAAACCATTTTCTCAAACAATGACAGATACCAAGCAGTAATTAAGTATGATACAACATGTTATGAAGAAAGAAAAATCAGAAAACAAGCTATAGAGACATATATAGTATTCTTTCCATAACATATTCAAATTAATAATGAATTTAAGAAATATTGAACAACATTGAAGTTCTATTTAGATAATGCTAATTTAAAATGATTGGCTAGCATCTATGTTAACTGATAACCTATCACATGCTTTTCATCAGAAACCTGTGTTTCCCCATACTGTAGCTTAGCACATTTAGTTCTTGAAGAAAAGCCTCTCTTTCTCTTACCTATTTCAGGCTTGTCAAGTAGGCTTATGAGGATGCGGAATGGCTTCAAATATGCATGGTGCTGTTCTTCCAAGTCAGACTCTGAAAATTTCTGATGTAGTATTTCAATTAAACCCTATTAGTCAACAAAACGTTGACAACAGTGCAAATTAGTTGTTCTCTGCCTTTTAAGTAATTATTAGCTATTTTATTAGTAATTATTTATTATTAAAAAAATCCAATAAATTAATTTGAAACATTCAACACTATTCTTAAAAAGACACATGACTAAATTAATAGTGCAGGACTCCTGTAGGAGAGGGACAACCACTGCATTTGAACTGAAATAAGATTTTAGAAAGAAAAAAAGGACAGTTGCAGTTAATCCAGCCCACATCAGAAAATCAATTGAAGACACTTTTACTCCTAGTTTCCATATTTCTCATAGCTTTCTTTTTGATCTTGTTTTTTTTCAAACACTATTCCACTATACAGATAGTCCTCAACTTACAATCACAATTAAGCCCAACATTTCAGTTGCTAAGTGAGACATTTATTAAGTTATTTTTATTATTTATGACCTTTCTGCCATAGTTGTTAAGTGAATCACTGCAGTTAAGTTAGTAACATGATTGTTAAGTGAATCTGGCTTCCCCATTGACTTTACTTCTCAGAAGGTCATAAAAGGTAATCACATGACCCCGGGACACTGCAACTCTCATAAATATGAGCCAGTTGCCAAGTGTCTGAATTTTGATCATATGACCATGGGAATGCTGCAATGATTGTAAGTGTGGAGAATGGTCATTAGTCACTTTTTTCAGTGCCGTTGTCATTTTGAACAGTGACTAAACAAACTGTTGTAAGTTAGGTCTTGGCAAATTCACTTCTTTCTACCACATCTTATATCTGGAACCAATTTTCACTTTTCCATGTAAGATTCTAGAAGCTGCTATTATATAATAGTAGCCAGAACCAGAAGCAACAATTTATTAATCTAATATTAGAATGTCAGCACTTAATGAAATCATCCTTTAAACAGTATAATATGGACCTACCTCAACTAAAAGTTCTTTGGAGTATTTTTCAAAAAAACTGCAGGCATAATCTTCTAAGGATGCTTTAATAGATAAATCTGGTACAGAAGCACTTCCTTTGATATCATAACCTTAAAAAAGATAATTGTAACTAAACAAAAAGTACAATATAGCATTACAGTTTTAATTAATAAAACAAGAAATCACAGCAAAAGATGAACTTCCCCCCCCTATTGCTCCATTGCTATTTCTTGCCCTCAGCATCAGCTATCTTCAGCATAGCTCTGTTGCATTTGATGTGCACATGATACTTCCCTTCCACTGAAGTATTTTGAGGACAAAGAATAACAGATATTTCTTGGTAAGCATATAAGCTAGATCACTGCAACACTATCTGAGATTTAATATACCAAGACCTACCTTATTCTGAAAATTAATTCAGGATAATTAAAGAATGCAAAAATAATAACAACTATATGTGGTACCATACCTAGCAACCATGAATATAGCCTTCTGTTTAGTGACATATCTCTTCTTAAGAGAGTTTGGACAGCTGCTGATAGAAGATAAACCACATCAGACCTAGACAGTGGAATAGCACTTTCATTTTGGTCCTAAACAAGGAAGCAACAAGTCAGCTAAAAGCACGTGTCTTTTAATAAAAGCTAAAGCACAGAAGATACAAAATCAAACAACATAATATGGCAGTAAAACCCCAGCAACATTAAAAATATTATCATTCATACAATTCATGACTCCTGTGAATAATTCACAATCTGTAAAGAAAAGGTTGAGAATTGTATTAGGCAATTGCTTATAAGCTATTGTTTTGTACCTGCCCTTATTAAGTTATGGATTTTTTTTTCAATATATTGCTATATTGCTTCCTATGAAGTCACATCTTGAAATAGTTTACAAATAAAAAATAAAAGTTGTTAAAATAAATTCATTATAACAATAAGATATATTCATTAAAAAGAATGATATTTTTCATTCATTTTTCATTTTCTGAGGGGATGGGGTTGGGAAATAAGAACCAAACAAAACTATTCTTTAGAATAAAAGCTACCTTGTTACATTGGACCAAGATTCATTTTAATCTATTGTTTTCACAATAGGCAGCCAGACCTGCCTCTCTCCCATTATTATTTCTCTGCAACTGGGTTTTGGAGGAACACTGCGCTCATTGCTGACTTGGAAGTAACAAAGAATCAAAACCATCTCAAATGGATACCAACAGAACTTGGTGATTTGTTACAGTGAAGTCTCTCCAAATATATGTTCTTGATTTGCCTTAAATAGTAAACAACTAGTTACTGAACACAAATATACATAGGAGTAACCTTACCAGGAATCTTCCATGATATTTTGTAAACAAAGGCAAAAATATGTATGGAGATAAATATTTAATCACCCAGGACATGGATGTCCCAAAAGTGCTTTTCAAAGGGTAATTGGATTTCTAAGGCTTTTATCTTGAAAACATTTCACTGCTCATCACAATTATGGCTGAATGGTGGGAAATAGAAGGATTTATATTTCTTGCAGTCATCTGATCGTTAACACTCTGAAGGCCATCATTAGCACTGATTGAGGCCACTAGGGGATTTATCTATACCCGCAGAGTCACCTGAATAAGAGTGCATATTTACGGAAGTGAAACATTTTCAAGGAAAAAACCCAAGAAAGTCCAGTTTGCCTTTGAAAAGGCCAAAAATAGTTGAATAAAAATAATTTTCTTACCAAAGAGGAATATAATGGGAAGAAGAAGAGAACCACTTCCAAAGTGTTTCTTTGTACAAGAACATTTGAATCCAGCATTGACAGACAAATAGCTTGTATCTAGAAAAAAAGTGAAATAACATTTGATATAATAATCCCTAGTAGACTGATGATTTCCTTTTACTCTATAGACTGGAACTTCATACAATAAAAATGTGGGAGGAATTTATTTTTAAAACCCAGAAGTTTTCAGTTTTCAATCTCTTTCCACACTGTAATCAGAAAATTGACTAGCTTACATTCTGAATGAAAAAAGAGAGAAATCTTTTCCTCTGATAATTCAAGAATAAGATGCTGCAGGTTTTTTTGTGTGTGGAACCCCTCCCCCAAGTTATTTGAGGAATATGTCCATCGAAAAGGGATAGTGCAACAATACTTAACCTCGGAATCATGTTAAATTATTCAATAATAAGGACAAAATGATATGTTCGCAACTTTTTTTTAAGAGCTGGCATATAACAGGAGGGGAAGTCAAATTATTCAGCGTGGAGATAGTTTGTTAACAATCAAAATTTAACACTTAATGTATTTCCTCACAATGATGTACTGTATTTCTCTATTTTATTTGTTTGCTGCCAACTCCAATCTGACTCATGGCAGTTTATAACCACATATAAAGCTTCTACAACAGGGGTGTCAAACTGCCAGCTCACGGGCCGGTTTCATCATACTGGAGCCGTGCCCACCCCATTGCCAGCAATAGCAAAAAAGCTCCGATACGTTGTGCGACGTCACGAGTTTAACATGCCTGTTCTACAATGTAACATAACAGTAGACAATTAAACATCATAGCAAGTAAAACTATGAAATATCCCTGATAAAATGCTATTAACGGTCCACATCCACAGCTATCAAAATTAGTAACATCTAAATAAATTATCTCATGCAATAATTAAATTAATAAATCATTATGAACAATTTTTATAAACAATACTTACAAAATTCAAACAATCTCCTAATCATAAAAAAGTTGAGACTGCATTAAAACATTGATTCCTGGTATCAGACTATTCCCACTTCCTAATAAGGCAGAACTCTGAAGAGGGGTTATCAATTATCACTTTGGGATAATTGTACTGAGAGATTGATTCAAAGTAGAAGTTGTGGTCCTGAAGATACAGTATATTGATGCCAAACTCACATCTGACTTTATAGGTCAAAATCTACAGTATTTTGCATTACACTCAATAGCAATCAGTGAAGAGTTTTTTGCAGGTAACATCTGTAAATTACTGGACTGGCGCATTTTGTAGCAATTGCAGCACAAAGCATATGTGGCAGACCCTGTACTAGAAAAGGCCATGATTAAAATTAAAATTCAGTCAAAGTTTTTGAATTTATGTTTGACAAATTTCTAAGAGACATTATTCTGAACATAAACTGAAGCAACAACCACAATTCAAGGCAAATTCCATTCAAAAGTTCCTCATGTAAATAGATTGGTAAGAATCCTTAAAACTATAGTATTCTCTCTTTCACAAACTGCTCTTTGATAATGATTCAATAACTTGTATTCTCATTTTCATTTTCATTCTCCTTTCAGTAAACGTAGCGCTCTTTAGCAAAGAAAAGTATAGGCCAAGTTGTACTTATGCTACATTCCACATTCCCAACTAGCAGTACTAGCCAATTTGGATACCTTTGTCCACATATTAGAAGTTTCAAAAACCAAGTTTCATACTAATCCTAATCATATTCATTCTATGCAAGCTAGAATAGTAATTCAGAGACTGTATTAAGCAGCAACATACTATTGCCTGAATTTCACCAAAACAGGAGGCATACCTACTAAAACATACTTATGCAGAAAGTCATAATGAACAAATGACAGCTTTGTGCCAGGCAGGAGATGCACAGCCTTTAATTTTGTTTTTGCAAGAAATAATTGAGAAATATGTGAATATGAGAATGTTGCTTACAGAAAGGGAATAGTATGATAAGCATATGGATGCATTCTCAATCTCCATGTTGCATAAACACCAAGGCTTAGGCATCCTTGAACACTGAATTAACATTTAAATGTTACACAAACCTCTATGGAATGCAGTCAAGGAAACTAATTAGTTATGGAAAGAACATACAAATTGTAACTTGAGTAATAAACTTAATTTTAATGAATATGTATTTGCTGTGCATTGCACAGAAAAAATGGAAAATTTGCCTCCAGTTGCATTAGCTGCTTTAAAAAAGACTTTCTTTTCAAAGCAGTTAAAGAAGGACGCACTTCTACCAGAATAATATCCTAATGCACATTTCAAAGGGTTTAAATTATTTATTTATATGATTTAAAGAGCCATCTATTTCATAATAGTGACCTTGATATATATACATAGATATATTACTGCCAACTAATAGTTAACTAAGAAAATGATGAAAATGCAGCAATTTGAAGAGAGTAACTGTATATTACTTCCAAAGTGTATGATTTTATCTGCAATTTTCCGTTTTTCTTCACTATTTATTTATAATATAAAAGCAAAGATTATTTATTATTTAACCTACTGTGAGATTAGGATCAGTTCCCATCATATAATTCTGCTGTTTTCCAGGTATTGCTCTGTTGATATGACTGACAACAAAAAGAGAAGCAGGTAGTCTTACAGAAGGGCTAACCAAGACACTGGCCCACAAGGCAGAATAAAACACTTCTTTTCCAATTACAAGGGACAACTTCACAAGCAAAGCATCAGTCCTGTAAAGCAAGAAAAGAAATTATGTAGTTACAAAATTAAAGCAAATTAATTTGTTACAAGCTGATGTTGAAAATTATACTATACATATTAAATAATGTATTTTTTTTGCCAATGTTTAGAAAATAGAAAAATTCATTAGAAAAAAGGAAAGAGACTTCCAAACGACAGCGGCTCCACACTGAAGATATTGGCTTTCACTTCAAATCTAACATTGATTTATAAGTTCCTTACACAGAAAAGTACACCAGTAAAAGCTAAAATAAAAATTTTCTGAGAACTCTGAAAACAGACATTTCATCTCAATGAGGTAGATCTTTGTAAGTCTTGTTTTCAGCCTACTATTATAATGGAAACTATTTGAAATGGCCAGGGTGGTTATGGATTTATAGGATGAGGTCTGGTCAGGTGGGGAATAATAACTTTTTTAGTTTTTTGGGGATCTTTTAAAAGTTCTTTAGTGTTATTGACCATGTTATTATGTGATAGAAATTGTGTAAATTAAATTATTCTTGTTTTAAGGGAGATAATTAATAATCTCTTTTCTTTATACCTAAATCCACAGGCTTCCATTTTGTTCTCTAAACCGAGGGTCCCCAACACCAGACCATGGCCTACTGGGCCATGGCCTGTTCAAAACCGGGCCGTGTGAGCATGGGCAAAAATGTACCCAAGAAGATCCACTTGTGCAAGCAGAGGGTATTGCGTGTGATGCTCCATTCACTTCGTGTACGAGCACTCTCCGTTCACATGAGTACAGCACTCTCTGCTTGTATGGGCCGCCAAGCTAGAAAGATTGGGGACTGTTCTTCTAAACTACTCAACAACATCATGAACCTTGAAGGTGAAGCAATCTTAGATTTAGGTTGAAGAATCATCAATATTTGGATCTACTGGTCTGTTTCTACTATTGGGTTTTAATTCATAAACTATTATTTATATGAAAAGTTACATAGAACAGAAATGAATCTTAATCTATTGAAGTTTTTTTTTTGCTGAGTGAAGTATGTATTTAAGCTTTTAATTTATCAGTCATAGTTTGCTTGATGTTGAGTTAGCATACTGAATGAATCTAGCCACTCTGGATTATAAACCATGGTGTGAATACAGATTACTGGTTCATTTAATAAACTATATATGTTTAAAATGTTCTGTTTTGAATTTTTCTTCATCATGACTGCAATTTATGGTCTGTTGCATATGTTACCTTGCACAACATTTAACTTTTTTGCTCAGGTTTTTTTCTTCTTCAGAAAGGCAGAGTATAAGCTCTAAAATATAAAATACTTGGTTGAGAATGATAAAAAAGTTTTCTGGTTTGTACCAAAAGTTTTCTAATGGAAAGACATCTACCAAGAATTTTCTTCTAGCAAGTACCAAGAAAAACCTGATTGTCTGCACTGAAGCTTCTGCTTAATACATGGCCCTGACCAAATAAAAGAAGAGTATGCAGAACTGCATTCCTGGTTTTACTTTTGGCAGCTGATCTTCCCCTCGACTGATGCCCACTATAGGTATGGAATGAAAAGAGAGTTAAAATGTATTTATTATTTTACTTTTTTATATGAAAGAAATATCTTACCTGTCATAGAATTCTGACCCTTCCTCCAAACCAGGCAAAAGGCCAATTAAGAAGGCCTGAAGACTGGGCAGGAGAGATTTGTGGAGTGGGAGAAAATAATTTTCATACAAATCGAGCAAGACGGGTTTCACTGACAGTGCTGCAACTCCAAGCAATGGAAAAAGGCCTGAGCTGGAGAGACACAGAGAAGGATAGGAAAAATTCAGTCTCTGCCTGTGTTATCTTGGGTGTTGAATTATAAACCTATTATGAGCACAAGTTGCAATGAATCTGCCCTCCCCTTTTTGAAAATACTGGAAGTTTTGTAATTAAAATATATACAATATGATAGATGGATAGGTAGGTAGATATACATACATACATATAGATATATTTTAATTACAAAATGTTCTTATCCACAAACCCAGAGAATTTATGATTGTTTATAAGTGTTATTTCTCAAAACTAGTCTACTATGGTTGATTAAGTTGGCCTTTTTCATCAAGCTCATAGTTAATATTAACCATAATTAAAATTCAAACAAAGCTATAATTAAAAGAGATCTGGTGTTTTCTAAATAGCTGAAGGAAGGAAGGAAGGAAGGAAGGAAGGAAGGAAGGAAGGAAGGAAGGAAGGAAGGAAGGAAACTGGTGTTTGCATTCTAAAGCTATGCTATATTCCTTCATGGTAAGCATGGTTTAACCTTGCACTCTAATTAATTATTAAAGATTCCTAAATGCAATTTACACTAGCTGGGCCTTACCTAGAAGATAAGTACAGAGAGAACTGTCATTAAAACTAGGCTTCAAAAACCCCCAAAATTTACCTGTAGAGAAATAAGTCCTTTGCAAGCCATTTTGTTCCAATAATTTTAAATATTACTTCATAGGATTCCAGTGCTTTTATATGCACTCCACTAGGTAAGGCTGGATGTAAACACTGGGACAATCTTTTGCTGATAATCAAGCGTCTTGGTAAAAGGGAATATTTCAAATTACTCTGAAGAGCCTGTAAAATAATTATGTAAGAATTACATATTAAATTTAAATTGGTATTAATTAGGAACAAAATTGTAGTAATGTTTTTATTTAAGAGAATTAAAACGCAGAGATTTTCCTTAACAGAGTTCCAGAGATCTTTATAAAAACTGATTACAAAACCCATAGGTGTGTTTTGGCAATCTCTATATTATTTAATATAACACTTCACCAGATTAAATTCCTAAACCAATTATGTGATTTTCAGAATAATAACTTTTGTCAAATAAACCAGCAAGAACAAATACTGCAACTGTCAAGAATCCTTACCTGTCTGATGAACACTTTTCAAGTATCATAATGACCTACAGCAGTGTTTCTCAACCTTGACAATTTTAAGGCATGTGGACTTCAACTCCCAGAATTCCACAGCCAGCAAGGCTGGCTGTGGAATTCTGGGAGTTGAAGTCCACATGCCTTAAAATTGTCAAGGTTGAGAAACACTGACCTACAGAAAATAGCTACTCTCACATATCTGAAAGGGGCGAGATGGGTTGAGAAAAGTTTTAAAAAACACAAACACAACTGGCTGGCTAAGACATAAAAAATGTTGTTTTCTTTCTCTGCAGGGGTAGGAAACACTGCAGTGAAACTATTATATATATATAAACAGCCATTTTACAGAGCTCTGTTCTAATAGTTACTAAAATAATGATTCTATTTTCCAGTCAAGCAAGTATTAAAATATTTATGACTGATATTGATATAAAAAAGTACAAAGAGACCATACATTTTTGAACTTGTCATTATATCTGGGCACCACATTCACCTAGACTTGTTAATTTTCTAAAGAAACCAATAGAATTAATTATAACCCCATATGAAGTACGTATCTCCCCCGGGAATTTCTTTTACCAGCAACACTAACAAATATAAATATAATTTGGAAAAGAAAATAGTCATACAGTTTATAAGAAAGCTTCATTCTTAGAACTGCAATTATATTGTAAGAAAAAAACACATATAGAAAATATACAGTGAATTATTTTATGATAATAAAACAATGAAATCTGAAATAAATATAAATATGATGTCTATGTGTAACCTAAGAATATTGAAGAAATCAAAAGGCGTTTAAATGAGTATAGCCAATATTGGCCAGAGAGGTAGAAACACAGAAGTTCTGCCTTTAGTCTCACCGTACTTAGTATTTGAAAGGACCACCCAAATATACACAGTAAAAACCAATAATTTTCCAATATCCTAGTAATAACATTTACGACTGGTAAACTTTATTCTTTTTTTAGACTTCATTCTCTTATGCACATGTGACTTCCTACAGACAAAAAGATTTTCAAGTATTTGAAAAATATTCCTCCAAATAATCTAATACAGAGAAAGTTGGGATCTGATTTTTGTGAATGTTTTAATGGTTTTAAACTAGTTGAAGAATTAATAGCCTTTATATTATTATTATGAATTATAAGATATATTTTATTGTAGATTTTTAATATTGTTGTTCAGTTGCTAAGTCATGTCCGATTCTTTGAGACCCCACAGGCCATAGAACACCAGGCCCCCCTGTCCTCACTGTTTCTTGGATTTTGCCCAAATTCATATTCCTCATGTTGATGACACTATGTAACTATCTCATCCTCTGCCATCTCCTTCTTCTGGGTTTTTTCCAATGACTCCTCTCTTTAGTTGGCCAAAGTATTTGTGCTTCAGCTTTAGTATCTATCCTTCCAAAGAACAGTCGGAGTTGATTTCCTTTAGGACTGGCTGATCTGATCTCCTTGAAGTCCAATACCAGAATCAGAAAATGTGATTTTTTTTGGCTTTTAGCCTTCCTTGTGGTCCAACTCTCACAGCCATTCATTACTATTAGGAAAATATTGTACTATCCAGACTTCATTCATTAAAAATACCTTAGATAGATGATATTGCTATCTTCTTAACATCTTATTAGAAAAAACCTTGTAAATAATTTAAAAAGGTAGATACAACACCTTGTTGAGTTTCCCAAGAGAAGATATGAGATCTGCCCATTCACTTGAAGATTCAAAGTTCCTCAAAGCTTTATCAATTGCTGAGGAATAATTTCTATACCTATAATCGCCAAGCAATTCCTGCTCTTCTGGATCCATTTTAAACGATCATATCAAAATGCTCTGAGGAACTAAAAACAAAACTTTGATAAGTTTATTTCTTATAGATATATGTAAATATTTTAAATAAAAACAGATAACTGAAATTAAAATAATGAACTTATGATCAGCATAAAAGGCTAAACTTTACAAAAAAAACATGCAAGAACCATAGCTTTGGTATATTGTAGTTCAATATTCACAGTACTCAATATATATAAATATTCTTCACTTTACTTTCATATGAAAACATGTTTATATAAATAAATGCATATTTTATTTTCTAGCTATGCTTCATTTTTATAAATATTCAGAGGAAAGAGATGATTTTAGTGAACTAATTTTCATTAAATTGAATGTATTTTATTTCATGAATCATTAAACATTTTCTTCCTGCATTAACAACCAAATTAATGATTAACTTAAAGACAATCCTATGAAATGTCAACACCAGAAGCTGATTTCTTAGATTAAGAGAGTACAGCATGTAATTACTTAAGAAAGGATCATTTACACCTTTTTCATGTGATTTTTAGGAAAATACATTATAAATCAATACAATGTATCAGGGAGAACCTCTTATTTCTTTTCATAGCATGAATGAATTATGGTCATCTTCTAGTGAGCCTGGCACTGAGACTTGATTGGATGAGAGAAAGCAGTTGAAGTGATTGACTGGGTTAATCAAACTGAAAACACATTTACAGTTTGCCCGTGCTTTTGTAAAAAAAAAAATAAAAAAAATGGAATACGTAGATTTCGTGATATCAATCGATTGCAACAATGTGTTATATATCTGGATAATTTCAAAAACTATGAATTCAGACAATTATAGGCAAATTATTTATTACATACTGCTCTCTTGTTATAACAATTTCATTGGTTGCTAGTTGATTTCCAGACCAAATTCTGGAATGAAATTTGTTGAAGGGGTAGCTTTTCTAATATGTTCTTCAGGAAATTGACGAATATAAATCACCGGGACCCGACAGATTACATCTCAGAGTTCTGAAGGAGCTGGCAGATGTTATCTCAGAACCATGGCACCACATCTTTCATAAATCCTGGAGCACTGGGGAAGTACCTGAGGATTAGAAAAGGGCTGATGTGGTTCCCATCTTCAAGAAAGGGAAAAAACGGACCCAGGAAACTACAGACCAATCAGTTTAACATCAATACCTGGGAAGATCCTAGAAAAGATAATCAAAAAACAGATCTGCGAACAACTAGAAGTAAACAAAGTTATAACTAGTAACCAGCACAGGTTTGTTAAAAACAGATCATGCCAAACCAATCTTATTTCATTTTTTGATAAAGTGACTAAACTAGTAGTCCAGTGAAACGCTGTGGACGTAGGTATACTTAGATTTCAGTAAGATATTTGATAAAGTAGACCACAACCTACTCCTTGGTAAGCTAGAAAAAGATGGAATAGACAACATCACCACCAGATGGATCTGTAGCTGGCTGGCAAACCGTACTCAACGAATAGTCTTCAGGCACTACATCCACATGGAGAGAAGTAAGCAGTGGGGTACCACAAGGTTCCGTCTTAGGCCCAGTACTCTTAAATATCTTCATCAATGACTTAGATGAGGGAATTGAAGGGGAACTCATCAAATTTGCAGATGACACCAAACTGGCAGGAGTAGCCAACACCCCAGAAGGCAAACTCAGGGTCCAAAAAGATCTTAACAAACCTGAACAATGGGCCCTATCCAGTGGTGGGATTCAAATATGTGAACAATTGGTTCTCTGTGTGGATGCTGCTTCTGGAAGTCTATTCTGGGCCTGGGCAACAAAAAATTAGCTATCGGTTCTGCAGAAGTGGTGTGAACCAGCTGAATCCCACCACTGGTCCTATCCAACAAAATGAGTTTCAATGTTGAGAAAAACAAGGTTTTACATTTAGGCAGGAAAAATCAAAGGTACAAGTACAGATAGGGCGAGACCTGGCTTAAAAACAGTAACTGTGACAGGGAGCTTGGAGTCCTACTGGACGATCACTTGACTATGAGCCAGCAGTGTGCAGCAGCAGCCGAAAAAGCTAATACAATTCTGGGTTGTATAAACAGAAGCATAGAATCAAAATCACGGAAGTATTAGTACTGTTTTATAAAACCCTAGTAAGACCACACCTGGAATACTGCAGCCAATTTTGGTCACCATATTACAAAAAAGATATTGAGAGTTTGGAAAAAATTCAGAAAAGAGTAACTAAGGTGATTAAAGGCTTGGAGACTAAAACATATGAAGAACGGCCGCAGGACTTGGGTTTGGTTAGTCTAAAGAAAAGAAGAAATAGGAGACACACGATATCAGTATTCCAGTACTTGAGGGGCTGCCACCAAGAAGAGGGGGTCACGTTATTCACCAAAGCACCAGAGAGCAAGACAAGAAATAATGGTTGGAAACTGATCAAAGAGAGAAGCAACATGGAATTGAGAAACTTCCTGACAGTGAGGACAATTAACCAGTGGAACAGCTTGCCTCCAGAAATCGTGGGCACTCCATCACTGGAGATTTTTAAGAAGAGACTAGACCAGTGGTTCTCAACCTGTGGGTTGGGACCCCATTTGGGGTCGAACGACCATTTCACGGGGGTCGCCAAACAACGCAGTCCGCCATTTTTTTCCCCTTTTCCTTGGCTGTGCTACTCCCTTTTATTCTATTGGCTTTTGAAAGCCAATAGAATAGACTCTCTTGAATAGAGTATAATTCTATTGGCTTTCAAAAGCCAATAGGAATTGTCCAGGCTGTCTCTGCCCTGCTGAGCCTGCCAAAAGTCCCATTCTGCAAACGGTGCTGCACTAGTTGAGTAGTCCTCGACTTACGACCAGTTGAGTAATCCTCGACTTATGACCGGTTGGGGGGTCGCGGCATTAAAAAGGTTGAGAACCACTGGACTAGACAGTCACTTGTCTGAGATGGTATAGGTCCTCCTGCTTGAGCTGGGGGTTGGATTAGAAGACCTCCAAGCTCCCTTCCAGCTCTATTCTATTCTAAAGGGTGTTCTTTCTCTGCTTATCAGAAAAACAAAGAATATTCATCCAAGTACTGAATTTCTATTAATAATTCAGGATATGAGAAAAGCTGGTCAAATCTGTTCTTTTCTATTGGCAATCCTTCTTGGTCAGACACTTTATCTTGTTGAGATGATATATTCATGTGCTATGGAGTTTTAATGCAGTTTTTATCTGCTTTTGATATAAGTGATTGTTCTTTTGATAATTATTTTTATTAGCAATTCTCACATTGCAATTGTACAATATTATTATTAAACACACTAACCATTATGGAATGATGAGGTAAATTTTTACATAGCAACTGCTATCACTATCATTACTATGGCTCAGAATACAGCAGAGATAGAAATGATATAGATAATAAAACAGTTATGATTTCAAAGATTTCAGAGCCTTTTGAAGTGGGATGGCTATAACAAACTAGTACATACTAATGTGACATATACTCTTCATCTATTTCTATAAAATACCATCTGAAATTTTTTACATATATGTATTTTTCTAGCAATATAAAAAACAGACTAGCAATAATATCAAAGTATCAGTTTCTATCAGTTATGTTACTACTTGCATAATTAAATCATTTTTTCATTTCAGTATTGCTTAGAAGCCAGGCAATATCCTGATTTGGATCTTTTGCTCAATCTGTAGCATTACCACTGTAATAGGGATTATATAGTAGGGATTGTAATATTACATACATCTGCAGTTCATGACTAAAGGAAAATATCATGTACTTAACTCAATATGTGAATATATACATCTCACATTTAAGACTAGCATTCTGTCACTTCGACATAATTTATTTTTTGCCACATGAAATTTAATATATGGAATAAGTAATGTTCATATTTTAATTGCTCAACTGTAATCCTTGCATAGCTTTTCAAAAGATTTACTTTTGAAACTGGATACCTTTAGAAATAGAGATCAACTACAGGCCTAACACTTTCCTTGAAGCAGGATCATGTATTCTAGTATAGGGCTATAGAGCCCACCTGATGAACAACCTCTAACAGCAGAAAAAATTGAGAAACAATGTTGGAGCCTGCCTTTAATTTACTGTAGATTGGTATCCTGCTATTATAAATATATGATAGGTTTACTTTATTATATTGATCGTTTCTTGCATTATAAAAAAAATGAAGCTCTACATACTTGGTAAATATAGGTAGTCCACAACTTATTTATTAAATTTCTGTGCTGCCCATCTCACTAATACAGTGACTCTGGGGGGCTTACAATATAAAAAGTTAAAAAGAGCTAAACACAATTAAAATTAAGAATAAAAAAATTTAAATTAAAAGCAAGATGATGGGCAGCCTGGGAGGTAAGAATCTTCTTAGTCATGCCTAATGTAACAGGCCAAGTGGCACACCCAAATTCTGAGGTTCTTCTGTAAGTCCAGAAGTATGGGAGTGGATCTCACATGAAGGTGGCGACCACAGCAGAAAACCCATGACCACAATTGGACTGGCACTTCTGTTGCTAAGTGATGTGGTCATTAAGTAAGTCATCATATGATTGTGCCTGAATTTGCACTCTTGTTGCCATGGTTGTTAAGCGAATCGTGTGGCCACTAAGCAATCTGGTTTACCCCATGGACTTTGTCAGAAACCCACTGGGAGTGTTGCAAATGGTGATCATGTCACCCTAAGATGCCACAAATCTCTGGTTGCCAGGCCGAGTAGCCGTAGGGATGCTGCAATTGTCTAACTGTGAAGACAGGTCAAAAGTCTCTTTTTCAGCACCCTATAACTTTGAACAGTTGAGGATGATATTACCCTATTTATTTGCAACATAACTCATCTACTGCAAGATTAAATTGTAAATAGATGCCCCAAAGTTAACATTCTCCTTTAGCAGATGAAGACTACTGGTATAACATGAAAAGCCACAAGTGGTAGCATTCTTTGATTTTCATGACAATTAAAATGCTTAATTGGAGAATTGATGCAAATTGCCCAGGGCCATTTGTTTTGTGTGATGGATGGAAAAACAAATTATTTCCAGCTTGTCCATCCTTCTACTTATGCAGCAATCTTGGATTTGGTTATCTAATGATGCAAAAAACTAGCAAGAAATGCAAGATTACTATGAACTTTTTTTTAAAGATATAGAATGCTATATTTTAAAATAGAAAGCAGAGACATCACCCTGCCAACAAAAGTACGTATAGTCAAGGCCATGGTTTTCCCACTTGCAATGTATGGTTGTGAAAATTGGACCATAAGAAAGGCTGAGCGCAAAAGAATTGAGGCCTTTGAACTATGGTGCTGGAGAAGACTCCTGCGAGTCCCCTGGACTGCAAGGCAATCAAACCAGTCAGTCCTAGAGGAGATCAACCCTGACTGCTCTTTAGAAGTACTTTGGCCACCTAATGAGAAGGAAGGACTCACTGGAGAAGAGCCTAATGCTGGGAAAGACTGAGGGTAATAGAACAGGGCTTTTCAACCAGTGGTATGCGTACCACTTGTGGTACATTAACGAGTGGCAGGTGGTACGTAGCCCTGTTAGCCAAGTGTAGTGGGGAAGGGAAAGAGCCAGCACAGGCAAGGATTTACTGTGAGAGAGTCCTCTGGAGCTGCAGAGTGGCTGAGGCTGAGCCTCACCCCAGGCTCACCTTCCCCCATGAGAAAGGAGGAGGAGGGGGGCGGAGACAGGATAAGCTATAAAAGGAGGCAGTATGGGCGGGAGAGAGGAAAAAAAAGAAGCAGCCTGGGGAGGATGTGGAGTCAGTCAAATGTAGTACTTACTACATTTTTTTTCTTCCTTAAGTGACAGCTGGGCTCATTATCTTTCCTTTCTAGCCAATTCTAGCTAATTCTTAAAGGGGAATGTGCCTTTTTAAGCTTGTTCCCTCAGCAGCTTCACTTTTCTGTCTCTAGAGGCTTTTCCTTGTTTGATGAATATATGGAAGAGAGAAAATATGGGGGGGGGTCCAAATTCTTCCTTCAGAAGGAGGTGGGCATGAGAAAGAGGGAGGCAGGGAAGGAGGGAGGGAGGGAAGGAAGTCCCACCTTAGCACT
Source organism: Crotalus tigris (assembly GCF_016545835.1). NCBI lineage: Eukaryota > Metazoa > Chordata > Lepidosauria > Squamata > Viperidae > Crotalus > Crotalus tigris. The sequence goes on from NW_024096505.1 coordinate 4,934,407, forward strand.
TGGCCACTGGCAGCCCTGCCATTGACTTTGCTTGTCAAAAGGTTGCAAAAAGGGATCATATGACCCTGGAACACTGTAATCATCATAAATGTGAATCAGTTGCCAAGCATCCAAATATAAATCACATGACCCTGGGCGTGCTGCAATGGTCATAAGTGTGAAAATAGTCATAAGTCATTTCAGTGCAATTGCAACTTTGAACAGGGTTTTTTTTGTTATCAAGTTTTTGACACCTTGCTAGGTGGTATCGAATATTGCCATAACCTAAAAGTGGTACAGTCGGTGAAAAGGTTGAAAAGCCCTGCAGTAGAAGAATGGGATGACAGAGAATGAGGTGGCTGGATGGAGTCACTGAAGCAGTAGGCATGAGCTTAAATGGATTCCAGAAGATAGTAGAAGACAGGAAGGCCTGGAGGAACATTGTCCATGGATTGGACACAACTTCGCAACAACATTTAAAATAGAAGTTTTGGTTGAAGGACAGAAGTGCTATTTCATGAATAATAGCTGATCAATAATTTAACATCTAAATGGTATTGCAATATATTTTATTTTCTTTGCCCACTTTAGTCCATTTTGCTTACACCCAGGAAACAGTGATCCATTGCCCTGAAGAAATCACATCTTCCAAAGAGCTGGCTTAATGGACTTTTGGATTTTTTTTTTCTTCAAACAACTTCAACATTTCCAATAGGTTTTCAAAATAAATTATGCAGCTAACAATGGTGTGTACATAAGGCAAAGAAGATTAAAAAAAAAAACAATGCTCTCATTATGCAATAAGAGCTTTCCTCTCCTCTGTGACAGGCTGCTGCTAACTACAAAGCAAACAAAACCCAACAGCTGTTACACAGACAAACCGACCACAAACAGCAGGCACGTCAGGAGGCACACAGTATAATCTCGGAACCACCGGACGCGCCAACCCGTGTATCCAAACAACAAAAGGCAAGAAATGGAAGGGTTTATACATATGTGTTGCAACAACCTGGACGATTTTGGAGCTCAGGTTTAGAAAAGGGACGCCAAAGATCTCCTTCCTTGTCCATTTGTTTGGTCTTTTGGAGCATCTGGCAAGGGTTGAGATAACATCTGCTCCCATAAGGGGAAGTAACGCTTCGAAACGAGGGCGACGCATTTTCCCAGAACGATAAGAGGGGGTTTGCTCGCTGGGGAAAAGGGCTCTCCGCGTGAAAAAGAACGCGAGGGGGTAAGAGAGTCCCGTCTCTCACCACGCTAATAAATCTCGCAGACGGCCTTTCAGAAAAAAGAAGAAGAGCAAACAGCACCTTTTGCAACTGCCCAGCTTTCTTTCCGACTCACCGTCCGAAAAGGGTTGCCGCCGTAGTTTCCCTTTCTACAGCTATTCCTCTTTGCAGGGGCGACGTGTCCCACGGCTGGGCGGGACTGAGGCAACAGTCGGAAAATACAGTAAGTGGGAGGGAGCAGCAGGAGGAGGAGGTGGAAGAGGAAAAAGCGGAGTACAGTACGGAACAGCGCGTCGCAAGGGTGGCCGGATTTGGGGACGTCACGCTTCTCTTTCTCTCTTCCGCGGCCAGGTTGGGCAAGTACCATTTTTCAGGAGGGGCCAGGGAGAGGCGGAAAAGGTGGTGGCCATCATTATCTTTGAAAGGTCGTAAGGAAGTCTGTTATATGTGTATCGTTCCTATTCCTAATTTAATGATGCGAAGACCCACTCGCTTGCACTTGGCCACGAAGACACGCCGACCCTCCCCGGAAAGATGGTACATTCGTAAAGCGTGTCTCTGGGCTTTTGTTAGGTTGCCATCTACTGTTGGAATAGGAGACTGTGGAAAGCTGTTTTGGTAGAACTGCGGTAGTTTTTGAAGTCAGATCTCGATAGGTGAGGTCCGTGCTTTTTTTGTAAAAAAAAAAAAAAAAAAAAAAAGTGCCAGAACTCACACATGTCATACAACCCGCCTTGCCTACCCTACAAGGTTCCATCCAAAAAAGGTGCCGGAACTCCGTTCTGGGCGTTGCGTGACAAAAAAAGCCCTGCGTGAGGTTGACAGCATCGACCTGTAAAATTTTAAATAGGTGTCTCTAAACACAGCTGCTCTATTTCCGGTCTTATGACACATTGAATAGCGACAGAAACGTTACACTTTGCGTTCTGTTTCTTTTTTGTATTTATTTCTCCTACTTTTTTTTAAAAAAGTAAGCCGCCCAGACTTATTTGAAGTTGGTGCCATAAGTTTTATACAGAGATATTAAAATCAATAATAAACCAGTGGTGGGATTCAGCCAGTTTGCACCAGTTCAGCAGAACTGCAGCTAATGTTTTCTTGCCCAGCCCCAGAATGGACTTCCAGAAGCTGCATCCACACAGAGAACCGGTTGTTCACATATTTGAATCCCACCACTGACATAAACTGTTGTATAAATAGCAACAATTATGTTGCAGACAAGGACAGAAAAACGTTGATTCCCCCCCCCCAACAATTACCATATACTGTGAACAGTGTGTTAATTGTAGTCTCTGGAATATATTCGGGGAGCATATTTGTTCTCTTCTGAATACAAAAGAACTTGTGTTAGATTCTTGTGGTGGCAGGATATTTGGAATAATTCTGAGTACAATAGATGATTTTTTGAAATATAGGAATATATGGGTTTTTTATGATATAACCTACTGGTATACTCATACTATGAATATGTTTTTGTAATGTTCTGTATATATATATACTTTGATTCTAAAAAATAAAAGAAACAAAATTTTGAAGGTCTGAAAAGTTATTACTTATTTTTGTTCCACCCTACTAAAGTACTCGAGGGTCTACTAGGAATTAAAATATAAAATATATAGCTTATTATAAAATTGCTATCTATGTCTACCTCAATGCACTAACCCCAGAGAGGCTGCCTAAAAAGGAACAGATTTTGGCTCAATGCTGATAAGACTTGGTGGGTCTGGCTGTGTGCCATTTTCACAGTCGGTCGTAGATAAGATTGCATTTCTCCAATGCAGGCGTGCAATCTGGGGGGTCCTCTTGGACTCACAGCTACTGCTCAATCAGCAAGTGGCAGATGTGGCCAGGAGGATCATATTGTACACCAGTTGTGCCCTTTCCTTAACTGGGACACCCTTCAATTGGTCATTAACACCTTAATTACCTTATGACTGGAATACTGCAATACACTCTACATCAGACATGTAAAACAAAAGCCCAGGGGCCGGATGCGGCCCACGAAGCTATCCTGGAAACAGTGAGGGAACGGCCCCCGCTGCCTTGGCCCTGGCCCAGGCCAGCTAGGAGCCAATGTACAATTTTGTGATGGCCATCTTGGCACTTGCCCCAGTCCCACCCCCTTCTGCCAGAGACTCTCAGATCTGTCCCACTCCTGCCCAGGCCCCCACAGGCACCCTTGACGCGAATGATGTAGAACTGGCCACGCCCCCAGTAGGCCACACCCATTCCATCCACAAAGGAAGGGACAATGGGAAAGAGGGAGGGAAGGAGGAAGAGACTAAGGGAGGTGAAGGAAAGGAAGGGACAATGGGAGAGAGGGAGGGAAGGAGGAAGAGACTAAGAAGGAGGTGAAGGAAAGGAAGGAAAGAAGGGACAATGGGAAAGAGGGAGGGAAGGAGGAAGAGACTAAGGGAGGTGAAGGAATGGAAGGAAAGAAGGAAGGAAAGGACAATGGGAAAGGGAGGGAAGGAGGAAGAGACTAAGAAGGAGGTGAAGGAAAGGAAGGAAAGAAGGGACAATGGGAGAGAGGGAGGGAAGGAGGAAGAGACTAAAGGAGGTGAAGGAAAGGAAGAAAAGAAGGAAGGGACAATGGGAGAGGGAGGGAAGGAGGAAGAGATTAAGAGGGAGGTGAAGGAAAGGAAGAAAAGAAGGAAGGAAGGGACAAGGGGAGAGAAGGGAAGGAAGGAAGGTAGGAACCCACCCCAGTCCCATCCCAGAGACCCACAGATTTCCCCCCTACAGGCACTCTGCAACCTGAGTGATCAGCTGGCCATGCCCCCTGGCCATTGATCACGTGACCCTGGGACACTGTGAACGTCGTAAGTATGAATCAGTTGTCAAGCATCCTAATGTAAATCACATGACCCTGGGGATGCTGCAACAATCATAAGTGTGAAAAATGATCATAATTTACTTTTTCAGAGCTGTTGTAACTTCAAACAGTCACTAAGCGAATTGTTGTAAGTCGAGGACTACCTATACTTTCCCATTTTTTCCTTTTTTTTTTGGTCAAGTTTTTGATACCCCCTGGCCAGCTGGATGGGAGGTTGGGGGTCACCACAACATGAGGAACTGTATTAAAGCGTCGCGGCATTAGGAAGGTTGAGAACCACTGCTTTAGAACCATATATTTAAATATAATACATAGAATGGCTGGACAGGAATGTTTTTCTCTTTGTTAAACCACAATGAACTTTTCTGTAGGCTGTGGATAAACAACTACCTCAATATTATTAAAGTGGCCTGGTTCTAGTCTAGTGTTTTATTATGCTGGGTCATATTATACTTGTGTGAATTTCCATTATCAACATTTTTCATGAATTACTGATACAAACATTGGTAACTGAAGGTGTTTTTTTCTTTTTAAAATCTGGAATAATTGATTGCAATCTTTCAGAGAACATAGCAGTAATCTGTAACTTAATAAGCTCCCTGCCTTGATGGGATTCCTAAGTCCACACTCATAGTAGTAAGTAAACCATATTACATCATTAACAAATTCCAAAGCAAAAAGAAAAATTCTGAGACAACAAATAAAAATCACAATAAAATTTAATGATGATAAAACATGTGGTTAGATCAGCGGTTCTCAACGTTTGTGTGATGGCGACCCCCGTCACACAAACGTTATGCGCATGCGCGGCGCGCATGGGGGCGGGGCACCCCCATGCGTGGTGCGCATGCACGGCGCCGCCCCTGGAGGGGAGAAAATGGCGGATCACCGCCTTTGGCAACCCCCGAAAAATGGTCGATCGACCCCAAATGGGGTCGCGACCCATAGGTTGAGAACCGCTGGGTTAGACTGATATTTTTACCAATAGCAACACAAATCATAGCCATGGTCAGAGAAATAAAGTCACATTAATCAGACAGTAACAACTAAATAAAATGGATCTACACAGCTTGAGAGTTTAATGCGGAACTAAGCATTTTTATAATAAGGGCAAAGTAACAAATGTAGGTTAATATTTCAAGAACTCCTTTACCACAGGGCAGTCTTTGTTCAGCTGGGATTTCCATAATTTCCCTTCAAAGTAGCTGTTGGATGGGCATTCGGTCTAGCCAGAATTACAGCCCTTCTGGATTTGGGAATGGTTATTTGACTTAAATATCTAGCTGTTCAAGAACTATCTGTATTTCTATGTTCAAAGGAACAAATGAAAAGTATTTTTGCACTGAGGGAGCTTTAGGTGACAAGTCTGACTCACATGGTGGCAACTTTTATGTAGGGTCTTTTCACATTTTGAAAAGATATTAATAGTGATGTTAAATTATGGATTCAAAGAAAGTTGTTACCCATAGTACAACCGAAGAAGCAACTTTGTATATAATACATATAAACTAAGCCTTACCTTACTTTACCTTTCTATTCTTCAGATCACCACTATTTAAATAAACTGATCAAATTCTGAATTATATTTGTATACAAATTATATTTGTATACCATTTTAATATTTTTATTTACTTATTTAACAAGAAAAACTACTTTCTGCTATTAACATTTTTATATCTTTCTGGACTCATATAGGTTCTCTTAAAAATGAGGGAGGGAGCCTTCTTATTGTCTAATCTTTTCTATTATAAATTTTGTGTTTGGGTATATATATTTACCCAATAATATGTAAATGCCTATTGTAATAGCTTTTCTTGAATGTCAAGTAACACATCAATATTTTTAGAACTATTTAAATCATACAAGATTGGCCTATTGCTATTGCATTTTATCCATGGGAGAGAAGGTGTATATACTTTACTTTCTGTACAATGTGCAAATATTTCACATTTGAATTTTCCTACTTTACAGGTAGGATGGCAAGCAATTCTTCAGATTTTGCTGTATTAGATTCTCATAGTCCTTCACTATTTGTCACACTTATACTGCTGTTGGTGCTGCTGTTCATCTATACTGGAAAACCAGAGATCCCTATCTCTGCTTAAAAAAAACCCACACAAATATACACTGCCCATTGAATCTAGGAAAGAACACTTCCAGTAGTTGTGATTATTGTGATTAATGGGGTGAAATGTATTTGTACTGAAATCATAAATAGGTGTCAAATTATTAATCATGAACTTTATTTACTGTTTTATATAGTCAAGATTTATTTTCAAGATGACAGTTAATACATTACCAAAAATGATCTTTATCGAAAGAAAAAATTATGCATATGTGCTTTATAAATCTTTGGAGTGAATTATCTTAGAAGCCAATATTGAAAAGCTACCCCAATCTGGAGAAGAGTGAGAATCCCAAAGCCTGTTACTAAGATGCAGCACTAATTGTCACCCTCAGCAGAAGATTAAACAGTGATCTCACTAAGCAACTGGATGCTTTTTACTTCAATCCGCTGTATGTTGGTTCTCACCTCCATGGCATAGGAGCTTGGCACAATTTGCTAGAGGAGATACCTGTAGCAAAGATTGGTGTAGCATCTGTAACTTCCAGTTCTTATATACAGCATAATGCAAGAGCATAGTTACCATTTCTGAACTTTCTTTTCACTAACAAATTGGCCATGGGGTTCAGTAGCGCCAGGAGATAAAAGCGCTAAATAAACTGGAGTCTCAGCTCCCTCATCTGGACTTTTTGTGGCTCTGGAACCTGCCATATCTGTTCTGACCCACCCAGGACAACAAGCATTCAGGAGAATACCATCATTTTTTCTTGTCTCATTCAATAGCCTGGCCTGAATTCTTGATAAAACTGTCACTCCAATTTTGGATACTCCATAAGCAGCACTTGGCCAGCCTTCCTTCTCATGCACTCCCTTCTTGGTATCTTCCACAAATTTTTCCATCAGTTTCACTAGCTCTTCTTCAGTGATTGTGTCACTCCGAAATTTCTGCTGCAGATCCTGGTTACATTTGGACAATGCTGAAACTGAAACCATGCTGGATACATTGACTACCCTCCCTATTCCAAGACAAAAAAAAAAAATTAAAAAATTAAAAAAAATCACAGGATAAATGATTTTTTTCAATTTTATTCATTTTGTAACAATATATGTACCCACAAAAAAGGAGGCTTTATTCTCTCAATAATTATCAGTGAATCAGTTAGCTCTGCCATCCCATTTTGTATACTCCAGATAGATAGTGTGGGGCCAGCTTTTTCTACTTGTGAATGCTCTTTTATGGGTCTGAGAATCCTGAAATATTGGAATTGGTGAAGAGCTGCTATAGACAGAGTCTTTCTTCAATAAATGCTGGAAAATGAATAACGCTGAATAAACAGGCTTACATAAATGTAAACATGCATATATTCATGGGTACTGACTTTAGATTTTCATTGTAGCTGTAAATGCATGTATGATAGAGAATGGTTGTCATCTATATTCAAATGGACTCAGCTTTCCAAATGTACTGGTTTATTTTGTAGACAATTTTAATCAAGCAGTAATCTTGATTGTTTTGCCCTGTAACTGCTACTTCTGCCAAGCTATGAAAGCTAGCTAAACCACATATTACCTGGAAATGATTATTGGAGGAAAAAAAATCTCCAACGTTCATTTCAACAGAAATTGACAACCCAAGTTTAGGATAAACTGGAGTTCTCAATTTCCATTGAAATGAATCCTAGAGATTTTTCTGCAGGGCAGAAGCATGGATACTCTATCGTTTAACTTAGATATCATATATATATATATATATATATATATATATATATATATATATATATATATATATATATATATAATAATTTAAATGATTAGAAATAATTCAGTATTATAAAGCAGAAGAAAATTCAGCATAAGACTGATTAAAAGCAGTTCAGTTCAAAGTCCATTTAAAAAACTAAACAGATTTAGTTGGAAATAATTCCCATTCATTTCAATGAGATTAGTATCAGAGATATAAACTATAATCTGAAATTCCTAGAAGCACTATGACTTAAACATGGACAGTTACTGAATTTAAAAGCTGAGCTTAAGGAAGAGTTGATCATATATGTTTTTCTGTTAGTGTTTATTTTGGCATTTTACTTGTCAAAAACCTCGATTAATCTTTAACATACTCCACCCCCATTGTGTGCTTACCATTAGGTTTCAATAGTGGCAGAAGTTCTGTGCAAGCATTCCTGGTTGCAAAAAAATTTGTTCTCAGCGTGACTTCTGCTTGTACAGCAAATGGGGTTGTATCTGCAACTTTTTTTTTCAAAATGGAAAAAAACAGAAGTCAATATTCCTAATATATAGGAAAATGGGAAAGCATTGTATAACAAGAGATGAAACACTGTAAAAGCTTAAATATTACTTGGATGGAATGATGTTGTAAAAAATAGAAATGGATACTTAGCAGTGCCTAAACAGTTATTTTATCTGCATGCAAGACAAAAATGCATATTGTACTGTAATGAAATAAGACTCTTAAATATAATTAGGAGAAAGACATACAGATTTTAAATGAACAGTTCTGAAAATATTCCTGGAAATATTTCAAGTTGAACAGATCTTAATTTAAGGTGTATTGCACTAGTATTAAGCCAGGATTCAGAATTACAATATAAACCTCTTTGACTCGAGAAAAAACTTGGTTTAAACTTCCTCTTCTTTACATAGCTGGAAAATGAATCATGAAGCATTTTACCTTCCATCGTTTGCAACTTGTATTGAAGTATAAAACTATAGTTTAAAATAATCTCTAGTAAATTACTAAACCATTCAGTTTCAAATGATATTTTACAGATTTTCTTATTTACTATATTAGGATGCAATTTAAAATATTTTCTGGTTTGTGTACAATGACAGCCCTTCTAGGTGAACAAGGAAAAAAAATGCAAGTATAGGACTAGATGCAAATTGGGGTAGAAATTAAAGTGTCAGTTATCTATAGGAACTCACAAGCTATACATGCATATGACCCTATAAATTAATTGTTGTTAATTGTTGTTGTTAATTGCGAAGTCGTGTCCGACCCATCGCGACCCCATGGACAACGTTCCTCCAGGTCTTCCTGTCCTCTACCATCCATAAAGGGGATAAATTAATACAGGCTATATATTCAGATATATGGGGACCAAACTAGAATACATAGAGATCTATTGAAAGACAATTAAATGACACTGTATATGTGTTAGGCATATATAAGAGCCATATCTGTAGAGTTCAAACTAGCTACTTTGTTCTCTGCCTATAATACAAGTAGTCCCCGACTTACGACCAATTGAGCCCAAAATTTTTGTTGCTAAGTGAAATATTTGTTAAGTGAATTTTGCCCCATTTTATGACTCTTCTTGTCACAGTTGTTAAATGAATCACTGCAGTTGATAAGATAATAAGTAGTAAGAGAGTAAGATTAGTTAAGTGAATCTGGCTTCCCCATTGACTTTGCTTGTCCGAAGATCACAAAAGAGGATCACTTGACCTTACGACATAGCAACGGTCATAAATATGAACCCGTTGCCAAGCATCTCCAATTTTGAAATATGTGACCATGGGGATGCTGCAATAGTCAGTGCCGTTGTAACTTTGATAGTCACTAAATGAACTGTTTTAAGTCGAGGATTACTTGTACAGAAATCTCCCCAGACTGGCAGTTTTTGCCTGGGAAAGAATAGATAAGGTTCTAAGGCAGTGACGGCGAACCTTTTAGAGACTGAGTGCCCCAAAACCGCCCTGCACCCCCGTCCCCGCTCCACCCTGCCCACTGGGCCACCCACCACCTCCACAGCCTGCCACAGATTACCCAGGCAGCCCAGCAGCACCATGGCGGCCACACCCTCTGCCCATGCCCCGCAGCATCATCTGCGCGCGACGGGGCGCAAGGGCAGAGTCTTATCCCTGCTGCCCGGCTACCATGTCCTTGGCTGCGCTGCTTCGCATGGGCCGCGCCCAGAGGCAACTCTCCTCTAGGAGGGCTGCTGGTGAGGAGGGAGCCGTGGGAGGAGATGGGGCTGGGGAAATGGTGCGTGTGCCCACAGAGAGGGCTCTGAGTGCCACCTCTGGCACCTGTGCCATAGATTCGCCACCACTGCTCTAAGGCATTAGCCCTCTTACGTTTATGTAGTGAGTTTGGGCTGATTAGTCACTTGATGCCTTTTCCCTTCCAGGATGGTTGCTCTCCAAAGTAGGGAATGCCAGAAAATCTGGTTGATTTTCATCTCTTCTGTTAAAGAAATCTATTTCGTCTTTTCAGTCTTTCTTGTGCTATCACATGCATAAATTCCAATAATAAATTTGTAGCATATTTTTGCTACAGATTCATCTTCCCAAGAGAAAAAACTAAAAGATCTGCAAAAATATTAGCTACAATTTTACTCTCTACAGAGCTGTAGCCAAAACCTTTGATCTGTTGTTCACCCAATTTCTCATTCAGTGATTTACATTTAGGTTACCTTTGAAGGCAATCCCAGCATTGTTGACTAGCACATCCAATCCGCCATATTTTTCCTTGAGAAAATCACGGAGAGTTTGGATACTCTCCAGATCATTAATATCTAGTTGGTGGAAAAGTGGTTTTAATCCTTCTTCCGACAGTTGTGTCACTGCTGCTTTGCCTCGTTCAGAGTCCCGGGCTGTCAAATACACATCCCCAGAGAACTGCTTGCACAAGGCTCTCACAATAGCCAGACCAATGCCTTTGTTGGATCCAGTCACCACAGCTACTCGTGCAGACATTTTGCCTATAATTAAATGCCAAAAATTATCAATAGAAAACACTTAACAAAAAATCTCAACTGATTTAATTTGCTATTTTTCTACCGACGATAGTTTTAAACTTTGTTTTAATATTCAGTGCCCTGCTTCTAATTCAAACTCAGCCTGATAGTACCTAGGCTATGGGGTAGGACAATTGTAGAAATAATGAGAACTATGCTTTTAATGTAGTACGTGTTAAATGTATTCTAGGACAGCCTAGGTGCATAATATAAACCTTGAATATTATTAAAAGTATTATTAAAAGGATAATTACAGAGCCAGTTTGGTCTAGTGGTTAAGGTACCAGGCCAGAAACTAGGAGTGAGTGAGTTCTAGTCTGCCTAACGCTTGAAAGCCAGCTAAGTAACTTTGGGCCAGTCACACTCTCTCAACCCAGCTCACTTCACACTGTTGTTGTTGTTGTGGGGAGGAGGAAGGAGTATTAGGTGAAAGGAGTAGATTATTAATCAGAAATTTCTAATGAGTCTAAAGGTTAATAGAAGCCACCTGAAAGTCATAAACTCTGAAAAGTGAATTTCATACAACCGCAAGTAGAGGAAACACAAAAACTGAGGATAAAGTTAGAGCTTAAGGTATAACTGCAAACAACTATAGAGATAATTATAAGAATTGAGCTTTGTTAATAGAAAATTAGATGGTGATAGATAGGATGTGCACAAAGGGGCTTCCTGGAACATGGGAGGTTCAGTAGTTTTAGGCGGTCATAGTTTATCGGATGACACAGCTCTTTAAAGTGTGGCTGAACTCCTACATATGTTTCAGTTCATCAAGCCTTTGCAAATGCTTCTTTTTAAATAAAACTTTGTTGCTGGAATTCAATTGAGTTTGTTTGTTTTAGGACCTTGAGCCACATTCCAAACATTAGGTATAACTCATGTAGCATTTTGAATTATCTGTAAAAATAATAAAGGTGGGATTAAAAAATCTAAAATAAAAACTGTTCTTCACTAAAAATATTAAAAGGCAGCTTAGATAGAGTAGAACTTCCAACCAGTGGGGACTGAGAATACATTAAAATTAAAATCTAGTAATATATTTTTTAGGATTACTTAACATTTTGATTACAGTATGTGCTAATGAGTCATTTTCAACTCCTTAACAACCACATAGATTTCTTCCATGACGGCTGTATAATTCAATTAAATGAACTCATTAAAACAGTTGTTTTATAAACACTAACCAGCCAAATTGAAGCCAAGACAACGAGAAATTCATAATAAGAAAACGTCCTTGAAGGTCGAAAATGTATAACAACTTGCAACATTCGATTACGTGCTCCAATCACCAAGGAAGGATCTCCTTGCAAGGTGATATAATTATATACATCACTCCTCCCGTTTCATCCATTTCTTAAATTACCAAAAATGCATAAAGAATAAAACACTCGGAATCCTTGAGCAGATGCTAGAAGATGTTGAAAAACCAACCACATACCAGAATTATGGTATACCAGGTTTTAAAACTTTTACCTAAAACAATTATAATATACCACGTTTTTCATCTTCTGCCAGCTGCAAAACGGTTCCAGCTATTTGTACAGGCTCTAAATTCTTTACAAGCAAAGATCTAATGAGTTAGAAACGCGCGTTAGAGAATAAAATCCTGCGGCGGGGTTGAGGAGAATGGAAGGGAGTGAAAAGAAAGCATTTTAAAAGAAATTTAGCCACAATCCTATCCAACCTTTCTCAGTCGCGCAAAAAGCGGCAGTAATTCTCGCCAGGACTGCAAGGAGAAGAAGAACGAGCTCTTCATCCAATGGGAAACCACCTTCGACGAGCTTGCTTTTTCTCAATAGGCAGTTGGCTGAAGACCGCCTTTTCCGCTTTCTTGCCACCTGAGTAAGGCCTGGTGATTTCTGGGTTTGCAAGCGCAGCATAGTTGAAATCGGAAAGGAAAAACATGCTTGCAGGCTGGGGATATTGAAGCATGAATTGGCTGTGGGAAGCTTGAAGGTAGCAGGGAAATAATATCTTCAGCCCGTTCCTTATTCTTATACTCAAGAATTCTTCCTCTCAAATTTTGGATGGTTTATTCCTGAAGAGATTATAATGCTCCATAGATATACTGAGTGAAAAACCTCTCTGAGCCCATTTGGAATTGTGGTTAGCCAAACTGAATCTTGATATGTTTTGATTTAAGTGAAAATTTATATTTTTGATAATTCCTGCTGTTTAAGCTCATTCCCCAAATAATATTTAACAATATAAAAAGAGCTATACAGCTCTTGTTAGATGTGACTGACGGATTCCAGGAATAGTCGTTTAGAAGATACTTGCAGTATCATAGGTTTTACCCTATTTTACAGCAAACTAAGCTAAAGTTGGCAAAATGATTCCCAGAGTGGTCAAACGATTGAGGAACCACAGACATATTGAAGACTTAGAGCAGTTCTGATGTTCCCTAGAAACATCCTCACCAGCAACCATACATCTGATTGACATTTGTAGCTGTTGAAAGTACTGCACTATGTCGAATGTATTTTGGTTCTTATTACCTTGCATTTTTTTTTTATTTTTCAAGTATTAAATGTGGTATACACATGAATATGCCATATGCAAATTTCTTATCGACATATTTGTAAAAATGTGGCAAAACAGATTTCTGCAATTGAAATAATTGATTTAAAAACTTGGTTTACTTTTTTATTTTCAGTTTATGTACAAATTCCCAAATAATTTTAAAATGAAGAAATGCAGAGGTCGTACTTACCGAAAGAGACACAGAAAACAATCTATAGCTTTTTCTTCAAATGGTGGTAATATGATTAATCATTTTATTTACCTATGTATGTATATATGTATTTGATTTTTATCCTGCCTTTAACATAAAGCAGTGAACATTCCTTTCTCTTCCTATTTTCCTCACAACAAGCCTGTGAGCTGGGTTGGGCTAAGAGAGCATGACTAGCCCAAAGTTACCCAGTTGACAGGAATAGAATCTGGTTTGGTCGGATATTAATAATTTCTATAGGATTGCTCCTATAAAATTTAAATGATTTTAATTTTATCCTTAAATCATATCCCATTTCTATTAGATATCTGTTTTCTTGCACTGATGTTGTATTGCCTTTAGCACAGTTAATTTTATAGTTTATATAATACTTAGATCAGTGAAGCATAGTTAATTTTATAGTTTATATAATACTTAGATTATATGTGATGCATTAATACATTGTATTAATACATGATTTTAACAAAAAATATTATTGAAACAAGCCAAAGAGCTTATTTTTGTCCACATATTTCATCGTTTCTGTTTTGTAATGTGATTTTATGAAGCAGTATATTGTTATGAAATAATCTTGTGGATCAACCTGGATACCTTATATGATATGTAATTATTTCCTTATTTAGTAAATTTGAGTTATAAAAATGAATATATACTTCTCAAGAAATGGTTGAAAGAAAAAGGCTACAAGAACAATAATTTAACTCCAGCAGTGTTTTCAGGTAATGTTCTAATAACTTTTCTAGAAATTTTGACAGCAGATTGGGTGTTAAAGGAATAAGATTAATCAATGGGGATATGTGAGCAGGAATTCATATCATTATTTGAATTGCCAGCTAATTCAGAATGTACTTCACATTCATTAGGAATCTTAGCAGAAACAGCAGTATCATTTCCCGTGCTGAACAGAGTAGCACAATCTTGTTTTAGCTCCTGCAGTTTCTAAAGAACAGTGACTTTTAGACAGAAGAGTAAAAGAATTCCTGAATTTAGTTCCATTTCTTCTATTAAAAGCAAAGAAGGTGAAAGGGATTGATCATTCCCAAAAGCAGTCTGCTCTTGTCTGTGTAAATATGTTGCTTTCATACAGACAGGCCAGTCCTTATCTCAGTTTCCTTTTGCTAGAAAATTTGTCAGGGAAGCAACATTGCCCCAGCAATAGTTAGCTTATTTAAAACCAAAATTCTTAGCTTGCTGCTATAAAGATTTCATTTGTGAATTTACAAAATCTTCTCAATCCTGGAATCTATACAAAAAAATGTCCCATACTTGATTTCTTCCCTTGGATATATCTATATATTCATGCTCAATTTTATTGAATTGAATTGAAGATAATTATATATTTCATTATGAAAATTGTAAATTGACAACATAATTGTATTGCTGGAGGGACTACAACAGTACTTTCCTCAAGCTTCCAAAAGGGGTTGCAAGATTAAAAAAAAGTTTCGACTTAAATAATTTCTATATTTGTCATTCCATATTTTTCATGTTAAATAGTCTATGACAACTGTCTAAGAAACCAATAGTAGTATACATTATTGCATTTTCCTCTCTCCTATGCCTTTTAGAAACAGGAAGGGGATTGATGACCACAAAAACGCTTCAGGTTTGTGATTATTCCTATGAATAAACAGTTGAAATTATCTGAACCATGATGAGGATATGAGAAATTATACTATCTTGTCTTTCCATGTAATGTATATTATTTAGATTTTCCTTGCGAATTTATGCTGGATTTATAAATGTTTAAACAATAATAGTGGATTAGGCTAGTATCTTAGTTTTGAGCAGGGACTCAAGAGCCTGTGGGTGGACCGGATTTATGTGGTTGTAGTTACGTTTCCAAAGCCTGGTTGATTTGGGGTTTAAATTCCTGTACTTCCAGATGATAGGATGGTATTCTGTAATCCAACATATTTGAACATTACCAGGGTAGAGATAGGTTTTTTTTGGATATTATAGAATTTTGCTTTAGTGTTTTAAGTAGGCCAAGCTATTTTTAAAATTTCCCCAGTGCTGTTATAAAATGAACTTCATTGTACTTATACCTTGCTGCGTCTATCAACTTACATTAAGGGTTTGGGATGTTTTGAATCCATAGCTATATTCTTCACTTTCTTTGATATATTTCACTTTTGAGATTTAATTATAGAAATACAGTAGATGCACGCTTGTAGAGTTTCTCATAGGATTACCAGGGTTATTACACTGTTAGAGGTTCTGCCAAGGAATGGCACTCTTCTGTGTTAACCCTTCTTAGCCTGTCTTTGGTGGGGATAGGGGTTGCTTCCAAAGTGAGTTTCCAAGGAGGGAATATCAAAGATAAGATGATGTAATTCTCAGTTTTGCCTCATCTGCAATTCATTTGCAACCTTTTGAAAATCTGCTTATTTTAAAAGTGGCAATTAATTAATTACTCAGTGCTTGTTACATTTAGCCAGGGTATTTTTTTATTTTATTTTAGTGCATAATAATGTATAAGATGAGTACTTTTTCAGTATATTCATTCTGGTTTTTTTTTTTTTTAATTTCATAGGCCGAAGAATTGATTATTTCTTTGCCTGAAAAGTGCTTGCTTACTTCCAATACTGTGCTTAGCAGCTACCTCAGAGAATACATTTTAAAGTAAGTTGGTCACCACTTAATAAATTTCTCAAATTTACACATTGACATTTCAATAGCTCTTATTATTTAAACTTATACTTCTCCTGATGTGAACAGTTTCCATTACTTTGAACAAAGTTGTGTAATTGGGGAATTATGTACAGTATGCATTTTTGTAAGAACTGATGCCATTACTTATGCTTCATAATTAAAACATATTTTTTAGAGAATGTTTGGGAAACTAAAGTTAGTTGAGTGATTGTTTTAGAAGGATAACACAAGGGATCCTCTTCCAGGTAAGTTGCAAATTAGATATGTGTTTCTTCAAAACAAATCCTTGTCATATTTATTGTGATATAATAAAATATTACCTTGACTTAGTTATCTGTTTGCATGGATATCATATGCACCTATAAATTTCATACCCATTCAAGTGAGGAATTGTAAATTCTGAGGTCAGAAAAAACAAATTATAGACCAGGGGTGTCAAACTCAATTTCATTGAGGGCCGCATCAGCATTGCAGTTGCCCTCAGGGGGCTGGGTGGGTGTGGCCAGGGTGGGTGCGGCCTACTGGATGGGTGTGGATGGAGTGGGTGTGGCCTACTGGGTGGGTATGGCCAGCTCTACATCATTTGTGTCAAGGGTGCCTGTGGGGGCCTGGACAGGAGTGGGATAGATCTGAGGGTCTCTGGCAGAAGGGGATGAGACCAGGGCAAGTGCCAAGGCTGGAGGTGTCTCACTGTTCTTCTCAGGCCATGCGGGGGGGGGGGGGGCTTATGGAACTAAGACTGAATGTGTTTCAGCTTAGATGGCCACCACAAAATTGTACATTGGCTCCCAGCTGCCTGGGCTAGGGCCAAGGCAGTGGGGGCCATTCCCTCACTGTTTCCAGGATGGTTTCACAGGCCACATGAAACCACATCGTGGGCCGCATCTGGCCCCTGGGCCTTTTGTTTGACATGTCTGTTATAGACAATCCAAACATTGAAACTGTCTTTATTAAAAATGGCCATTCACAAAGTAGTTGCTGGATGATAAAAGACATGCTTGCATTTTTGAACTGATCAGCACATATTTTGTTATTAGAAGCCTTAGTGCAGGCATGTCAAACTCACAACATCACGTGACGTCGCACAACGTATTGGGTTGGTTTTGCCATTGCCGGCAATGGGGTGGGCACGGCTTCCACGTGATGTGTCCGGCCCATGGGCCGGCAATTTGACACCCCTGCCTTAGTGCATGTGATTAAAAAAAGTTCCAGTTCTCAAATGATAGTATTGTATCTTTCGATGAATGATAGCAGAGCTGTTTTACATCAGATTCTATTTATATATTTTCCTTTGTTTAAGAATGACCTTCTAAAGTCAGAGCTAGAATGTTCTGGGAGGCTGAGATCTCTCTGTTCCCATCTATGAATAATGTTATATGTAAACTTTGTGTTTTCTTTTATACAGAAACTGATCTGTTTTTTTACTATATGGTGTCAGAAATAAACCCTGCATAGAATTCTACTCCCATATTTCCTTATTATTAGGGCCTAATACTTTATATGCAACTTCAGGGAATCATATCTTTCCCATCCTTCAGGCATTCATTATGGTAATGTTATTAATTGTGAACAGTGTCTCATGGCACTAAAATGGTATTTATGTAAGAAAGTCAAATGATACAATATGTAGAAAACCTACAATGAAAATGGTAACAATGAAAATTGAATTACTCTATCATTCTAATTGGTATACTGAAAATGGATGCAGGACAAGATACTGAAATGGTTAAACATTTGTGGCAGAGAAGGTTACAGTGTTTGCTGTTTTCTAGATTAGAAGAATGATGAATAAGCAGAATGTGATAGGAGTGAATAAACTGATGGAGCAATGGATATGGAGCTTTTTTCTTTTTCTGTCAAAATAGACAACGCAGAGTCATCCAATGAAGGCAAATAGTGTGAAACTCAAGACAGAAAAAAATATTTCTTTAAACAGTGAGGTTGATGTAGTGGTGAGGGCATCAGGCTATAAACCAGGAGAGTAGTCCCGTCTTGTCTGACTAGTTACTCTCTCTTAGCCTTAGAAAGCAGGCAGTGGCAAACCTCTCAACTTTTGACAAGAAAAATGCAAGGACTAGCCTAGGCAGTTGCCAGGAGTCAAAACTGACTTAAAGATACAATATTTAATTAACTAACCATCTAAATACCATGGCATTCATTCAAATAAAAAGTAAGGTTAGCTATTTGATCTGCTTTGAAATAGGGGTAGCTGAGGATGCTAACAATGCCCATGCTATTGCTCAAAAAATTCTGTGGTTGTGTCCATTAAATTGCCAGGAGTGGAGCTCAACCTGAAGGAATCTTTACTTAAGACACTAAGTGTCTAACAGAGTATATATTACTTCCACTATCAAAGACAATCTATTTAGTTATTGGAGAACTTCAGTTAGGTGGGTCTGTTAAGCTCATGCTCTACTTGTGGCATCCCATACATCTCTGGTTGGTTGCTGTAGGATTATTTTATTTTTATTTTTAAAATTTATAAGCTGCCCCACTCCCAAAGGACTCTGGGTGGCTAACAATAAAAAAAAACACATAAAACATAACAAAACAACAATACAAAAACAATCATCCAGGGGTAAGATTTTATAAACCCCAGGCCTGCCGGAAAAGCCAGGTCTTAAGTAGCTTACGGAAGACCAACAGGGTGGGAGCGGTCCTAATCTCCGGGGGGAGCTGATTCCAAAGTGTGGGCGCCATCACAGAGAAGGCCCCCCTCCGCGGCCCCGCCAAATGGCACTGCTTGGCTGACGGGGCCTGAAGGAGGCCCAGCTTGTGGGATCTAACCGGACGTAGGGAACTATGAGGTAGTAGGCGGTCTCGCAAATAGCCTGGCCCTGAGCCATATAGGGCTTTAAAGGTAATGACCAACACCTTGAATTGGACCCGGAGACCAATAGGCAACCAGTAGACCATTGGCTCCGATATTCCGTTCATTTAAACTATCAAGTTGTTCTTCCTTCTTTCAATTTCATCCCTTGTGGATGAGAGCTTTGGGTATGATAATAAAACTCAGAAAAAAACAGTGACAATCAAAATGTATTTAACGGTTACTATGCTTTCCTTTGCCTTTTCAATAGATGGAGACCTCCAATTTCTCCTTTGATAGCATTATGTTCATTTTTAATAACAGAGAAGTGGTTTCATAGGACATCTGTATGGAAACCGTACCTGGATCTCTTACCTGAAACATATACCTGTCCTGTCTATTTGGAGCAAGAAATAGTGAACCTTTTCCCTGAGCCCTTGAGAAGAAAGGCTCTCGAGCAACAATCATCGATCCAGGACCTTTTTGCTTCTTCAAAGCAGTTCTTCTCTTCGTTGCAGCCTTTATTTCCTGAAGATGTGGCGATTATTTTTAACTTCAGTGCCTTCCGGTGGGCTTGGTGCACTATAAATACAAGAACAGTGTTTATGAAACATTCACAGAAAGACTGTTTTTCTAGAGAGCCAGATATATATGCTCTAGCTCCATTTCTGGATCTGCTAAATCACAATCCAAAGGCCCAGGTAAGATGATAATAATGGTGATATTAATTTTATTAATTATAGAAAGAAAGAAGAAAAAGGAAGTCTTATATGTCTTGAGTGTTTTTTTTTTTTATACACCCTGTCGGCCCAAATATGGGAAGAAGAAGTCTTTTGCCTGTATCAGTTCAATCTAGAGCCATCCACAGGGAACAGTCGCTACTGTGACATCATTTGTATTTCCTAAATATTTGGGCAGATAGGGTGTATCAAAAAAACACTCAAGGCAAATCTCCCCTCCCTGATACAGCTGACAAAGTGAGAAAGAATCTGTGGCCTAGGGGTCAGCACAGCTGCCTAACGTGCAAGCAGCTCTGAAGGGATGCTTCTTCAATGTGAAAAACGGTCATAAGTCATTTTTTTCAGTGCGTTGTAACTTCAGCCACTAAATGAATGGCTGTAAGTCAAGGATTACCTATATAGCATTCTTGTTCAAGTTTAGAAAGAGAAAGAAAGCTTCAAGCTATGGTGTAATTGGTATAATTAACATAGAATAGATCCCTTCCACCCTTTTCAGTAAATATATTTAATTTTCCCCATTATATTTATTTTGTGGGCCTAACAGGCCCAGTGCCTTTAGAAGTGTAGGTTTGATCCAAGGATTCTGTGTTCAGTAATGAGAATGTATTGATATGTTTCTCTTGAACTTAACTTTTTTCACATTCTCAGGTGAAAGCTTCATTTAATGAAAATACAAAATGTTATGAAATAAAAACACATCTGGGCTGTCAGAAATACAAAGAAGTATATATTTCTTATGGCCCTCATGACAACCAGCGACTACTACTAGAATATGGTTTTGTTGCTGCTGATAATCCACACAGCTGTGTGCATGTTGGTACAGGTAAGTCTATGGCTATATCTTGATTCCTGTATTACTGTTATGTACCTTCACAATTTTTTTAAACAGTGGTTCTCAGACTGTGGCTTATGACGTGCCCACAAGAATATGTGTACAGGATATTTTCATTTCTTTAATATCAAGTAGATTGTTAATAATATTAACTACCAATACAGAATGCTTAAAATGTCAGCCTTGAAAGGTATTGCGGCTTTTATTTGCTTTAAACATTTTACTTTAACTTTTTTTAGATACATTGCTTAAATATTTTTATTCAGAAGACAAACAGAAACCTGCGAAACTTTTCATTTTACGAGAGCACAAATTGTTAGAGTAAGTCATCTTTATATCTTTTATAGTATAAGTTTTGAAGATTTCATGTTAAACTTTCTCAGTGTTATTTGTGGATTTGAAGTACAAAAATAAATTTGTGCAATGTTTGTTGCTTCTGCATGGACCGTGACTAAATGCAGGAGTTTTGCAGAACACTGGAACTCATCCTGCAGTGTACCCTAGTTGAAGGTTGTGCTAATATACATGATTTGGGACTTAAGAAATTTGTGTACTTTATAATCCTATAAGTCCCTGATATAGATATTGCCCTTAGTCAATATTTCATATGTATAGGTTTCTATATATACAATAATAAAATCATGGACTGCTACTTCTTGATTTAGGGATGGGGCATATGGAAATTTTATAGGAAGATGTATATTAAAAGATCATGTAGTTCACAGTTGATTTCCAGCAATAGTTGGATAGTACCCCTTTAACTGAATGTATATAGTCTTTTTTTTTAAGAGTACTATGGAGTATTGCAATTGTCAGTGAAGTGAGATGGACAGTATTTTCTCTGTCAGCATATGAAATAAATTGAATTTAGATTTTTTTTAAAAATACTTTTTTTTTTCTAGTGATCTGACGTTTGGCTGGGATGGACCATCTTGGACACTTCTTACAGCCCTTAAATTGTTATGTCTTGAAGCAGATGAATTGTAAGTTGCAAACATTTGCTGAAAAATATTGTTTTGAGAAATGTCATTTGGATTGCCATTTTCTTGCTTTGTATGAATATCTGATACATACAAATATATTCAAAATTTATAATTCTAGTACTTTGTGGAAAAAAGTAGTGCTTGGAGATGTTGCTTCAAGGAAGAATGAAGAAAAGAGTGTGGATCTTGCAACAAAAATATGTACATCATTGATGGAAGAAACTCAGCATGTGCTTCAGAAGGTAACTTTTAATACTTACTGCTCCAGTGTAAAATTTGAGAGTGAAATATTTTAAATAATTAAGATTGAAAAAAAAAACATTTCAGATTCCTCTTAAAGCTGAAAAGTGTCCTGTCATATGATATATCAGTTTATCTCCAGCCAGTAAAGTTAGGAATTTATAGAGGAGATGCTTAGCTCTGATAAATCTTCAAGAAGGACTCTTTAACTGAAACAGTGAACTTCTAATAAAAATGGAATAGATGAATTATTTGATGCATATTACATTAACAGGGCTAGACTTTGTAGCAATTTTCCTAGAGGTATAAAATAAATTGAAATAGATCAATCTAACAAAATGAAATTCAATGGTGAAAAAAGTAAGGTTCTACATTTAGGCAAGAAAAACCAAATGTATAGGTATAGTATAGGCCAGGGGTTACCTTGCTCAATAATAGTAACTGTGAGAGGGATCTCAGAGTCGTAGTGGACAATCATTTAAATATGAGCCAGCAGTGTGCTGCAGCTGCCCAAAAAGCCAACACAGTGCTAGGCTGCATTAACAGAGGGATAGAATCAAGATCATGTGAAGTATTAATATCACTTTACAATGCCTTGGTAAGGCCACACTTGGAATACTACATCCAGTTTTGGTCACCACGATGTAAAAAAGATGCTGAGACTCTAGAAAGAGTACAGAGAAGAGCAACAAAGATGATTAGAGGACTGGAGGCTAAAACATATAAGGAACGGTTGCTGGAATTGGGTATGTCTAGTTTAATGAAGAGAAGGATGAAGGGGGACATGATAGCAGTGTTCCAATATCTCAGGGGCTGACACAAAGAAGAGGGAGTCAAGCTACTCTCCAAAGCACCTGAAGGCAGGACAAGAAGCAACGGATGGAAACTAACTAAAGAGAGAAGCAACCTAGAACTAAGGAGAAATTTCCTGACAGTTAGAACAATTAATCAGTGGAACAACCTGCCTCTTCGGTGAATGCTCCAACACTGGAAGTTTTTAAGAAGACACTGGACAGCCATTTGTCTGAAATGTATAGGGTTACCTCCCTGAGCAGGGGGTTGGACTTGATGATCTCCAAAGTCCCTTCCAACTTTATTATTATTAATTGTCCAAAAGGTAGGTTTTCCAAATATATATGATTTTCTCATTATCCTAGCCAGCGTGTAACTGCAACTATAAAGTTGGAAATAACCTTTTAAAGCCATTGTGTCCAACCTTTTTCTATTATAGTACTTCAGATAAAAACATTTGTGATAAATAACTTTCACTTGAATCTAGAGAAAGTAATATCAATACCTGTTTAGGAAAATAGCTCTGTTATCAAACAGCTCTTACTATTGGAAAGTTTTCTCCGACATCAAGTTAAATCTGCCTCCTATCACTTACTATTATTGTGTGTTCTGAAGAATTAGTGTATTATGTAATTATTTTAAAATATTAAATGAACATTTGACCTTGTGAGTAAATGTATTTTAACAACCAGTCAGTTCTAAAATATAATTTTGTTTTTTTCTTTCCAGGTTTCAGTCTCAAAAAATCATTATAAACATCTTGTTAATCAATTGACTTTGGTAGAAGCATTACATACAGAAAATCTAAGAATCTTGCAGCTTTCGTATGCAATGCTTCAGCATTTACCTTCCACAACCATTTAATTTTGCCAAAACAAAATTGTGCTAGTCTCTGCAACAATAAAACAATTTAATATTCAGTGTGAACATTCTGTAAAAATATGAACAGAAAAAACAAATCAGGAATGCATAGATCTTTGAAGTCCCTTAATTAAGACTGCATTAATTAGAAAAAAAAATATGTTAAGAGAAAACATTTTAAAAGGGGCAATAATGAGGCCCTAAGGATCTGTAGTCTAAATGATAATTTAGAGCAATGTTTCTTAGCCTTCCCACTTTTAAAATATATGAAGGTCCTCAAAAATGTTTTTGTTTGCGTGGATTATATTTACCAATGTTTACCATATTAAAAATTAAAGTTGATGCATTTGCTGATGCTATCCATTCTCACAATTATTTGATGGGATTTTTAATATTTTTTTAAAAAAATAAGCTGGCACTTGATTTTGTGGACCTCAGAGAGAGTCTTGTGGTACTCCCAGAAATCCTAGGAAGTTTCTTCACCTCTGAAACACCATCTTTTTATCTCTGCTTGTTTACTTGTTATTTAGTAAAGTCATCTGAATTTTAACTTCTTTTAGTCTGCTGATGGATTTAGATTAGGGCTGTCCCTTTGACACATATATTGACTCAAGAGTAGATAAGCTGGACTTCTTGACAGATATGCACTAGAGAAATAATTGCATGAATTCTCTGAAGTCTGTTAGAAGCCTTCATTTGGTTCTTGAAAAATACTAGAGATGTAACTGCATTAAAAACAGTTTATGTCTGCAAATACTGGCCAATCTCACATATCTGTTTTGCATTTTTTGGCATAGCTGAGGCTACAGTGGTACCCATTACTTCCTTGAATGCAGCATTCTAAGATTGCTTCATCTCCAGTACTTGTATTTTTGAGGGATGCTTGTTTTCCTGTGCCTAGCCCACATTTTATAAATTTTGAGTTTGTTAATGGCATCATTAAGTTCAGATGTACAGTTTGCATTTTAGTCACTGGAGAAGATAATTCAATTTAATGCAGTAAGAAATAGCAGCCTGATTTTACCTCCTTTATGAAGCCTAAAAAATAGCTGTTTAAGTTTTTCTACAGAAATTAATGTTAGTCATTTTAATATATACATCTGAAAGAGATTAGAGAGCAATGTTCTGTATATGGCAAAGCTAAATATTTTTTGTGTGATTTAATATTGTTTACAACTATTTTTAAAAAAGAGTACAAAGAATATTATGTTTTGGAGTTATGCTAATGTTAAATAATGTACTAAATCAAATTGTAAAAAATATGTTGTATATAACAATATAGAAAAGTGAATATATGTGTTGTACATGTTATGACAGTAGAAACTTTTGTGTGTGTCTTTGTGTTTTTAGCTCTTATGGCTACCATGCTCATGAAAAGAGAATATGGGTGATCTCAGAAGTTCCTTGATATCATTTTACAGCTTCATTAGAATGGTTTTTAGTTTCCTTGTTTCAGCTATAAAATAGGATAATCATTCATCATGGGTTAGTGCTTTTAGACCTGTCCATTCAGGAAAAGATAAGATAGTATCAACTTTCAAACTTAGTTAATTAAAGCTTTTAAGTGCATTATGAATGAAATGTCAAAAGATGACACTCACTAGGGGGAAAGATCTGTAAGTGATGTGATCTGTGATTTGATGTTCTTGGAAGTAAATTTTTCCTTAGAAATATGAAGCTATATAGAAGAAATGGGCAATTTCATTTCATAGACTAGAGTATATGAAATAATTCCCATTATGCAGCATTGGTGAAGATAGGTGAAGATAATAAAGGTGGATATAAGAAAAAGTTAACATTATGGCACAATAAAACTTGTCTAGCTTGTTGAACAGCAAACAAACTAAGTTAAAAGTGGTCACAAGGATTGTAAACAGGTTAGAGGCTACTTCCATCTGAAGCACTGTCACTTTTGCATAAATAGCACCCAAACATTTGTAATATTGCTGTGGTATATAGCCAAGGGAATCACAAATAGTTTGAAAAACACAAAAGCAGTTTAACTGTAGATACTGATTTAAATGTTTTTATACACTGAAAAGAATCCCTGAGCTTATTGGTGGCTGCAGAGTTGGGGACAAGAGAAATGAATGTGAGGTTCAGTGCAAACAAAAAACCCAAAGCTGTATGTATGATGATAAATCATTCCAGATAAAAGTCTGAATTGTTTGTGTGTGTGTATGTGCACATGTGCATTTATGTTTTTGAGTAAGCTTTGATTCTGGTGACTACATGAACAACAGAAGTTTTTTTGGTAAGATTTTTAGAAGTGGTTTGGCATTGCCTTCTTCATAGGGCCCAGAGAGTGACCTAGCTGACTAAGGAAGGATAGAATTCATGGTTTCTACTGATTGTGGAATTATTATTTTCCTATTGACAGAAATCTGCCCTTTACTGTCTACTGGTTGAACCTAAGCTATGGGGTGATGGTTTTTCATCTGCTGAATTTATTGTAGTAGATATTGGATATTGGGGATATAACTGAGGGCTGAAATAGAGGAGAATCTAAGGATTCTTCCAACTCTAGACAGCTGAGGTATTGGCATATTTGGAGTTCCCTCTGGTATGGCGTGGGAAACCATAAATATGAAATATTTTTGATTCTTATATTTTATCTTTTTTTCGGCCCATGTTGTACTGACATGGTTTAAACATAGTTTGCTAAAGTAGCCTAGTTCACACTACTATCACAGCCTGTGGCTTTTAAAACATAATAACTGGCTTTACACAGGAGCGAAGAAATCACATTATGAATATAACATATAAGGCACCCTTGCTTATATTGAGCAAGATAGTCTTTCAGTCTTGACATCTGTTCTGATATTTTGCAATGACATATGCAGCTGTATTAATAACTTTAATGAATATGAAAACAAAATTAATGAAAGACAGTTTTTATAAAGAAGGAGGCAAAGGAAATAATGTGGGATCAGGCTGCAAACTACAGGTGCTAGTAATATACCCACATATGTTAAACTCAAATGGGCTTTCTATTATAAATAAAATCATGGGATTTGCTTCTCAGATCAGGAAAATTCATTTTTTTAAAAAAAATAAGTATTTAACTTCACTTTGTTTATGCTGTGAGTTAACCTTAGTGCAAACATGTAAATTAGTCAAAAATATGTGGGAATTATTTTCTCAGAAATGTTGTTTTCAAAGTATACACTAGAGGGTGCTTGTGTACTGCAATTTTTATACAATATTAAAATTAAGGCCTAAATATGTATTTGCTATCTTTAAAAATGACCTTTCCCCCATCATTTTCTGCAACTTAAGACAGAGTAGTTGAATTTTGTAGTGTTCAAAATCACTCTTAAAGAGGTTTTCATTCCAAATAATATTTAATGTTACTTAGAAGTCATGTGACTGTAGATTGTATGGAGGTACTCTGAGCTCATACAGCTAGGGCTTTGTAAATTAACGAAAATGTCCCAAATTCCAGTATTAGCTACATTCTCAGGAAAACGAAGCTGATATACAAGCTAATTCAAATTTTCAAAGCTCGTCTATCAAACTGATTATCCAGTTTCTATAATTTGAAGAATATTGTGTTTCCCAAGTTCACAATCTGAAAACCAATATTTCACTAATCATCTTGTGCATCTAACTGGATACCAGCTTTCCTATAAAAACCCACCATATAGTTTATAAGCTATCTGCAAGTACCTGGAATCTGCTTCTGGAATCATGCTATGCAGCTGACTGACAAAGTGACCCGTTCTAGCTCCAGAGATCTTCAAAAGGTAAATGAGGTTGTGGGGCCTGGTGTGGTGGAAAGCAGACCCGAAGCCTGAAGGGACTTATGGGGTGGAGCAAAGGCCTGTGGGGACCCATTTGGAGGAGGAATACCTGCGGGGACCTGGGTGGGGGAAAAAGAAACGACAGGAAGCAGAGCAAGGGATATCTTGTGGGATGGGGGGTGGCAGGCATGGACCTCCACGGTGCCTCCCTGGGTGGGGGAGAAAGAAAGGACAGGAAGCAGAGCAAGGGATATCTTGTGGGATGGGGGGTGGCAGGCATGGACCTCCACGGTGCCTCCCAGGGCCTCCCCCACCCCTGAGGCAGACCATGCTCCACTTACTTGCATAAAGGAGAGTGAGGTGGGGGTCCTTACGCTAGGCCATTTCACTTAATGGCCATCATGATATGTGACCATAATGGACAGCTTCCATTACAGTTGTATGTCGAGGTCTTATATTGCTCCACATTCTGTGAAAAAGAAAAAAAGGAAGTATATAAAATTGTTTCTTAGTTTCTTCTAGTCTACCCATCTTCTCTCCATTTTTTTCCAAACATGTTTTGTATAAATGAGAGATTATGGAGATTTTCAGGTAGGTAACCTGATGCCCTGCATATGTTTGGAACATCAATGCCAATCAGTCCCTAGGCAGTGTGGCTAAATGACAAGGCATTGTGGGAAATGTAGTCCACAGTTTTGAAGGTGCTCTGACATTTATCTGGACACAGTAGCCTTTGGTAGGATAATTAAAGAATCCTAATTCTTTGTTTTAATTAAGCAAATAAATGCATTCTTGGTGACAAGAATACAGTGTACACTTTGTTCAGTAATACTTGTATGATTTTATGGTGTGTGTGTCTCGCATTTAAGATGACCATAAAATTTTCCCCATAAATGCTCACTAGTCTACTGAGCTGAAAGCATTTTGTAATACTGAATGATGCATTTTGGACTAAAGTGTCAGGAGTTGAAAGGATCTTGTATGCACACAGGGGAAGGAATCATTTTTTCCCCATTAGCTTACTGATACTGTGAAGAATGATGCTGAGCAGGGCCCTGTAGTTCCTTCTTTTTCTTTGTTTAACATTAAAAAAATGTTTTAGAAGTCATGAAAATGAGTTTTGTCTTCCCTTCCTCTTACTGTCAAGCAAAGTTTGTTTCAGCTCTCTCAGCTTCACATGGAATTTGTCACGGACAGGAAGCATATACCTTACCTTGTGAATATATAACGTGTAGTCGCCTCTTAGGAAGAAAAAAGGGAAGAGAAGAACCCCTTTCATCATGTTCAGTTTTCCTCACTGTTTTATTTCACTTAAAACATCACTCAGGACCAAGTGGTATTTGTCAGTAGTAATTGGCAAAGGCTGCAGGCAGTTTTCAAGGCTGTCTGGGTAGAAAATCTCAAAGCAGTTGTCTGTGCTGAAAGAAAATATTACATTTGATCTCTTCCTCCTCCATTATCCCCCCCCACCATCTTTTAGACATGATGCATGTCTGCATTCCACAGCTTGAAGAGTCCTCATTTTTAAATGTCAGGAAGTAGTTTTTCTTCAGAAATGTACAGTATTGGCTGGGAAGTAACCACAATATATGTGCAATTATTTTTCTGAGGTTTTTTCCTAGAAAATTTTGTTTTATTGTGGCTTTCAATCCCTCTCCTCCATCCTATTATTATTATTATTATTATTATTATTATTATTATTATTATTATTATTATGGATCATCGCACAGTCAGCCAGATGTTCAGACTGGATTTGGCATTTTGTCTACCTATCGAGTCCTTACCCAGGACCTGGGATAGGCAGATGTGGATGTTTGATGGTATTACAGGTATCGTCGCAGGATGGAAGCAGTTCCTAATAAGGCCGCCTTTTGCAATTGACTAATAGCGAATTTGTCAATGCCAATGGTGTTCAAGTGGTGCTCCAGTTGTTTTGGGATTGCACCCAAGGAGCCTATACTATTGGTACTACCCTTGCTTGCTTTTGCCACAGTCTTTCTATTTCTATTTGTAGGTCTTTGTATTTTGTTATCTTCTCCAGTTCTTTCTCTTCTATTCTGCTATCTCCAGGCACTGCCACGTCCACTATCCAGACTTTTTTGTCTTTCTTATCGACAATTGTTAAGTCTGGGGTGTTATGTTGCAGGTGCTTGTCTGTTTGAATTCTGAAGTCCCAGAGCAGTTTAATTTTATCATTTTCTATGACTTTCTCTATTTTATGATCCCACCAGTTTTTGCTTACAGGCAAATGATATTTTTTGCAGATCTTCCAATGCACCATTGTTGCTACTTTGTCATGCCGCTGCTTGTAATCAGTCTGTGCAATCTTCTTGCAACAGCTTACCAAGTGGTCCACTGTTTCTTCAGCTTCTTTGCATAGGCGGCACTTACTGTCTGTTGCTGTCTTCTCAATTTTGACTTTGTATGCATTTGTCCTTAAGGCTTGGTCTTGTGCAGCCAGAATTAGTCCCTCGGTCTCTTTCTTCAATTTTCCTGCTCTTAGCCATTGCCAGGTTTTATTATTATCTGCTTTCCCAGCTATTTTTTTCATGTATTGGCCATGTAGTGCTTTGTCTTCCCATGCCTCTATTCTGTTCTTCATTTGGTCTTTCTTGTAGGCCACTTTGGTCTCTCCAGTAGTTAGTAAACCGTCCTGATATACTAATTTCAGTGCATCTTCATCATTGTTCTTCAGATATTCTTCCAAAGCCATTTTTTCTTCTTTAACCATCTGATGTACTTGTAGCATTCCACGCCCACCTATTTGCCTTGGTAGATAAAGTCTATCAATGTCACTGCGTGGATGAAGGGCATGATTCATTGTCATTATTTTTCTGGTCTGCCTATCCATTGCTTTTAGTTCTGCTTGAGTCCAGTCCACTATTCCAGCTGTGTACCTAATGACTGGGATTGCCCAGGTGTTGATTGCCTTTATGGTATTTCCTCCATTGAGTTTGGACTTTAAGATCTTCTTCACTCTCTTGATGTATTCACCTCTAATCTTTTTCTTGACTTCAGTGTGCTTGATGTTGTCAGCTTGAAGGATACCCAAGTATTTGTAGTACTCTTCCTCATCCAGACTCTTAATGTTATTTTCGTGGGGCATCTTGATTCCTTCAGTTTTCACTATTTTTCCTTGTTTGATAGTAAGTGTGGCACATTTGTCCAAGCCAAACTCCATTACAATATCTTGGCTATATATACGGACAGTGTTGAGCAGCGATTCTATTTCAGATGATGTTTTTCCATACAGCTTCAGATCATCCATATAAAGGAGGTGGGATAGTCTAGCAGATGTTTTTGATGTTTGATAGCCATGTCCTGAGTTATTCAGTATTGTTGACAGAGGAAACAGTGCAATAACAAATAGTAATGGTGATAATGAATCTCCTTGAAATATTCCTCTCTTGATATTAACCTCTCCCAGCTTCTCACCATTGATCTGCAACTGTGTCTTCCATTGTGCCATCGATCTTTGCACAAATTTTCTGATGTTTCTACTGACTCCTGTTATTTCTAGGCACTTTATTATCCAATCATGTGGCAGAGAGTCAAATGCCTTTTTGTAGTCAATCCATGCCACATTCAGGTTGGTCTTCCTTCTCTTGCAGTTTTCCAAGATCATTTTGTCTATTAGGAGTTGATCTTTTGTTCCTCTGCTATTGGGGCGGTTTCCTTTCTGCTCAGGTGGAAAGAGATTGTTTTCAACTAGATGCTGTTGTACTGCATCAGCTACCACACCAGTTAGTAATTTGAAAGTTGTTGGTAAGCAGGTAATTGGCCTGTAGTTACCTGGTGTTGCCCCTTTTGCTGGATTTTTCATTATTAGGTAGGTTTTCCCAGTTGTTAGCCACTTTTCAATTTCTCCTCCTTGTAGTATATTGTTGAACTGCTTGGCAATGAGTGGGTGTATAACAGTTAGATGTTTCAACCAAAACCCATGCAGTTCATCTTCACCTGGTGCTGACCAATTTTTGATTTTCTTTGCTCTTTTTTCTACCATTTTTGTTGTTATTACTAGTTCTTTCATTTCAACTTCTGTTTTATTTGCATCCACCTCTTTTAACCAAGCCGCATCCTTGTTGTATTTCTTTGGGTTATCCCATATCTGCTTCCAGAACTGCACTGTTTCTTCCTTGTCAGGTACTGACTGATTCCTTGCAGTTTCTCCATTGATGGATTGGTAGAAACGTTTCTGATTGGATTGAAATTGGAGGTTCTGCCTATAGTTTGCAATTCGAGCTTCATATCTACTGATTTTCCTGGCTATAGCTGTTATTTGTTGCTTTATTATTTCCAGTGCTTCCTTGATCTTCCTTGTTTCTAAGTGGTATTTCTTGATTAGGTATTCTTTGGTCTTCTTGTTCTTCAGCTTCTTTTCTTTCATCTGTTCTAGCTTGCTTGCATGTGATCTTAACTTGCTGATCTTATTTTCTAGTCTAACCTTCCATTTTTGTGGTGCACTGTTTGTTTGTTTTTCTTCTTTGTTGATTTTGCATCCCAGGTATTCAGTTATAACTGCAGCTGTGCTGTACATTAGTTGGTTTGTTTCTTGCAGTGAATTGGTGCTTATACTTGCTATTGCAGTATTTGCATCTTTTAATGCTTGTGCTAGCTGTTTCTTTGGAACAAGCTTCAATGCAGGCAGCCTTATTCTGTTGTTTTTGTGCTGTTCTAGATGCTCAGTTATTCTTTGTTTCAATTCTTTTATTTCTTTAGTTAGAGGGTTTTGTTCTTCCTGAGGAAGAGGTGCCTGGTTTCCAAATGAGAACAGTTGTATATCTCTACTGGATTCTTTCACTGCCAACTCCCCCTGGTTTGCCTCTACATTCTGAATTACTTCTTGTAAGGCTTTGATTTCTTTGCCCTGGGTAAACCTTTGCAGTTCGTCCAATTCTGTTTCTGTAAATACTTTATTTCGTATTATAAATCGGCGTTGATCTGCTAGTCTCTGTTCTGTTATTTCTGATTCTGGATGTTGTTCTTTCCAGAACTGGTGCATTCGTTTTAGATATCCTCGTCTTGTTGGACTTGATCTGTAGTAACAGATCATTATTTCTTTGTTTTCCATCACTGTGTATCTGCGACGGGTAAACACCTTTTCTTCCAGTAGTTCTGCAGCTGCTGGCCCTGGTTGCTCAGCCAACAGTCCTGAGTCCTGTAACCCATTTTTCACCAGATATCCAGGAACTCCAATATCTAGCGCGGACCTTGTTAACCCGGGCGACATCCGAGCCGGTATGGCATTCTGAAATTTACGTCTCACCATATTTTTTATGGGAGAGACACTCTTTGTCTGACTCCTCTGATGAGACCTGTCCAGTATGGTTGAACCTCTGGCATAGCTCTCATCTTCCTCAGAGTACACAAGCCCCACAACCACGTCAAGGTAGTGCCTCACTGGGGGATTATTATTATTATTATGATTATTATTATTCAAGCATAAATTTCTTCTTGGGTGTTTCCTATTTGAGTAATGAGCCACACACTTAAACCTCTGTGCAATTAATCACCTCACCTTTAACTCACTTGTACAAACTGAATCTGACTTAATCATCTCTGTCTTTGCACTTGTGTACTGCAATGACAAAAAAACGAGTGGCCCAATAGGAGACTTTCAACGTATCAAGCATATTGGTTTTTCTTTTAAGTTATGACCAGGTGCAGGAAGCCTTTTAGAACTATTCCCAGGCTCTTTGCAGTTTTAGAAAACATCAAAAGTTGAATCTGAATATCATCTGTGGTCAAGACTGTAGACTATGACTCTATATAGGTAGTTCTTGACTTAAACAACAATTTCTGTTGCTAAGTGACACAGCTGTTAAGTGAATTTGACCCATTTCACGAAATTTCTTGTTACAATTGTTAAATGAACCACTGCAGTTGTTAAGTGAATCTGGCTTCCCCATTGACTTTGCCTGTCAGAAGGTTGCAGGAGATGATCACTTGACCCCAGGATACTGCAACTATCACAAATATGTGTCAATTGCAGAGCTTCTGAATTTTGATCACGTGACCATTGAGATGATGCAATGGTTGGAAATTTAAGTGTAGGCTTCTGGTAGTGCCTGAAAAAATTCTATATGAGCAGAGCTGATACCATAGAACCAGAGCAGAGCTGAGAGACCATTGAACTAGAACAAATTAAAGATTTATTGAGAAGACACATATAGATATAAAATTTGTCTGTCTGTCTGTCTGTCTATATCTATCTATCGTCTACCTAGCTAGCTATTTTTTTTATTTTCTAAATCATTTTTCTTTAGCATCTTATATTTTTCTTCTCTTTCTACTAAAAGACATACTTCCTGTGCAAGAAAAAGAGAAATTGCTTTTATTTTTTAAATGCTATTTTCCCTGCTCTCCCCCATACTTCCACATAATTACTGTAGTAATTGCTTCCATTTCAGCCACACAGAAGTAAAACAACAAACATTCCATGATCGTAAAAACTTATTTTTAGAATTATATGATACTGCTCACTTTTTTTCCTTCTGTTTCCTAAAATTTAGTCAATTACTGTATCCATCTGGGACAAGACCTGTTCTCTTAACCCACAGCTTTTAAGCTTATTAAAAATCTTTGGTGAAGACCTTAGTCAATGTTGAATATTTTTAACTTCGAAATATATACTGTCAAGAGGATCATCTCTGTTTACTTGCCTTTCACACTTTCAGATAATCCTCTACTTCATTCTGCTTCTGTCTCCATCTCAAAGCAACAAATAAGATGGAAGGCAGGGAAGGCCTGAATGCAGCTGTGGCCATTGGGCTCATAACAGCAGCCTTCCTGACCTGGACTCAGGGCATCCCACTTCCTACCTCTCTCTAATAATTCTTTTAGTTCTTATTGGGAAAAGGGATCTGTTCTGGGCAATGGGGCAGTAGCGACATGGCTGGACATTGGCCTGAGATTAGTTTGTCAACCTTATGGCTCTGGGTTGCAATAGATCCTGGGCCTGTAGGCTGGACATACAGTCTAACAGGCAGAATGGTTTGCCTCTTGCACTTTCCTTGGTGATAGTTATCAGAAGAGAATGATTTTTTTTTCTCTTGCTTTTCAGGGTTTCTTCAGGTACTTCTGTTACTTGCCTGATCTCAGACCTTACAGCAAATAAGCCAGGGGTTTGCCAGAAGATGGCTCTGCTGGAAACTGAATAAGTAGGAAGTAGCAAAAACTGTTGAGTGAAGAGGACCTTTGCATGATAGATACCACTATTCTGATACCCAGCAAAATGATTGTACATAGGTTGAAACTGTCTTAAAGCAGCCCTTTCCATCAGGGCCAAATGTGAATATTCTTCTCTACAGATAATCTAAGAATGATTTTGCAGTGAGGCAGAAACAAAATTGCCTAACTATGATCCTCAGTTTTTCTATTTTTCTGGAAATCAGCTGTGTCTCTCTTCCAATCTATTTTAGTCTAGAGATAGGTTTGAATACTCCTGTGTACTTTAGTAATTACTTGCATGTATTAATAATGGGCAGTTTTGTACTTATGATTAAGAATTTAAAGTGTAAGAGTTGTTTTGAAGTCAGTTCCTATTGTTAAGCATTCTAACTTAATTTAGTTTCAGAGTGTGAAAAAGAGGAATGTTTACTGGAAATGTAGCTATTACTGGTAGGTTTTTTAAAATAATGGCCTTAAATCATCTGGCCTTATACTTACATAATCCAGGGGAAGAGAATGTTTAAAATTGTAAAATCCTTATTTCAGTCAAATGCTTAGGAACACCATCTTTTTAAAGGTAAACTGATGTGGAGTATGTTAA
Source organism: Crotalus tigris (assembly GCF_016545835.1). Lineage (NCBI taxonomy): Eukaryota > Metazoa > Chordata > Lepidosauria > Squamata > Viperidae > Crotalus > Crotalus tigris. Next base: position 4,969,433 of record NW_024096505.1, read on the forward strand.
AGAAAAAAAATATAGAACATGTTTATCCTATGATATAGTCCATTATATCTTTATTCTGAGTATGTTTATTGACTAGAAGCACAACTTCATTCTTTATATGATCTCAAATGAATCATTTGTTTTCTGCAGGAAAATGTGATGTTTCAGATTTCATCAAAACAGCTTGGTTATAAAATATTCAGTCCTCGAGAGCCTGAAGAATGCTAAATCTATTTAGATCTGTCGATAGGTTTGTCATCAAGGTATCATCCTTATTGTTTGATGTCAGTGTGATTTTCCTTACACTGAAAATGTAGTACTGACCATTTTATTATTATTTGTTTTTTCAGAACACTATTTCAAATAATATGTTCAGTTTTGTCCTAAGTTTCTTAGGGAAGATCTCATTTTCTGATTGGCTCATCATCAGTATAGGCTATTCATTGCTTCCTGAATGCAAGAACTATTAAAAGAGCATCCTGTACCCACAGTTTCTTGCTTTGACTCAAAAGTACTCTTTTCTGATCCAAGCCATCTTAGGTATTCCAGAAGTGATTATCTTCAGTACTGGTCTTTGATCATAGTAAAGATTTATTTGAATTACAGTCTGATTCAGACCTAAATACATTATATGATTCAATATTTTAAACTATTGTTTGCCTTCATTATGTAAGGGGGGGTGTCAACAAGATATGATGGTGTTTGTGTACCTCCAGGATTGTTTTAAGACAAAACCACAGCCATGCTGGATAACAGAAGTGTGGTTAGATAGTGTAACTTTAGGAACACTTTTCATGGCTTACCACAAAACCTCAATAGAGATATGTTAGAAAGTAGACTGAAGCTTTCTCTTGTATACTTCTGAGAGCTGAAGCCAAAGACAATGTTTGTGACCTATTAATAATTGTACTTTGTATTTTCATTTCATACAGAAATCAAACAAAAATTGAATGCAGTCTATTCCTAATTAATAAATAGCTATGTGTATTTAACGGGTCTTATTAAAGTTATTGTTATGGGATGCTTACAAACTGAATTTATAAAATGGAATTACATACAATTGGCACATCATAATCATGTTTGGGCAGGCAAGGAAAAATTATAACAAAAGGCTTTAACCAATATATGCCATTTTCTTATGGTGAAAGTGTTGCAAAATACTCCACAAAAACTATTAATGCTTTCCTGACTTTCCATGTATATTTATTTTTGTTGATTTCCATGTCACCTTTCTATTATTCAAGGTTATATTTCTTTCAAACATTTGTTAGCTCTTTGTTTGTTTATTCCTTTCAAGCCAGCTTTTGAAAAGCAACCTTGCTTGGTGGATGATTCTTACTAGCTACCAGGTTATATAGAAATCTCTTACAGAAACATGCTTTCACAGAGTGAAAGTGGGATTATTAGCAACAACAATAGCACTTAGACTTATATACAGCTCCATAATCCTATACAGCACTCTCTACGCAGTTTACAAATGTCAGTATATTGCACCCAACAATCTGGGCTCTCATTTTACCAACTTCAGAAGGATGGAAGGCCGAGTCAATCTTGAGCCAATCAGGATTGAACCCCTGCCTGTGGGCAGAGTTAGTCTGCAATACTGCATTCTAACCACTTCGCTACCACAGCTTGTGATGATTCATTCTGATTTTTGCTTTCTCCTTGTGTTTCAATCAATGAGCTCCTGCCCTGAAATTAATGGAATAAAATCCAAGTGAAAAGTGAATTACTCCTGAATAATTTATATTATATTATTATTATATATAATTCTTCTCTCAAAATTTAGAAACTGTATTTAGAAGACCGAAAAATACAATTTTATATAACTCATAAATGTTCATGGGATAAAGGATTCTTCCCTCATGCTGAGGACTGTATATACAGTATTTTATTTTGCATCAGAAGGGCTTTGTGAGGGTGATAGAGGGATTTCCATCTCTGTGTGCATAAATATATTTAGTTAATATGGTTAGTATTGAATTTGTTCTTTTGGATGTATTTCTGTCAACTCTTGAGTGTTATAAAATCTCCACCTTTTCCCTAGGACAAGTTTCTGATTAGTTATTTTGTGCTTCTACTAAGACACGGAGCACCTTCCAAAGCAAACAAACCATGCCCCATTGTGTCATGAGAATTAGCTAACATTTCTTTCTCCCTTTGTCTTAAACTACAGATTAAAGGGAGTTTTGTGAGTCTTTCGTTTTGCTTGATGGAGAGAGGCAGCTTAACTCTTTCCTTGACTGAAAGTTAAAACTGTCTCCCTGTTCCCCATACTTCTGCATAAGTACAGCTTTGTTGGACTTATTTGAGTTTTGAAAATAAACTTGGTGAAAGAATGTGCTTGGGAGAGTAGGAATATAACAAGGCAGGAAACATGGAAGTTGAAAACAACAGGAACAGCCAGGCCAGCCCTTTTCCATTCCATGTCTCCATTTTCATCCAAGTGCTGTATAACTGCAAGCATTAGTCAGAATCTTTGTTTGAGCTGGCTGCATACTCAGAGTCTCCCTCAAAAAAAGTTTAGGAAAATTATTTTGGGTGGTAAGACATTAATAGCTTCAAGAAGAAATAATCAGGAAAATATTGGAATGTGCAAAGATGGACAGATTAACTATGAGGTTGAAAGATAAAGAAGATACAGACTACTATCAAATTTGGAACCTATTTTATTCTTGGCTAGAGGAAAGAATGAAGGATTAGGAATTGAACATGTATTACCATAGCAAACTCCAGACAACTTGTTGATTGGAAAAATTAACATATGTTGATGAAAAAAAACAATAAAATCTTTACTAAACAAAAGACATTAATAGTTTCAGAAGGGGACGACAGAGAATGAGATGGCTGGATGGAGTCACTAAAGCAGTAGGTGTGAACTTAAATGGACTCCAGAAGATGGTGGAGGACAGGAAGACCTGGAGGAACGTTGTCCATGGGGTTGCGATGGGTCAGACACGACAACAACAATAGCTTCAGAACTGCACACTATGCAATTATTCTTTCTTAAAAGTTTTATGAAGTGTCATAGACAGGGCATAGTCTAAAGGCACAAATTAAAGAGTCAACTTTTAAAAAATAAACAGGTTTATGTTAACTAGTGCCTAAGAAACATTTCCTTCTACCAGATATGAAGAAAATTGGTCACAAATTAAGTATCTAGTAAAACTTGTGCTTTAGTAAGGTAAGATCATCCTTCAGCATGGGGTTAAGTGTAATGATTCTTATGGACTGTTGGTAGTAATGGTATGTTTGGCTATGTCCAAGTAACATCACTGTCTCACAAGTTGCAATAGCTCTTTGTAGGTTTCTCGGTATTATTTAAAGTGCTGATTGTCACCTATAAAGCCCTACATGCACAGAACTAAGCTACTTGTGGGATAGCGTCTCCTTGATCTTTCTGTTTCATGAGATCACGCTAGGTGGGTATGCTCCAGGTTCCTTCTTTGAAACCATGGCATCAAATGGGACCTAGGAGAGGTACTTTATCTGCTGCTATACCTGTCTTTGGGACTGAACTTCCCTTTGAAACTCAAAGAGCCTGGCCATATTGACTTGCCATAGAGCCAGAAAGATCTGACTTTTCTCCTATGAATTGGATAAGGATGGTAGAAGAATCCATTCTATGATGTGCAGGAATATTTCTATTTCCAGATTTAGTTATGTATTGATTATGTTTTTGATTTTGTTGGTTTGTTGGTTTTTGCATTATATTTATTCTTGTTTTTGCTTTTTCTCTTTTGTATGCTACCCAGAGTCATAAATTATGATAGGGAGAGCTTTATAAATCTTTTAAATAATAAATCAATAAATAATAAAATACCCTTAAGCTAGGGTGAAAGTAATATGACATATATTGTATGTGTTAATGTCAATGTACTCAGTCTTTTACATTTGCCACTCTCTAATTATTTTATTTTCTAAAGATTAATTAAATTAAGACACAGAAAGCTAGCATTCTACAAAGATAAATACTAGTCTCTAGCATTATCTTGACTTTCACTAAAGGTTGGTGATGTGCAAACCTGGCAATGAAAAACAGTGTCCACCATCCAGAAAAAGAAAAAAAAATAAGGCAAGACACAGAAGGAAAAACTAGAGGGGATTGCCAAGGCTAACATTACCAATTTATTTTCCGGTAAGTGGGCATTTTGTGATTAGTAAAACCAAGCATCGAAGCCTTTTTGTGAAAGAAACAACCTTCCTCATGCATCCAAATCAAATTCCTAGAATTATAAATGTGCAATCTGCCTCAGAAAATTTTCTTCTTTGGCGTTTGACCTATGAAAATCATGCTGATATGTGTTTGGTGTTGATGCTATTTATTAGTTTATTATTTTAGTTAACATGGTTGCCTACTCAATCTGCTTAGTTTACTCGAATGGAGAATATTCAGTTTTTCTACTGTGCAGGAATATATTTTGATTTCTTTCATAGGCATGATGTACTAAGTTTGTAGATCCTGGACTATGGTTAACTATTAAACATTGGTCAGGCCATTGTGGCTTGTTCAACAAATTAAAATAAACTGTAGTTTAATGCAAACTGTGAAGCCAATCATTAGAAACTATTCCGAATATGAAAAAAGGGAAGAGAGCTATGAATGCAGTTGTTCATTTCTTCTTAGGTAGGTAGGTAAATATAACCACAGCACAAGCCAAGCATATTTGATTGCAAATGTGGAAGAATTCCTTCATTAGCAATTTGTTCCCAGTTTTCAAAGAGTTTTTGAGCAGGGAATAGCTTTGTCAAAAAGTAGCTGCATATCTGAGAATGCTAAAGATTTCAGCATGACACCCTTAAGAACGAGGACATTAGAAATCTTATATTTGGTTGGCATTCTGTGTCCTGTATGTTCTTCCAAGATTTCAAACTTAGCAAGAAATATATGAATCTGTTATAGATGTGATACAAAGTTGCCATCAAAAGTAGCATGGGGATTGACCACAACCCTGGTCATCTTTATGAATCAAAGTTTCTTCTAATTTATTTAAAATCTTTATAACAACATCCTCCAGACCGCACTATTTCCAGAGGCAATCTGAGACAAACAACATAAGAAAGCTTTAGTGGGCAGAGTTCATTAGCATCACTTTAATGCACAATCTGATCGAGGATATCTAATTTCAAAAAAAGAAAGAAAATAATTACGTTTATTTTCACAAGCAAGCAGGAAGCACAAATGACAGAAGAGTCACACACCCCTTTTGTAAATTCAGCACAGGTGGCCAGAAAGAATACCTGAGCAAATATCAACAGTTGCTTAAGAAACTTTCATTGTACCCAAGTTTGCTGTAGGTGGTTCCTGCAAATTTCTACATCTATTGATTCAAAACCAGGCAAGGGTGGGGGAAAGGCTTTCACGGATGAATGCTCACTTGTAAATCTTGCTGATAACTTTATTACTTTTTAATACTTTTATTGCTAATTTCTATACTGAAGGCATTAATCTCATATTTTATTTTTAGTTCAGTGTCACTAATGGTTGTAAGTGAATAGTGAACTCCCATTTGTACAAAGGCCTGGTTTACACTAAGTCTTTTTTATGTACACACATGACTTGGAGAGAACTTGCCTTTTATAAACTGGGTGGCTCATTCCATTTTAAATAAAGTAAGTCAGGTGATGTTCACTTCTCCAGTTTTATTTTAATTTTGTACAAACTGCCAAGGGAGCCTGGTAACCAGCAAGCTTTCTTTCATACTGTCTACTGTCCAAACTAAATAAAGTGAAGATTGTGCAAGTTGTTTCCAAGAATTCCCAAGGACCTGATGTTGATGTTATGAGAGGGAAATGTCAGTCTTCACAAATGAATTTTCTAGTTGCACAATACCATCAAGGAAGCTAGTTGGATGACTGTTATTCACAGAAGTGGTAACTCATATTACACCTTTCCTCCTATCCTGGACACCAAGGGGTTGGAGGGATATAAAAACAGTTAAAACGGTGACCATGACAGTGAATTCAGAGACTTGTCCCTTTTGTAGATGCTTTGTCCATAAGCAATACATCTAAAAAGGAGCAGGGCTTTGGCACTATTTTGGTTTTTAACTCCCATTTTGGGTCCCCATGGACAACAACAAAAAGCTGCAGAGCCTTTAAATGTGAACTTTTTCATGCTTTGGGCAAAATCCCCTTGCCTTATTTAGTCAGCTGCCAGCAGTTCACTCTGTGCATGCTTTAGTAGCAATGAATGCTTGAGAAGGGTTCCTATTTAGTCCATTGTAAAGATTAAGCACATCTGAAATAAAGCATGGGTATGATTTGAATGTCATACATTATACCCCTGTTTGCATTATAAATGGTTACATTGATTTTCAATAGTGATTAAGCATTTTACTTAGTGTTTAAGCATTCTACTTTATCAATTATTGTCCAGCTTAGCATCAACTTTTGTCAGTTCAGGAAGCATGTAATGATCTGGCAGCCAAGCAAATTTCAAACACTTCTGTCAACTTCATGCTATTTTAGGAGAGAATTACAGACAGCAATTCAAAGAAATATCTGTATTTAGGAAAGGAATATTGCTCTTCTCAACATTTGTCATTTAGATTTGCTGCAAACATGACATGGAATATTGAACTCGCAAATCAGAGTAGAAATTATTATTTTTGTAGTAATTGACCATATAGATGACATTTTTTTTTATTATTGGAAAGGAATTTGTGCTGTTTTGTACTCTTTGTATCCCAGGTGGTAGATTAGATATTCAACAGCAGTTTATAGGAGCTATTTCCTTTATCTACTTCCTTTATGAATTTTTTATATATCTTGGGATACTTATTTACTTATAAACAGTTGGAAGGGTAGGAAAGAAGTAACATAGGATAGCTGTGCTGACTACGAAACAGCATCAGCTGCAAAAGCCATATCAAACATTGAGGTATACCACAGAACTGCATATATCAGAGAGTTTCAGACTCAAGTATTTCTCTGCACTGCTGAGATTCAAACTGCAGGATAGATTTTATATTTAGTGTTCAATTACAGTGGGTGTGATTTCAGGTACTTTCAGCAATTGATGTGATTGTAACTATTGCTATAATTCTTTTCTGTCATTTCATAAAAATAGGATTAGGAAAACATTTTTTATCCAAAGAACATTTTCCCCTTGTGGATAATCTTCCAGGACCCACATTTAAAAAGGGATTGTGGCAAAGCCATAAATTGCATTCATGCAAGATTCATGTGTTTCTATCCATTTCCCCTATTTTTTTTTTTAAAAAGTACACATTGTGTTGAAACTTTTTCTTTTTTAAACTAAAGAATAACTTGATGTGCTGTTAGTAGGATTGAAGAAAATATCATTGATTAACTATCAATTCATAATTAAACTAGATAAAACAAATGTGTATTATTTTATTACATCAGTTTTTGGAGTATTCAAGGAAATACTTGGCACCTCCCAAAGGATTGAAACCCAAATTATTGATTTCTATCATGCCTCTTTAACAGGTCTAGTAAAAGTAGAAATTGTAGAGGAATTAAATAGCAATAGCACATAGATTTATATACTGCTTCGCAGTGCTTTACAGCCCTCTCTAAGTGGTTCATAGAGTCAATATATTGGCCCCAACAAGTTGGGTCCTCATTTTATTGACCTCAGAAGAATGGAAGGCCAAGTCAACCTTGAGTTGGTGAGAATTGAATTGCCAAATTGCAAGCAGCCAGGAATCAGCAAAAGCTTGCAGTACTGCATTCTAAGCACTGCGCCACCAGGGCTCTTAAAATGTTCTGCATCGTCATATGTATTTTATTTTTTTTTTGCTTTTTCACAAGTCCACCATACATGGTTTAAAAAAAAATGTTTTCACATTTCCAGCATTGAACAGAGGTACTTTTATATATCTTAGATCAGTGGTTCTCAACCTTCCTAATGCCACGAACCCTTAATACAGTTCCTCATGTTGTGGTGACTCCCAACCATAAAATTATTTTCGTTGCTATTTCATAACTCTAATTTTGCTACTATTATGAATCGTAATGTAAATATCTGATATGCAGGGTGTATTTTCATTGTTACAAATTGAACATAATTAAAGCATAGTGATTAATCACAAAAACAATATAGCAATGCTCGAGGGAGAAGCTTACTCTTCCTTGCTCAAAAATGTTGGGAGGGAGGGAAGGGGAAGGAAGGAAGGAAGATTGAAGGGGAAAGGAAGGAGATGGAGAAGGAAGGAGATTGAAGGGGGAAGGAAAGAAGGAAGGAAGGAGAGAGAGATTGAAGGGGAAGGGATGGAGATGGAAGGAAGGAAGGAAGGTTGAAGGGGAAAAGAAGGAGATGGAGAAGGAAGGAGATTGAAGGGGGAAGGAAGGAAGGAAGGAAGGAAGGAAGGAAGGAAGGAAGGAAGGAAGGAAGGAGAGAGATTGAAGGAGAAGGGATGGAGGTGGAAGGAAGGAAGATTGAAGGGGAAAGGAAGGAGATGGAGAAGGAAGGAGATTGAAGGGGGAAGGTGCTGCCAAGGATGCACAAGCAGCTCCGCACAATTGCCCGGGGAGAGGGGACGCTCTGGTGGAGAGTGAAGCAGCGGCAACCTCCGGGGCCTTGGAAGTCACATGGAGGATCCACGCACCTCGGATCCGCGTGCCTCGGAGCTGCTGGCCACCCTCTCACACCCCCCAACCTGGAGCCCCCCATCCTCATCCCGGCACCTCTTGCCCTTTCCCAGTCGCCCCCCAGGACTTGCCCACCCCTCCAGCCATCGCAGCAGCGGGGTCGTGGGAGCCCCTTTCCATGCCACACAGCCCATTGCATACGACAGGGTTGTGGTCGGGGCGCCAGCTCCTGCTCGGAAGGCACCACATGTCCCCTCCCGGCCCGGCCAGCTGGCCTCCGACGCACATGCAGGCATTGCCGCTGCCTCGCCCTCTTCCCCGCCCCCTGGCTGCTTCCGAGGCCCAAAGCCCGGCAAGCCGGGAAGGAGCCGCTCCTGCCTGGCAGTCCCATGGCTGTGCTGGGCGCCAGAGGGCCGAAGTGGCCTTCGACGGTGAGGGAGGCGGGCTGGGTGGCGCGGGGGAGACTCCCATGCAGTGTGGAGGGCAGCCAAGGGTGGAGCGTGGCCGGGAACCAGGAGGCATGGAGACTGGCTCAGCACCACAGCTCAGTTTAGCTGGCAGCGGCGGCAGCAGTTTTCTCGCCCTTCTCCTCTCCTTCCTCCTGCTGCCCCCAAAGCAGCTCAGGCAGGAGCCAGGAGGAAGAGGGGTGCCTGGGGGGAGCAGCCAGGCTGGTGGAGGGGCTGGCGAACTGCACGGCACTAGCCCCCACTGCGGCTCCATTGATGGACTGAGGACCAGGCCAGGCAGCGCGGGGGTGGCAGGGACAGCGGCAGTGGCAGCCATTGCTCATCATCAGGGGTCCCTGCCACCCCTGCGCTGCCCGGTCTGGTCCTTCGTTAATGGAGCCGTGGTGGGGGCTGATGCCGTGCGGCCCGCCAGTCCGGCTGCTCCCCCCGGCATCACTCTTCCTCCCGGCGCCTGCCTGAGACGCCTTGGGGGCACGCAAATCCACCGGATTTGCATATATTTACCGGCTTCCGGTAAATATATATATACATTGCTTACTGGTGTACACCGCTTAGAGAGTGCTTGCACTTAAAGCGGTATACAAGTCTCATAAATAAATAAATATGCAGTTCCAATAACCCTTTTGTCTATATTAAATTTTTCTGTCAATTGTGCATAAGAAAATTATTGAAAAGTAAATCCTTCTGCAATCAGGTGTTCTTTTGACTTCATTTTAAGTTCTGCATGTTCTGGTAGTAACAAATCTTGATATGTTAACTTGTTTCTTTTCTACAAAAGGCTTTTTGTGGAGACTAGAGTACATTAGATTAGAAAGGCTGAAAGATCCTGGCTCCTGCTACGTCCCAAACCTAGAAAATATTTAGACCAGTTTATGAACTGGCAGTGAAAAACCTTTTAAAAAAAAAAGTAAATGAAAATGTTGCTGGCTTTCCCATTTGTTTTTTATTGTTATGTTAATGATCAAGCTGCTTTATTTAATTATGTTCCATAATTAAAATACAGCTTTTATGCCAGTTCATGATCTGACAGCACCTCTAAAGATCTGCAAAACTGGTTTAATTCTCCTTGATGCCTAAATGGTTTACATTTTTAGTGGGTGCCTTTGCAATTCTGAAATTGTACCTAATATAATTTTGCATTATAGTTAATTTAATGCCTGTGTTATTCTGTGGGTCTTTTAATTTATTTTGAATTATATTATTGATGTTTTAGGGGCTATATTTTTAACTTCTGCCTTGTAAGCTGCCAATGGCTACAATTATTGGATATTATAAAAAGGTAACAGAAAACCAAATAAATCAATATTTCCCCCCTCATTCCCACATGTGTGTCAGTACTGGAAGAAATAGGAATGCGCCATGCATTAATAAATAAAATCAAATTAGCTAGTTCCAGATTAATATTATGAGACAAGTCCTCCAAATTAAAGTAAGTATATTGTTATAGGAGAATTCTGGTATTTTATACCTGTGTTTCTGAAAGTAGTGCTTTACAGTTTTCTTTTTAAGTTGTATTTTCTCTTTTTTAATTTTCTTTTGAGGCTCTACATTTTAAGTCCTAAAAAGAGAAATAAAGTGCAGTGATGAAATGTAAATGTTTTGCTTTCTAAAGCTTTCAGGATCATTCAGAAAATCTCCCGGATTACAGTTAAATGGACCACTGTTTAAGTACTTGAGTAGGTGTCATATTTTTCTTCCAAGTATGTATTGAAATAAATCCTATGTAGACATCTGGCTTAATAAATCAAAGACAAAATGATAAAGACGATGTGATGATACTGTCTGAGATGTTTTGTCCTATGAAAGCTTCTTAATCACAGGCAATTTTTTTATTTATTTACCCACTATATTTAGCACACCACTGTTCCAATGCTGATGGGTTTCAGTTTTACCTTGCATCAACTTGTTGTTTGGCAACAAGTATAATACCTGCTTTCATAAGACCGACTTACTACTGAATTTTTCTAGGGGAGAATATGCTGCATAGATGTGCTTTCTGACATTTATTAAGCTCATGTAAAAGCAGGCCTTATATATATTGTACAAATGCCCCTGCTTTTCTCAGCACAGGGACCACAGGAGGGGTAAATGGAAAATGTCTGTCACAGTGTTGCTTATCCTTGCAAAGTATTGGCACTTACATAGGTTAACCCAAGACTGCAAATCACTTTAAATCCACGGGGTCCTGAGCTCCGGTTGTCTATCCAAAGCCTTGGGAGGACGACAAAGACTCAGGGAAGAACGCACAATGGAGAAAAAGAAGGAAACTGTCACCAGCACCATAGCCATGACTGCTACATCGGCGGATGGAGCGCAGGCCATCACACCGATAGAGAGTGCGGTTTCGGAAACTCCAGCAGCAGGTGTGAGACCAAAAGTGCAGGAGCACATCTGGTCATCGGAATGGGCCTTGCTTGGCAGAGACTCTTGGCGTTCAGAGGTGCCATATGATACCATTCCTGAAGTTGGTCAGGAATTCCTTGGTAGACGCAGGCTACCATTCTTGAAATGTTGAACCAGGGATCGTCCTGGCCACCACTCAATTTGGCCTGCCACTCTCTGGAATTCACGCATATATTCTTTTGCTGCCCTAACCCCCTGTCTGACTTTGTGGATGTCCTGTTCAGCCTGCTTGTCTTTGCCCCAGTTTTACTGGTATTGTGACATCGCATACAATGACATCACACACACAAAGGGACAAAGTCTGCATCTCATAATCAGTTTCATCATTTTGACGAAACCCCAGCTTTCTGATACTGCTCTTGTTTCTAGATTTTTAAAAAAATTAAGTCCCGTATTGTCTAAAATTCACATAACCTTTTCTCAACCCAAAGGGAATCCCCAAATAAATATGAATATATGTTTCTTCAGACACTTCCAGACTAGTCTTTCTCCCAGCCTTTGGAATCTACTTCAAAATTGCCCCAAGATGGAACTATTTTTATTTTGGGGACTCTTTCTTTATATTTGAGAATATCAAATTATGAAAAAAATAGGCAAGTCAAAATGTTTGACTGACAGTTCCCTACACTCACAGAGTTAAGTAAATACCTGAGCACAAAAAATTGCTATTCAATCGGCACTCAGTTATTCATTAGTAATAGGCTGCTTGTCACACCCCCTCTGGTTTGCACAATTTCCTGTTAAAATAAATAATTAAAAGTGTAAAGGCCTTATGCTGGAACTATGGAAAATTTAAAAATTAGGCTGAAATTGTTGCCTTTAGGTTCCCTTATCAAAACATCATCCCTATGGTAGAGTAACATCTGGGAATTGGGGTAGGGAGTTAAGTCCTATTCCCGGAACAAAAGCACCAATTGTTCCCTTTTCATTCATTCATCAGAAAGCAGGAGGAAAGCTTGGAATTCATCTCTGATGCATGGCTGTAGTTATGACATTATTTGCTCACTGTGGGGATGAACTAGTTTGAAAAAAAAATAACAAAAATCTGTCTTTTTTCTAGAAAAGCCTTAAATGAATATAACTTATTTCACAATTTGAAATTGAATGACGTGAAGGCATCAAATTGACCTGAAGATGTCTTGCTGCAAAATGGTGCCATTAGACAGAATTAATTTTTGATGTGAAGAAATGTGTGAACTGCCAATTTGTTAACAGGAGGCTTTCTAATTACAGTTGATAGGGATGAACAGAAAGTGAATAGTAATGGTGTCTGGGGGCAAAAAAGAGAGTGGAATTCTTGGTGTTCTCTGAACTTGAATATTTGCTAGCAGACATTACATATCCAACTAAGTAAGAAAAAAAGCCATCCTGTTTCTATTCAACTAAAAACAAGTTAATAGTGAGAGATAAAAGTATCATCAGGTAATAATGCACTAACCCACTCAGATATTTTTGAATTCTCTTCTGGCTTTTCATAATTTTTCATCTTTGTATTCTTGAATATAGCCTTTATGCTTTCTAGTGATTGTACCCTACTTTACTTATGCTGGTCTATAACTAATAAAGATTTGATTTGATTGAGAAGTGACATAGGAGTATACTACCCTCTAAGGTATTGTTTCTCCGGCTTGACAACTTTATGGTGCATAGACTTCACCTCCCAGAAATTCCCATTCCCCATGCTGGCTGGGGAATTCCGGAAATTGAAATCAATGCATCTTAAAGAGGCCAAGCTTGAGAAACAATGCTCTAACCCAGCGGTTCTCAACTTATGGGTCGCGACCCCATTTGGGGTCGAACGACCATTTCACGGGGGTCGCCAAACAAGGCTGTCCGCCATTTTTTCCCCCTTTTCTTTAGCTATGCTACTCCCTCTTATTCTATTGGCTTTTGAAAGCCAATAGAATAGACTCTATTCAAGAGACTCTATTCTATTGGTGTTCGAAAGCCAATAGGAATTTTCCAGGCTGTCTCTGCCCTGCTGAGCCTGCCAAAAGCCCCAGTCTGCAAATGGTGCTGCAAGGAAAGCTTCCCTCCCTGCTGAGCAACTACTAAAAGTAAGTAAAAGAGGGCCAGGGATGGGAGGTGGGAGGCCGGCGGGCGCAGGGAGGGTTGCTGGTGCACGTGGGGCCCGGCGGGTGCTTTACCTCCCTTGGGTTGGGCCTGCTGGTGGCCCAGCTGGTGGTTGCCCTGCGCCCTTGCTGCCGTGTGCCATGGCCGCCCAGGAGTGCCTGGGCCTGCCTGCCACCGCACCGAACGTGCGGTGGCCAAGGTAAGGCTAGAGGGGCAGCGGCGGGTGCAGTGAGGGTTGCTGGTGTGCGTGGGGCCCGGCAGGTGGCTTACCTCCCTTGGGCTGGGCCAGCTGGTGGTCCAGCCAGTGGTTGACCTGCGCCGTCGCTGCCACTTGCCAGCTATGCTTCGGCCAGCGCAGGGGGCAGTACCACGCATGCACGGTGCTCCTGGGCCGAGGTGGTTGCTGGGCGATGGCCCGTGTGCAGCCGCAGGAGAGGAGGTGGAGCATGCGCACCTCCTGCCCTGCCCGCAGGGAAATACAGGTAGTCCTCGACTTACGACCACATGGTTGGGGTAGCGGCATTGGGAAGGTTGAGAACCACTGCTCTAACCTTTTGTGTGCAATCTGGGGTGGTGAATTTGGACAGAATTCACTTGCAGCTGGAGAGTACTAGTTTGGTATTAAATGCTATTAAATAGTTTGGTATTAAATAATTTGGTATTAAATACTAGTTTGGTATTAAATTTTATAGTATATGCACTTTCATCCAACCTGATTAAGTTTTTTTGGTGGAAAAATGGAGGATTTGTAATAATATAATTTAGGCCATTTTTTTCAATCAAGTAAAGTTTAGCAAGGGAAATAATTCCATAGGATCTTAAAGAGTTCTTCTGATAATACAGTTATCAGGAAATGGAGACCTGTGTTTGTTTGTTTGTTTGTTTGTTAAATTTATTTGCTGCCTATCTGGCCATGGGGCTACTCCATGTGGCTTACAACAATAAAATGGAAAAATGAAAAGAAGTGTAATTATAATGGTAATTAAAGTAATGGAACAATAGAATAAACAATGGAAAAGAAACAATGATAAGTGTAAAGCTATATGAGAATAAATAAAAGAAGGGCAGGAGGGGAAGCAGGGAGTGAGGGGGGATCCCAATAGTCAAAGTTCTTTGACTAACGGGATTTTTCTGCTCGCATGAGTGGGGTGGGTTTATAATAGCGGGACCTAATGCCATTAAAGGCTTTAAAGATCATAACCCACACTTTGAACTGCACCCAGAAGAGACTGGTAGCTAGTGCAGTTCGAGGAGCAGAGGTATAATATGAGCCATTTTAGTGGCCCCGAAGATTGCTCTTGCTGTCTTGAACCAGCTAAAGCTTCCGAATACGCTTCAAGGGTAGCCCCATGTAGAGCACAATACAGTAATCCGGACGAGAGATGAAGGCAGTGGCAGCAGCAGATGGATAGTGATGGGAAGAAGGGTGGCAGCAATCCCGGTGGCCTTCAATGTTTTTGATCAGTTCTATTTTAGAAGGAAATTTTATGTCAACCATATAGAGTATCTAACTTTATGATTTTGTCTTGTATATAAAATAATTTAATACATGGAAATATTATTTCAAAGTGTTTTAAAAACCTGATCAATAGATTTTTTTAGTGAGAATTATGATGGCTTACCAATCAACTGGCAGAGGAAAAAACTTATGTAAAAACATAAGTATTATATTTATGATTATAACGATCATAGTAGGCCTATTTTCTTTTTTAGCTTCCATGTGAGGAATGTGAAACACAACAGTGTGAAAGACTAGACTAGATGAGATTCTGGATACGCAAAAAAGAAGTTCTATTCCTCTTCAACTCCTCCATAGGATTTTGAAGCTAAATGGATTCCAAATGTATGGAAGAGCTCCAGTCATGGACAGGCTTCTACACACCCAAAAGTAAAAACATCTGATTGAAAACCAGTCCATCCCTCTGTATCAAAGTGAAGTGGTTGACAAATGAATAAGTTTAGGAAGGAATGAAGCACTACTAATCCCTTCTCTTATGTATCCCTCATGTCTCTTTTCCTAGTGACTAATTGTCTTTAGAGTTGGAAAAATATGGAGAAATGAAATTTAGCCAAAAGGAAGAGACTTGAATGGGTGCATATAATTTTATTTTCTCATGAGCTTATTTGAACCAGAAACAATTTAGAATGCAAAGATACAAATATCAGTATTTGATATTGTCATTGGCTAGATGACATTCAGCCGTAATATCATCCCAAAACAATTCTGAATGTTTTTATTTTCTGACTTCCTGTAACTAAAAATATAACTATTACTAAATGATGTGTTAGAAAAACACTCCTTATTTGTGGTTTGATGTACTCTAAATTATTTCAGCTGAACTCAGCTGTATTTTCTCCAATAATTTATACTAGCATATTTGAAAGTTTCTGTAATGTGACATATTAGAACAGGGGTGTCAAACTGCTGGCCCGTGGGCCAGACCATCACGTGGAAGCCATGCCCATCCCATTGCCAGCAATGGCAAAACAGTTCCAACACGTTGTGTGATGTCATGTGACATCGCAAGTTTGACGTGTCTTTATTAGAAGAAGGCAAACAATTGCAATACGTATTATTGCAGTTTTTGCCAAGGTTAACTCAATTTGTAAAACTGATTCTGTTATGCAGTTATTGTTGGTAGCAACAAACAGTGATATAGTCTTGAAAAACAAATCCAACTTTTTTTTTTATTCAAGGCTGTCAAGTTATTTTTCTGAAGTCTTTTAAGTCTGCTCAGTTGTTGCTTAATCCTTACCTCAGGGCTAAAAGGCTTTCAAAAGAACAAAAACACATGTAATATCAAAAAGAAAGTCGGCTATATGCCATGCTTTCTGGAGCAGTTTGTCTGTGGAGAATTCCTTAGAGAGAATTCAGATGAGCAGAATGTGACAGAAATTCATTCAGTAATCACTAGTTCTTCAATCAAAGGCATCCATGTCATTCATATCAACTGAGCTTCACTTTTGAAGCTGTTAGAAGAACACTGTAGGATCTGGGTGGTGTCTGTAATAAGATCCAAGCAGTCTTCCATTACAGGGTGTGGCAGGAAACAGACAAATATAAGATTCATGAGGCATGTCTGAAGTGTGTCTGTACAACTATTACAGATCAGCCTTGCTTTCAGATGTGTGTTAAATTTCACGTTCCATAATCTTCTGCAGATCTTAAATATAAAATGGGAAGTGTTTTCTTCTCATTTTCCTTCTTATTATATTCATTTTAAAGACCAAGCAAATATTCATTTTAAAGATACAGAAGGGGATTGGACTTGATGTCAAATTAACTTTCTAAAGAAAAAATGGAAGGTTGATTTGAATCCTTAAATAAAATTGCATTGCTCTGAATCAACTTCTACAATTTAGATGATTCTGCATCTGAGCAAAAATGAATTTTTCCAAATACTTGGAAATCCAAGAAAAACTGACAAATTCAACAATTCAGCTTAATGACCATATCAAATTGATTTAATTTTAAATGAATTTTAGAAACACAAGCCATTACCCTTATAGACTGAAAGCTCTATTATTTATTTCTGTATTCATTACTTTATGAACATATAATTACAGTATGTAGCCTTTTCATGCATGTCTACCACTTAGAGTAGCTCATACTAAGGAAGATAACAGAAAAGGTTTGTATAACATAGAGATTCTCTGTATTGCTTGGAGTACCACTAAAACATTTATTTTTGCATCTTTAAATCTGCTGTTCTTTTTTCCACTTGTTCAACTATTTCCAAACTTCTTTTGTTTATTTAAAGAAATGTGATCCTGTGTGGTGCAAAGTATCTCTTCTAGCCAACTGCATAATTGAAGACAACATGTTTGCTGTTCCCATGTTTGCTATTTTGTAATTTGCTGTATCTGTAGTAAGTCCACCTTAACTTCAACAAAATAAGAAATAATTTTACATCATTCTGTGTGACCTATAGTATATTTGTATTTCTGATGAACAAAGAAATTCCCTCATAGGAAATGTACTTCCTTAAATTATTAACTATACCAAACCGCTTCATGCCTTTAAAGTGAAAATGTCATCAAACTTTTTTTGAGACTATAGAAATAACATTTCTTAAGTCATAAATCAAGAACTATGAGCCCCATTTATCTCTCCTAATATCGCAGGGGCCCAAGCCTGTAATAAATTTAGCTAAGACAAATTTTTTGCCCTGCATCAACTTCAGGCTCCTAATTCAAGATATGTTATTAAGTAGCTCAATGTAAATTAAAACAAAGAAAAAAATAATTTTAAATCAGAAATAACTGCATGATTAATCTATATCCATTCATTGGATACTGTACAGACCTTTATAGATCAGAATATAGCATCTTTTAGTGCACAAATTATAAAGATCATGAAGATAAAACACTATGTTTTCTCAGACAAAAGCTCTATCAAAAAAGTAACAAATTACTGAGAAAATGGGTGGGCAATTTTCAAATGTTCAGGGGCATTTTTTTGGGGGGGGGGAGGATAGAGAAGTATACAAAGTCACAGATCCTTGTCATGCAAACATTAGATGGGGCCAGATCTTTGTATTTGAGGAGGGTTTTTTTATTTGCTTTCTAAACATTTTAACTCCAATTTATGTGGGTTTTTCACATCTAAGTGGTGTGAAACCACATTATTACATAAATGAAGTGATGTTTATTTATGGACAGAATGGTTCTTAAGGCAACAAACTTCAGGGACTAAGAGACATGAGTTGGGTACCTCCCATTTACATAATACAATAAATAATGCCAGTTTGGGGTTCAAATACACACAATAATACACAGAATTTTAAAGATAAACATTTAACTAAAACTATATATAGTTTTATATATGTCTTGACAACACATGATTCATTGGGATAGACTCTGAAATTCTCACAATGGAGGAATCATTGGTGAAGATGTTAGAAGTAGCAGAGATGACAGAATTAACTTATTTAATTACTGAAAGATCAAAACTATATTTATTAGTCAATGAAAACCCCTTATGGAATTTTTGCTAAAAAATAAAAATGAACGTTTAATTTATATGTTTAAAGGTTAGAAAGTAGGTAACTAGAAATAAGGTAACTATGACATAACCTTAGAGAGAGTAAAATATAAATGTATCTATAACTGCTGTCAAAAAATTCTTTATATTTTTTTACTTTTTAAATATTTCCTTTTTGTTTTCTCGTCTCATTGATTATTATTTTTCCTTATTCTTTGTTTTATTTTCTTTTATGCCTTTTATTTTGTTAAACATTGTTATGTAGGAGATATTTTAATAAACAAACAGATGATTTAGTTAGGGTAACAAAAATTCTCCTGGAGTTTCCTTTTCAAATACTATTTTCCCTGGATGATCTCAATCTCTTCATCATAATTCTCATATAATTTCAGATTTCTAGTAAGGAAGAGGCAGTGTAAAAATGTACACATAATTTAGGCAATTAAGGGAGTGAGTAGCATATCAATTTGTTAAATAAATAATAAGCTGTCTTAATCAATTAAGCTGTGAGTTTCAGCCATGACGGAGTCTTAAACAGCTGTTAAAATCTCTCACAGTTGCATGCAGGTACACTTTCTTTGAGTCCCAGCAATTGATAGCACAGTTCCAGTTCTAGTTTTTCCATTCCCTAATGAGAACAACTGATAGCCCTGGGAGATGACCAATGACAGTGATGCCAACCCTCAACAACCTCTTTTCCTCTTCAGATGCCCAACAATAACAACCTGTCTCCAGAAACGGTGGGTGCTCCAACACTGGAAGTTTTTAAGAAGAGACTGGACAACCATTTGTCTGAAATGAGATAGGGTTTCCTGCCTGAGCAGGGGGGTGAATTAGAAGACCTCCAAGGTCCCTTCCAATTCTGTTGTTGTTGTTGTTGTTGTTGTTCTTATTATTTACATTTTCTTGTGATTATGAGGTGGCCCTGCACATCTATAGTCAGGAAGGGAAATTTTATTTTATTACATAAACTGTCACTAGATGTCAGCAGACATCTATACTAAACATTGTTTCCAGCCCAGTATTTCCTATTTAATAGGGAAAAGCCCATGGCCAAAGTTTAAAACTGTCTGATTATTTAGAAACAAACCATTAGTTCTTTCAGCTGTCAGAAAGTGACATTTTATGCTAAATCTATGGGCAGAGGGCACCAACTGGAAAATTTTTTAAACTGAATGTTTTCAATAAATATTTTGCCATTAATCTAGCCATTTAAAGGAAATCTATCTATGTATCTATGTATCTATGTATGTATCTATCTATCTATCTATCTATCTATCTATCTATCTATCTATCTATCTATCTATCTATCTATCTATCTATCTATCTATCTATCTATCTATCGGTAAAGGTTTCCCATATCCAGTCATGTCCAACTCTAGGGGGCAGTTGTTATTTCCATTTCTTAGCCAAGGGAACAGTGTTGTCTGAAGACATTTTCGTGGTCATGTGGCCAGTATGACTATATGCTCAGATGCACAGAATGCCGTTACCTTCCCACCAAAGTGGTAGCTATTTAGCTACATGCATTTGTATGCTTTCGAACTGCTAAGTGAGCAGGAGCTGAGGCAAGTAATGGGCGCTCATCTCATTGTGCAGCATTCAGGTCTCAAACTCAGGTTGTCAGCTTGTATCACTGAATCACCACACCCCTTAATCTGTCTATCCATCTAGTCCTAAACTGATATGCTTCTAACTCAAATTAGTTGTAAAAAGTACATTTGTAGAATGACTATAGTACTCCTTAGTTACATTATATCTCCTTCAATTTTGGGGAGTGTCAAGTTAGAAATGTTCTAATATGAATTACATCAAAGCATGAATTCATGCATGAAATACTACAGCTTCACATCTTTATATATTGTTGCATAGGAGAGACAAAGATGGAAGAATGCCATGATTCCACTTAGGTTTACTTTTGGTATATTAGTTCCATTTATTTAACATTTTAATGGTCATAGCCCAGTTATTTTTTATTCATATATTTTTGATGGTATGTGGAAGTGGATGAGTCACAGAACACCACCCTATACGCATTGACCCAATAACTCCAGTATGGGTTTGAACGAAACAATACACCACCCCATAGACTTTTTTCAGGCTACATGTTTTCTGCTAAATGTTAGTTAATTTAAAAACTAGATTGTACATTGTACAATAATGATCCATATATTATTGTACAGTGATATCATGAATACTGGCAAATTTCTATTGGTATGGCATCTGCTCATCATTAATATAGTGAGTCAAGTTCTTTGAATATTATTAGGTTGCATGCAGTCCTTCTGCACATAGGCAAAACTTTAGTGAATAGGCCCTACTTTTGAACAGATCTGTGTAAGCTTACAGCAGAGTTTGGGCCAAATATAGCTTCCAATCCTAATCTGTAGCCTCAGATATTTTGGAAAATTGTCAGTAAATTAGGTATTGCAGTTTTTGATAAAAACAAATAAAAGTAAACTATAGATGTGCGTTTGCCAATGACCATGGCTAATAGAAACAGGTACATTCCAGTTTATGAAGTTTAGTAAGCTTGTGATGATTAGAATACAAATACAGTGAAAATAGCCTCAATAGGACAGGATGCAGCATGGATTTGTTCTGGGGGAATGGGGGGGGGGTCTGACAAAAAGAAGCAACCATTTCATATGGAAAGATTTAGTTTAGAAAAGGAATTCCATAGATGAAGAAAGATCCATTTCAAAATGAATGGTTTCATATTGGGACAAAGAATAATTTAAAACTTTGCAAATGAAATTGTGTCAAGTCTCCACGAGCAGTTAACAACATGTCACTTTGCAAGACAATTTTCATAATTAATGAACTGGTTCAATTTGCTCTGCTGTTTGACTTTGATTAATACATTTTTGAGTGTTCCCACTGGGACGCTGTCCAGTTTGTTTAGTAAGCTCTTATGTGTAACTTCAGTTCAATGCATATGGATCAGAGTGCTGGCACCAACTACCTGCAAGAGGCACAGCCATCCTGACTCCTTTTTCAAAGCAAAGGGAAACATAATTCACACACCAAATCTTTTATTAGTGATTAAAAGCATGGAAAAGTGGAATTTTACACTTTATTATAAGTAGAATAGATAGCTGCAGAGTATCAATTTATGCGAGTCTGGCCATTAAAATGGCATAATAACCCAGGATTTAATTTCATACTGTTCTAAAGTGGCAGTTTTTTGGTACTAAGAAGAGACCTGTAGAACATTCATAATTTAGCAATGGAAGAAATATTATCCAGTATCCTAACTATCTGTCCTTGAATTTGCTGGATTTAGACAAAAGACTAATCTTTCATTTGAATGGAATGAAGTCCCATGAAGCTATTCATATGTCAATGCTTTTAAACTGTTTACTATTACAATCTGTATACTGTAGGAATAAAGGACATTAGCTGGTGTAAGTGCATGTCCAAAATGAGCATCCTGGATGGCAAAAATAAGAAAAGGGACAATCAAAATAGTTTTGTCAAGATCTTAAGGACTCTCCTAGAACCAGCAGTAGAAAATGTCCTTATTGCTTATTTATTTACTTATTTTCACCAGCCATTAAAAGGTGAGTAGCTCCTTTGCTACTGAGAACAATTCTTCTGGTGGCTGCCCTGAAGCCTTTTCTTGTAAAGCCATCTTCCTTCTTCTTCTCAAGCAGCAAGCAATACAAGAGGATATTTCTGGATCACCTGTTCATACTGAATCCTAGCACGGTGTCTCTATAACTATGCAGTAAATATTCATTTATTAAAATCTTATATTCTCAGTTACCTCAAACCGGCTGAAGATTATACACAATGGGGAATATTTGGGTTAAGATCAATGGCAAGAGTACAAACTCTAGCTGTGTAGATAGGGAGAAGAAGCAAATAGAGGAAGTAATTTGGTCCAGAAGAAATGGTTTTGAAGACTAGTTTAAATCAACATCTTTCATCTTTTGTATTGGTCCTGGGAGCTAAGAGGAAGAAAAGATGATCTCCTACCTTTGGCTCCCTTAGCTACAAGAAGAACCCAAAGTCAGGTTTTCTTTGACTTAGTGGCCAAAATCTCATAGATGGCTTCACATTCCTCCAATGTGAATGTAAGATATGTAAAGTAAAAGTCATAAACACCGAAAATGTACCAGAAAAGGGTATTTATCATTAGATTTTGAATAGGAAGTCTTCTTCTAAAATCTACTATCATCTCTACAGGTTTATGACTGTTCAGCTCCAGATTGTTCCAGCTGCACCACAGGGCCTGCACAACAGTTGATCTACCTCTTGCCTATATGCAGACTCATTGTTGTCTCGAATGAGATCAATAACTCTTGTAGCATCTGCAAATTTCAGTACTTTATCAGAGGGATCCTTTGAGATGCAGTCATTGGTATAAAGCCATCCATTATATATTGCATAATTATTATAGATACAGAAATATTCCACTATAATAGCAGATGTAAAGCAAATACAGACATTTTTTTAAAAAAGAGGGCACTCAATTATTTAAATTAGGGGTGCATATTGAATTTGATTAAATCCAACATGAGTCAACCAGTCTGTTTTAAGCCCAATGCAGTTGTACAAGATAAAGTGGTAAAATGCGCCCACACCAAATGCTTTGTGAGTGTTTCAGTTGCAGTGATTCAGGCAGACACGGTAACACTTTCCATTTTCTCATAAAATACCATGATAGGAAAGGGAGGAATTGAGCCAAAAGATGAAGACTATCTCCTAATCATAGGGAATAATTATTAGGATTTTTCTAATCATTGAACTTTGAAATATTTTACTAGTTACAATGATTAGAAACATATGAAAAAGATGGCTGAAAATATCCATTGTAATGCATTGGCTTATTGCAAAATGACCATAAAAACATTGGAGGTTTTTAGGATCATCTCCAATAAAAATATTTGCTAAGATTTATTACACAAGAACACTTCAACTGTCCTGTCTGAAATTATCTCAACAAAATATATAAATATATTATCTTTACAAAATAGAGAAATAAACAACAAATAAATAAAACTACCTTTTAAATTTATACACTTAAATAAACAAAGCATTTTTGTTTCCAAGATAGCTTTCCACTATTTGTAATTTTCATCGATATTACCGATTATTATTTTAATCCATAGAAATGGATAACTATACATAAAAATGACATCGTTCTCCTCTAATGACAAAGTTATAAATACTGAAAAGGGAATGTAAAATAATCTGTATCCAAACAACATGTTTTTCTGAAGCTCAGCGATTTTCATTTGACACAAAGTTTATCTCATTCCTTTGAAAAATACTTTACAAAATTCAATCTATTATCATTTTCTAGTGCTATTCTATATGAAGAACAAATTTTGTTCAGGACTGGATCCCAAGGTGTAAATAAGGCTGCTTTAAAATCAATCCTACTTGAAAGATGTTTTAGGAAATGCTAAATCTTAATCCAATACTATCAGAGCCTGTAATTCTTAAGACATCCCCCCCCCCCCACAAGGAAATTGTATGCTTTTTTTGAGAAAGCAATCTGTTATGGTGATTTCTGGGCTAATCATGGCCACAGAACTATTTCCATCAAAGATATTTTTGTGACAAAGCTGTTAGGCTTTTAACTGAAAAAGGAAACTTGTTATAGAATGTTGTAGTTTAGTATGATAATTAATTTTAGCAGACCATGTTATAACAAAACATTGTCTTATAAGATTTGCCATCTGCTAAAGATCTCTGCAACAGTCCTGTGATTTCTTGTATTTAGAGATTCTTTGTCTTGTAATACGTAATTACTTTCAGTGGAAAGGAGATCTGTTTTGAGTAGTGGAAATAAATATCTTAAATATTGTTTGTAGTGCTTAAGTTAGGTTAACATTTGTGGAATTTGTGATGTATAAGCCAAGATTTTTGTCTGATTTGTCTGTTGTCTTGGTTTCTCCTCTTGGGATCCATTCTTAGTTTTGACTAGATTGCCTCTTTGGATTCTGACCATTGCTTCTGCCTGCATTATTTATACTTTATCAAGTTTGATAGTGACCTCCACTCTGCCTCATTTGGCTTCACTTTTTGGTCTGGTTCATGCAGAAGCTCTACTGCCTCCAATACACAGTAGAAACATGATTTCTAAATCATACAATGGATCAGGATCCTTCATGGGTGGCCTTAGTGCTCCCAGCTGTATTTATTAATTGACATACTTAACACTAAATACAAAAAACAGATGCTTTGCTTTCAAGATAAAGGGACTCTTTTCATCACCAGTGGATAACTTTGCTTGGATTGCTTTGTCTTCTTCTGTGACTGTGTATAATGGAATGTGTGGATGACTTTTGGGATGAGGAGAAGATATTATGCCTAAGAAACAATTAGACAAGAGAGACAGGAGTCCCAGTGGCATAATGGTTAGAGAAATTTAGAAAGGACCTGCTTTAATTGAACAAACATTTACAAGTGGCAGCAGGAAGTTTGTATCTTCAGACTTCTAAAGTTCTATTAATGTAGTCTTAAATAAAGTTGAATTAGTTCATCTAGTTATGTTTCTTGCCTGATTTACCTGGGAGAGCAGACACTGTGAATCTATGGATATGTAACAGCATTTACATATTTATCTTTTGTTATTTTTGTCTCACAGATTCACACACACCTTTCCTTTCTAACTCTGTTACTATTTCAGTCTTAGGAGGAAAGTCTAGTTGAAATTTATAGAATTAGTGGAAATGCACGCTTGTATAACTCATTTCAGGGGCACACTCAATGGTGGGATTCAGCCAGTTCACACCAGTTTGGCAGAACCGGTAACTAATTTTCTTGTTGCCCAGGCCCAGAATGGACTTCCGGAAGAGGCATTCACACAGAGAACTGGCTGTTCACATATTTGAATCCCACCAGTGGGCACACTGATCCTCAACACTGAGTATGGTCTGATAGGATTCCCCTATTTGTACCCTACCTTTTAAAAAGATACTAAAACAAAACAAAAAAGAGTCATAAATTGTAAAGTATAACAGAATGTAACATTAAAAGAATATTTACCTTTAATGTGCATGTGAAAAATACATATATGAACTTCTGTTAAGAAGCCCTTTGACAGCAAGTCTCCTTTTTTCAACTTGGCAGTGAAATCATTATGTCTGGAGTAATGCTGGACCGGATTTGTTTTGGGCGATTAAGGGGAAATGCTACATTCAGTATTTTTGATTTTCAGGATGTTTTCACTGCACAGACATAGCCGGCATCAGTAGAAAGTTTGCTGGCATGTTTTTGGCAATTATTTTGACAATGGCCAAGTATTTTACAGCCCTTGCTTGGAATAACTATTGATTTTATCTTTCTAAAGTAAGAACCTTGAAACTTTATTATTTTCAGTTTGCACTTTCTGTTTGCCTGTGTTTAGACTACAGCTAAAGTAGGAACGCCTTTTGTAGCATTAGTGCTATGAGAGATGATACTATAAAAACCTGGATTTAAGAATAATAAAGAACTACTAAATAGATAATTTAACATTAGTTAATGCCTCTTTATTGTAAGGGGGAACAACTTGGTGCCATTCTCTTCTACCACTCAAAGCAAAACAAGAAAGAAACCATTAGCCTAAATATAAAATTGTGATTGCTGTTTTTAAGTAAGAGATAAAAGCTTGAATTATTTAGAGAAATGTGTTCCTGCCGGAAAGGAATAACTCTTTGCCTCCACCCATCTCAGGAATGAGATGCACGTTCAAGCCCCATTGGGCAAATTAAATTAAGATGCAGCATTTGCACCAGTTGTTTCTTTCTTGTTCCTTTACCCACAATTCAGTAGCAAATCCTAATCAGGTTGGCAAATGAGGTTTGCTTTGCCTTGCCTTGCCTTGCCTTCCTATGGCATAGTCATACTCCACTCAGTATCGAGGATGCAGGTGTAGAGGTGGTCAACAGTATTAAGTATCTGGGGGTGCAGATAACTAACAATCTGAATTGGTCTCTCTACACCTCATCCTTAGTGAAGAGTACAAACCAGCGCCTGCATTTCCTGCATCGGATGAGGAAAGCACATCTCTCTCCTTCTGTTGAGGCCATTTTTTTACAGAGGCACGATTGAGAGCATTTTAACAAACTGCATCACTGTCTGGTTTGGTGGCAGCAGTGCCTCAGATAGAAAGTCCATACAGAGATTGGTAAGGACAGCTGAGAAAATCATAGGAAGCTCGCTTCCCGGTATTCGGGATGCTGCTTATAAGTGTTATGTGCTTAGAGCTCAAAGCATTGTTAGAGTCCCCACACACCCACTTCACGGTCTGTTTTTGATGCTCCCCTCTGGAAGGAGGTTTTGAAGTATTTCTAGCAGGACTACCCAATTCTGTAATAGCTTTGTTCCCTATCTGTCTGGTAAAATCGCAAGATTCGTTTTCCTCACCATGCACATGTATACATAACTCGAACTAGACTGTTGTTTCTCTGTGTCATGTAATATATGTGGGTATATGCATAATTCTGTATTTATTTTTGTCATATTTATATAGTGTATATTGGAGGTGGTGACCCTTTGAGAGCTGAATGCAACGAAATTTCATTTTAATGTATGCGGATAAGTGTACATTCAAAGTGACAATAACGTTATTATTCTATTTCCTTTCCCTTTCCCTTTCCTCTGGGCTTTTCAAACTATAGGAATCATGATTATGGTTTTGGAAGGCTTGCAAATTTAGAGCTGGAACACTGACAAAACTAATTTCATCTTTGCATGGGCAAATCAGAAAAAATTGGGGAGAAAAATTCTAACATTAGAATCTTCAGGGTCCAAGAAAGGATCAGAACACCACCTATATAAGTGAGCCTTAGCAACAGTGAACAACACAGGCTTCAACAAGAAAGGAAGAGACATAATGAGGTCTTCTATTTAACTGGCAGTCGCCAGGAAGTTTTTGTCAATGTCAGAGGAAAAGCCTAAGGCCAAACCTCTGCTGAGTCTAGAATCCTGGCCCTCCTGTGCAGTAATTGCTATGCTTCTGAGACATGTAGTGATCTTGTATCATATGTACCTCACCCAACCAGGTGTTTAATAGATTAAATGAGGTTGCCTTACTCAACATCTAAGGAAAGAAAGTGCTTCTTAGTCTGCAAACTCACAGAAGTTTTATTGGGACTGAAAGGTTGGCAGCCCAAACTGGTTCCTGGTTCTTCTGGATTGAGGATCAGGAACAGAAGATGTGCAGGGAGCTCCAGCCAGAGGATAACGGGGAACGCCTGCCATCTATCTTAGCCTGCTTTCGATATCCAAAACCTCAGGAGGAAAATCAGGAACAGGCAAGCCTGCTGAGTGAACTCTCCATGTTTATCTGCAACAGCAGGGTAAAACACGAAGGGAGGAGGCACACTCAAATGCTTGGAGCCTACTGACTTGGAAGTCAAGTCAAGGACATTGCCTTTCTGATTTAGCACAGGTTTTCAGGGAGATGAAAACTAAATGATCAAGGGACTCATAGTAGATTCTGCTGCAACTGCATAATTCAGTGATCCCTAGAGAGTATGGGAATGAAGGAGCCTAAATTTGGAGCAGGTTGTTGGGGGGTGGAGAATAGAAACAGAATGCAAGTTAAGCTTTCCTTATGTCATACTGCAGCAAGGCCATGGGGCCAGTCATTTACTTTCCCAGCAGCACTTTTTATTCTGATAAAACTGGATATCAGCAGAGTTATATTTTTTATGTATTTTTTTCTTCATTTATGTTCCACTGTTTATTAGGAGATTAATTGACAAGACAGCTTTCTACAACTTAAAGAGCAGCTCCTCTCTTGTGTAGGCCACTTTATCAGCTGCTAAAATTGTTACTAACAAATGGCAGCAGCAGATACATCGCATGAAGAAGAGAAATGGGAGCAAGGGGAAAAAGAAGGCAGACTTTCTTCTATTGACTCAAATATTTTGGCATAGCTTCTAGAAACAGCTTCATACTTGGCATTGCTTTCAGTGGCAAATTATTGGAAATGGTCAGTGATTAGGAGGAAGAAGCTAATTTGTCTCCAGGTTCTGGGCATCAACTCTGAGAATGATTCAGACAATGGAACAAGTCTGCCCACCTAAAGTTGGGGAGTTATCAGAGCTGGCTCTTGCCCAGATATAACCTATAGCAACATGCTGCTCATAGGTGAACTACCTTTCATTACAGCACATGTAGCTAGGTTTTGTACAGCAGCACGGAAGGTCTGTCAGACCCTGATGCGCCAATCTGCAATAACTGTAATTTATTTAAATTTATTTAAAGTTTAGATATTATCACTTTGTTGTGATTTTTTTTAATGAATCATTATCCTTATTGCATCTCTCACAAAATGCTGTCCTAGACAATCTTTTCTATACATGTGTAATGGAGTCCAATAAATTCTAAATATTATTTTTTGTTGTATAAATCATAGTTTAAGGTCCATTGACACTCTTGCTACATAGGGTAGGTCAGGTGGCACTCAGAGCCCTCTCTGTGGGCATGTGCCATTGCCCTAGCCCCGCCTCTCACCATGGCCCCCTCCTCACCAGCAGCCCCCCTGGAGGAGAGGCCCCTGGGCATAGCCCGCATGGATCAGCGCAGCCAAGGACATAGCCGGGTAGCAGGGACAAGACTCCGCCCTTGCGCCCCATAGCGTGCAGGTGATGCTGCAGGGTATGGGCGGAAGGCATGGCTGCTATGGCGCTACAGGGCTGCTGGCTGATCTGCTGTGACGGGCCATGGAGGCGGTGCGTGGCCTTGTGAGTGGGCGGGGCAGGGGGTGGGCGGGGACAGAGCAGGCAGGACGGGAGATGGAGCGGGGGCAGGGGGCGGGTTTTGGGCACTCGGCCTCTAAAAGGTTCACCATCACTGGCCTAGGTAATAAAGGGACTTCTAATTCTTTATTCCACTCTGCATATGAGATTGATTATTAACAAATATCTATCAAAACTAATGATAGGGTTTTTTAAAAAAATTAAAAGATTTAACCAATTGTTCTAGTATCTCAGATATCTCAGAAGCTGAAAATGTTGCTCCTCCAAACAATGTAGTTAACAAATAAATACTGGTATTACCACTGAGTTACATCTGATAGATATTTGTATCTCAGCACAACGTATGGTAAAGATCCATCCTCACTGTCTATCAATTGATCCAAAGTTAATGTCCTTGCTTTCATCCAATTTTTCCATATCACCATCTTTTTCCAATTTTTAATGTTGGGCTTCCCCATAAAATCAATTTAGCATGATAAAAAGGATCAAATCTGTTTTTATTGGACATCCTATTCCATAGCTTTCTAACTGATATAATTATTTCCAGAGATACTAGAGTTCTTTTGCATTTAAATCGTAATACTATCCATCCAGTCAAAGGTGCTATATATATGTATTCTAAAATTGCCCAAATTGGAAAATTAACACCAACTGTTGGCTTCCAGTATTTCATACAGTTGATAAGCTTGATAATATAGCTAAACTAAATCCTCTCTCATTTATTAGTAATTGGATTTTCTGTAAAGATATTCTCAGAACTGAAGAATCACAGACTTTTTAAACAAAAAGTTTTTTTTCTAAAAAAAAATCCAGATTTTTGAAAAGAATTCCTCTGAGAATATAAATTAATCTGGAAATAATATTAAATTCTAGAGAATTTTGAGAAATGACTAAATGAGCAAGTCAACTATCCATTTTTATTTATTTTGCTTTATTTAGGGGAAGAGGGGGAAATCGATACCTCTCAACAGAATAGATCCCACAAATAAAATCCACAACAGAGCGGAATAAACAAAGTCTGTCAGAGGAAACAATAGTAATATGGTACATCTTTAGGAGCATCTTTATGCTCATCTGGCAGGCATCATCACATTAAACAAGTTTGTGAAAAAAAAACACAGAATGAACATAGAATGTAAAGAGAGAAAAAATGACAAATTATTTTCTCTTAATTTATCTGAATAGTCTCAGCAGGTTTCACATTAAACTTATTGATAGCTACTCTTGTCTGAAGAGGATGGTGTCATCAGATGGATTAATTTGTTATAGGCGAATGACCATGTTGATGAACCTTATTACAGGTAGATTTTTACATGTTTCTCAGACTGACAAGTGAGAGCTGCCAAGAGCATGGAACTTTTCTATACATTTGACTATATCCCTGAAGCTATTGCTACTGGCTTTGTATAGCAATTGCTTCATGGAAATTCTCCCTAAGTTATAAGTACACACTTCTGGGTTGCATTAAGATCTTTGGAACACCTTAAAGTTACATTTGGGCAGACAAGAAGAAAGATGGATCTGGTAATAGGACAAACTGAATTTTTCTAGAATTAACCCCCCCCCCAAATTTAAACTGGATGAGGCTAAAGAAACACCGCTGCAGGGAATACGGTTGATGGAAGGGGAGAAGGGCTGTTATGGTTGTCCATGATGCACAGCAGAATTTCCGAGCATGCTTCAAGCAAGCCCTGGAGAAAAGCGGCATTGGCTGAACAGCGGGCAGAGGTGGCATTGGGTGCCATTGCTGCAATGAAGTTGAGCCAGCAGTGTGCTGCAGCTGCCAAAAAAGCCAACACAGTGCTAGGCTGCATTAACAGAGGGATAGAATCAAGATCACGTGAAGTATTAATACCACTTTACAATGCCTTGGTAAGGCCACACTTGGAATACTGCATCCAGTTTTGGTCACCACTATGTAAAAAAGATGTTGAAACTCTAGAAAGAGTACAGAGAAGAGCAACAAAGATGATTAGAGGACTGGAGGCTAAAACATATAAGGAACGGTTGCTGGAATTGGATATGTCTAGTTTAATGAAGAGAAGGATGAGGGGGGACATGATAGCAGTGTTCCAATATCTCAGGGGCTGACACAAAGAAGAGGGAGTCAAGCTACTCTCCAAAGCACCTGAAGGCAGGACAAGAAGCAACGGATGGAAACTAACCAAAGAGAGAAGCAACCTAGAACTAAGGAGAAATTTCCTGACAGTTAGAACAATTAATCAGTGGAACAACCTGCCTCTTCGGTGAATGCTCCAACACTGGAAGTTTTTAAGAGGACACTGGACAGCCATTTGTCTGAAATGGTATAGGGTTTCCTGCCTGAGCAGGGGGGTTGGACTAGATGACCTCCAAGGTCCCTTCCAACTTTGTTACTGTTATTGTTATTATTTCTTTGGGTAACTAAACAAATGAAAACTTTAGAGTCACACAGACTTTCATGTACAGGTAGTCCTCAACTTATGATCACAACTGAGCCCAGAATTTATTTTTCTAAATGAGAAATTTGTTAACTGAGTTTTGTCCCATTTTATGACTTTTCTTGCCACATTTGTTAAGTGAATCATGGCAGTTGTTAAATTAGTAACAGTGAATCTGGCTTCCCCATTGACTTTGCTTGTCAGAAGGTTGTAAAAGATGGTTACATGACCCTGGGACATTGCAACTGTCATAAA
This sequence comes from Crotalus tigris, assembly GCF_016545835.1. Classification (NCBI taxonomy): domain Eukaryota; kingdom Metazoa; phylum Chordata; class Lepidosauria; order Squamata; family Viperidae; genus Crotalus; species Crotalus tigris. The sequence continues at coordinate 5,001,279 of NW_024096505.1, forward strand.
TATGAACCAGTTGTCAAGCATCTGAATGTAAATCACATGACCACGGGGAGGCTGCAATAGTAATAGATGTGAAAAATGGTCATTAAGTCACCTTTTTCAGTGCTGTTGTAACTTGGAATGGTCACTGACCAAACTGTTGTAAGTCAAAGACTATCTGTATTATACAATAGCTTTCTCCTCTGTGATTAGTTTAGACTGGTTCAAATCTTTAATGCAATGTGGCTCCTGCTTCTCATATTCTGCAGGTTTTTCCTTGTCTGCAATAATTCTAGAGAAATAAATATGAACAATAATAGTATTTTCAACACTATTAGTGATACAGACCAGAAGAGCAAATAAAAAGGCAAAGAAATAATGAAATAAATAATTAAATAATTAACAAAAAATATTTCAGGTTAAATAACATTCTGCTAATTTAATATTATTTTCTCTGACACAGTTATGAGCCCCTCTACGTAGAATCAAAAGCTAGTGCAACTCATCTCCACTTTATGTACCTCAGATTGCAGCTTTCATTTGTATGATGATGAAATGCAGTTTAAAAGTTCAGTGCTGTCATGAAATTTAATTGAATAATCAAAATTACTGCCAGCTTCAAGTTACACGAGAAGGTATGAATTTGTATCTGAAACTATAACAAGCAATAGCACTTTGCTGCTCCTCTAGCAAATATTATTCACCGGCATTGCTGCCACTGAAAGTGGCAGTTTCATTGGTTAAAAATCTCCCCTTTGTATTATTCCTAATAGTTTTCTCTATGGAGAAAACAATCAGGTAGATTCAAGGAATGTTTCTATATTAGCAGAATGCAAACTAGTTTTGCTTCTTTTAAACATTTGCATACATTGTACATATACTCAGTGCAGAGTTAATTTTCAGTAGAGCTTTTAAAAGGCTAATGCTCAGACAGAAGACAGAGCTTTTAGTGGAACCTCATTTGACTCATGTCAGATATAATATAATAATGTAAATCTCTTGTGTGCCTGTATTTTTCTTTTGTTATAAGCTCAAAATAGAAGAAAAGAGCCTTTTGCTGCCCTTGACTAGTGTCAGATGCAATTAACATAATTACTGTTCCAGAACAAATCAATCAAATTGTATAAGTGTAGTTTCATTTTTGTTTTCCATTATATCACAAGAAAAAAGGCTACTAGGAGTTCTTGTGGAAGGCAGTAAAAGATTAAGTGTGTGAGAATGGTTTTCTTGATGTTCATTGACTAAGTCAAGAAATCAGGAGAACATTTATTTGAATTCAAAGTTTGTTTCTGTTGCCCAGCAAATTGCAGATCTGCAGGTACATGCAGAGCAATAGGTTTCATCAGAATTGCCTGTATACAATTATGGATTGATGGAAGCAATTAATGTGCAGCACCATATACCAGATTGTTAGCAACATCATTCAAACTTTCCAAAATCCACTGCTAAATTGCATGTCTTCAGATCTCTTATCTCACACTTGGGAGTTTCACACTTTAGTTCATGGAAGTTTTAGGCCATTGAGGCAAAGACTGATGACTGCAGCAGGGCAGCAAATTTGTCTGCCTTTGTTGTTGGTTTTAGATAAATCCAGTCAAAGTACAGATTTTCTGTGTGTGGGAACAATAGGAAACAGATTCAGCAGGAGAGTTTAGTGCTGAAAATGTTTATATTCGCTTAGGAAACCATCAAGAGTCATCAATCCACAAGAAGTGTTAGAAAGGTAAAGTTGGAAGGAGCCTTTAGACCAGCGGTGTCAAACTGCCGGCCTGCAGACCAGACGCATCAGGCGGAAGCTGTGCCCATCCCATTGCCACAATGGCAAAATAGTCCCATTACGTCGCGCAATGTCACGTGACGTTGCGAGTTTGACATGTCTGCTTTAGATCATCAAATCCAATTCTCAGCTCAGTGCAAGAATCCAAACAAAGCCATACTGATTGTATGACTGTCTAATTGTAATTGACCACAACCTATGTTGCTAACAATCTGGTATATTATATATTTGTTTCCATAGTGCTCTTAACCTGTCTAGATAAAAAATATCAGTTGTAAATTTGCCAGAAAATTCAACTGTTTTCTATATCAAAGGAAATTTTTCTATAAAACCTTTGTGTGTGCTTTCGAGTCACTCTTGATACCTGGCAACAATCTAGACAAATCCTTGCAGTTTTCTTGGCAATAAGGCAAAATTATTTTGCATTGTCTCCTTTCCTAGGACCGAGAGAATGTGACTGGGCCAGGATCACCCAGCTGGCTTTGTGCCTAAGGTGGGATTGCAACTCCAATCTCGTGGTTTCTAGCCTGGTGCCGTTAACTATTATACTAAACTGTCTTTTTCTATAAAATCTACTTAGAATATTTCATCCCCAGATAAAAGTAAAAGGGCAAGCATAAAGTAAAAGAAGTGGTGTGGACTTTGAGGGCTTGTAAAAATCAAGACCAAGCAAGATGTGAAATACTGTAACCAGAAATAAGGGTTGGGAATGAATTCATGGGATGGCTTTATTGTATATTTGATAATGTACTTCTTGATGGGGGTGTTTTTTTTGGCAACACTGAAGAAGGTAAAAGAATTGATGATGTTATCCAGTTGGATAATGAAATGTCTGCAAGCAAATCAAAGAGCCCCCAAACTCCAAAGATAAAATGATGCCTGCTGTACTTAATATAGATATGATACTTTTTCAAATCAGACCCATCTGAAGAATCCATTCTTATATCCAGCAAAAGACCTCTTGAAAAGTATAAATATGTTTTTCTGCTTTTTTTAAGCAGATGGAACATCTCCAGTTGGTGATAAATCCATAAAAAATCATAAAAATAAAACTAACTTCTTTCCCTGATAATGAACGATGGGGGCAATTAGGTTTTAAAAAAATTCAACATTTGCATGCCTTTCACAGTCACAAGCACTTAAGAAAAATGCAAGCATATATTCCACAGGCCCTTAGGATTATCAGTATTGGATTTGACTAATGAAAAGCAATTATACAAGCTTGCTTAGTGCTATATAAGATAAATATCATAATGCAGGCACAGACAAAGTGCATGGCAATATAGCAATTCCCTGTTCCCCAAATTCCCGAAAGAGAGAAGATGAAGTAGAGAACTCCCAAGTGGGAAAGATAATTCCCACTCTGCTAGTTGTGGTTAGAATCAGACTATAAGGGGCCAACAGAAATTAGCACAGGCCTAAATTGTGAGGTTGTGACTCTCTTTTTAGCAATGGAGTTGGAAGAGTGCTTGCTTATTTATTTACAGAAAAACAAGCTTTAAACAGTTGCAGTCAGATGTGTATTCTGAGTTCATCATGATTCAACAGAGGCTAAAATAATTTTAGCTGTAACTTTGTACTTATTTACCCAAAAAGCAATACCATAAACACAGCTTCTGAGTTAATGTGGGTGGGGTTAAGTTTCTAAAGTTGATCAAGATTTAAGTTAAATTTAATTGCTATTAAAAATCAAATGAGAAACAATTTATGATTCCTGTGTTTCAATGGGAGCTATGTACATTGATTAAGTCTTGAGTGTAGATGTCAACAGGCTCATATTGATTGATTGATTGATTGGGTATGCTTTTATGCTGCTTCAATAATTCTAATTCTAAATTATTCACACACACACAAATGACAAGAACCAACCACATAGGCCTAAATCCCCAGTGCTGTTTGTAATAACCATGTTTTAACAAAATCTGTAAATATTGAGAATGGGCATGGTTCTTATTTCTGGGGGAAGGGGCATTTTGGCAGAAAATCCTCACCTCTGAGTCCTCTCTTGATGTTTGTTTTTGGGGAGGGGCTTTTCGGTGGGCAGATTCCATTTGCAATAAGCAAATATTGGATAGCCAGCTTTCAAGCCATGTAGAACTTTAAAGTGATAACCAGCACCTTGAAATATATTGGAAAACGAACCAGCAACCATTTCAGCTGTCATAGAACTGGGGATACATAGGAGTATTGTGTTCCAATTAGTACATGAGTGGTGGCAATTATACTAGTTCAGTGTTTCTCAACCTTGACAATTTTAAGGCATGTGGACTTCAACTCCCAGAATTCCACAGCCAGCATTGTGGAATTAAAATTGTCAAGGTTGAGAAACACTGTTGTTGAAGTATCTGGGTGATCTTCAAGAATAGTATATTACCATACTCAACACATAATGTGATGAGGGCACAACTGACCATTACTAACTCCCCTTATTCCAGAAGCAGCTAAAAAACTAACCAAAGCTCCCCTGGCCATAATTTCCATATGCTGTTCCAGCAGAAGCTGAGAATTCCTGAAAACTGTCAAATTATGCATCAGCTGTCTATGGGAAAATACAACCTCACTGAGAGTTAAAGATGATATTGTCCTGGAGACAGCTGCTTTCTAAATCAATAGGCACTCCATTTTTTGAAGGGGTTTCAAAGCCAACAAAATATCCAGCAGAACCAACAGTTTGTACTTCCTCTATCAAGATCTCACCTTTGTTCATGAATGTAATTTCTGACCCATGTCTAAGCCTGAATCCCAAATGTAAGGGATTCAGATATTCCATTTCTTCCAGGCCCTTCCAAGTGTAAGTAATACAGAGAGCAAATCTGATAGGGTGATTGAAGTTTCTAGCTTCCTGTTAGAAACTAGGAAACTGTGACTTCTAATCCTGCCTTAGTCACAAAGCCAGCTGAGTGACCTTGGACCTGTCACTTTTTCTCTGCCCTAGGAAGGAACCATTTCCAAAAAACCTTGCCAAGAAAATTATCCAGACAGTCATTAGGAGTTTTTTTTTAAAAAAAAGATTTTAAAAGTTTATTTGTTTATTTAATTTGAATAGCAGCCCACCTCAATCCATGATTCTAGGCAGCATACATCATGAAAACATAAAACAATAAAGTAATTTAAACAATAGAGAATAAATATATATGGGCACTGAGCTGTGAGTCCAGGAGGAACCCAGGTGTGTGTGTGCACCAGGTATTTTTTGGAGTAGTGCCATCTGTCCAAGAAGCAGAGGTGGAAAAAGCTTGTCACTGGAAGGGCAAATACCCAAAGCGACTTAGTCTTGCTTCGGTTAAGAGAAATTGAAGAGAAAGAACAAAACAATAAAAATGGCTCAACTGAGTTCAAGACCCCAACCTTCTTTCTATTCTTTTTCTCTATGTGGTTGTCGGTTTTATTACCTTCAGTTACACCTTCAGTTATTTTTTCAAGTCAAGTCACAAGCTGTTTAATATTTCATTGGAAGTAAGGTGGCATATAATTTTGATTGCCTTGATTAATGATGCCTTTATTAAATATATAATTAATAGGTTTGTATACAGAATATGTCACAAATGAATTGTGGTTCATTTGATGAATCATATTAAACAAATAATGGTTTACTTAATATGAATCATTAAATGAACCATAACTGGCAGAATCATATAAGATATTAAAGTATATAAAACATGTTTTGAATCAAGGGTTTGTCCAATATCTAAATGTACAAATGCACAAAATATAATCCATCCACCAAGATAAACTATTTAACAAATAGCTTTGCCAACTTTTTCTTACAGAGATACTTTTATAAAGAATGCAAGTTCATTTTAACATTTTATACCTAACTCACTGTATTTTATGTCTTTTCAAAATGAATTCTGAGCTTATTCATCCTAGCGCAAATAAGATGTACGTTAATACATTTAGTAAAACTATATAAGCATATACAATGTGCATAAGTGAACAGATCACAAGGCATTTACACCAACAATTAGGAGTACCTAAGGAAAAAATGCAGGGGTTTCCAAACATTAGATTCCCAACAGGATAAAAATATAGCCAGGCAGAAAAACGATTTCCTTTCACATCTGCATCACTTTCTGTTGAGTCAGAGGTTTGCAACACAAACTTCCTTTTCAGCATAGCTTTAGATTACAGCTTTTTTTTTTGGGGGGGGGGGTTGGAGTTCTAGTTAAAATCCTCTTAAATCAGCAGTGGAAAATGTTAGGCTACTAAAATATAGAGCTCTTCTAACTCTTCTGAGTTTCAAGCAATTCTGGAATTTAGATGCAAATTTCAGACAAGAATTTAATTCCAAAATATTTTCCTACTTCCTTTGGCATTTTTGCTTAATTCCAGAAAAAAGGTAGTGATAAATAACGTTTTGCAATATCTTTTAGCATTAATAGGCAATGTTGTATGAGTTTCTATGGTTCCTAAGCCTTCCATCTAGACTGGGGGTCCCCAACTTCATGGCTGCAGCCCACTATCAGGCTGTGGACTATTCGCAAATGGGCCATGAATGCAGGGGACCAGTGCACACATGTTGCAGCTCAACTTGCATGACTGGCAGGCCGGCACATGTGCACAAATTGTACAAATTGAGCTATGCGTGATATGCTTCCGCACCGGCTCATGCTCATGGGAGTTGAGCTGCATGTGTGCGCTGGCCCACCACTCATGAGGTCTGGTTTCCCTCCTCTCTCCACCCAAAGATTGGGGACCCCTGATCAAGGCAACATATTTGGGCGGGTACTTCCTATTTATTTTAATTTTCTCTCTCAAAGTTTGAATGTTATTTATGGAGTCATCATCATCATCATCTTAGCCATTGTCTATCCACTTCAGGATGAAGGCCTCTTCCTCATGTTTCCAACCAGTACAATCCTGAGCTTCCTTTTGCCAATTAGGCCCGCAATACTTGCTGATGTTGTTGATCCATCTTGTTTTAGGTTTCTTTCATGAATGCTTTTTATCAAGTGGGATCCCTGCTATGACTGCCTTGGTCCACCTGTCATCAGCAATAAGGGTGAGAAGAAGCTGCTATGAAAGTCCCTGGAGTATGACACTGGAGAAGCACAGTCTCTGTTGTTTCTGTGTGTCCAGTCACAGAGGCAATGTCATAGCACTATCTTTCAAATGCATTCTACTCTTTACAAGGGCTGTGCAGGGCTTTGTATTCAAAGTGCTATAATAGAAGAAAGGCTTCAGTCATAGTGTTCCATATTGACTTTTCTGATTCCCATATGGACATCCCTGCACTTTTATTTTTAATGATAAGCTACTCCAGAGGAAGAGGCCATCGCTTAGAAGATTTACCTCCAATATCTCTGATGTTGCCATTCTTTTGAGGAGGAGACTCACAGTGAACCCTTCCCACTAAGTCTCACTGGAAGAGCAAATTCATGCAGATCAGCAATCTTACAGACCTGGGATCCTGAGCTATAATTGCCTGTAAAAGTGATGATCAACACCTTGAATTGTATCTGGAAGGCTCCTGATAATCAGTGATACTTTTGTGGTATGGATGTTACATGAGCAAAACACGCTACACTCACTCCTATCTGGCACATACCGGCTATTTAGCAATTCCATATACAGTAGACTGAATTATGACACTTCATTCAGTTTTGCATCTTAGAAGGTTTTCAGATAGGTAAACTATGGAAATCCATTACCATCAAATGACTTTATGTAAATCTTTGAAAGTCTTACTTTCTTTGTTGTTTCTATCTCTAAAAATACACAAGACAGTGTAATGCATCGTAATAAAGTTTAAAACCTTTAAGTGTTAAAACTAACTGTATGTTTTCAATAGAAATAGCTTGTGTTGCAAATAGGTAGTCATAAGCAGTTTATATCCTTGATTTTGAAAATAAATCTTCCTAGAGGATGATCAGAGTTAACATCTTTTTAACAAAAAATAAAAATAGAATGGTATGGGCTCTTTTATGTCTACTCCAAACTTTTTGGTTTATTTGACTGGACAGAAAACTTAATAGATTTTTAGACATAAGTTGGGTACCTTCAGCCTACAGGTCTGATAAAAAAAAAAAGTCAAAGTGGAATTTAAGAATGGAAAAAACAGGAGGAAATAGGAAAGAGTTTATATATAATTTTCTTAATCACAAACCAGATGTATGTACTGTGCTAAGAAATGAAATACTGCCTCCAGTTATGGAGAATATTTTAGCAAGTTTGCTGATTGACAAGGACACAATTGCTATACAATACATAACGTTGCTATAATCCCAGAAAAGAACTATCTTTTATGGAAATACAGTTTATCCAATACTGAAGAACATAGATTTAGCCATCTTCTAGCCAAACCTAACATAATGTATGATATTAAGATACATTTGTACCAGGTTAGTTATACTGAGTACTTTTCTTGATGTTCTTATTCTATATACTAAATATTATGTCTCCTGCTTCCCTCTCCTGACAATTTTCAGAAATAAAGTATGTCAGGACACTTCTCAACATTCCTGACCAAAATACCTAATTCAGATGAAGATGTTATTCAACAAGCAGAATAAAAGAAACTGGTATTCTATTATCCCTGGAAATATTTTGAATATTTATATAAAGGAAAACTTGCAAAACAATCTGGGAAAATATACCTCTTTAAAGACTTACTTTTATATATATAAAAAAGAAATAATCCTGCATCTGCTCAAGCAGCTTTTCCATGGTGGTAAATAATTCACTGCAAAAGTGCTACATTTTGAGGGACATAATCACTTACATCTCTCAGAATGCAACTCCACAATCACTTCAAAGAATACAATATAGCAGCTTGTGGAAATTCTTTCCTTACCCATATATTAGACTCCTTCCCCAAGGAAGGTGAGTGTCAATGAAAGGAAAATCTGATTGATACCAGTTTATCGGAGTATAAAATTTAAAACTGGAATCAATCAAGATAAGACAAGCATTTTTGCTACAATTTTTTTTTTGCCATAAACAGAAGGTGCTTTATGTGTGATTACATGTCTGGGTTTTATAGGAAAGAAAAATGTATCATTAAGTAAACTAAATTTTACAAAAGATCTGGTAGAATCTGAAGTGCTGAACATAAATAAAAAGGAATGGCTGTATTTTGATTTGAGATCTTTCCTTTGTTTTAGTATGGTCCCCTAAGGTAATGATTTCAAACATTTTTATTAAGTAGACATGCTTGAATCTTCACATTTATTCTGGCAATCAATGGTGTGTTCTGAATCTCCTGAATATTTTTCTCCTGCACCTTGTGACAAAGAGCAAACAGTACCTATTACAGGGAGTCAGAGCAAAAGGAAGAGGACCACTTGCTAGTTACCATTAACAAGCACTAATGGGCATCATAGTGATACAGTGTAACTAGATAGCTTGTAGAGTGGATTTGAGTGCTAAGAATTACATTGTCCCTTGTTTGACATATAATTACTGCACTTGGAATGGATCTCCTACTCTTTAAATTTTTAATTAGCTTTTAGTTTTCATAGGACGTTTAACTCCTTTTTGCTTATCTGCTGCCTAGGCTCTAATTCTGTGTAAATATGATACTCCTCATCTTTTTGTCTGCTATTGTTTATGGAGGAAAATACTATAGTGCTAAAAGAATAGATGGTAAATCAAACCTCTGAATATGACAAATGTGCATTTTAAGTCAGAGTGAATATTTTCAGTTAGTTATTTGCTTGCTTGTATGTACTTTTTTTGTGATTCTTGAGTTAACATTACATAGTGCAAAATGTAGGACTCTCTCTCTCTCTCCCTCTCCCTCTCTCTCTCTCTCTCTCTCTCTCTCTCTCCATCTATCCATCTATCTATCTTCTATTGGGAAACATTGTATCTATTAACTAGTTCCATCTCCATCACCTCCATCACTGTCCTGGCCAAAGGACCATCTGTGAGGAGGGGGGGCATGGGAGGGCAGAGTGATGAAAAAAGTGTTGCAGCATCCTGATACTAATCCTGCCCCATTTAGGATGAGCATCAGAATAATAAAGATGTCTACATTAACATTTGTAATTACTGCAGGATAGAATCTGGGGACACATATATTTGCCTTCATTCTGTAACTACTGAAGAAAATAAAGGTCTCTTGAAAAGTTGAGTTTAAAAACAAAATGTATGATGCACTCTGAATTTTGGTGATTAATTTATTTAATGAACCCATTTTAAATTATTAAATAAATTGTCATATTAAATAAATTGTCACATTGTCACAATTGTCAAATTATTCATCTACACAGGATTCTACATTTTTAAGACCCCTTAAAATACTTAACAATATGACAATAAATAAGTTTTTTAAAACTTAACAAAAAGCTTTACATGTTTTTTAAAATGATAAAAAACTGGATGAAATTAAATGTTTTAAGCTCATTCTTAACTATATTTAGGAGATTAACTTCAAATCCAATAGTAAATTGTTCCTTAATATACTGTAGGTCCTATGATGAATAAATTATGGACCCATAATTAATGTGTTGTATTAATTTTTATAAGAGTCATTGTTATTTTGTTATTCTGTACTGATATTTACTGATTGTACTGATATTTTTAGAAGGAGAGAAGAGATATTTGTAGATTAGTCACTTATTCTAAACCATGATAGCTGCAGTGTGGTTTCCCACAGAATACTTCTTGCTTACAAATTCTCTTGATTGGAGGCAATGCTGCGGATTCTCGGGAAACATTTGGTTGGCTACCTGACAAACAAGATGCAAGACATTCAGTCTCATCAAGCATTTTACATTCTCAGTAATTGAACATAAGTGCAGCCTTTATATATCAGCTGTTTTGCATCCCATACAGTATCACCAATTGTACTGTGCTTCAATTTTTCAGTCTGCAGGTAATCAAATGTTTTGCAATTATATCCTATTAATTAAGCAGTAGTGATTTTTGAGGTGTAAGTAATGTTGAAAATGAACAGCAAACATTTATTCATGTTGTACAAATAACTGCAAATCCAAAACAACTAATAAATACAAACTTAAAAATAAAAGGAAGCAATTCTTTGCCCAATTACTTGGTGGAATTTAATGCCAAAGAATGTTGTAGTAAGCATGAATGGATTGCAATTTGATGAGTAGTCTCTAAAATAGGCACTTTTAGTGATCATTTCAAAGGCTGCAATATTGTAAGCCACTGTTTCTCTGTATATCCTTCATATGCAATTAAGCAATACATACATACTACCATATTCTGCTATAGCAAAGCAACGTTGTAATCTGGCTGGATGATGGAATGCAAGGCTGTACAGACTCCTGTTCAACTTTCCTTGAGCACTCTTAACATTGTCATCATTTTGGAACTGCTGCTTTAATGACCATTGGAAGAAAGACTGCATACTGTATCAGTTGGCTGTTGCTGCTTGTTTCTATTCTCGTATTTTATGTAAGATTAAAACTATGTGTTACCATCCCCTTGCCTTTATTCCTTCTTCCTGCACTGAGATGAACAACTATGAGCATGACTAGAGTGAGCGTTGTGAGATAACAGAGGGTCAGAATCCTCCTCCAGAGAAATGGAGCTGGCCCAGAGGGACTGCTTGATCTTCCTAGAGTCAGAGGACTTCCTGCCTGCCACTACTTTGATATGTGTGAGAGTCATTTTGCATTAACTTCATTGAAAGAGATTTTTTTTAATGGACGCAGGGGAAGTTCTACTGTATTAAAATCCATGTTCAAACAATAAAGAGTTTCCATTTATTCAGGCGAACCACAGTTTCTCATGAGCCAAAAACTAAGGCTATGGGAACACTTTCATCTTGTGACAGCACTATAATTTTCATAACTTATGTTAAATTTTTAATACAGTTACCTATCCTAAATGAGAATGTGGGTTCCTCACAATATTCAGCTTTCTGTTATGTGGTTTTAAAAAGAACTGGGGTACACATTTGTGCAGAAAGGTAGGGGTATTACTAGCTTCCTTTTTAAATGCCTCTTTATGTTACCACATCTAGCAGGAGCTTTGTAGTTTTTTTTTCTTTAATGGCAAGATAAATCTTGTAAATGAAATGAAATGAAAATTATAAGGTGGCATGATTATAGTTTTTAATGCCCTCATAAAGTAACTAGAACAGTAAGTCTTATTGCTTGAAAAAGAAATAAATTCTCATCAGGATAATTTTCTCTCCATATAGAAATAAGGTGTGTACATATAATCTTTGCACTGTTTGGTAAAAGAATCACTAATAGGTGATGAGAACAATTGTGCCTACCACTTTAAAAAGCTGGTGTCAATCAGATCTTAGGGCTAGATTAGGAGTGATAATCTGGAAAGGGCAGGTTGAACAATAACACGATGATAACAAGAAAATGAACATTGGTAAAATTTCTGCAATTTTAAGGGGTAATGGTGGTGGTTGTATTTGTATGTTTTCCTTCTATGGTTTACATCACTTTTTTTTGTTTCTTTTACACAAAAATAAAATCACACTGTTTTTCAAGAGTGTGACTAATAATCAAACTTGGAATAATGAAGCATAATATTATTGTATTACAGTAGTTTAAAATTTACAATTTTGCAGTAGTTTAAAAAATCCTTGGGCAGCATTTTTGCCTAATGTCTGTCATTTTATCTTCCAGGTTTTTAAGTTTGAATGATAACATTTTCAGTCAATTCACTGCAATAGAATTAAAATCTACTGCATCTTATTTTTTGTCATTGTAGAAGAACATTCAATGGTCAGTCTATGTATAAGGGAAATCCAAACATGCACATGTCTGCATTCATGTGTGTGCAAGCACACACAACCAGGCTTCAAATCATTGTTTACTCCTGGCTACTGCCTGGGCAGGTGCCTGAAGTTTCTTGGTAAGATTTTTGGAGGTGGTTTGCCATTGCCTGCTTCCTAAGGCTGAGGAAAGAGTGACTGGTCCAGAATCATCATGTCTCACAGTTTCCTGGTTTCTAGCTTGATGCTTTAACTCCTTCACTAAGCTGGCTTTCAAAGCTTTATATATGCACATATATATAGACACAGGCTTTAGAAATATAAACAATTCTGCCACAGATAATCGAATCCTCAGTGAAGCTAAAATGTACTAGGTCTATTATTTGAAAGTGGCTTGCATACTTTTTAGATTTGTCATATAATTTAAGATCTTTTTTTCTCTCAATTTTGATGTTTCCCTCTCCCTGTTTAAGATTAGTCTGTTGGATAACATCTAATTTAAGCCTTGCATTCTCCAATTAGTTGCTTAAGCACAGCTTCACAAGAAATTCCTAGGATGTACACATGATTGCATATTTAGTTATTCAGTCTTTGTTTCACAATCTCATCTTTGTGTATAGTAAGTTCAAGAATATAATTCAATCAAAGTCTTTTGTTGACAGTATACAAACAGAATATATTTGCAGTAGAATTCTGATAATTAATGTGCTGCATGGACATTCAATTGGGTAAATGTATAACTATTTATAAGACACACAAAAAAGCTGATTCTAAAGTGTAATAACTAATGAAAGAGCAGAAATATAACTTTACTGTGTTCTTTAAAGGGGAGAGAATAGATTGAAAGATCAATATGCCACAGGAAAAAAATTATGTTTAAATGGGAAAACTCTATTCCTTATCTAGGAATACTCTAAATACTCATTTATTATACCTACTATATTTAAGTAGCTAACATCATAATCAATGGGAAAAATGTTGGCTTCCTTCTGTCCATGAGAATCTTTGAAAAGGCTTATTTTAAATGAGATTTATATAGTCAACAAGGAAGAAAAAAAACTCCTTAATGGTAGCTTCAATAAGGCCATCATTTTGATGATAATTTAATAATGTTTAAATTGGCTTATATTTAAATATGTCTTTGTGACTACGATTTATTCTAAGCAGGCTTTTGATAAGCATTCAGATTAAATTTCTGCAACTTGTGGTATAGTGGATGACTGGTATAAGAAAAGAGTTAATATTTTGGGGAATATAAGCAAGTGAAAGAAACATTTATAGTTGTGTTACTTCTACTATGACTAATTGTAGTGAGAGACTCCCCGTTACACTAAAATAAACACATTGGTAAGAAACTGTTTTTAGAGGAAGCCAGAAAATTCCATTTAATTGCTATAATAACATATTCCAGAGGTAGAAATGAAAGCAGTTTCTTTGTACCCAGAACATATGTTCAAAAAGTTCATTTTCTTGGAAGTAAATCTGAACAACGAATACATGGGTGAATACATTATTCAAGGCTTGCTTTAAAGTATTTTATTATAATCCAGTCCAAAGCTACTTTGAGTTACAGCAGATGACATTGGGTGATCACTACTCTCCCCCTCCACAAAACCCTAAACAGAATCAGACTTAGTATTAGAATGGGAAACCACCATGAAATCCCATGGCTTTAGACTAGACTTGGAAATTGAAAAAAAAAAACATCCTGAAAGAAGCAATGGCATTTCTATATTGTTGCCAATAAAACTACATAAATGTTTCAATGTACTCACTGGGAGTTATGCTCACCTTGAGTGTGTCTTTACTTTTTAAGTACTCTGCAAAGCCGCGCACATGGCACTGCCTCAATTACAGCTAGATTTTTAGCATAGATATTCCATATTGCTTTCCAGGACTTTAGGAAAAGAAATATCTTTTCTGTAGCCTAATATATTCAGAAACCAAGCCTGCCATATTCTCCATGTAAAGCATGGAATTCCTTCATAAGTGTAATGCATCTCTTTTTTAAATCCAAAGTAAGAAAATTGTTCCAGTCATTTCTGTAAGTTAAAATTAATGTATCTGATTCACTCTTTTGATTTATTATTTGTGTCCCTTTTAACTTTTAAAATCTCAACCAGTTTCATTTGTAGGACCTGTTTAACATCTTTAACATCATTCTTGTGTCCTGTTAATTTTAAATCCATACCCCAAACAGTCTGATTTTCAGTTATATCCTCTTCTATCTCTTCTTTTAAACCCATTTTATTGTATCAATCTAAAAAATAAGTTCTGGGTATGTTTAATGCCAAATTCCAGTGTTAAATATTTTTCTCTAATTTGTTAATGGGAATTCCCCTTTAACTATAATCAGTAATCTAATTTTAATTTTTTCTGGCTATCTCCAGTAACCAGCCTTCATCTTATCATGTTTTTCTCTCATTAGGAACATTTCCCAGGAAGAGATTTCTTACACTTAAACTCATTTTTTAAAATTTTAAATAAAATTTTTAACAAATTACAGGAAGTATTCTTATAACTTTTTCAAAGTCTTATTTCCAGTCAACCAGTCCCCTTAGTCTGTTTGAAAAGTTTCCAGAATCAACATTCTAATTGCCCTTTCACTACTTATTTCCAAGTATAAAAAGTGTTTCTTTAAAATTTAAAGTAACATAAATCTTCCTTCACATTGTAGGCTGGAGAAAAATCACCCATGTAATAAAATGTGTACTTCTGGAAGTTCTTCAAGCCCATAGGGCAATTTACAAGCTATTTCAAATAAAAATGATTACGAGGGAAAGTAGGTGAACTCAGCATCTTTTTGAAAGGGGCCGAACTGTAGCTTGGGCAAAGCTGTCTCTTCCAACTCCCAAAGCTCTAAAACCCACTGAGAGAGCATTGTTTTACAGTCCTGTCATGGTCAGCATCTGTAAGGAACACTCTGGGCAATTCTGAGTCCTCTCCTTCATCCAGAGAGGAATTTGGGAAACCAGTTCCTGCACCAGTTTCATTTGATGATGATTGAATATACAATATATGTGTGCGTATATGTACATATTGGAAAGAACTGCAGAAGACATGGTCTTCATGTTTCCTTACTTTCTTATCTTAGAGTGAAAAATTTCAGCCTGGAGATTATTGTAGTGTTTCAACCATGTATCTAAAGTAGCTTTGTTGTAGATTTGTGAAGAATGAATAAGATCAATTAAGAATCAGCCTTTATGTTTAATCTCTGCTTTTATTTTCTCTGTTAATATTTGAAGTGGGTGAAAAGAAGCATTTCCTGTTCTGGAAAACTTTTTTTCCCCTGTACTAACAGTTCTGCTAAGCTTCAAATTTGGATGTCTTTAAATTGTGGTTGTTTTTATATTACATATTTAAAGGTGTTATTTGCTATTAATATAATTTCATTTCTAAATTAACAAGATGGCCAAAAATGTGGCTTTGCACCTTTCATTTATGAACTGAGGTAATGCACCTATAACCTATTAATCTGTTCTGTTTGTAGCTTAAACAATTATCCTAATCTGGAGTTCTCTACAGAAACTATTTGAACAAACAATTCAAAGACTAAATTCAAGAACAGCACTTCCTATAAGCATATTTTGAGGGAAAAGATATTCCTCCCACCAAAAGCTGTAGAATGTCTGCTGCCATTTTCAGATTAAAAAGTAATAATAGTAAATCTATTACACATAATTATATAAATTGAAAGAATAAAAGCAAAGATACTAGGCACAAAGAATGCTGAATCAAATATCCAACCACTAAACAAGCCAAGATAAGAATCATTAAATCAATTCTGGTTATTAATTTTATTTTTCTAACCAAGGGAAAAGAGGGTCATGAATTCTTATCAGGATTCTTAAAAGACAGCTTGGCACTGGTTTTGACTTCTTAAAATTAAAATTATATTGATTTTATGTTTTATTAAATTAATGTTCCTACTTGAGTCTGCTTTCGTAAAAGAAAAATGTTTCCATGGCAGTTTTGGCTTTTGTCTGTGGCTTGAATCTAAAGACAGAATGCATATTTGCATTTCCCAAGTTGACTGGACAAAGGACAAAACTGATTTAAAGTCTGTGATCAGCAGAAATTAAGCAAAAGTTCCCTTCAGCTGACAAACAAAACCCTGCATAAATCCTATTAATCAGGCCCTGTGGAGATGTGGCTTCATAATCAAATGCTACTATCACAAAATGGCATTCTCCAACCTTGTGCTCTTTGGATTTCTCAATATGTAGTTTTAACCAAAGTTCCTCCCTCATTATATAGTGCTTTTCTATAATGTGGTGAGTTTTTCCTTCATATATGATTATGGACTATCTCTGTCTTCTCCTAAGTTGGAATCACATATATTGATCATTTTAATAAAAGTCCACACAAATGAAATTACTGTGGCTTCTTGTGGCAAAACTATGATAAATGGTACCTCATAAAATTATAAATGAAACCTTTTTATATGGATTATTTTAAACACAAAAATGATAGTCTTTTAAATAAAAATAGTCTTTCCATTACCCACATTTTTATCATGGCCAAAATGATGTTTCTGCATCTTTTTGTAGCTGTATTTAATGGAATCATCCTGAGTAGTCTACCAGTTGTGACAATTTAGAAGACAGTGTACGAGAGAAAGGACACAAAAGTCAAATACATAATTTCTGTACTGCTTGCATATTATTGGTAGTGACAATGAAATGAGCTCTACTATAACATTTTATAGGCAAATGCCCTAATCTAGACTCCAGTGGGAATCTGCATCTATCTGTTATTTAAGCCTATAAGGTCTCTGTTAAATATTGAAATAAAAGGGATTTTAATAGTCATAGTGAATTTTTGATGTTCCCAAATTTGATGTTCCTCAAATGAATTGCATTACAATTCCTAGTACCATCTTTACCTGTGAAATTTTCAGTAGTATCTCAGTTTATGGTATTTTATTGAAGACTAAATGTGGAACGTTGGTAGCTCTGATCAATCCATCTGCAAACACTAGGTGGGAGAATTCCAGTAGTTTTCCTTCTTCTTTGATTCTTTGAAGTACCTCCCCAGGATTTTAAAAAGGAACATAGAGGCTCTAGATTCTACAATAGGTACAGAACAGTGTTTTTCAACCTTGGCAACTTTAACCTGTGTGGACTTCAACTCCACTGTGTTCACTGGCACAGACCTTTTTTTATCAGTTATTCCATGCTTCAGCATGTGTCACTAACAGTTCACCATAGTAATATGTTTACTGCACATTTAATATTCCTTCTAGAACATTGTGTATGACTGCAAAGGCACATCTCCTGTTGTTATTGGCTAACAGCGAGATGTTCATGTTTTGATATGGAATATGATCATTGGAATATATTTATTTTAAAAGAAATATTTTTCACTCCATAATTTGATAACTGTTAATTCTTCATAAACTTGGTTACTGCCACAATATATTATACTTCTCACTGATTGAAAAGCCATATGGTTAAACTTACTATGAACTTAGAAAATTAGCCTACCAGTAAAAATGAACTGCAAATACCAGAGAAAAATTAATAATTGTGCCTAATAAAATATATCAGCTTTGGAAATATTTCTTGACTTTTCCCCCTTTTTAACAAAACTATAATATTTGTTATTAAAACCAAAGACTGTTTAATACAGGAGTAGCATTTCATTATTAATTTTTAAAGATCCAGATACTTTTAAAAAGCATTGACTTAGGAAGAAATTATCAATTAATCAATTTGAACAGAGTATGTGCTTCCACTGATGCAATCTTTTCTTCAAATTTAAAAGTGAACAGAGAAACTCCAGGATTATTCACATTATTGTGAAGCTTAGTTTGAATTTACTCTAAAACACAGAAAAAAAGTGGGCTTCTCACAATCAGTCTGGGCTCTGGCTGAATTGATCCTGTATTTTGCCATTGTGGAGTCAGATAAAGGAGAGACCTAAGAAAGAAAGGATTTAGTTAACTGGAATAGGTGTTACCACTCTTACCATAGAACAACACAGCTTTTTTCTTATAATGTCTGAAGTAAAGAAGTAGCTTTTCTTCAGAGCCATCTTCCTCCTGATGATTACTATTTTCTTAATTAGGATTTACTAAAGGAAAGTGGGATTTTATATCAACTTAGCAATCATCAGACTGTTCCCTAAGTATGTAATTAATAAGAATTGAAGATGCTTATATAAATAAACAAGAAATGCCCTTATACTGTTCAATTTTTCTTTGTGTTAACAGAAACAATTTGCTCTCAGTTTTTTCAGTGTAGATATTATAATTGCACCAGGTTATTGTACCAGAGAATGTACCTGCAATAAAACAGGACTGAAACTTGGGTTTATATATTCCTTCCTATACTAACTTCATTAAGAGGTAGAAAGGTTCCCAAAAGAAAGCACCAGATTACATAAACTTTGCATACAGTATGCTATGCAGTATATGGCATTTTTTTTTTAAAAAATATTTTAAATAATTATATTTACTTACTTAAGAATGTATACTGCTAACCGACTCAGACAAGTTGACCATGTCTACTGGAAAGCAAGTACAATTTAATTGAAATAATTACAGCTGCAATTAAAAGGTTACAAAGATTAGGCAGAGACTTCCACTAATCCTGCCTCGATGTTGGAAGGAAGCAGCAAATTTTTAATGATTTTCTGAAGGTAAATAGCACTGAAGACAACTGGATATTGGGCGGGCAGTATAATTCCAGAAGACAGGCATTGTAACAGAAAAGGCACACTTCTTGGGATCCACCAGAAAAGTGAGGGGAAAACTGGGAAAACTTCCTGGGAAAATTGAAGGAAGAGAATTGAAGTTTGTCAGTCCTGTTAGAAGATATGTGGTAGAGCAGACATATTTGGAGAAAGGATTATGTTATTAAGTATTGATTATTGTTACTGTAGCAGTATTATTATTCCCATTATTTTATATTTACATTTAAAAACAATACGTTGAACCATAATAGGAAAGACAGAGCAAGTGATTTGTATACCAGTCCAGTCTAATGTGCAGATGCTAAGTGCTGATACGCAACTTTAAAGTTTCATTCCTATGCCTTTTTCTTTAAACAGGCTTTAATTAATGAATATTTCAAACAGAGTGATTTTCAGTACAGACATCATTTAGGTTTCTATAAGGCAGCCCCTGGATGGTGACTGATTATGATACCTATATGTTACAATTAACACAAAATGCCTTCCTAATTCTAGTCACCATGGGGCTATCAAGAGCCAGAACAGTCTGACAATGAATGTTTGATAGAGCTCTCCAGGAGAGCCTGTGAATGCAGTGATCAATACTTTCAGACCACAACTAAGAAACCATTGATGTCAATTATATTTACTATGATCTGTCCAATGCACTGCAAAACTTTAATGCCTTCCCAATGACAATACTGAAGAAAAGATACAACAATACTTCCTTTGGAGAACAAATCTGCCTCTCTGACCTTAAGGAATCTGCAATTCCAACCCTTGAATCTCCTTTCTAGCCCAACTTATGTCCTACTTACATAATAGTTATTAATAGTTCTGCATATTCCGAGGATGATCTCACTTGCTTTTGATTGTCAGACCAGAATCCTGTTATCCAGAGAGTTATACAGTTTCATTTACTTGTCATTGCTTTGGGTAGGAAATATACCACTTTCTAAGCTTTCTGTGCGGTTATATGTTTTATGTGTTCTGTTATGTCTCATGTCACTGATCATATTGTAAAGCTAGAACTAGATGCACACACAAACATTGATTCGTATCCATGCCTGGTATGTTAGCACTGCAGTAGCTTTATAATGTAGTCAATTAGTTTTAAGATTTTTCAGTATTTTGCTTTTAGTATTTATATCAGTAGTCTGAACCATTTTATTTACTTTTTCAGGTAGACAACTGCCCTGTTTAGCAACCTTTTGAAGTCATGATAGCACTGAAAAAATAATTGTATGACCGGTCTTAAAGGACAGGTCTTATTTATGATTGTTGCAGCATCTCCATGGTCATGTGGTCAATTTGCATTCATCACAACCAACTTCCAACTAGCAGAGTCAAATGGGAAGCCAGCAGGTGTTTTTATCATCGTGAGACAGCCGGAGCTGTGGAAAAGTTGTTTTGGTGAACCAAAGTTTCTTCCCATAACAATTACTGGGAGATGTATTGAACGATGTGACTTGAACTGTCAGAGAGGAGAGGAAGAGATTTATTCTTTTAATTACTTGTTTCCCATTTTTTCTTCAGAGTTAGCTCTCACTTTGAACCTACTGAAATGATTCTGCTCAATAAAAGTTACATGAGAGCAGAGGTCCCCAACCTTTTGGGCACCAGGGACCGGTTTCGTGGAGAGAGGTTTTTATGCAGACCGGAGGGGGCGTGGTTTTGTGTGCTGCCTGCATCTAGCAGATGGGGCTTAGCTTGTTTGTGTGGACTGGTTGCTGGCATGCCGTGGCCTGGTACTGGTCCACAGACTGGGGATTGGGGACCCCTGCATTAGAGGACTTAATGGCTCTAGTGTTTTTCTTGGCTGGGTTTTTCAGCTGGAGGATGACAACATGACTATCCTGCTATTCTGGTTATTCACATTGCGATAATCTGTAGTCATTAAGTGACATTATGTGACTGCAAATTGCAACCTCCTACCGACTGTCCCATTGGCTTGGTTTTGGCAGGTCGCAAATATTGATCCCATGACCATGGGATGCTGTGGCAAATTGTAACTGCATAACGGTTGCCAAGTGCCTGAATCATAATCATGTGACTGCAAGGATGCTGTCATGGTCCTGTGAAGACCAATAAGTCATTTTTTTCAGTATCATCGTAACTTTGAACATTCATTAAATGAAAGGTGGTTAAGCAAAGACTACCTGTAACATGATTATAGGCTTTGAGAGTTTGGTGTATTTCCAAGGAAGACCATAGAAATCTTTGGCCTGGAAGAGATGCATTTTAATAACATGTTAAAAGAGTTTCAGAGAAGGCAGGCACAGCCATACTCCTCTGTGCATTAATGATTCACATGTGGAGATGATTACCAGCATCAAATTCCTGAGTGTGCAGTTAACGAGTAGGCTGGCTTGGTTGCTCAACAGCAAGACACTGGTGAAGTGGGTACAGCAGTGCCTGCAATTTCTGCATCGCCTGAGAAAAGTACATCTTCCTTCCCCTGTCCTTATCACTTTCTATAGAGAAATGATCAAGAGCATCCTATCATATTGCATCACTGCAGAAAAGATTATTGGCAGTTCATTCCCTTCTATACAGGACATAGCATATAAGCGTTGCTTGAGTGGGGTCTGCAGGATTGTCTGGGACGCTACAGTCCTTTTCGCAACCCACAACAAGTTTTCCTTGTTACCTTCTGGGAGGAGGCTTTGTGGTATCCAAAGCAGAACATTCAGATTCAGTCTCAATTTTGTTCCATATAGTATTAACCTTGTGAACTTTCAAGCTTCCTCTTTCCGCTATGTATTCAAGATGGACAGTGATTAATATTTATATGTAAGGGTGTACGTATATACATATGTTGTATACAGCATTTTTATATGCTAGGCTAAAAGAATAAGAAAAAGGGGAAAATACACAGTCTTCTGCTCCAGGAGCGAAGAAAAAACGCGTCTTAGAGCAAAGAGACTAAGTCTAAAACTGGGGTGCAGTTGGCACAGAGGGGGCGGTACTAAATTTCAGACTTAGTCTAATTGGAGCAGATAGATTAAGACAACCCATCCGTGGGTTCTCCATCCAATCATGCTGGAGAATACTAATATCACAAATTGCCTCCCTTTCTCACTATAGTCTTCATCACCTTCATCAAGCATTGGTTGTGCTGTTATACTACTCACACATTTTTGATCAGTTTGGGTCTCTACCTTTGGCAGGCATTTCCTGTTGATTCTACACTACTGAGACCTACTCTTTGTGCAGAGGCAGGATGCCCATTAGCTAAACTTGACAAAAAGAATGTTTTCACATGTAGTGCTAAGGAAATCTTGCTCAATATAAATATAGTTTCCTTCCCTCACTGCCCCTTCCCTTACTTGCTTCATGCCAAGGTATTCTAAATAGACTCTCTGTAGTTACATTTTCCACACTTTTGTTATTTCATCTTGGAGTTCACTGAAGAGCCAGAAGCCATAAAACATAAGTCAAGCTAAAATAGCTAAAAGGTTGTAAAGCTTGCCATAAGTCTATAAAATATACATTATGTGGATTGATAGCTGTTAATACTGCCCATCCAACATAAATCCAATAGAAAAGTGTCTAGATTTTGTTTTTATTGAAATTGCTCCCATGGTCATTTAATGTAATTCTGCCACTCATGTAACCAGAAACATTGCTTCTCCATAAAAACCTAGACATGTCACAGGCAGGCACAGTAATGTATGAATGGCAGCGTTGGAGATCATGGCTCCCTGTCATAAACATACACTACATTTGTCAAAAAACTACAAAGACAGACATGTATCTAAGCATAATACTGTATCTACAAGTGGTGAAATAGGTGCATATAAGTTTGATTTTGCTACCACAAAGCTGTTTTCTCACACATATTGGTAAGTTATTGATTAATTTATGTTCCACCTCTGGCAAACAATAGGTTTCTTCCCCCCCCCCAAATATATAGGTAAAACATGAAAAATCAATGAACATGTATATTTTAAGAACACATGAAAGAAAATGGCATTTGGTATTACTTATCTCAGCAAACAAGCTAGGCTAAAAATAACTGTTGGAAAATATATTTGCCTGTTAGGGGTGGGATTACATATAGAACTAGTCTGGGACTTCTATCTAGAACTAGTCTGGTCTGGGACTTCTAGATGCTTGAAGCATCCATAAAAAAATGTCCTCTTTAATATTTTGGCCAAATTTATCTCCAGTAATGGTGAATCAAAGATAAAATTTCCTCTTTGAGATATTAAAACTCCACAGGCAAAATGCTTTTTCCTGAAATGGCATGATTCCAAGTCCAGCTACATTACCTTTGTTTTTATTTTGAAATCTGAAATACATAATTCTAAACGCCAGCAATTAGAACTACCCGTTTGGGTTCAAAACTCCAGATAAGCACCAGATGACAGAAAAAAGAACAACAAAAAGAAAAAAAAATAACTCTGCTGCCATTGCTGGTTGTCCTGATTTATGCAGTGCAGTACAGATAATGCTATTAATAATTCAATTCCAAAATTTAGAGTAGAACTTTTTAGTGACAATAACAAGCATTCACTCTGATAGTTACATTGTAAGCTTCAGTTCTGCATAAGCAATATATTTATACTTTATGTCTTGAAAACAGATATTACTATCATTAACATTATTAATTTTACCATTTTATGAGTCGAAACACTGAAATACCTAGAATTAATTTCTCAAGCAAAATTGTGAAGTCAGAAAACATAAGAGCCTTTAATAGGTAGAAGCATTAATTACCAGCAGCTACAAAGAGGCATTTAAACACTGAAACATGCTGGCAAAATTACAAATGTCTTGTGTTCCTCCCTTATGCTTAAAATAGCTTTTGTAAACTTTCAACTTCCTCTGATGGTGAGTTCAGTATTAATCACCTTTATGACATCTTATACATAGGCCTTAGACAAATCCACTGGCCTTAATCAAGTACTTTCCTGAGGAAATTGGCCAAATCTAGCTCCTCTGAGGGGGAGAGGTGGGGAAACGAATTACAACAACTTTGCTGTTCAAACAAATCTCTTTTTCAGGCCCTTAAAGCTTTTTTTTTTTTTCATACACAGCAAAGACAGCCACACAGGAAACAATAATAGTTTAATCTCTTGAAAAATTTCCTTCCTGCACTGTAGCACTATTTCAGACAGGTAGTCAAAGCATGCCAAAGAAAATTAGCAGCAGCCGGTGCCAAGAGCAGGCTGTTACATGAACCTATTAGCTCTGCTTTCCTCCCTGCTGCAAATGGAGCACCAGAGACTACTCATCTCTGCTACTGAACCAGCTATCAAGCACAGTCTGGTGAATATTACAAACACTGAAAAAAGATGGTAATAGGAAGAAGATTCACTAGCTCTTAGCACGCCACAAAACAGCCTTTTGTCCTGATGCCTGAGACCCATGCTTTATGTGTTAGAGATGGACGAAAAAGTCCCAACTCAGGATCACTGTCTTAATTTAGAAAGGCACATCTTTCCTTCTCTTGTTTTCATGTTAATTATTCTTCTATGTAGTCATTATATCATTATATATTTTTTTGTTTTTGTTTTTCTCCTTCCTACATTCTCTTATGCATATATTCCCTGCTGTTTATCATCCCTGTAATTTCTTCAAATTATTTATACTTCATTTGCCTCTTTCCATATGGATGCTCAAAATCCATTGGAATCTAGAAGCCATATTTTGTCAGACTTGACCACTGATTTCAATATATCGAAGTATCTTTGAATTGAAGGTGATAATATCCCGCAACTGTTAGAAGAAAAGTGCTTTATATCCCATGTAATATGTATTAAACAATGTAAAACAATAAAAATGTTTTATATAACACAATAACAATATGAGATATAGATAAATATCCAGACACAGAGAGAGAGAGAAAGGAGAAGAAAGGATACCATTGATTGCTGTGATAGGTTAATATTTCAATGCTTTATTCATGCTGCATCTCAGTATACTGTGGCCTATCTTGGGGCCAGAGATGAAAATTTGTGATATTGGACAATTATGTAGATCCAGATCCTGAAGGGGAGACACAGTTAACAAATTCCTGATCCTGATCATTGTCCTATTTATATACTCATTCTTGTTTCCCAGCCAGCCACCTCAACAAGTGACTCTGTGTGATAAATAAAATTCCAATAAATTAAAAACAATTACAAGCAACAATACAAAAATTAAAATGTATAGCTGCTGAGGAAGTCTGTACACGTTGAGGCCCCAGCTTGGGCACTGAATGAAACTTTAGGTCCTTACAGAAGGCCATCAGGGTTGAGGCCATCTGAATCTCTGGAGGAGAATATTTCCTAGAGTGGGTGCTGTGGTAGAAAAGGCAGACCTCCCACTGGCATTCCTTGGCTGATGGGATCTGGAGCCTATCCATTCTTCTGGACTGGTTCGGATGGAAACAAATGTGAAGAGATGGTCCCTCAGGTACCTGGTCCCAAGATATGATGAGCTTTAAAGGTGGTAGCCAGCACCTTTATTTGCAACCAGAATTTGCTCTCTCTCTAAATGTGCAAACTCTATGTGTCCACTCTTTTCCTTTAAAAGGAGAGGTTAGTCAAATGACAAGCTGAGGCTGTAGAGGAGAATATAGTAAACATGTGGATATCTCTGAAACTGAAGGTTTCTGGCTTTACTTAGTGGCAACATCTACTCTTACATCATGTGCAACAAAAGAGGCATTCAATCAGACTGTTAACCATTTTGGGGCCATTTGATTCCTTTTGAAAATGGTTGCTAGCATTCATTATACTGCTCCCTCTCTTGCCTATTGTGGAGGTTTGAGGAGGGATATTTGAGGCCTTGTACTATGTCAACATGTCATTCTATTTGTATTGGGTCTTATCTGCAGGATTTGGGAGAAACTCAACAGCAGAACTATCTCACAAGCTTTCATAATAACAGAAAGAAAAAGGAGGAAAAAGAATAGTACTGGATAGTACAGGTAATATCTATTACCAGGTTTAGCCTGAATGGTCTAAATTATAATAATAATTGAAAAACAACTGCATCTTGATTAGGTTGTGTGTTTGTGTGTGTGTGTGTGTGTGTGTGTGTGTGTGCCTGCAACCACCCATCCATATAGTTCTCCTTTGTTGTTAACAAGTTATGATATTTTCTCACATTTGTTGGAGAAAGTAGCTTATAGTACTAATTAACATGAATTATTAATTCTATTAATAATTAATTTACTGGAGACCTAAAGACATCAATCACTGCCAGTACTGAGGGAAAGTGAAACAAACAATCCAATCTTCATTAGAGGAGCTTATTGAGGAAACTGCATGCTATTTCCCCCTTTGATAGCTACACTAGCTTTTAAAAGAGATTTACTTTTTTGTGGTTGAATTCCATCACTGTCTGAAGGAGGGTAACTATAACAAATGCACAAGGGTTATATTTATTGAATGAATCTGTGACAAAACAATATTGCCAGTATCAAAACAGGTTGAGATGTGTAATTCTTATTAAAAATAGATAAATTAAGATGATCCCACATTGACGTAGCTACCATTACAATCTGTGGGGTGCAGAAGCCAGGATAGTTTAAAAGTACTACAAGTTTATTTCATGCTACCTATACAAAAGAGTCTGAACAAGAAAACAGTCAACTTCAAGGGAGGCTGGACTTCGGTCTCTTATGGAGGTGTAGAGACTCCTAACTGATGATGCATTTGACTCCGCTCTTGGGCTCAGCTTGGTCATCGCCTACACAACTGACTAAACTGACTTGTAATAGATTTTTCAGAAGGTTAAGAATCTGGGAGTTGCAGTCTTAACATATTTAGAGGGTGTCAGCTTATTATCACATCATAATATCTAAGGTATAATTTATTTTACTTATTCATTTATTAAATATATATGGCTGCCCATCTTGTGAAAAATGACTCTGGGTGCTGTAGAACAAAGTCATAAAATAGTAAATCCTCCTTGTGCAGTTGCTTCCTTGCTAAGAGGGGTTAACTATTACAAAGCCAGGCTAGATGCTTCAATGATAATTAGTATCCAGAAATCCTACAGGCAAAAATTTAGTTTTCATCAAATCCTTTCAATTGGCCATCTTTTGCCACAATGACCTGTTTTAAAATGGAGGATGGCATCAGACAGTAAAAAAATAAGAGAAGAGAAAACTTCCCTGAATGCCACAGAATGTAAAATATTGAGATTGGACAATTCTTCATGGCAATCCAATTTATTCAGTTTTGCTGTAAGCTGTTATTTGCTGTCTCTTACAATTACTTCAGTCCGACTCCTGTCCTCAATCAAATTAGGAAGCACAATAGTAGTTGACTTTCAAATAATAATAATAATAATAATAATAATAATAATAATAATAATAATAAAGTTGGAAGGGATCTTGGAGGTCATCAAACCCCCTGATCAGGCAGGAAGCCCTATACCATTTCAGACAAAAGGCTGTCCAGTCATTGATAAACCATAGGAGGAAATGAACGTTCCAAATTGCCTTGTACCAGTGAGGCACTACCTTGACGTGGTTGTGGGGCTTGTGTACTCTGAGGAAGATGAGAGCTATGTCAGAGGTTCAACCATACTGGACAGGTCTCATCAGAGGAGTCAGACAAAGAGTATCTCTCCCATAAAAAATATGGTGAGACGTAAATTTCAGAATGTCATACTGACTCGGATGTCGCCCGGGTTAACAAGGTCCGCGCTAGATATTGGAGTTCCTGGATATCTGGTGAAAAATGGGTTACAGGACTCAGGACTGTTGGCTGAGCAACCAGGGCCAGCAGCTGCAGAACTACTGGAAGAAAAGGTGTTTACCCGTCGCAAGCACTACATGGCCAATAAGCACTACATGGCCAATACATTAAAAAAATAGCTGGGAAAGCAGATAATAACAAGACCTGGCAATGGCTAAGAGCAGGAAAATTGAAGAAAGAGACCGAGGGACTAATTCTGGCTGCACAAGACCAAGCCTTAAGGACAAATGCATATAAAGTCAAAATTGAGAAGACAGCAACAGACAGTAAGTGCCGCCTATGCAAAGAAGCTGAAGAAACAGTGGACCACCTGGTAAGCTGTTGCAAGAAGATTGCACAGACTGACTACAAGCAGCGGCATGACAAAGTAGCAACAATGGTGCATTGGAAGATCTGCAAAAAATATCATTTGCCTGTAAGCAAAAACTGGTGGGATCATAAAATAGAGAAAGTCATAGAAAATGATAAAATTAAACTGCTCTGGGACTTCAGAATTCAAACAGACAAACACCTGCAACATAACACCCCAGGACTTAACAATTGTCGATAAGAAAGACAAAAAAGTCTGGATAGTGGATGTGGCAGTGCCTGGAGACAGCAGAATAGAAGAGAAAGAACTGGAGAAGATAACAAAATACAAAGACCTACAAATAGAAATAGAAAGACTGTGGCAAAAGCAAGCAAGGGTAGTACCAATAGTCATAGGCTCCTTGGGTGCAATCCCAAAACAACTGGAGCACCACTTGAACACCATTGGCATTGACAAATTCGCTATTAGTCAATTGCAAAAGGCGGCCTTATTAGGAACTGCTTCCATCCTGCGACGATATCTGTAATACCATCAAACATCCACATCTGCCTATCCCAGATCCTGGGTAAGGACTCGATAGGTAGACAAAATGCCAAATCCAGTCTGAAATCTGGCTGACTGCGATGATCCATAATAATAAAGTTGGAAGGGATCTTGGAGGTCATCAAACTTCCTGATCAGGCAGGAAACCCTATACCATTTCAGACAAAAGTTGTCCAGTCATTGATATACCATAGGAGGAAATGAATGTTCCAAATTGCCTTGCAACAGACATTTCAGTCTTTCCATTTAGTATAGTTTACAGACATGATATTCATAGACAATACCTTTATATTTTGATGTATGGCTCCTTGAATTCTGTTTATTTTTTTCAAAAAAGTTAATACAACATATTGTATATCCCTGAATCCTTAATTTTCAACTTTCCTCTTGTATCTTGTCCATACATTAATTGACATTCTGAAAAACAACAAATGGGTTAAAGAATACGTGGTTACAAATATATAGGTTCTCATTATTTTATTGTTCTACGTACCCTCTATCTGATTAACCTTGATTATGTAATATCTACTTACAGCAAAGTTGAACAAATGTCTGCTGATATGCAGAGGTCAGAGGCTTCTGTTATGATCTGTTTCAAGAACCTACATTTCCCCTATGGCCTGCACATGCACACATACACTTATATATATATAGCCTTCAAACTAATTTTGATCTGCAAGTGGGCTTCACACACCACTTAGAGACTATCATAAGAGGACACATCATACATTTTAAAGATTGCTTGGAGGTGGGAGATACTTCTAATGTAATCTAACATATCGCCTGCATGGATTGCCACTGTGACTATGTAGGACAGATGGGGAAGAAGCTACCAGATTGCAAGAACACAAGTGAATGGTCAGATGAGGAGACCCAAACTCATTGATAGCCTCACATTGCAATGAACAAGGACATACATTCAAGGTAACAGCTACTAAGATTGTGGGCCATGCAGGTATAAAAAAGCCAGGGAAATGATTGAAGTCAACAGGAGTGCTGATTTACCACTAGCTTATCAAATACTTAGGAGCACAAGAAAACAACAGCCACTTGCCAGCCATCAATACACCAATCAACCAATGGGAAAGCAACACAGAAATATGGCACATAGAGTAGCCCAAAGCAAATATTCCAGTAGAGGAAAGTTCCCTGAAGATGGGTTTCCAAAAGCTCAGAAGAATAAACCTCTGGTCCTGGTGACTGACCCAGATTGGATTTTGCAATATTATCCTGGGACATGTATATTTGCCTTCATTTGTCAGATTTTTTATCCTGGCAACAGGTTGGCAAGATTTTCAGAAATGGCTTGCCATTGTCATCTTCCTAGAACTGAGAGAGAGTGACTGGCCCAAGGTCACCCAATTGGCTTCACGTCTAAGGCATGATTTGAACCCAGAGTCTCCAGATACCTTAAGCACTGGCTCTTTGCTTTTAAATGTTGCCAGCCATAAGACTAAATTTTGTTCTGTTATATGCTATGATTCTTGTTCTGTCAGTAGAATTGAGAATTCACCTCAGCACTCAACTCATTGTGGGTGACTAGTGATGTATACAATTATAGGTCAAGCTTTACTTCTACATGATTGGGGCAGGTTTGAGGGCTTGTACTTGTCCCAGCTCAGACCTGGCCTGCTTATCGGCCATTGAGGACCTTGCTTCACAGTGGAGCCTTCTTGTTGCTGAGCTAGGCTAAATCTAGATCAAAGTAATCTGGGAGGAATATGTGGTTGTTAAGTGAGTCGCACCCAATTTTATGACCTTTTTTTACCAAGGTTGTTTAGCAGATCACTAGTTAAATAAATCATGTGGTCATTAAATGAATCCAGCTTTTCTCATTGACTTGTTTGTTGTAAGCTGGCTGGGAAAGACACAAATGGCGATCACAGGAACCTGGAATGCTACAACTGTCACAAATACATAAAAGTTGCCAAGCACCCAAATTTTCATCACATGACCATGGGGATGCTGCAATATTCATAAGTGTGAGGACTGATTGGAAGCCAACTTTTTTCACTGCTGTTATAACTTTGAATGGTTGCTAAATGAATTATTGTAAGTGAAAGACTACCTGTACTCTGAAGAGTCTACCGTTCTTGCTGTTCCCATCCCATTTTGCCAAAACATAAAGTAGATGAGGGATTTTAATGCTCCCCATTGTAGTCTGTGGATGATACTTCCTGTCAGATGACTATGGAGTCTCAGTAGTTGTAGAAGCATATTGAATTGGATTGTTCTCAAATCCTAAATCTAATCAAGGCTGATTCAGAGTAGACTATTAACTGGAACTGTCCAGCATAGTATCAGTGCTGAATAGAAAGCTAAAGGAAATGGGCTTACAGTATTTCATTCTTTTGAATATGGTTACCATATGTTTCTGCTCAACTATGTAGGTATGAGTTTGGGTGCATGTTACTATGTATGTGTGTCTTTCATTGTGCAACTATCTCTTCAGTTATCTGCAGCAATCTCCAAGATACATGGGAGAAATACGTCTGTTGGGTGTATTCAGTCCAAAGCTTGGCCAAGAAAACTACAGAGCAAAGAAAAGGATACTATTATTTTATATCTTGTAGCAACGAAATTAACTTGCAGATATCCATCAACATAAATTCCAAAGGATTGAATGTTAAGAATATAAATATTTTTTGATCAAGTTTCATTTCAAAAGATAATTTCAAGATAATTAAAATACATTTGTCACATTATTAAGTAAAACATTATGTTAAGAAATCTAGACATCTTTGAAAACATGAATTTCCCTTGTATTCTATATTCTATATTGTATGTAGCAATTATATTTATAATCTAATAAACTATATGCATGTTTTCACAGTACAAACAATATTTTCTTAGAAAGGACTCTAGCTAAGAAAAGGTATAAATATAGAGTTGTGTGGGTTGTGTCAAACACAGTTTGAATCATTGATATAGTAGTTCATATCATACAAGTAATCTGATTTAAAGGGCTAAATTAACAATTTCTGAATCAATTACATTGTTATTATTATTATATTTGAAAAGTCAATATAATGTGCATCTTTCTGAGCATGCTGAAATTGGCAGAAAATAATAGATTTGATTTGAAAGTTTGATTCAAATTAATGCACCAGTTAGAAATTATTCTGTTTAGTGATTCAAAAGTGACCTTTCAACTGGATCTTGGAACTAAATTTTACAAAGAGAAAGCACTTGGGTTACTATCATCCCTTTGAAGTAGGCCAAATCTAAAAACAGATACCACAGGGATTCTAGGAATGTACTTATTTTGTAGTATATATTAACAGAATGTTGAAACCCTGTCCAAGTTTCTCTCTGTATCATATTAAATATTGCCCTTCCTTTTTCTTACTGGACTGTATTGTCCAAATTCCTCTCCAACCACTTGTTCTTTCTTTTCCTCTTTAGACCTTCCTCAAGATCAGCTCTAAATTTCTTTACAAATTACATGTTGAGATATTTTGCTTAAATCAACACTTTGAATAACTGCATTTCTATTAAGCTAGATTTTAAAAAATATTTGCTGAAAATAACAGCACAATATTAGGAATATGTATATATAGTATGTCATCCCATGTAAACCTGCATAGGATTGCAGCATGCCTCTTTAGCTTCATTTCAAGAGCCAGTTATTATGGTAGATTTTGCAGAATCAGTACCAGAGTTTCACATACTTGATTAAATTCTGAAATGTTAATTGTTCACATTTTCTTGATGTTACAGCTTTTATACTTATTATGTTTATTTTCCTATCTCATGCTATTGTACAATATATGTATTGTATATCTCGCTAAGGTCATCCAAAAGGCTTTAAACTGCAAATCTGTAATGCACTGGGAGAAAGTTATGTTACTGCTCACTTTTTAAAAAAATGTGATAAGATATCATTCATGGCCTTGGATGACATAATAATATAATTCCAGACCTTTAGCCATGATCATTGTAGCTGATAGGACAGGCAGGTTGAAAAAAGGTGTTTCCATGATGTAAAGGAAACATGAATGCAACTAAAGATAATTCCCTGTTTCTGTGAATGCTCATTTGTAAGTTTTTTGTATTTAATTTTCATCCATATCAGAACAAACATTGTCAAGAATACCTCTAAGTCTTTGGTATATACTTATTGCTAAATGAATAATTGGATCATCTTCTTTAGGGCAATAAACTCTGATAGAGATGTAGAAAAATGCTATTGTCTAAGTATCTAAGTATCTCTAAGTATCAACATACATTTCTCTCTCATATCTTCATTTTCTGCCCAGATTTATTATGCCAAGTTATACAGCCATTTCCATTTTTTTGGTCAGTGACTTTTTACTGTAGTTGAAGAATACAGGAAAACATTTATTTACTCATTGATATGCTTCTTCCCTTTTAAATGTTATTTCTAACTAAACATGTTAAAATTGGTTAAAAAGTACAAATTCTAGAATTCCTAACATACGTGACCAAAAAACAAATGGATTAAAAAATTCTGGGAGTGCCTGTCCCAACATATGTGCAGGGCACCTGAACTAAATGATATGTTGTCAGCATACCAATCAACCAATGGGAACGCACTACATAAATATGACTCATAGAGTAGCCCAAAGCACATATTCCAGTAGAAAGAAGTTCCCTGAGGATGGGTTTCCAAAAGCTCAGAAGAGTAAACCTCTGGTTCTGGTGACTGACCCAGATTGGATCTTGCAACATTATCCTGGGACATGTATATTTGCCTTCATATGTCAGGTTTTTTATCCTGGCAACTGGTTGAACTACTACCTGCAGTTTTCTTGGCAAGATTTTCAGAAGTGGCTTGCCATTGTCATCTTCCTAGAACTTCCTAGAGAGAGTGACTGGCCCAAGGTCACTCAGCTGGCTTCATGTCTAAGGCATGATTAGAACCCAGAGTCTCCAAATGCCTTAAGCACTGGCTCTTTGCTTTTAAATGTTGCCAGCCATAAGACTAAATTTTGTTCTGTTGTTTGCTACAGTTCTTGTTCTATCAGTAGAACTGAGAATTCAGCATGTTAGGAATTCTAAAATTCCTAACATGCATGACTCAAAAACAAATGGATTAAAAAATTGTGGGAGTGCTTGCCCCAACATATGTGCAAGGCATCTGAACTGAATGATATGTTGTCTCTACACCTTCGCTGGAGCAATCGTCTACTTTGGATGCTCTGTGTCTTGCTCCACAATAAACTGTCTGAGTTGTCATTATATGCAAATTAATTTGTATTCCTGATATCTCGTCTGGTATTCCCCATTGGCCCTCATCCTAGAACAAAATCATACACCCCTTCCCACCCTAGAATAAAGTGCTGGTTGTAAATTGACACAAAAGCATACATAAAATGTATGACATAATGTTCCAGATGGCCAACCATATCATCTTTAACTAATGCTAGCTTCAGTTTTAAAACTCCCATGAGATCATGAAATATAGAATGGAAATACTGATTCTGTGGTATCGAGCCCCAAACTCACATACAACAATCCAGTATATCTTCATTAACAAGAAACATTTCCATTGATTTTATTTGGCTCTGATTCATATTACACATAACAAATATATATGGTCACCTAAGTGAATTATTGCAATTCAATTTGCAATGATTGCTTACAATTATTATATTATCTCTAGGATGCCCTAGTCTTTGGGTGTCAAAACTGTTTTTATTTAATGAAATAACATGGAAAAATTAATCGGAGTAGGTTAACCTTTATGGATCTCAAGGTCAGTACATTCATCTCTTCTAAATGGGATTTTTTAAAACGTTGACAAAGAAGTGATATGGGAAAAGCACTGCAGAATTTCCCAATATTGCAGTAGGTGGGTTTACATTTTATAACAGTTATAACTTGTTTATGCAGTTCATGAACTGAAAGGTGTATTTATTGTGTGTGTGTGTGTGTGTGTGTGTGTGTGTGTGTCCCTCTCTTAGTACCAATATATATATATATATTTCACAATAAAGCACAAATACATGATTTACTGTATTATCTAGTTTGCTTTTATGGAGAATTGTTGGTCTGTAGATTCTAGTTACATTGTAGGCCAAATCCTCTCTGACCTCCCATTTTCTGGCTCTATTAGCTAAGTGCGTTAAGTCAGGCTTGATCCCTAGAGACCGAATGGACAATGCTCATCACCTTGACCTGCCTCCAATAACAACTTATTACTGTTATAAAGACATCCCAATAGTTTCTTTGATTGTCAGCCTGCCTGTTATTTTCCTCTTTTTTATTTTCTTCAATGTTTCCTAGTCAATTTTTCTCTTATCCATTATCTGCTTGCATCACATGTGAGCTTCTGCTTGTTGTTCATTGCATCAAGTTAGCAGTTAGCCTTTATTTGGTCAAGGACCAACTGGTCAGGTTGTTCACTCCATAGTACTGTTAGCAATCATATTCAGTATTCATAATTTCACTGTGTCTATCTACTTTCTCCCAGTATTTCTTTATCCAGTTTTCATAATCATACATCAATGAAAAGATCATTACATTCATTATTCTCTCTTTGCTGCTATTGAAATGTTTTTGTATTTCATGATCTTGACTGCCATTGATCCTTTTTTTCTCAACATGAAAGTTTTGTATTCCATCATCACATGTCCTTTTTATTGCAAGGCTTTCTCCTATATTTTACAGGTAGCATAAAAATTGTACTGAAGCATTTGAATTTTTCAGCTTTAATGTTATTTTAGCTTTTTTCCCCAGTTCAATTTTCATATCTCATATCTCTTCCCATAGTTTTTCAGATTCACTTTCATATAAATTAAGCTTAGTCTTATAATTCATTTTATTCTGACTATATGTTTGTAACCCATATATCCTTTTTAATTTTCTAAGTTTAAACCATATATTTTATGCCAGTTATATACTATCTGTTCCATCTGGAGTTTGCATCTGGAAATATCCTGGATGATTTAATTCATCTTCTCAATCTTGTATTTTGTACTAATACAAAATATATTTGATTATAGTATTGTCCTTCAAGTGAAGAGCATATATAAAGCTTGTGTTTATGTTGCTGAGCAGGCATTATTAATCAAATTCTATTAACTATCTCTAGCAATATTATCTTTACTCAATCAAAGTCTTTCTCTTGGCAATAGTACAAAAGGAATTTGCCCTTGCTAATTCTGGAATTCCTTCTTATAGTTCCTTCCCACCTGCAGAAATCATCTTTATTGTTATTTATCATAAGCTTCTCCCATTTCTTTTTAACTCACTAGTAAGATTGACTCTACCAGGAATTACCCCTGACATTCTTTAAGATCATTGAAGCTACCTTTCTGATCATATCAAGGTGGCAATCTCCTGGAACTGATACACCCATTTTCCCTGAAACTATGGTGATCATCTAAGTTTTAAGATGGCGGCGCCTGGATCGACTGCAGCTGCATTGGCTCTTGAAGGTGAATAGTTTTGGGAGGGATATTAAAGGATATAGGCCACATGATCGGGAAGGTTTTAATATGTTTGAGCAATGTGGTGGAACTAAGGTAACATACAACCAACAATCTTTGCTAGCATGGCGTGTTTCTAGCTGTTTCAGAACTGTTGGTGAGACCGTTAAATCGTTGGTGCTGTTTGAGTTTGTTCTGCCAGCAGCAAGATCTGACTGCTGGCCTAGCGACAGATTCCCTTGCAAATCAGAGCTGTTTCTGAAGGAGGCAGAGGAGGAGAGGTCCCGGGGCTTATGGAGCGAAGAAACTGGATGAGGCTGTCTGCAGGCCCAGAGGAAGAGAGAGAGGCTTTTGAAGGCAACGGCAGCGTGCTCCAGGGGCAAAAAGAAGCAAGGCCTCTTTAAGGAAAAGGTGGAAGAGTCAGGATCAGAAAAAGGAAAGGAGGCGAGGTTGTCATGCAGGAATACAATCTAATTTAAGGGCTAATCCACATAGAGCTCCATTTCCATCTGTCCTGTTTGCCATCGTTTGCTTCCTAGAGATTAAAATGGTTGATCTGAAACTTGAGCTGGCCACGAACAAGGAGGTGGTGGCCCTTTGAGAGCTGTATGCAATGTATGCAATGAAATTTCATTTTGATGTAGGCCAATTGGTGTACATTTAAAGTGACAATAAAGTTGTTATTATCATTATCATTATCATTATCATTATCATCTAAATTGTTACTAGCAGGGCTTTTTTTGTCATAGAACGTCCAGAACGGAGTTCCGGCACCTTTTTTTTGGATGGAATCTTGTAGGGTAGGCAAGGCACGTTGTATGACATATGTGAGTTCCAGCAACTTTTTTTTTTTTTTTTACAAAAAAAGCACTGGTTACTAGCACAATAATTAGTCAATTACTTTCCACTTTGCATATGGAATTACTATTTCCTACTTAGCAGGTTGATCAATTTGCTAATTTTCATTAATGAAAATGAGAATATGGGGCAAAAACATTAAGACACAGTGTGACGTTCAACCTTTTTAATACTATTTTATAGGTTTCTTTATATTCTTCCTTTCTTAAATTCTGTACTGTCTTGTATTTCAGTTAACAGTAGAGATGAATACTATTTTTTTTAAAAAAATTATTTTTACCACCATACACCAAGACAAACTACACGTACATAAACAAAAATCTTTTCTTTTAACAGAACTGTGCTAAACATCCTAACCATTCTATTACAAGAGATGAATACTATTAATGGCATATGGTGATGTATGAAATGAGTGATAAGCAATGAAGAGTAAATATTAATTAAGATCTTTGAGGATAGCAAATAAACATATATCTGGATGAAATAGTGTCTTCCTGACCTTTTAGTTTTCTTCTAACTTTTATTTAAATGTGATATTGCATCATGATAGCATATTCTATAGTTGCCTAATCACTGTCTCTCTTTCAGTATTACTTTTTCACATGTTTGAGAGAGGATGGCAGTACATGATAGTCTGTACTGTAGAGGTATACTCTTGTTAAATGGATTTGATTCATCCCTTCCTGATTATAACTAATCAGCTAGCCCATTCTCTCATTCAGTAGATGAAGTCCATTGAAATAAAGAGTTGACTGAATTCCAATTGCAGTCTTACAGACTTAGCTTTTCTGTATGCCAAGGAACAGCTTTATTGTCAGCATCAAGCAAAGCAAGCTTGAGAAGGGATCATTAATATTTTATAGAGCTAAACAGAGAAATGACATCATGAGTGATAAATTGCTCTACCTACATTTGTCTTTGGTCAATTATTTCTAAAGCTTTAGAATTCCTTTTAAAATCTTGAAATGACTCCTCTCTCTCTCTCTCTCTCTTTTTTAGAAGGTGATTTATAAACCAGATCATAGTCTAATTTGAGATATTAAGTTGTATTGAAAGGCAGACTTCCATTATTTGGGTCTTTATCGTGACATTTCATGCGTTTTTAAAATAATTTTATAGCAAATATTTTTTTTAACAAAGTAATTCACCTGTATAATACTTTTGCATTCCATGTTTGTTCATTGCTTCATAGAAACACTGTTGTAGAAGTTGTAGAAGGCACCCACTGTGCCTTTTCAAAACCTATAAGATCAGGTCAAATGTCTTTACTGGTTTTACAAGAGCAAACTCACTGTTTTTGAAAATCCCTAAAAAGAAATTGCAACAAGACAGACATAGAAGCATACTGAAAATGCCATTCCTTTCTATTCTAGCAATGTCACAATGTCTATAACTATCAACCATTCCAGGGTCATATGCTTTCCCTAAATTAAATAATGTTTCCCACCCCATCATAAAGAGCTGTGATGACACAGTGGTTAGAATGCAGTATTGCAAGCTAATTCTGCTGACTGCCAGGAGTTTGATCCTGACTAGCTCAAGGTTGACTCAGCCTTCCATCCTTCTGAGGTTGGTAAAATGAGGACCTAGATTGTTGTGAGCAATATGCTGACTTTGTAAACCACTTAGAGAGTGCTATAAAGCATTATGAAATGGTATATAAGTTTAAGTGCTATTGCTATCATAACTTATAAAATTGCCCAGTTTGGGGCACATGCTTCTTGAGTATTTTAATCTTTTAGCTGAAGTTTTAATCTTTGGATGCTGTCAAAATGTTAAGAATACAAGTATTAAAATATACTTAATATATAAAAGAGTATCATATTTATAAATATTTGTCCATTCATTTTGTTGGAGAGGAGTTATATGGACACATTTCACTGTATATTAAAACAGTTTTTGTTACTCAAACAAATACAGAGGGCTTCATGTACAGGCAGCACTCCAAATAAACTTGGGATTAATAACATACTTCTTAGTTCCATTTCTATGGTATCCATGTTCTCAGATCATGTGACTGAATTTTAATAGCAAAATGTGAACATTTGGGGGGACTTATTTTAGCTTTTTTTTCTTTACTTGTAGACAAAAGAAATGTTTGTCAGAAGCTTCCAGAAGGTTCAATGTATTTATTTCCCTACAAAACCCATAAAATAGAAAATGCAGATAATGTTTGCCTTCTCAAACAATGTTACTACCCTAAAGGCTTATGGTGGGAAAAAGCTGTTCATCCCTGATATTGGCATAACAATGTATATGTTTGCTTCACAGTGTTTGTTTTCTTGAATACTTTCAAGATGGTTATACTGTTTTGTATATATCCCAATAATTCCTGCTCTTTTGAACAATAGAGTTACCCCAATGATTGATATCTTTCCCTTACAATCTAAACCAATTAGATGATTTCTAAAAGCAGATAAATTGACTGATTAGTAAATGTAATGCATATACTGTATTTTAGGATGCAAATGGGAAAATCTGATAGGAATCCTTACTTTTCAAACTGGAAACCTGATGGAATTCTAATTATTTTGCAGTTAGAAGAGCTGATAAATGAAACTGTCCATTCCCAAGTATGCAGAGTATCTAACATGCAAACCGATCCTGAATTTCAAATCAATAGGGCTTAATATTTCACCAGCAATCATATATTTGAAAATCAATGCTGTCAGGTTTGGTAATGCTCTTCTTCAGAATAAATGGGCTGGAGACAAAGATACTGAAGGCAGCAGTCCAAGAATGAACAAAGCCTCAGCAGTTAAGAAAATTATATATAGAATCCTAAATTGAAAGACATTTACATTGTATGAAAAATTTCAGAATCAGACTAAAATATAGCACCCTGAACCCATTAGCACTGTCCATTAACAAAAACAATTGTTAAATATGGAGCTCTTTTATATGGAGTTTTCATGTGGCCAGTTTCGTCCCTC
The DNA here is from genome assembly GCF_016545835.1 of Crotalus tigris. Taxonomy (NCBI): domain Eukaryota; kingdom Metazoa; phylum Chordata; class Lepidosauria; order Squamata; family Viperidae; genus Crotalus; species Crotalus tigris. The sequence goes on from NW_024096505.1 coordinate 5,041,095, forward strand.
AGTAATGTCCATCAGTCAGAATTTTATTTAGCAATTGTATTTTATATTGTGCCCATACCTTGGTTGTTGTTGTTGTTGTTGTTGTTTTTAAAAAAACAGAAATGGAAGATCTTCTTAGCCATATAATATGACAACTTTTGAAATTTAATTTTTACAAAAATCTGGCTGCCAGTGAAGGTAGCCTAGTAAGAAATTAGGTATGGATATTAAATGTAAAATGTGTGTTATTTTATACTAGGAAGAAAACAGCCCAGCTTGAAATACTCCATCAAAGTGTTTTCACTTGAATCAATTCTTATGGATCGGAACAATCAAGTGTTTCATTTTGTGACAAAATAAAGCTCAATATATTTTGAGAACTGTGATTTTGGTTTTGTCGATGATGATGATGATGATGTTAGAAGGGACCTTGGAGGTCATCTAGTTCAACCCCCTGCTCAGGCAGGAAACCCTATACCATTTTGGACAAATGGCTGTCTAGTCTCTTCTTAAAAACTTGCAGTGTTGGAGCATTCATCACTTCTGGAGGCAGGTTGTTCCACTGGTTAATTGTTCTGTCAGGAAGTTTCTCCTTAGTTTTAGGTTGCTTCTCTCCTTGATTAGTTTTCATCCATTGCTTCTTGTCCTGCCTTCAGGCGCCTTGGAGAATAGCTTGACTCCCTCTTCTTTGTGGCAGCCCCTGAGATATTGGAAGATTGCTATCATGCCCCCCCCCTCGTCCTTCTCTTCATTAAACTAGACATACCCAATTCCAGCAACCATTCCTTATATGTTTTAGCCTCCAGTCCCCTAATCATCTTTGTTGCTCTTCTCTGTACTCTTTCTAGAGTCTCAACATCTTTTTTACATTGTGGTGACCAAAACTGGATGTAGTATTCCAAGTGTGGCCTTACCAAGGCATTGTAAAGTGGTATTAATACTTCACGTGATCTTGATTCTATCTCTCTGTTAATGCAGCCCAACACTGTGTTGGCTTTTTTGGCAGCTGCAGCATACTGCTGGCTCATATTTAAGTATTGTCCACTAGGATTGTCCACTAGAACAATTGGAACTTATAAGAACTTTTTGCTCTTTTATTTTTCATTCTAGGGTCAAAATAGTAGTTGAACTAGCAACCCCATTGCTACTGCTTGCAGAAAAAATATGACAAACTGTATGATATTCAGAAGATATTTGAAAACATTAATTACATTTCTGTAGGAAATAATGGAAATACAAACCTGCCTTCACCATCTGAAAAATAGTTTAGTTTAGAACATTCCTCTACATTTTATTTCAACAGAGGTTTTGTTTAAACTGATGTATTTACTCAGAAACATTGAACAAGAATATTATCTGGGCAGACAGTAAATCTCTTAGTCTTCCTTACAGGTAGCAACTATCTGAAGCTCAACAAATCTATCCAGGGAAGCTCAAGTTGCAATTCTTTCTATCACATGAACATTTCTTAATTATGTCAATAAATAAATACATCTTAGTCATTATATCAGTAGGCATTAATACCCAAGCCACATAGCAAGATAATGTTATAAAATTAAACTTGCTTTTGCTAATATTTATATTTGTTTTGGCTGCCCTTTCCCTCCTCCCACAAAAATCAGGGAAGAGACTGTTGGTACTACTTAACTGCAGAATAACATACAACTTACAAGAGTATGTATTCTGTGCACCCATTCATCAAATCTCAACAAGTTAGCTAAAAGCAACAGGTTTTGTATTTTTAATGCATACTTAAAACTCAACATCAACAGGGCCAAAACATGCACAGAGCAGACATATACCTTTAAGTTCAGTAAACCAGCCCAAACCAATATACAATATACAAGCACCAGAGGGAAGGACGAGAAACAATGGTTGGAAACTGATCAAAGAGAGAAGCAACCTGGAATTAAGGAGAAACTTCCTGACAATCAACCAGTGGAACAGCTTACCCTCAGAAATTGTGGGCGCTCTATCACTGGAGATTTTAAAGAAGAGACTAGACATTCACCTGTCTGAGACAGTATAGGTTCTCCCAGGGCTTTTTTTGTAAAAAAAAAAAAAAAGTTGCTGGAACTCACATATGTCATACAATGCGCCTTGCCTACCCTACAAGATTCCATCCAAAAAAGGTGCCAGAACTCCGTTCTGGGCGTTCTATGACAAAAAAAGCTCTGGGTTCTCCTGCTTGATCAGGGGGCTGGACTAGAAGTCCTCCAAGGTTCCTTCCAGCTCTATTCTATTCTATTCTATTCTATTCTATTCTATTCTATTCTATTCTATTCTATTCTATTCTATTCTATTCTATTCTATCCTATTCTATTTTATTCTATAAATTTATATGCACACCAAAGGTCAAGAACTCAACCAAAGAACTTTTAGAATAACACTTGTGTATAAAACATTATACACAATTATGCACCAGTTCCTCTATTTATCTCCAAAATAAAGGCCAGCATAACACACACACAAAAAACCCATTGCTCTCAGTGCAAACATTAGCCATATTGAGTGGTATTCAAGATGGCTTTATTTCAAGGGCTGCAATTGAACAGCTATTTACTGTTTTCCCAAAGTTGCTTTTTCACGAGGCAACTGGACTTTCTTGTTTTTCTTTGAAGATGTTTCGCTTCTCATCCAAAAAGCTTCTTCAGCTCTGACTGGATGGTGGGGAAGCTTCTTGGATGAAAAGCAAAACGTCTTCAAAGAAAAACAAGAAAATCCAGTTGCCTTGGGAAAAAGCATCTTTGGGATAACTATGACCTGGATGATTGAGAATCTCCATAGATTAAATATCTATTGTTTGTGACTGGGAAGTTTTTTTTTTTTTATCCAGCACAGAAAATGAAGCAAAGGGGTTGTAATGGGTGAAAAGGGAGGAAAGGGAGGTAGCAGTTAAGTATCTGGCTGAGCCTAAGAAGATTGAGGGACCAATAGTGCCAGGATGGTGGTTTGTTTCACTTTAGAATGCTCTCCTATGGGGAACTTGACATTCATATGGGTGGGGAGGTTGCAGCTAGACTATAAAGATGGGTCTTAGGACAGCTTCCAACAAGTCCTCTGATGAGGAGGACTTGGTGATTCTCTTTAGAGACTTTCCAAAATTGATGAATCACAGTCACTTATTAGGGAAAAGCTGGATACATCTCTAGAAGGAGAAACAGCTGGGAATGAGAAACTCTTAGAATGCCCAATTTCTTTTTCTAGTCCTGAAGATTGCTCTGATGGCTTGGCTGAGATGCAGTGAGTATCTGAGTCTAATTGCTGGCAGGTTGCAAAATGTCCTGGTTGATTTAAACTGCATCTGGAGAAAAATGCTCAACTTGGCAGATTTATGCAACTTCACTGCTCATTTTCACACCAGCATGAACACTTAACTGCTGCTGTTCAATTGATACTAAGAGGATTAAGTGCCCTTGCTTTTTTTTTTTTTTTCCCTGAGATGCATTCAGTTTGTTTTCCTTTTGCATGAACTTTCCACTGGACAAATTCCTCCTGTTCTGTGGCTGGGAGGGTCAAATGGTATTTTATAAACATGTCTCTTACTGTGTTGAATGTTGAGATTCCAGTTTAAATCAATAACCTTTGTAAAAGTATTTCAAAAGATAAAAATTCTCTTTGGTGACAATTGTTTGTAGAAGCAGCATAACAATACACTATATATTAATCTTTAAAGAAATGTGCAGTGTTGCATAAGCACCAGTGGACATTTCTCATATTGATTTGGGTGTTTTCTTTGCCACAGCAGTTCCCGATTGTGTCCTTTTCTGCTAACCCCAGTCATTTGTGGCTCAAAAATGAAGACACCCAAGTGTGCTATTGTCAGAAACAATCCCCTGCTTGGCTATAGCTCAAGGGATGGTGTGAAGGCAAAGGCTGTGGGATTCTGTTATCTGGCTCTAAAAGCTATTTAGTGCTGCCCGTTTGCAAGGAATTTCTGGGCATCCAAGTTACAACTGATTGATAAGAGCCATTAATAAAATGTGGTCTTTTATTGATGGGCTGGACCACATTGCCAGTGATAAAGTGAGATTGGTCGGTTTTGACAAGCATACATCATAGCCTTATTATTGACAGTGGGAGAGAGTATTGATTGACCTGCCAGGCTGATCATATTACACAATTATGAGATTAGATTTACATTTTTAATTCTTTTAGAAGAAATTGCCCTGAGGCAATTACAAGATAGAGGAAAAAATTATGATGGATTCAGCTTCCACACAAAAATAGGAAATGAGAAGCTTTTAGAAAAATGCAGTCAGTGCACACAAAACTTGCACTCATCACAGCGGTAACAGGGAAACAATGGAAAGTAAAGCAAACAAGGTTTAAAGGGTGGTCAGTAGAATGCATGGAATACCCATATGGGGCTTTGTGTTGTTTTCTTCTGACATATTGTTGGTGGAGAGTGCTGAGATTCTCCTATGTTGATTTGGTATATTCAAAAGTATTGATGTGAAGGTTGATCTGAATAATTCATTCATATCAACATTCTCACCTGACAAATTCTGTGAGCATACAGGTAGTCCTCTGGTCTAGGAGAAAGAATGGCAGGATCTGGGGCCAGAGTTAAAAGAGGACTCAGTCTACAACTTCTCTGTAACCATGAAAAGTTTAAGTCTGATCCCCCTTGAATTCTGTTAACTATTATCTAGTGCCATGGAGAATCTGGCAGTAAAACTGCAAGTTGCAGTCATGTGATGTCTAGCTTAATGACAGCATCACTTAGTGATGGAGTTGCCAATCCCAATTATGCCATTAAGCAAGAATTACCTGCATTATAGATGTGCAGCTCTTTAGGTATTTTCCCTACCCTGCCCATGTTTTCCACTTTATTGAAAAGCTTTTGGGTAGTTCTCTATCTGAGGATATGTTTGCCTACAAAGACCCATAAGAAGAGAGTATGGGTTATGTAATTGCCTATCCACAAAGAACATTATTTAGGTGCAGTAATGAGGAATATTCTAAATTATTGTATTTATTTTTAAATTGGCATATTATATTATTCCAATTTATATTTTGTACTGGGATGTCATTTTTGGTGACACATTTTCTTCTTTTTTAAACTATTATCATTGTCTAAAATAGAGCACATTTTAAAAAGTTTCTTTCATATTCTAGTTGTATGATAGTGCTGTGGAGATGGGATGATTAAGATCTTCCTTTGGAAATTTGCTGCTTTTGGTCCTTGCCTCTGCTCCTGTTTTCAAGATGCAAATTCAGAGGTTTTTTTTTCTTGTATATACATATACATATATCACTCTTTTATGATTTTTTAAATTTTATCCCATCAAAAATATCCAGTAAGATTTCTACCCTGGAAAGTAAAACATGTTGCAGTTCTGATGTTAGATGAGCAGGTTAGGGGAGATGAAAAGGTCGCCTTAGCCCAGAAATGGCTGGTGTGACTGTTCTGGTATTTCCTGGAGGAAGACATTTTGGTGAGGGGAACATCTGCTTTTGCCACCTCCCATCCTGATTACTGTAAAATGCTGTAGATGGAGCTTCCTTTGAAGACTATCCAGAAGCTGGGCTCAGTGCAACATGAAGTAGCATGGTGAATGAGAGTCACTAGTTTCACATTACTCCAGTGCTGTGGTGTTACTTGGTACAATCCAAAGAGCAGTTTTACACAGCAAGCTGTAAATGGCTTTATACCAAGGTGCTCACAAAGTGTTCTGTTTCAAATAAACCTTGTCTGTTTGGGAATGATGAGGAATTAAAAGAGATGAGCCCATCAATCAATCAATGCATTTCTGAAGTACCCTAATGTTTTGGAACAGTCTCCCCTCAGAGGATCATAAAGTGACCTCCCTTGCAATTATTTATGAAGGTGATAAAAATGGAGTTGTTCAAGAGGGATTTCAATGGCTAGATCTTTTTTTTGGATATATCTACATCAGTGAGATTCTGGATAATTTTAGATTGCTGTGTACTGTAGTTTTTACTTTGTTTTGTGCTGTATACTGCCAGAAATATATTGGGATGAAGTGGTATAAAAATAAATAAACAATTACTTATACTAACCTCTCAGAGTAGCAACTGTATTAGTGCCAAGAGAAGGCTGATAATAATGGCAACAGAGCAATTTTCCTTTGAGCCGGTAAAAGAGAAGCCTTGACTGGATTTGCAATCATAGGCAGTAAATAGGGAGGGCTGGTGCTGGGGATACTGCAAACTCAGCTCCTGACAGTGGGGTTGCTTTGAAATCAGGTATTATGGTCGGAAATCTTGTGTTCTCTGCCATGCTTTATTTTTAAAATCAATAAATATGAGATTTTACAAAAACAAAATAAAAGCCTGTATTACTTTGCTTTCAAAATAAATTTCACTGGCCTGAAAGTAATCTATTGATTTGGAAGTTCACAAATATTAAACACTGAAGTTCACAAGGCAGTAGTATATGAACACCTTGACCAATCTATGCAGGAAAAACAGCAGTATGAAGTTTGTCAATGATACGGATTCTTAAAACGTGTGTGTGTGTGCGCGTGTGTGTGCGTACTCGCATGTCTGTTTCTCTGTGTATGTGAATATATGTATGGAGAGGGGAAGTGGATGCCCTTTGACCGTTACCTCTCCCCAGCACTTACAAATTATGGTGAGAGCATATTCTGCATTTCATTTAGTCTATATGGACCTATCAACGTATTCCTCATTGGGGTATAAACGAGCCAATGAAAATAAAAAGGTCTTCAGTGAGTGATCACACATACCATCAAAGACAGCAAGAGGCCCCTAGGGGAATATGAAAAGGCTATGGAAGCATATGTGGGTCATTCATCATCAGAGTAAATGTTTCCTGTATTAGATCAGCACCTTAGGGAAAGAAGAGCATGGAGGAAGGGCCAAACTTTAAATGGATCTTCTGAGTGTACTGCTGTCTTTTCTAACAGAGATATATAAAAACGGCATGTTTAGATACAAATAGGGCTTCTTTATCTAAGCGAAGGCTGAGGTCAGTGCACAGACATGGGCTAGAAACCAGAAGACCATGAGTTCCAGTCCTGTCTTAGCCATGAAAGCCAGCTGGGCTAGTCACTGTCTCTCAGCCCAACTCACATCGCAGGAGGAGGAAGGTGGATATGTTTGCAGCCTTTGTAAAAATAATAAAGGCGGGATATAAATACACAATACATACATAATAAGGCTACTATGGAAAGGAAGAGCAGTTTATCTAGCCATGTGGATTACTTTGCAGTTCCTGAGTTACAATGCAGGTCAGAATTACAAAATAGTTCTTGGCCCCATGTATCATGCAGAAATACTTAGGAAGCATAATCAAGATGTCCATCTATTTCCCACAGGTATCGTGACACAATGACACATAAAAGTAGAATAACAGTCAGAAGAGAGTCCCGTCCAAGTTCAGTCAGAAGAGGAGTAAAACAAATTTACAGAGACTTAGATCTTTGCAGTATTTAGAAGGTGCTAGAGGTTCATTTCCATGAGAAAAGAAATTATTTTGTAAATTACAGTAGACCTACTCTGAGAAGTTAAAAGCTAATTACCGCCCAGAGTTGTTTCATTTGAGATGGGTGGCAAATAGATTCAATAAATAAATAAGAATTCAATTATTTATGACATAAACCACTCATAAGATACACACATATACATATACATATACATATACATATACCACAATCCTGCCTGAAGGTTCTGTAGTTGAGTGGCAGAGAAGGGAAGGGATGACTTCCCCGTACGCAAGACAACGCTGATATTTGCAGGATGATTTACAATTAAAAAATTACTATGAATGAATAGACTTTTGGTTCAGTTCATCTGAATATGGGGATTACTAAGTTATGGAAAGCTTTTATGAGACAATAAAATAGTTTTCAGCTTTTATTTTTTAAAAAAACAGGTGTCAGGTAAGATTTTTTTTTTCTGAATAAGAAGTTTTATTGAAAGACATGCTGGGTTCCACAAGTTTAAACTTCTCTTTTGAAGTCTACTGTAATCCTAGATTTATAATTGTGCTCTTTTTTATGAGATTATTTCAATGAATTCAACCTATATGATATTCTTTGTATGTTCTAATCTACTATCATTATTGCCTATTAAATATTAATATACAGAAACTATATATTTATATATGAAACAAAAAGAAGTATTTATCTACAACAGTGTTAGGTAAGCTATGGCTTGTTGGAAGTGTGCAGCCCCAGAATCTCAAAACATTGGTTGCAACACCTCCTCAAATGGTGGCAAATTAATAAAAAAACATTTTTTTTCTCCACTGACTATCTGATAGGCTTAATGTGCCCGTAAAGTAAACAAAAGAGAAAAAATGAGATGAAAATATTACCTCATCACTCTCCCCAATGACATTTGTTATCACTGCCTTCCTGCCTTTTTGGCTGTCAAAGAAAAGAGTAAATAAAATTAACTTCTGACAGAAAAAAAAATGAAGTTTTGTTGTGTTATACCAATAAAAGAGTTTTCTGATTTTGGATGTTTTAAAAAAACCACACAACCAGGTTGTTGTTTTTTTTGAACCATTAAAAATGATAGGCTTATCTTCATTTAGATGAAATCCCTCTATTACACATGAGTCTTGCTAAGTCTTCTGGTGTTATCAGAATACTTCATTTATATCTTTTTACAGTGTTCTGATTCTATTTTATCATTTTATCATCTTCACAATTTTATTCTAAAATACTAAAAATATATTAATACAGTTGTTTGTTTAAATAATATTTTTTCGTCATAAATGTCATAATGAATTATTTTGTCATTTTTGAAAGCCCAGACCTGGTTTTCTAATAAGGGGGACATCCTCGAGATTTGGGGTCCCTCTAATAAAAGTGATGATTTATTGTTTTTGGATGTTTTTCCTCATTGTGATCAATTGACTCATACTTTTTATTATATTGTTAATCTTTATTATATCACATTATATTTTAATTGTTATTGAATTGGAGTCTACATTGCTTAGAGTTGGTTTTATAAATTAAGTAGCATATAAATCTAAAAAATAAATGAACAAAGTTGCATATATTTTTAATAGTATGGAGGAGGCTGCCTAAATAGGACTGAGATTATGGCCACCAAAGGTATCACTGTTGAAATTTTACAAGATGCTAATCTATTAAAATAGAAATTGATTGATTAATTGCTTAAGAGCATGACAGTTTATTGATTTAAATGTCTTTAATCAGCTGGCAGCCCTATCTGTAACCTAATCTAGCTTTGGAAGATGTTGATTGGATGCTACTTTTCTTGCATTGCTTTTGCTGTTATAGAACAATTTGCAGCATGTACATGAGTGAGGTTTTCTCCCTGTCTAGTCCAGAAAAGCACTTCTTCTCAAAATGAACAATTAAGGTTTGAGAAAAGTCTGAAAAATGTCTATTCTTTTGACCTTTCTATGGTTTGTCATTTAGTTGACATACCCATTACCTCAAAAATCAAATGTGTTTGTCTAAACATTATTTGGATGTTTCACTTGGGCACCAAAGGTCAGACAGCTGACCACTAACTCGCTGACAGTGATCAATTCAGTCTCCGATCTTGTCACTTCCACTGTTTATTCTGCCATCCATCTCCTCTTTGCCAGCCGCTCCAGTCACTTTCTGCTGTTGAAGCGCTTTTAAAGCTAACAATAATCCAATTTAGAATCGATCAATGAGAATGTATGGTCAGTAAGCAAAATGACAAAGTCTGCAAATAACCACCAACCACAATCTGGTGTTGTATTCCAGAAAAGTGAATACAAACTTCAAATACCAGAGTCCAACATGGTTGGAGCACCAGGAGTAATGAGCTTTGAGGTGCTTCCACGCAATCATCATACCTTAATCATAGAATTTATGAAAGAGACTAGACGCAATCTTCCATTTGTAATAAAACATCTTTTTCTACCACTCTTTCTGCCTGTCCTCTATTCAGAAAATGTATTAAGGAAGGAAAAGTGAAACCGTTGCCTAATGCTTTTGTCTGATGAGCCAACAATGTCTCATCTAAACAGTCTCCCTCAATCTAGGTCTTTTTAAATATGTTGGGATTACAATCTGACAAGCCCATTTTTGGAGGGAATTGCAGTACCAGTAATCTTAATCAATCTGTAGAATACCGTATTGTGGAAATCTAATAAAGAAACATCATAGTTATGATAATGTAATGGATAGAGATAAAGCTGGGTTTTTTTTAAAAAAAAAATCTCAAAAATGTGGATTAAAATAAACTCTGTCCAAAATCCTTGTGGGTAGGAACGAATGACTCCAAGGCAGAAAGAAATGCAGTTCCATCCATATACACCGGAAATAAACAAGTTTGGTTTACCTTAGAATATGCACAAGGTACCCATTCGCTTTTCTAAATATACCTCCTCCTCAAATCATGTTTTCTTTAAGAAAAAAAAATCAAGAAAATATCATTCATTGTCTATTGTAAAGCGCATCTTCATATATTTCTGAAGCTGGAAATTTTCTGGATAGGGAAAACAGATTTAAGAGAAAAGTCCAAATGGAATGGATTTTTCCTGGCCTGCAAACCCAATCTAGCAGCTGGCATTTATTTAACTATTTTTCAGGATGCATAAATCCCTATTCAGATCATGCAAATATGATTACACGGTCTGGTGAGTTTTTTGTTTTGCCATAACTTGAAGGAGAAGAAAGGCCTCTAAGGTCCCTTCCAATCCCATGATTCTGCGATTCTATGATTCAGTGTGCCACATATTGGCCATTAACAGAAAAGAAAAAGAGAGAAAAAAAACCCCCAGAAGATATCCCAGAGAAAAAGAGAGAAATTAAGGCATAGGCAGAACAGGATTTGTAAGAAGAAAACATTGCTAGTAATACTACAGTAGATAGTACTTATAATTATATATAGTATATATTATATACTATAATAGCATAGCAATATAGAAAAAATAGCTATAGAGTAGAATATAAAATAGAGACAATAAAAAGCATTCACATATATGTTCACCTTTTACTAGTATATTTTATTTTTTCATTTTTTTTTCAAAAGGGTCTACTCAATCCTTACAGGGAGATATTTAAAAACTACCTGTCCAGGGTCCAATGCTTTTGTGGCTCTTTTGAAACTTAATCAATCTAATTGGATACAGTTTTTCCTTTTTAAAAAACCATGACAATGTAGCACCTCAAATCTGTTTCCCTGGTCCAATGTATTAGTCACTATACTACTCTATGACTTTCCATTGCCTTTTGCTAGAGAATATTAGATAGAATAGTATTTCATCTTCCACAAAATATTACAAGGGGCTGAAACAAAATGATTCAAAGAAAAATAGCTTGAGGATACAAATGAGAAAGATCATTCTTGTCTTGAAGATGAAGCAACTAAACTGCCATGTTGCCAAATTGCCTTTACCGGAGACAGTTTGCCGTGTGCTACCCTAAAAGTAAGTTGCTGTGATGCTATTTGGTAAATTCAGCATAAGAAAGACATGTGTATAGAGCTAATTCAGGAAGTTGTCCCCTTTATCTCTCTATCTCTTGCAAGAGCTGATTATACCATAAGAGTGTCTTTGCCTTTGTATTTGTTCATATAGCAAAAAAGAGAAGGAATCAGCAGTAAAGCAGTGTAATGCAAATGTGTCCTTTTAAAATCTTACCTAATTGAAAGGTTTTTTTTATCATTACACTAACTCTGTTCATATGCCCACTTATTTTCACATTTGTCTACACAATTCAATGAACGTTTTAAAGATTATATCCATGCTCAGCAGAACCGTTTTCCTCGATAGGCTGTTCAATACTTTTATAGAATGTAATTAAACTATATTAGTTCCCTGGCAGAAAACTAATGATCTTTTAATTATTTCAAGATAAACATATGCTTAAACATTTTTTTTACACCTTCAAGGACTATGGAATGCTTTCAGAACAAATTTTAACAAATGTTAACATGCCTATAGTTATATGTTCAGGCCTTGCATTTGTATTTGTTGTATATTGCAGAACTAACATACACTATATAAACTAATAGTATATTTTATCTTCTATTACTTTTCCTATCATTGTCATAATTTGAATATTTCGGACATGTGATGCGACACCCAGAAAAATACGGCATACTCCATTTAATCCTCCAGGGAAAGGTCCAGGCAGAAGAAGAACATCGTGGCTTCAAAATCTAAGGGATTGGTTTGGACAAAACTCAGCAGCACTTTTTCATGCAGCTGTTAATAAAAACAGGATCACCAACATGATCGCCAATGTCCGATAACGGATGTGGCACAAGAAGAAGAAGAATCATTGTTGTAGCTCTGCTTCCTAAAACAATGGATTTAATACAGATATTCAGTTTCCAACATACAGAGATGTGATTGTGAGGTGAGTGGCTCTATAAAGTGATATAATAAATAAGGAAGTCAAGGAAGCTTTTTGAGCCATTTATGGTGAAACATGGAATGAAAGGCTAGAGATAGTGATGCTGAAACTGGCCCTGGCTTTTTGGCACAGGCTGCCTGGCAGCTGTATTCAAAGGCAGAAAGGAGTGTCCCAGCCTGGAGTTACATTTTATGTGCATTTTATATATACTAAGTCAGATTTTATGTGATGATTCTATTAAATAGTTTGCTCATTGTAACTTACTGAAATTTGAAGCATTCTACCAGCATACAAAAATCTTGGGTGCTGTATCTTAGAATAATGCTACCTAAACAATTGATTTTCTGTATCTTTTTTCTGACAAATAGGTTCGGGCAAAATTAAAGGATAAATTGGTTTTGTGCTAATAACTAATTGCATTATGAAGGAAAGTGTATTTTTCCCCACCACCATTTCTGCATAAATACCAGCCACTTAATCTTCAGCTGGTCTTCAGATTGCCATAATTAATTCACAAAATAGTGATGGCTTTGCAGCAAAGTACTCTGATTTTGATTTATTAATGTAAATATGAAATGGAAGCTCTTTACTATGGAGGTAACTTAATTATTCTTATGACTCAACCTGCTGCAATGTACAGTAAGCTGATTGTTAAAAATTATTCTGAAAACAAATGATCAAAACTTCTTTAAATTCCTTTTTAGTTTTTGATTTAAGTGACTTTATTGTCAAGGGCAATGTCCTGATATATACATTCTCAATATTATTAAAATGTAACTATTGATAATGTCTGCTACAAAGTTATAGAAATCAAATCATGAAAATGATATAACCTCTAGAGGAAGCAACATAAAGGTCAGAAGATTCATGCAAAAATGTCAGAATTTAGATTCCAAAAAAAAAAAAAGGTTACAAAACTCAACTTCACCTATTAATCATTTCCAGACTAATTTTTCTCCTAAGTCGAGAACAGGATATATCCTATATATGATATATGACAGGAATTGTGAACAAATTCATGTGATTTAAAAGCCTGCAATGAAACTAAATTGTGAACCATGCCCTGATGAACCTGAACTCAAATTCAAACTTGCAGGAAATTGTTTTTGTAATTTCAGATATCACCATCACCATTACAAAAATGCAGGCTGGTCATCAATTCAGTACTTACATAAAATGAGCAGTCTATAGGGCATGGGTTGCTTATAACTCCTTAGCCAAATTTTTGTTACCCCTAGAACCCCAGGATTGTCTATCTGAAAATGGCAAATCTCTGATAAAGGAGGAATAATTTCCCACAGTTTACAGGGATAAATGTAATACACTAAACTTTTAGATAAATTCAGCAAATCTAAGTAGAATCAAGCTTTTATACATTTCTTAACTTTCCAAACTCACTGGAAAAATTAGTCTTTCTCATTGCATTGTTTCCTAAAAGTTATGGCTGGTGACAATTATAATAATAAGGACTATCTAGCCCATTGCAACCAGCCTACCTTCCATAGAAGACCTGCATATTGCAGGGGTTAGAACAGTGGTTCCCATTTGGGGTCGAACGACCATTTTACTGGGGCCGCCAAACAACGCGATCCGCCATTTCCCCCTCAGGGGGTGCCGCCGCGCATGCGCACTGCTCATAGGGGTGCCACCGTGCATGCGCCGCCGCACATGGGGGCGCCCCCCGCATGCACCCTGCACATGGGGCGCCCCCCGCATGCACCCTGCACATGGGGGCAGCCCCTGCGCATGCGCACCGCACATGGGGGCACCCCCACATGCGCGCCACGCATGCGCGACATGCCCGTGTGACGGGGGTCGCCGTCACACAAAGGTTGAGAACCGCTGGGTTAGAAGAAGGGCTGAGAAGATATCTACAGACTTCTCACATCCTGGACACAAATTATTTCAACTTCTCCCCTCCCCTCAGGACGGTGCTATAGGGCAGGGATCCCAGACCGCAGGCCACTATCAGGCTGTGGCCTATTTGGAACCAGGCCATGTGAGCAGTGGATCAGCCAGCATGTGTGAGTGCACAGCTTGACTTGCACAAGCAGTGGACCGGCGTGCATACACACGTGCTTGCAGCTTAACTTGTGCAAGTTGAGCTGTCATGCATGCATGTATCTGCTGGCCTGCCATTTGTGTATGCTGGCCCACCACTCGTGCATGTGTGCATGTGTGTGGCCCAGTTACCCTCTCTCCCCTGCCAAGCCACTAAGTCGCAAAGGTTGGGGACTGTTGTTATAGGGTATTGCATGCCAAAACAACTAGACACAGGGACAGTTTTTTTCCCTCATGCCATCTCTCTGCAGGACACCTAATTCTCACATTGCTGTGTAATGTCTAAGTGTATTTACCTATGTAGTATGGCTGCAGTATTATTATTTATCCTTATTTTCTCTACCTTATTGCTATTACTATGATGATTATCATCATATTCTGTTGCTTTGCATGTACACTGAGAGCTTCTGTGCCAGAGACAAATTCCTTGAATGTCTAATAACACTTGGCCAAAATTCAATTATACACTGTTTTCATTATTGCTATATTGCCAATGAGGACAAAGGCTGACCATTTTTTTTTTCATTTTAGTAAAATAGGAGATAGAAAGGGTGAGGTTGAAACTGATGAGAATGTTGTGGGTTGCATCTAGGAAGTGTAGTTATGGCACAAGGCTTTTCTGTTTGTAGCGGGGTTTTTTTGTCTTTCATGGTTGTATTTATTTGTTAAATTTATATGTCACCCATCTCATTGCAAATTGACTCTCAAGTTCACTCTATATGTTATTTTTATTGGCTGTTATTTGGTTTTAACATGAGTGGCAATACAATTATTTTAAATAATAACATAAGTAAATAAATAATTCTCACTGTTGAATTTTACAATATTGTATTATTTGAAATACTTATTGTATTATCTGAATTACTTAAAAACCATGGATAATGCAATTTAATATAAGTTATTTAAAAATGTTTTGCAATGAGTTCAGTGCAAATGTAGTCTAGGGTATGTGTTACTAAAAATGAGCATTAACTATTTTTCTGTGTTAAAATAATAAAACTCTTATCTTATTAAACTGAAATGAATATGCTTTGATTGCCTTTTCAAAATCATTGTTCCATTCTTTTGCACACATTGCAGCTCTTTATTATTTTTTAAAAATTGCTCCTATGCATATATTCACTTCATATGTCTTTGGAGATTCTCAATTATCTAGATCATGGTTGTTCCATAGATGCTTTTTCAAAAGGCAATTGGACTTTCTTGTTTTTTTTCTTGAAAATGTTTCACTTCTCATCCAAGAAGCTTCTTCAGTTCTAACTGAATGATGGAGAATAGAAGGATTTATATTGTTTGCAGTCATCTAGTCATTAATACTCTGAGGGTCAGTCGTTAGCTCTCTGAGACTTGTTGAGGCCATTTTATCCTCAGAGTCACCTGAATCAAAGTGCAAGGAGTGCTGAAAGGACTGGGTTGCAAACAGGACATATGTGGTGTCATATCCCCCCTACTCTGTTGAGAGAGGGCTGGTCAGTTTTAAGATAGATGGCCTCTTTGACCCTTTTTTCAAACTAGCTGTACTCTCTGCCCAGAATGTGAATTTTGCTGTCTTCAAAAGAGTGATCTTTATCTTTCAGATGCAGATGGACTGCTGAATCCTTTCCTGCTGGGTTTGTTCTCCTGTGTTATGTCATGTATTTGTGAAATGGCTGTTTTGTTTCCCCAATGTACAGATATCCGCATGTCGGGCTGCATTGCACAGCATATATCACATTGCTTAGTTTGTGCCTGGTGTTTTATCCTTGGGGTGGACAAGCTTCTGCCTTAATGTATTATTGAGTTTAAAATGTGCACATATGTTGTGTTGGTTGAAAATCCTCCTGAGCTTTTCAGATACTCCTGCATCGTATGGAATGACAACATTGCTCTGTTTGTTGTTCTCTGTCTTCTTTATCTATTATGGAGGAGCTCCAACTGGATCTTTTCCTGGATTTGATGAAGGCCCAGTTGGGACTGCACAAGTTCTGAGGGCTTCCTTGATGTGTTTTAGTTCTTTTTCCCTCCTCTTTGCTGGTAAGCAAACCTTCAGCCCAGTGATGTTGGGTTTTGATCACTCCCAGTTTCTGTTCCAGTAGGTGGTAAGAATCAAAATGTAAATATTGATCTCTCTGTTTTATGTATACTTCGATGTTGAAGCTTTTGTCTTCCTTAATGTGTACTGCACAGTTTAGGAGAGCCAGACTATTTTCCTTAACATCTTCTTTTGTGTATTTAATGTATTTATCCACAGTATTGATGTGTTTTGAGAAGAATTCCACTTCCTGTGTTTTAATCTTGACCCAAGTATCATACACATACCTAATACCAGTGAGTGGGTGGAATTCCAGTAAAGAGTTTAGGGCTTTGGTTTCTACTTCTTCCATATAGAGATTGGCCACAATGGGAGACACAAGTCAACCCAAGGTGCCTCCATGTTTTTGTCTGTATAGACATTCACTTCAAATATTTTGCCAATTGGTTTGAGTAGCAAAACTAACAATTTTCTTATTGTGGAATTCCACTGTTTCATAATTGTTTATTAAAAACTAATGATTTCTTTGTCACTGTACAAAGAGTACTAATTGCATGTAGGTGCAATTGTGTATTCTCAATAATTTTTCTCATTAAATTAAACTAAAAATTTAATCTTACGATTCAGGAAAATAAAATATATATGCATGAGAAGGATGCAATTAACGTTTAAACAAACTGAAATATGATAAGGATGTTGTTCTGGATGTAGACGGAAATGGTAAACCTCAACATCGGAGCCATTCATTGATGAGTGTTAAAGGCTGAGGTTTTTATTTATTTATTTATTTTTGCAATAATTGCTGTTTCTTAGCTGATGGATTTTATGAGGTTCAACAGCTGGGGAAAATAGAAAAGAAATCTCACACCCATTTGGAATCCAAATGGAATGCAAAGTCAGCCTGTGAAGTTGTACTTTTAGTGAAACAGGTTTCACTTGCTTCACGGCACTCGATGTTCACCATGCTTTTAATGTAGTTGAAAGCTTGAAGTAGCTAATAGGTGTTTCAGAAACCACACATTTAGAAGTTATTTAGAAGTGAATTCCATATTCCTGCCAGCAACTTTCACTGAAGACATTTTTTTTGTTGGGATATTCCACAGGTTTTCAGTTTTGCGATGATAACATCCCTGTTGTTTGTACAATTTTTTTTATTGGGTTCAGGTTGGTTGATAATAACAGGAAAAGTTTGCTAGATTTCTGTAAATTTAATTAGTTGCGGGCTGTTTTCAGCTGACAAAATGGATGAATGGTCATGTCAGAAAGTTCACAAGCAAAGCAAATCATGGCTTAATACACAAGACAAACCACTTTAAAAAAACTATCTGACTTATAATTTAGCATAAACATAGCCTGTTATAGTTTAATGAGCATGGTCAACAAAATTGAGAGTTATCAAAATGTGCAAGTCTAGTTTTGGGGTCTAGTTATTAATAGACAAAAGCAGAAGTGACAAATACAAAGCTAATCCTTAGCTCTTTGGGCAAACTGTTTGAAAAGTGTTTTAAATGGAAAAGACTGTACTTGAAAACAGTCAGCTAAACAGCTATTAGAGCACGAGTGCACTAGGAAATACAGTGTATAATAAGATGAATCCCCCGGTTGTTAGGAAAGCTAGATGCATAGGAAGTCATCCTGGCCCACACTCCATTTTTAAATTCCACTTTGCCCCTTTAATAAGAAGGTGGATTTAATAGGAAGGATCAGCTAATAGATGTTGAAAATGTTGAAGCTGTCTAACATAACAACATGGTATCACATGGAGAAGGAAGGTCTCTGCTGCTGATCGATTCAGGGAAGGAAGAGGGAAGCTAACCCTCACTGCTAATTGGTATTAGAATTTGAGACCAGTCAATTAAAATGGATCTAATTGAGAGAGAGTGAGAGAGGAAGTCAAAGAGAAAGTGATATTTATTTATTTATTTAGACTTACATGTCACTCTGATGAAAAAGAATTCTAAATGCCTCATATTTTCCTCTATGGCATGATGAAAACAATAATTTATAAGAGCAATAGAACAATATAGTAAACTAGCTGTTTATGTCTCTTCCTCATACCTCTCATGTATATACACATGTGTACAAATTTAGTGGAAGTATCTTTAAGTGGCCATAGAGTTAGTTACTGTGCTTTTAATTGGAATAACAAAGATCAGGAAGAGCTTTTTTTTTTAAACCAAGGATGGGTTCTACATGTTGTCCTCGGTTTATTAACTGATTTGTAGCCTTTGCTCATTCAATCCACAAATAAATAAGTTCCATTAAATTTTTTTTGAGAATCCTTTGACCCAATCTCTATCTTGCAGATCCCCTGCCCACTGAAATTCTAAGAAACAGGAATATCAGCACAAATTTGAATTCTTGAAGAAACTTTTGGCATAATTATTTAGTTTACCAGTGTTGACCTTGGTCATCATAGGTAAACTAATTCACAGTCATAGGGAGATGTTGATCTGCCTACTTCATATCAGCTTTCTTTAACAAATCAAGTTAAAGAATACATGTATTGGAGTATAAATACAATATTTCACATTTTATATCTTATTATCCATGTAGTCTGGATGTTTTAGAAATTATCATCCTAATATATCTAGAAGTTGTGAGATTCAGCAAACCTAATTTAAAACCTGAAGTTTCTCTTTGCATTTGGGTCTGATGCAAATTTAGATCTTTTGACTTAATTCCAAAACATAAATGCTTAAAATGAGAAATATGACAATGGTTTTGTACATTTCAGGAAAAAGGAGATTTTGTTGAATAGAAAATTAATTCACTGAAAATCAATTATCTTTTTACAAAGTATGTTTATTAAATTATTAATACACATAATAAAACTAATACAAACTAAATTAGAAGAAAAATCTGCTGCATCTATCACCCCTGCTGTCTTTAGTTCTTTTTTTTTAATAACAAATTTTATTGTTTTTTTTAACTTTTACAACAGAATGTTCAAGACACACCGTGGTGGTTAGGTGATCAATCATCCAAAAACAAAACCATATAATAGCTCAAGTAAATACATTAAATGTTCTCTCTCTATTTCTCTCAAATAATATAACCTATTTAACATAATCCATTTCTACATTACATATCTATAAATCCTAATCCTGTTTTGAACTTTATTCATTTACAGTTACCATAGTCCAATTTGATCTTAGATAATCATATTACCACTTCGGGTATCCCTTCTAAAATACTAATCCAGATATATTCTAATTCATAATCTCATAAATCATTGATTTTATCATAAATCTCTCTTATTTCTTCAGATAGCATTTAAATCTCATTCAAATAATTATCATGTCTAAAAAAAGAGAACACATCTATTATTACACAAAACATCGTCTTACTAACTTAACACACTCAATTAGTTGTTAAATCAATCTGAATTTCTAAAAACCAATTTCATATTCTTTCTCATTCCATTACAAAATAATTTTCATACAAATAAACATATTATTCCAAAAATACATTCTTACTCTGTTTAACATATATATTCTAATAATCACAAATTTTCAACTCTAAATCTTAGTCCTTAAATCAATCCATATTTCTCAAAACCTTTTTAATCCATTACATATGATTTTAAATTTCTCTTTTTAGTCTTATTCTGGCTTTCTTTTTATGCCAAGAAGGTTACCATAACAAAGCCTCTATTTCAGCAAACAGATCTCCCATTATTGCTTGTAATGTCATTTGGGTCAGTAAAAGACCTCCCATCCTCTTTTTTTGATGCCTGGCTCCTGTCTGCTGGATAAAACACTTGATCATGTCCAATTTTATAATTAGTAGTTGATTATCAAAGTTGTCATAATTCTCCAACAGTTGTAATTTCAAGTCCATTTCTGTTAGTTTTGCAATTGTAGATAGTTTAGTTATAATCATTTTTTTGGTCGTCCAAAGTCTCCATAGGTTGTATATAAATTAATTCCTCTTCTATTGCTTTTGGGTCTGTAGAATGATCCAATAGAGTCTGAAGGTCAGTTTGTAAGTTCACAGTAGAATTTCTGTTTATTATTTCTGCAGTATGCTCTCTTATTTGGGAAAATATTTCCTCAGTAGCTTCATAAATTTTTTTCCAGTATGAGTTTACAGTTGAGTTGTAAATATGATTTCTCCACTTCAGTAGTAACTAAATCCAATCCTATTATCTTTTAGTGGAGGCTATATTCCAAAACATTTAGTCAGTATCCACCCCCACCAATAACAGCTGTTGGACCAAAAAAACCAACAAACAGTTGCAATTAAATTTCTCCACAAGGTGTCCTCAGTAAACTATGAAAGTCTCTTCCAGACACCAAAAATGAGGTTAGCAAGGTCAAAGAGCTGTGGAATCTCTTTCCGGCTTCTCATAGAGTTGTTGTTGTTGTTTTTTTCCCCAAACAATAAAGATTTATCCCTTTAAAAAATAAGTCCAGGACATAGGAAAATAATATTCTCCAGCTTAGAAGATATAATAATAAAGTTTTATGATAAGGATTTTTCCAGGGCCCCCAAGTAACCAAAAATAAAAATAGTCAATAAGAAGTTTTTTCCTTTGTTATGGAAAGCTCTTTTCCCCAGATAAATAAAGGCAGCTCTTTCAAAGCAGGGAAGTAATTCCAAAAGGCTTTTAACAAGAGAGTAGTTAGGCAAAGAGAGAGAGGGAAAAGTCTCACCAGGATCATCCATGATGATTTCTTAATGCTTAGATGTTCTTTTGACTTTCGGCTGGAGCAGCTAAATGATCGGCCATGTTACTGGCCAATCTTTTCTCTGTCGGCCCTGAGGAGCTGCCTCCTCCCCCCGCAATCAATGAGAGACCTCCTCATCGGTAGTTACCCCCCCAGGGTGACTTTTTGACCCGATTAAGGGTCTACCAGCAGAGGAAAAGCAGGTAATGAAGAGAAAAGTCTCTTCATATGCCTGCACCCACTGCAACCCAAAACCGGAAGTCCTGTCTTTAGTTCTTATCTATTACCACAATGTCTTGTTGATTAGCAAGTATCTGTCTGTCCATCTGGATCTGGAAGTCTCAAATGATCTTAACCTTCTTATTCTCCACAACCTTCTGTGGAATCTCCCATCTGGTCTTGAAAGAATGTAAACCATTTCTGTGTAAATGTTCCTGTACACAGTGCCTGATACTTGGTTGTGCTATTCAAATGTATGCTGTTCTGGCCTACAGCTTACATTCTGTCATTGTGTGTGGGACTATTTCTGAGGCTTCGCTGTGTAGTCTGCACTTCGGGTCCTGATGACTCAGGTAAATTCATGTTATGAATCTTTCCAAAAAATTAGCCAGGCCAGAAGCATTATTTTATAGAGATTGCTTCAACATTTTTACATAAAACTGTCTCATACTATTCTAACAGTACTAATCATCAAGAAGAGAGATCACAGTTTCACACGCTTCTATAATTCCACTAGCTGACTAATCTCTCCCTGAGTTGCCTTGAACTTAGGTTCTAACCTCATTTCTCAGAGGAGTAGGCACTGCTCTTCTTGATCATGTAGCTAAGCATGTCCAGGATTACAGTAAGTATAATATGTATGTACTCAAATTCATTCATGATCTTATACTTCATATCAGCTGCTGTGCACTGTAATGTGGGTGGTGGTGCACATCCAGTTCTTCTTTCATCACTTCTTGAACCCAGGATGTAATGTATAGTTCATCTATTTCAAGTTGTGAGAGCAACTTCCTCTTCACTATGTTGAAACCTTGGGTAACTAGCTGTTTCTATCTTCTGTCCATCCATAGTTCTCTCACACATTTCATATATCTCCTCTCATTAGGTCTGCTATTGTAGCATTATTCCATCAGTTCTACTATATGTTCTCTTGTCTCATCCACGTATGGTTTGTTCCACTAACTCAGTTACTGTCAGACTGTTCTGCTTCTTCAACATCTAACATGGATCTTGCTAATTCAGATGTCATTCGAGCTGGCATGACTCTCATAGTTTGTGCCACTTTTATATTTGAGGTAGGCAGGTGAAGTGTTATGGAATCTTTATCCAATAACTCCTACAATAAAGTTGGTATCAGTTGGGATTTGAACCCTGGACTCTTGCATAAGAGGCCACATTCTAATCACTGTGCTATCCAGAGCATTTTTCTATGGGAAGGGTTCTTATAATTAATTGCAAAATCATCTGGACTTTATAGCTTTCTAAAATCAGCTTTCTAATTACTGTTTTGCTGTTTATTAAAAAAATTAAGACCTTAAAACTTGTATTTAAAATTTATTTCACTAAGGAATGAAACCCTCCCTCACTTGATGTTGTAAAACTTGCCATTATGAAAAGTTCCTAATATCTGAAAAGCAGTTAACAATTTTCAAAAATGATTAAAAAAGAAAGTATGTGAACCTCTTTTGTCTATAAGGGCTCCGGTTGAGTTTTAGGCAGAGATAGCTTTCCCTCATCTCCTAAGCTCTAAACCCACCAGAGACCCCCATCTTGCAAACTTCTTCTAAGGAGGGCACCTATCTGGAGCACTTGCAAGAGATCCCAAGTCTTCTTTTTGTCCAGAGATCCATCCTTAAGAGCCGGTCCATTCATTGGCTCTTCAATCTGTCATAGTCATCAGTTCTGCTCTCAGTGGAGCTGTTTTCAGTTCACCATTTCCTCCCCAGAAGTCACTGAAAATGAATTATCAAAGAAAAGGGAGACATAATTTCATTTTAAATATTTACTTTGAACTTGTCCCTTTAGTTTGCTAGGGCAATCTCTAGGATTCTTTCAGTTTTAAAATTTGACCAAAGTTTGAAGATTATGTTCATTTTAGATTATTCTTTTTTAAAAAAACAGTTTATCTTTCTTGCCATACGTTAGTGGCCCAGTGTTCTGTTCTTTAAACTCCATATAATGTACTACAGAACTTTCTTCTATTTCCAATATTTTCTGTTTATATAACAAAACTTTAAAATTTTAATTTTCTGTTAAGAATTTTCTAATTTTATTTTAATAATTACTAACTGTTGTCCGTAACCAATACTATTGAAAATCTAGAATTGCCCTCTGTCCCATATTTCTTTCCAGTATGAAAGAAAAGGCATGGAGCACTTCTGGGCCCATCTATGGATTCTGACTTGAGATGTATTCTGAGATTTGTAATTATTTTTGTGGTTTCCTGACAAGTTTTATTTTTTTGCCAGTAAATGATTTCATTCTTCCAAATCAGGCAACATATTTAAGGTAGAAAAAGGCAAATTAGCATGTAATGTGTGCTGACTGTTTTTCCAAACCACAAGCGACTGAAAAGCTAGGATGATAAATCTCACTGTGGAATTATTAGATGAGAAACCACACCAAGGTTATTGCAATACCAGTTATGCTGAGAAACAGCCCTTTATAGAGGTTGTTCACATATTCCTGTGATCTAACATTGGTAGTGGCTTGCTACAATTTTAAGAGTTGGGCTGAGAAAGAGTGACTGGCCCAAGGTCACCCAGCTGGCTTTTTTTTTGGCTAAAGTGGGATTACAACTCATAGTCTCCCAGTTTCTAGCCTGGTGCCTTGACCACTAGACCAAACAGGCTTCTTATATGATGCTCATAAAGAATGGGTAAACCTTCAGTAGGAGCATTGCAGCCACTGTCTTGACTTTTTTGTCATATCCCATGGACACCTCTGAAAGGAAACTTTCACTCTCTAGCAATGAAAATGTTATCAACAGGAATTGTAGCTTTCAAACCTGTATACTCTGGTGGTCTCTTATCTAATTACCCAAACCTGCCAGGTACTGCCACCTGCCATCAATGAAAAATATTGGCATTGAAATTTTGATATACCACAGATGAATAATGGAGCAAAATAGTGAATTCTTGCAAGTAGGGAAAGATGATTTATCCAGCACTGTTTTTCATCAAAACCTAGATGCCTACAAGGCATATTTTTGTACATTATTGTTCATGTACAGCAGTTCCATCACAATAATGCCTGAGGTCTGATAAATTAAATATTTTTCCATTTTTTTATTATATTTATATGCCACTTGACTTCCAGCAATTCATACATTTGGAAAGTATTTGATATAATCTCATGTTCTTGAATTAAACAAGAATGGGATGATACAAGAACTTTATTCTCCTCCTCCTCTTCCTCCTCACCTATTTGTTAGAAATTTTGAAGGATTCAGAAGGTGAATTCTGTTTTCCCCAAAGTCTTTCTTTGCTCTTTATTTCTATAATGTTAGGCTTTTAGAGTCAATAACCCATTAGTAATCAAGGGATGTATCATTTATTAATTATGCACCATATTAATATTTAATCCTTTAGGTTGTCAGGCATATTTCTAAATCCACTTTTTTAAATTACATTTGAAAATAATCTTCAAGGCAACCATTAGAAAAGTAATTTTTCTGCACATTATGATTTCAATTACTTTGTTTGTGAACTGTTGTGATGCTCCAGCACTTGGTAAAGTGGCTATCACAACTCCATTCAGCCTCTCTGCTCACTTGAAAGCTAATTGAATTTTAGAACAAAGGGTGTGTTGGGAAGAGTTTGCAGAGAGATCTGAAGTGATTGGGAATTAAAATTGGAAATGTGATGTCCACTTCCTGTGGTGGGCTGCTTTAAAAGAAAATATTAGGTTGGCTTATTATGAGTAATTGCTGGGTTTTTCAAATGAAATACAGTTTCTCACGTCACTTTAGGATATTTATTTACTGAGACATACTATCCCTAAATTAGTTACTTCTTTGTACAAATATCATAAAACATTTCTCTGCTACAGGGAACCAGTGGAACATAGTGGAAGGCATCTACTGTTGGGCAATATAGAAAAATCAGTCAAGAGCATATCTCCTCAGGGTGTTCTAGATCAGAGGTTCCCAACCCACAGTCTGGGGACCGGCACTGGGCTGTGGCATGCCAGAAACCGGGCCACACAAACAAGTGAAGCTTCATACATGGGATGCAGGCAGCACACAAAACCATGCCCCCTCCGGTCCGCGGAAAAACCTCTCCCCTGCCTAAAAGGTTGGGAGACTCTGTTCTAGAGTCATCTTCACATTCTGCTAATTTCAGATTGAATATGTATAGTAATTTTTATATGATATATCCTATGACATTAGCTTTTATTGAGCTCCTTAAGTACTATACAGTATCCTACAAATGTTCCCAGTAGTACTGTGTATCTTCTGATGCATTTTTTGCTATGGACATAATGTAGAACTCCTCACTGAAGATGTGATTTATGCTTTTCATGACTATTAAGACTTGGACTGCAGGAAACACAGGGTATGTATTCTCTGCAAAAGCATTGACCTGTATGATGCCTGACCAGCATTTTCTGAAGCATTGTCAGATCTTATAGATGCTCTTTGAATACATAGATATAGTGCTCTTTTGACAGAGTGCTAGATCAGCATTTTAAAATTTGAAAGAATCCTAGAAAGTAAGAAAGACAGCTGGATTTTGCCAATGGTCTGTTGCTGGTTCTGAATCCAACGCAATAATAACAATAGCACTTAGACTTATATGCCACCTCATAGGGCTTTACAGCACTCACTGGTTTACAAAGTCAGCATATTGCCCCCAACAATCTGGGCCCTCATTTTACCAATCTCAGAAGGATGGATGGTTGAGTCAATCTTGAGCCTGTCAGGATCATACACAAAGCTGTGGGCAGAGTTAACCTGCAATACTACATTCTAACCACTGCCGCATCAGGCACTGCATTAGAGGTTTGTGCTGGTTTTGCTGATAAGGATTTTCATGAAGCCATTCTTTTTAGTTTTTGAATTTCAGATGCTGCCAACTATAACTGGTTCCATGGCAATGTTAGTAGAGGATAGAACTGACTTGTTATCTGTTGTTCTCTCTCTGTTTTGCTTGAAGCTATATCCTTCCAGAGCTTTGACATAACCACTGGACTATTTTTGGATGTGGGTTTAATACTGTTTCAGAAGAACACTAGACTTCTGTTCTAAGATACTTTTCTTACAGACAGGAGAATAACACTGTCTAGAAGAGTTCTCTATTGCTGACATTCTCACGGCCATCTCTGAAAAATAAAATTATAAGACTATCAGATCTAGGTTGCAAAAACCCACACAATCACTAGAAAGTAGCAGAAGGACAGAAGAAATTATTAATCACCACGTCCTTGGTTGCCATTGCTCAACTGTTGTCGCCTAACAGACTAATTTTATTGTGAAATGACAGAGGTAGGCTATATCAGGCAATTTAAAGCTAACATTAACTAAGAATCAACGTTTTTAACACATGCATTGGCAATTTATCCATACAACAAATATCTGTGATACTCTCAGGAACTGTTTTCTGAGTAGTCGGTATGTAAGTTTTCCTTAATTTCATCATTCGTGATAAAATTTGTTCAAATTTATGGTCCTATAACATATTTCACTGCAATGGTTATAAGCATATTTTCCATTAGGATACATAGAACAATTATTTAATTTTTGTGTCACCATGAAAGTCTTTTTCTATATATAAAGCCAAGCTAAGTGTTTGAATCTATAGCAAACATATTTAGTCTATTTATCAATTTATATGTTTCCATTCTTCCACAAAAGAACTTGTTGGTTTATGTAAGATTCCTGGGCAATCTGCCACTCACTACAACCAGGGTGGTTTAAATGAAGCAGAATTATTGCATCCCAGAAATTTCCATAATTTAGTTAAAATCATAATTCCCAGTAAGCTGTAATTGGATTTTTCCCACAAACCTATTTCTACCTCATAAACTGATTTCCCCATGAATATAGAAATGGAATGTTATGAACATTACATACAGGTTTCATTTGTGATTGGAAGTTCATCTCATTATTTCTGTCACATTTATAAGTTCTCTGTATTTGAAAATACTTCATATTTATCTTCATTATTAAGATTAAAGCTGATCTGTCCATTAAGCAATTCCGTAAAAGGTTCTTGGACTTTTCAAAAAAGTATTAAAAGAACAAGAGATTTGAAAAAAAGATACTCCATTACAAAAGATCACTAATCAATGCTGAGAAATTTTCTTATAAATTATTCATGTGTGTTATAAATGACTCAAACCTTTTCAAAATTAACAGCATATGTTGAAACTGAAGTACATCTCACCTTGGAAGGCCTCACAGGATATTGCAATACACTGTGTAGCATTTATGTGCACTTGACATCAAGACAAATGCTTGGATGAATTGTGAGCGATAAAGCAGCGCCCTGTCCTTACTTCAGATAAACCTTGAGCCTTGATTCCTTGCTGTGTGTTCGCCTTTTACCACACATTAATTTTTAATTACAGCCATTTCAAAATAAAGTCATAATGCGAGTCATAAATCACCAACTGTGGCAATAACCACTTTGATTTTATATCAGCTACATACAGATACTTCCACTATTAGCCCAGACTCTTTAGTTGTTTCCATACATCATTTCCCCTCTTCCTTCCATCTTGACTGGAGCTCTGAAAGGAAGCAAGTGCTGCTCTTGGCAGCGGTGGGCTGCTTTCTATCCTCCTAATTGAAAGCTCATATTCAAAGCTTCCAAAAAAATCATGTCATCCTGACAACTGCAGCATATTTCATTCTATTTCATCATGTGACAAAGAGGGCCAGTGTTCTTAAGCAGGGTAATAAATAAATATATGTCCATACATGACAACGAGAAGGCAAACAGTGTCTCTGTGTTACAGACTCCCACTGGCCATTCATCTGTTGTGTGGATCTTTGCAAGGTGAAGAACAACACCAGTGTACAATATACTAGAGAGGATTAGGTGGGAGAGTCAGTGTCAGGTAAAAATGTAACAGATCGATAATACCATTTTGGAACAAAGGATGGGATAAAGAAATCAGTAGTGATTAAATTAGATTTTTAACATATCAAACCCAATGGACTTGAGACTGGTTTCAAAGGCTGAGCTTGATTGTTGAACATATTTTATATTATAGTTTGTTCTTAAAATGAACAGAACTAAACTTTAGAGGGAGCTTTCAACTGAATTTTGTTCTTTTGCTTGCTGAAAGATAATTAACATTCTGGTTATTAATCATGGCAGGGGCATGAGCACCTCAGAATAGTGAGGTGATGATTGTGCCCACATGATCAAAGTTCCACTCATTTTTTTACAAGATTACATGTTTGTGGCATATATAAAGGAGGCAAGGTTTTGATCCTACAGTGACACCCATCATATTTTTGATGCCCTATGACAACCCTATAATTATCCACAATATGATACTGCAGTTGTAGCTACAGTTGTTAGTATCAAATACTTTAACTACTAAGTTCTCTTTATTGGACATATTAATTGCCATTCTGAGCAAAAAGATGGCATATGCATTTGGAAAATAAATATTTAATGGATTTATCTCTCTCACTGATTGGCTCAACTGTAGCAAAACGTAGGCTATTAATCAAAGAATCTAAAAGTGAAAGTTCAAGATTAGCTGCCCCTGTTAAATTATCCAAAGATAGAATGTAATGTGGAGTTTCATCTTTTACTGTTGTTATGTAGGTAAAGATAGTCAAGTCACAGGATTATCATTGTTATTTGTAAATACACTTCCACCGATTTCAGTGAACCTGATTATATTGTTGTTCATCCTTGATGTGAGCAGGTCAGGAGAACTAGTTTCATAATTAGTCTCCTGAATTGGAAGCATATAGTATTTTAAATGCAGAGTATGAAAATAACTAAATAAATATAATTATTTATTCATTAGAATATGCTTTGAAACCATTAACCAACTTTTCAAAAAGGTAAACATTAAACTATTGATTTGAGATGGTAGTGAGTGCATATTGACTCACTACTGCTGCCCCCATAACCCAGATCAACATAAATAATCAAGTTCATCTTTATTATTTTTAACATTCTTTGGTTATACCAGTTTGATTTTTTAATATTGAGTATGAAAAATTAATCCGCATATGGACTGATAAAATATATACAGGCGGTTTGAATTCTGTATGTACATGTTAGGAGTTTTATCACTATGGGAAGGAATTCCCAATTAAATTAATATGCTTTAGCACAACAAGCAATAAACTGCTCAAGACTGAGCTTTGGTGAATTAAGTGTTGGAAAAGCATTGGACAAAAGTCAAAGTTGTACTGATACATTTCTTTCTTAGTAAATGAGGACTGTTTAGTTTTAATGCAGTTGTGGTTAGCAAGAGTTTGAAAAGATCAATGCAAATTCATTTCTAGGTAGTAAATAAGCTTTAATGAGACTTTTGGCATTTTCCTTTCATACCTTAAAACTCCTTGCCTCTAAAATGCTTGAAAGTGAACCTTGCCCTTCCACACACCCCAGAAGCCAGTGATTCGCAAATAATAACAGGCCATGTTTGGTGGGATATAAAACATTTTTGATACATATTTGATTGATGACCCTGCCTTTAGGAATGATTGCATTTGGGCCTGTATTATAACGCTTCATGCTCTAAAAATTAACAAGCTCACTTCCCAACAAATTAAACATCTTATAGTTTGTTTTATAATATGAAATGTGGACAATGTATAGCAGCCAATTACAATATTCTAAGGTCATTGTGTAAAACAGCAAAAACAACTTAACAACAATTCCAAGTAGAATCAATCTATGTATAACACAAACACTATCTAACCCAGTGGTTCTCAACCTTTTTAATGCCGTGACCCCCAACCGGTCGTAAGTCGAGGACTACTCAACCGGTCGTAAGTCGAGGACTACTCAACTGGTGCAGCACCGTTTGCAGAATGGGACTTTTGGCGGGCTCAGCAGGGCAGAGACAGCCTGGACAATTCCTATTGGCTTTTGAAAGCCAATAGAATTAGACTCTATTCAAGAGAGTCTATTCTATTGGCTTTCAAAAGCCAATAGAATAAAAGGGAGTAGCACAGCTAAGGAAAAGGGGGAAAAAATGGCGGACTGCGTTGTTTGGCAACCCCTGTGAAATGGTCGTTCAACCCCAAATGGGGTCCCGACCCACAGGTTGAGAACCACTGATCTAACCTTTTTATTCAAGCTTCTTGCATTCAAGCTTTACTTGTGCAGCAAATCCCCATCCCTCTCTTCAGACCACTAATATTGCCTTTGACAGATGAAGGATAACTCTTTCATCCTCAGCAGTTCCTGTTTTCCAGGATTCTGAAATTAGAATGGGAGGGGATCTTCCACAGACTTACTCCTGCAGACAATTTTTTCTCACTGTGCAGAAACCAATACAAATGACAAAAATGATAACAGTGCACTTATCTCCATTTTCCCTTTCCTCATGTTGAGCCATCTGCAGAAAATTTTCAACAGAGGCCTTCCAAATATAGTAGGTTTCTAGTTATGACATGTTAAAAAATTCTCTCTCTCTCTCTCTCTCTCTCTCTCTCTCTCTCTCTCTCTCTCTCTCTCCTCTTTGTGTGTGTGTGTGTGTGTGTGTGTGTGTGTGTGTGTGTGTGTGCCTGTATCTGCTGTATGTCTATGTGTCTCGGTGTTTGTATGTGATTTCTATCTTCCCTTTTTGCCAGGGGCTGAAGAGACCAACTGAAACATCGGCAGTAAGTTTTCATGGCTGAGGTGGATATGAACTTGTATCTCCCTGATTCTGGACAAACATATGAACAAATCACACTACTGTGATTCTCAGATTCTTTTTCCTGTAACCCATATTCTGCTGGGATTTGGATTTGGGTCTTTGAATTCAAAGTCCAGAATGAAACAGCATACTTTATAACATAGAACCGTGATGGTGTAGTGGTTAAATGCAGTATTGCAGGCAAACCCTGCTCACAGCCTGGAGTTCGATCCTGATGGGGCTCAAGTTTGATTCAGCCTTCCATCCCTCTGAGGTTGATAAAATAAGGACTCAGATTGTTGGGGCCCATATGCAAACAATGCTGACATTGTAAACTCTAAAGTGCTATGGGGCTTATATAAGTCTAAATGTTATTGCTATAGAACTTTTCCTTCTTTCCTGGTTTGAGCTGATGTAGCTCAGGGACAATCTTTTTGGGCCGAAAGCCTATTTTAAATTTTGAGAACATATGATGTTCTCAACAGAATCTTCACCTTTACTTGATCATGCAACTTACGACAATTCATTTAGTGACTGTTCAAACTTACATTACAAACTGTTCAAAGGCATTAGATTTTAAATCTAACCAAGTCTCAAAGTTCTGGAAACAGAAATAATGTTTTATGAACTACTGCAATTCTGATCTTGGCCAATAAGTTTAATACCACTTTTTGTGTGAAATTATCTATTAGTAACAACTGAGCCAATGATATCATTAGTGTATTTTGCCAAGTCTGTGTTATGTACCAAGTTGACTCCTTAACACACTGTCTGCATGTGTTGTTTTTTTTCAATTGTAGAAAACTATTCAATTATTTTTCAAGTAATTGATCAGACAGGAGTAATGTCAAAACTTGAGAATGCTCAACCTGATTCCCCAGACTATCTAGGCAGGTAGAAGAGGCAGAGGGAGGCATCATTGTGATTGATTATGAAGGCACTATCTTCCATAATAGAAATGCCTTTTATTTTTTCACTATTTCTTCTTGTGGCCCAGTGGAGAGGCATCAGTTCTATGGCATGAATGAGACAAACTCAATATTACCTTAATAATTACCCCTAAACAACAGCAAGGGAAGTATGAGTTTGTAGTACACATTAAATAAGCAATATGAATCAATCACCAAATCAACAATGAACAATATAATAAATATGTACCATCTAGTCTGATTCCCCCCTGTAATATAGTGCAGAGATTAAAACAAAACTTTGAATACATAGCATCCCAATTCTCCATGTCTGCCCAAAGAACCATCCTTCATTCCATTGCTTCCCCAGACTCCTATATTCTATGAGTCTGTGACAAATGCAAACCTTTGTACACCAATTTTTCTAGCAAAGCTTCAGGCAAGATTGCTGCCCAAGTTGTGGCTAGACTTTCAGGTCAGGTTTCTTCTCCATTTGGTGAGTGATTTGAAGCAATTCATCCAATACACCATCTAGCTGTTCACCAAATTCTTTCTCCTTTCACATAAATATGAATGAGCTATTACTTATGCCACTTCCCAAAGATTTAACCTGGGATGTTTTTTTTTCTGCACTAGCTCACCATCAATGGTGATATCCTTTTCTGGAAATAGCTCAAGTGGGAACAGAGTTTGGTTTCTAACTATGGGTAGGGCTACCGTAAAGAGGTCCCCATATGTGGAACACAGCTTAAAAGTGGAGAGACTGCAGATGCTAATGTTTTCTTATAAACAATGGGCTTGATATTATTGCTCCTGCTAGTGCTGAGGCTGCTATCTCCTTTTTCTGCACCCAGTGACAGAATCTCCCAACTCTTTATATTCTGAAATAAAAAAGGGCTTTACATTTTACTTGCAGACTCTGCTTGTTGCTTTGTTCTTTTTAATGCTAGGAGAAGAAATTCTTTTAAAAAACATTGTCAGAACATTTCAAGTGAATTCAGTTCTACATATAATGAACTTGAACTTGAAATTTAAGAATTCCATTCAAGAAAAGGCTGTCTAGACTTGCAGTGGTAATCTTCGATCTTTTGAGGTTTTCATGAACAGATGAATGTGATTCAGCATTAAAACAAAACTAAGATCAAAGCAAAGATCAAACAGCCTAAACAACAGTTTTATAAAACAGTACAATTATTAAATCACAACTTTTTTCTGTAGTAACATAATCGCCACTGAATGCCCTATATATGAAGACTTTAAAAATGTATGGCAACAACTGTATTTTCAGTCCATTTAATTAAATTATGTGTAACAAATTGCAGGAAAGGAGCTTGTGTGTACGTGCGTACGTGCAAGTGCACATATTGTTTGTGTATGTGTATGGATCATATTTTTTGCCCAAGATTACACAGTAAAATGGTGTTTGGTTTTAACAGGCCCATTCTAAAGTCTTCTTCTTTTATCATAATTTTCTGGTGCACTCTTGTCTTCAGGCAGACAGGATGTTTTGGCTTTTTTTTTTTTTTTTTGCAATTGTTCAAGAGTGTCACCCAACTGACCCCATAGTTGAGAATATTTAGGAATACAAACAATACTTCTCACAGCACCTTGTCCAATCCAGTATAGCATATTTATTTTATATCAGTCATATCCCAATAGCAACAGTCCTGTCTTTCTGGTGGTTTGGAACATTCCAGAATAGTATCATGTAGCTGAAGGATCTGTGGGACTTGTAGTTCAGGATAAAATGCATGATTGTTCATGTGACTAATATAAAGTTATACATTGAACTTGCCCAGGAGGCATGAGAAATTGAGTCTGCTTTTCCAAAACTGAGCTATGAATTCTGCAATTTAATTACATTGACATTAACTTGATTTCCATTCATGGCAGAAATTCTTGTTTCTTACTCATTTGTCTTGTGAGCTGTTTCAAATGTTAAATATGAAAGCCATGCCAGTCACTCAGCCACATGATTTGCAAATGGAATGGTTCTCCAAGTTAGCACAAACTTAAAGTTTATTGCGCAATAAAAGCAAGAGTTCGGATATTTAATTAGACTGCAAGTCTCAAAAGCAACATAAACCTTTCCATTCTAAAGAAAAAATGTCTCAGTACTTCCTTGCCTTTTTATGAGTTTGGTACTGCATCACAAAACAGAACTTCCAGAGATGGACCCACCTATTTGTTTTAAAATGAGTTTTATTAAAAAATAATGCCAGGTGACACTGCTATTTAAAAAGGAAAAAGAACAACAATTCAGGTGGAAAATCAAGATAAACCTGCTCTCTGCACTCTTATCTCACCCAAAGCACTAAAAAACATAATTATCATTTACCACATTTAAATTAATTTTAGAGTTTTCTTGTACACTTTTGGCTGAAATAAAGTAAACGAGCTCAAGGAGATTTTGAACAAGTTCAAGGAGATTTTGAACAATATCTAAAGAATACATTTTCTACTTAGAGAATGGCAGTGTAGACTTATAGGTACTTTTGGCTGCACAAAGTTTGATTTCTGTGTGTTCCGCCCTACTTCCTTCTCTTATAAACAGGCTCAAATGCATCCCAT
Organism: Crotalus tigris; assembly: GCF_016545835.1. Taxonomy (NCBI): domain Eukaryota; kingdom Metazoa; phylum Chordata; class Lepidosauria; order Squamata; family Viperidae; genus Crotalus; species Crotalus tigris. Next base: position 5,075,425 of record NW_024096505.1, read on the forward strand.
TAATAGATTTTCAATCTATTTTAGATTTTCCTGTTTGCTATTCCCTCACAATAAGACATGATTTTTAAAGCCATGGCTTAGGGTTATATGTGAACTAGATCTGAATTATGTATTTAATTAACTATGATTTTAAAAAAACCATGGTGTAGTAAATCAGTAACCCAATTCATGTTTTAATTTTTTTCAAGTACATGGCATGTTAATACAATCATGTTTTTGGCATTTCAAAACATATTAACTATGTTTATACATCAAAAATATCTTTAAAACCTGCTTAATGAGAGTAGGAGGTTGACTTTGAAAATGGCAGAAAGAACAGCTAATCCATGCTGTGATCAAAAAGTTTGGCTTAGCTTCATGAATGAAATAAAGAGGTGCCAATTAGTTCTCTTTAGGTTGACCTTTGCTAAAACTCTAAAGATCAGACTTGAGGATTATACATAGACATACATATACTTACATACAAACATATACATACATATTATATATATGCATAGATAGACATGCCTAAACAAGAGTGTTCACTGGAGGATAATTTCCTCTTAACATATGCACATTGTGGTACAGTTGAAAATATCTTGCTGTTTATCTTAGCTACAGTTTTTTGAGATCAAATTTCAGAAGTCATAATCTTTCACTAATGCTTCCATTTACAATTCTTAAAAATCACATTAGAGATAAGAAAATTCTGTTTAACTATTTGAAAGCAATTTTTTTCCCCTTCCAAAACAGTCCTTATGAATTCAACTTTTCAGCTTGTGGACCAAAAGGTGTTTCCTCTTTGCAATTGTCAGACATAACAGTAACTGAACAGTAACTACATTCAGGAACCACAAGATGCATCTGGGGAATTGGTATTGTCAGCTTTTGATATTAATTCTCAATGGGATAATTAAAATAATTAATACATGATGAGGAGGATCTTAATGAAATTGGGAATACTATTGTTATTAATATGTGGCAAGCATACATAATCAGTTCTGCAAATCTGAGTTTTGGAAGCTATCCATCTATATTTATATACAGAAATGGAAGTTGAAATACTCATTAAATATTCCATAAATGCAGATTTTCCATAATAATTTGCCGTAAATTGTATGTGTCTTCTTTATAACACATTTTACAACAGATCTTACAACTATTTGCCTTCAGACAAAATACCCATTCACTTTAGAAGACTCCGACTATTCCATTTTCTGTGGAAAATTGATATAAACAATTCATCTAAAAACTGAAAACGTTTTAGTATAAGCTGCTTAATTTAATAGACATAGTAATGGGTGTTATGTCACCACATACCTAAGAACCACTCTGAAAGATCAAATGAAATTAAAAAGCTTTGGTCCACGACAGTAGCTAGAAGATGGTTCTTCAAGCCTATAAGTTAAGAAAAATATGATAGCCAAATAATAATAATAGATACACTGGGTGCCATACCAAAAAATCTTGAACAGTACTTAGAAAATATACACATTGACAACATTTCCATCCATCAGTTACAAAAAGCCATACTGGATCGATACATCTAGTATTTCAGTACATTGTGACATTCCAAGTTTGGGGAAGAACTTTAGGTGTTTGAGGGCTAGCTAGAGACTGGCAATTATTATTTCACATTTCTGTGTTGATAATAACAATGGACTACCTGGTTAGCTGCTGCAAGAAGGTTGCACAGATTGACTACAAACAATGCCACGACAAAGTAGCAACAATGGTGTGTTGGAAGATCTGCAAGAAATGCCATTTGCCTGCATATAAGAACTTTATAGCGGGACCATAAAATAGAGAAAGTAATAGAAAATGAAGAAGCTAAATTGCTCTGGGACTTTAGAATTTAACCAGATGGGCACTTGTTGCATAACACACCAGATTTAACAGCTGTTGATAAGAAAGACAAAAAAGTATGACTAGTGGACATGGCAGTACCTGGAGACAGCAGAAGAGAAGAGAAGGAACAAAATATAAAGACCTGCAAATAGAAATAGAATGATTATGGTAAAATAAAGCAAAGATAGTACCAACAGTAATAGGCCACTTGGGTGCAATTCCAAAACAACTGGACTACACTTGAATATCATTGGCATTGACAAATCAATGTCAATTGATTTGCAGTCAGCCAATTGCAAAAGGCGCCTTTACTTGGAACAGCTTACATTGTATCATGATGTCTGTTAATACCATCAAACATCCACATCTGCCTATCCCAGGTCCTTTGGAAAGATTTGATAGATAGACAAAAATGCCAAATCCAGTCTGAACATCTGGCTGACTGTGTGACAAATCATAATAATATTAATAAGAGTCCCTCCCCCATAAACAATATGGTGTGATGTAATTTACAGAAACCCATACAAGATCCATCATCACCTGTGTCAAAAAAAGTCCGCACTAGGTATTGGAATTCCTGGACATCTGATGACAAATGGAAGAAGATATCTAAAAGAAAGCAAAGATAGTACCAGAAGTAATAGGCACCTTGGATGCAATCTGAAAACATTTGAAGCAACACTTGAACACCATTGGCATTGACAAACTCATCATCAATCAGTTGCAAAAAACAGCTTTATTTGGAAGTGTTTACATCCTGTGATAATGCCTAATACTATTAAGCAACATTTGCCAGTCCCAGGTTCTTGGGAAGGACTCGATAGATGGATAAAAATGCCAAGTCCAATCTAAATATTTGGTGGATTGTGTAACCAGTCATGTTTATGACCTAAGATTAACTACCATAGCTAATAACTTACCATGGATCCATTTTATTCATTAATTTACTGTATCTAACTTTCTGTAAAGACATTCAAGGTAATCACCATAATCACAGATTACTTACTATATAATTCAGCTGCCTGTATCAGATTAAGAATCAAACTAAACATAATGCTAGGCTTGCAATTACCAACTGCATAAATTGTTTTTAAATTGCGCATATAAAGCTTTTAACTGTTTTGAGATCTAGAATGCAGTGTACAGTATGTATGCTATGCTGTTTTTAATTCCTTGCTCTGGCTTTGATCCTTATAAATTAAGAAATTAAAATAAAGTGCAAAATTATATCTTAAAAAAGAAAGCAATGACAAGTGTTAGTATTTTGTTTTTTTTAAAATATTACTATTCCTATATTAATGAAGCACTCTTATTTACTTTACTTGACTGCTTAAGCAATTTACTAATGAAACAAGCATCAGTGATTATTCTAATTCTTTACCAAGTAAAACATGCAATCTGGAGTGATTAGTTCTTAGTGGATTAATTTTAACCTATTTCACTACTGTTGATTAACACCTGGCAAAAAGCTATAATGTCTGATTTTCCCTTATACATTAGCTTAGCTATTTTGGTCTGAAACTATGGTTCATGTTTTAGCATTCTATGTGAACCACTCACTAGAGATTGTACAGCAACAAGGAATAAAAACTTATTAAGCATGATGTGTAAGACCCTCTCTATTGTAAATATTCTATGTTAGATTTTACAATAAAAAAACTATTAGATCACTTGTATTAGAACATAAAGCTTACCTACAGTTCTTTACTTTCCAACAGTTTCTCTGTTTGCTGAGAAACATTGTATTCATGGGTAGAATTTTGCTGTGCTTCAGTTTTCTATCAGTAAAAATGGAATATGATTTTTTTTCATTCATAAAGAAGAGAAAAGATTTAATGTATTTGGATGTGGAAATATGAAGCTATCAAAGTGTCTATATAGTTTTCCACGCTACAGGATTTGAGCTTATGGTTCCATTAACCTTGAATTATAGAAAAATGCCTCAATTATGGCAAAGTCACTGTATCCAATGGCTATTTTCAGAACAGCATATACATTTTGCTATGGTAAAAATTACTTAAATTAATGCCAAGTTCAAAAGAAATGTTACTGAAACAAAAATTATCTTCAGGAGAGAGTGAGAGTGAGTGAGTGAGTGAGTGAGTGTGTGTGTGTGTGTGTGTGTGTGTGTGTGTGTGTGTGTGTGTGAGAGAGAGAGAGAGAGAGAGAGAGAGAGAGAGAGAGAGATGGAAAGTCCATGAAATTTTAATATGTTGGCCATTAGGTACAGCAAATCAGCATACACTACTGTTGTGCATGGACGTTCTTGTTATATTAGTGTTAGGGTTAGAAATAACAATATAACAAGAATGTCTAAGCACAACAGTAGTGTATGCTGATTTGCCCTTGTTAATGTTCTGTTATAAATCCCTTCAATTACTATTACTGACATTCTATCCTTTTTTGATAATTTTGCCTGGATTACCAGTTCTATGGACAGTGGAGTTTTTCCCTTGTTACTTCTGGGAGGAGGCTTCATGGTATCCGAAGCAGAACATCCAGATTCAGCCACAGTTTTTTTTCCATATAGCATAAACATTGTGAACTCTCAACTTTCCTCTTTCTGCTATATATTCAAAATAGACAGTGATTTATACACACACACACACACACACACACACACACACACACACACACAATGTATATATGTGTGTTATGTATGTGTATGAGTAGATATATACTTTCTTTTGAGAACAGGCAACAAAATTTCATTTTTAATGCGGGCCAGTGTGTTCACAGTAAAAAATGACAATAAAGGTTCCCTATCTTATCTTATCTTTCAGCTGCAACTGAGTGTAACTCTGAAGAAATTTTCAGTTTCATACAAAACAGTTACAACAGAACTGCCAAAAGTTCAAACTACATTAAATGGAATTTGAAACCATTTCATAAAAACTAATACAAGCACACTTGTAAATTGTATGGAAAAGTCATGGAAAACATCAGTTTTTGGAATATGATACGAGGAGTATGATTTTACACTTCCAGTAAACCTCAAGTACTTTCTAAATACTATTTTAATTTCTCCCTCTCTTCCACACCCACACCCACACCCAAAACAATTCTGATAATTTCATCTTTCATAAAGGCACAAGGCAATATAATTTTAAGAATTCAGGACTGAAAAGTAAAAATAAAGTCACATTCAAGTAACTTCCCAAATTATAAATTATATTTTTAAAATATAATTGCTTACTAATTAATTATACAAAATCAGTATATAGGAACAACCAGAGAATTTCAGCATCTCTTTAAGGGAAGTATAATTTATTTCAGTTTTTCCTTTGTAATGTGAAATGACAAATCTTAACTAAATTTGGTCAATAAAACTGTCTTTCATTTTCATTTCATAAACATATCTTTCTGTACATAAATGTAATCATGAGTATGCGCCAGCCCATTGGAAGGTTAGGAGCTGTCATAAAAAAAAAAGGATAGCTTGTTCAACAAGGAAGGAGGCAGAGCAGAAGCAAAGACTACTTTTGTGTGGGGGAGGTGGTGTGAGCAATTTAAAAGGAATAGCAATAATTTCCATTGCATTGGAAATTGACTAGCTTACATCTGAATGATTAATCAGATATAAAGGTGCATGATGATTCTGTATAGATTTTAGTGAGCACAAAAAGCTGTAATTCCCCCTCTTCACCCCCCCCCCCCATTCTAATGCAGGTTTAGATTAAACTAAAACTTTTTCAAGGCTGCAGAAACTGTTAGTTAAAGAAACATTCCTAAAACCTTTGTTAGAGAGGCAAGGATCTAGTGACAGAAAATTGCCTGCATTCAAATGAACCCTTTTTTTTTTGCCTTAATTTGTTCACCAGATTCCTAGGGTTCTGCAGAATATAGTTTGAAAAATCTGCCTTCCATCTGAAGACAATGGATCCTCTGATTCTTTCAAAAACATTGTCTTCTTTAACAAATAGCAGTACAATCGCAAGGATGTACAGGGTGGAGAAGGTTAAAGAGAGGCAGAAATCATTTTATCAATTCTGGTGACATCTATCTATCTACCCCCCTCTGCCTACCTATCTGTCTCTGTCTCTGTCTCTGTCTCTGTCTATCTATCTATCTATCTATCTATCTATCTATCTATCTATCTATCTATCTATCTATCTATCTATCTATCTATCTATCTATCTATCTATCTATCTATCTATCTAGTCCTGAGAGTAATGAAGAGTGAGGAGGCTCATCTTGAACACAGCAGTCTTTTATTAGTAACAGCTTTTTCCAATCTGACAATCTACGAGGCACGCAGCCTCTCTTAACAACTCAGAGACCCGAACATAATGGCAACAATTACTGAGTGCTTTCATGCCTTGCGCGTGCGCACAAGGCCGGTGTCACTCAGTCTGGTCCTGGGCAGCTTTTGCAATTGCCCAGGACTTGCAAAGTCCCAAGCCTGCTTTTGCAGGCTCAGGACACAACACTATCTATCACACAGTCTTTGTTTAGGCCTTTACCTCAGTACAGGGCTCCCTGACTATCACCAGAGCTTCTGCATGTACTATTGCTACTCTTTTTACTTTAACAGTTTCTCATTCACTGACCTAAAAGAGTGAACCAGAAAATTTTAGGAAATACTAGGAGGAGGAATGGCTGCCACTCTTGGACTTATTCTTCTGCTTATTCTGTCTGACAAATGGTAGTGATGGGGCTCAAAGGCAGTGGATGAGTGCAAGGAGAAAGCAGCACATTATGCCAAAGGCCCCTGCATTACGTTCAACTATTGTTTTCCTGATCTTCAAGTGCAGCATTTTTTATTCAGGTTTCATGCTTTCAACTTGGGTAGAAATGTCAATTTACCACTTAGCCAACTTGAGCTCCTTCCCCCCTCCCTCCACCAATGGTATAACTTGCTTTTTAGTTTTTTAGTCCACAAGCAGAAATTGTATTTTGTATTTTAAATTAAAAGAATAAATCATTTTATGTAAGTAAATAATGTAAGTAAAGGGCCTTTGTCCCTTACAATAAGATTTCCTTCTACTTTTATTTGATAATCACATAATGAATGCTATGACATCAGGATGGAAAAGCTTGTTGATCTGGCCAGAATGATAAAAGAAAAATATTTGGAGCTTCTTTTCAGAATACGTATTTTAAACATTTTGGATGTTCTGTGAAATATTGCAAAAGGACATTGTTGCATTTGTGAAAATCATCCCACTCTTGTTTCTCCAAAATTGCTATATTATCTTACTGAGATATGGGGTTGGAAGGTTATTCTATTCTAATAAATATTTAGTATTTGCAAAATCTTGGGAACAAAAATAATGCATTCATTGATCTTTTTACAAGATAAAATCTGTACTTCTTGGTACTGGTGAAATCTCTTTGAATTTCAGAATATCAACTGGTTCTAGTATTTTTCAAGAAAGAAAATATCCTTCTCCAAATTCAGTAGTCTGGCTCTGAGATTTCTATGAAATTTCTATACTTGCTAATCCATATGATATTAAACAATACAGGTTGTCCGTGACTTATGACCACATAAGTCCATAATTTCTATTCCTAAGGGAGACAGTTGTTAAGAGAATTTGCTCCATTTTATGGCTTTTCTTGCCAGAGTTGTTAAGTGAATCACTGCAATTGTTAAGTTACTAATATGGTTGTTAAGTGACTCTGCCTTCCCCATTGACTTTACTTGTGAGAGGTTGTAAACAGTGATCACATGACCCAGAGACACTGCAGCCACCAGTTGCCAAGTGCCTGAATTTTGATCATATGACCAGAGGGATGCTGCAACAGTCGTAAGTATGAAAAACAGTTGTAAGCCAATTTTTTCAGTGCCATTGTAACTTCAAATCACTAAACAAATGGTTGTAAGTCAAGGACTACTTGTATTTTAAAGCAAATGTACTATTATATCTATCTAATAGTGGTTTTTTTAGAATATCTGTTTTAAAATATAGAGATTGATCAATAGTAATCAATACATAATCATTCCTTGTCAATTTATATAGAGTGTTTTTTAACTTAATGACAGCAATTCTTGAAGCTTCATCACTGTTATTGTCAGCCAGCTCCAAACAGTTTTTCTGGAATCTTTCAGCTCCCAGATCTACAATTACTTTAAGAGGAAAACTGATCTGACAGATCTCACCCTGGAAAGAAAGTGCTTGGAATAGCTAACACTTTTGAGCAGCTGTGATGAATAATGCTTTAATGGAAGATGAGTGACCATTCTGAATGAGCAAGATATCCAAATCTAGTGGAAGAGCCCTTTTGCAATAAAACAAAATAGCATGTTGTAAGAAATTTTTAAAAAAGTTATTCTAGATCAGAGTAAATGCTTAAATTATCCTAGATCCAAATTATTACAGAAACCAGTCAGATACCTTTGTAAACTCCAAAATTAGGATATAAAGGAAACAGTAGCAGTTTTGCATTTTTCATTTTCAAACAAGTAACAAATTCCCTTTATGGGGAAAGTTGTAGAGAAGTTGTTCAGACAGCAGCTTTAGAGGATCTTAAAGAAAACAGATTATCAAAACCTGTTTTAGTCAGATCTCAGACTGGGTACACTAAGGAGACAGCCTTGGTCATGTTTATGTATTACCTTTGATGGAGTCGGGATGGGGGTGGTACTCCTTGACCTCTACAGTGGCTTTTGCTACCATCAACCATGGTATCCTTCTGGACTAGTTGAGGGGGTTGTATTACAGAAATTCTGTTCTTTCCTTAAAAGTAAACTTTAGTATTGTTTGGGAGGAAGAAGTGTTACTCACAGCCCTCCCCCACTTGCAGGGTACCTTAGAATTAACACACTAATTTCTCCTGTTGAATATCTGCATGCTGGGTGAAGTATATGTTGGTTCAGGGTTTGCCCAAATGAAGTTTTTGATGTACAAACCCAGAACCTGAATGCTGCTTGGTCTGGCTAGGGAGAACAAACTTCAGTTCAGTCCTGACAAAACTGTGGCTTTTGGGTCCTTCAGGGTCAGAGATGTTTCCATCATAGGACTTGGATGAGGATTACTTTTTTGCTTCTGGTCTTGCAGCTACTGTGTGGCAAATAGGTGACAGCTGTGGCCAAGAGAGCTTTTTCACAGGATAATCTTGTGTGCCAGTTGAGCCTTCTCCTTGACTGGGAAGCCCTTCAGATAGTTATTTATGCCCTGGTCACCTCATGATTCAATTATTGCTTTGCACTCTACATGGGGTTGTCCTTGAAGCTGGTACAAAATGCCATAGCACGAGCAGCAATGGATGCTTCTAGCCTTGTGTCATTGCTGTTATGTGCAATTACAGGTTGGTTGTTGCCCTCATGACATTAGGAAATAAACATCTAAGGTACTGCCTATTTTCAGTTGTTTCTGCCCAACTGATATGTCTGGCAGAATTATCATGCTGAAGGTCCCTTCTACTAAATTTGTCCTCTAATGAAATCAAGGAATCATGCTTTTTTTGGTCATGGTTCCTGTCCTCTCAAGCAGCATCCCCCTAGAGCAGAGGTGCCAAACTTGCAACTCCACGTGACGTGTCACGATGTACCCCAACTTTTTTTCCATTGCCAGCCCAATGGGGTGGGCGCCATTTCACCATGACGCATCTGGCCTGCAGGCTGGCAGTTTGACACCCCTGCCCTAGAGCAGTGATGGTAAACATTTTTGAGCTCAGCATGTCAAAAATTCAGAAAATGCCTATTTTGATTCTGCTGGCATGTCACACACATACACCCCAGACAAAAGAGGGCTCTGGACCTGCTCTCCAGACTCTCTCCTCCTATCCCCTGAACTCTCCTCTCCAGACCCCCTGGAAGTTGTGCAAGAGGACCCTGCTCTTGTGGAGCCTCTGGAGTCTAGAAAATCAGGCGAGAATGCTCGTGCAATTTTTGGATGCCTCAGAGGTTGCATGAGGGCAACACCTTCTCATGCAACTTCCAGGGGATATGGATGAAATGTCATGTCATAAGTTCACCACCACTGCCCTAGAGATATACACGGCACTATCTCTCCTGGTTCCCCCAAAGCCCTTAACACTTGGCTTTGGTCTCAGGCCTGGGGTAATGTGGTAGGGGGCCTTTGGTGCAGTTTGCTATTGTTAGGATTATTCTAGTTCTAGACTCTCTGTGTTGTTTTATGCTTTTAATTGTTTTCATGTATGCAATCCAGAATCTACTGAAGTGGACAGCTCTAATAAATTTAAAATAATAACATAGACATGGTTCGAACTATTTAGAAAGGACAAAAATAATTTAAAACACACAAATGCAAAATGTAAAGCTCACCTGATTGAGCACAGTTAAAAATATGTCCTCTGTTATTAAAATGCTTAATCTAAGACTTTGGTGAGTCTGCAGTGGAGACAGTGAAGGGAAGCTTATTAGAGACAAGCACGATTTGAGCTCTCTGAATCTGGCCTAAAGTGTTCCGGGCTGATCTTAAGGGTAATAAGTATGGATCATTTTCATACATGGGTCAAGACAAGTTGTTCAAAGGAAATGGTAACTTTTGAATTTCTCACTTCATTATTTTAAAATGCCACTTGGCGACAGTTCAAAGCCATTTGTTTGAGTCCAATGTATTTTTGGGACTGCATGTCCAAAGTAACCAGACCAGACAAAGGCAATTTCTTTTCCCATACAGGCCCTTCTTAAGTACTATGAATTTAATTCCCTCTGTTTAGCATTACTGATCTGTTAGTCTAAACATGATAGAAGGTAATTTGATGGGAATCATTTCCAGTAAGAGAGGATGTTTCTTCAGCACTTTTCAAGTTGACTCTGACTCAGGCATTCTCAGGAGACCCTTTTTAACTGATCATTAGGGAGACAGCAAAAAGGCATTGAGGAATTTCATAACAAAAATAAGTATCCTATAAAAGATCTCTTGAGAATCCTTCTGGCCATGGGCTCTCAGCATACTTGATAGATTTTATTAATGCTCTGAAAAAGTAGCACTGTAGCCAATCTATTATTTGTGTAGTATTTTAAAGATGCGGGATTGTACTTGTTCCAGCAATATGATGAACTGCTATGTTTGTAAAATGCTCTATTCAAATAAACTGTAATGAAATGTTTAGAGCCAATTAAGACTCTTTATTATAACTTGTTAATCAATCCATAAAGAAATATAGTAAATTACTAAATGGCTGATAGTCAGAAATACCCTTTTTTCTACACGTATTTTGTTCATGGGTTTATATTCAAAGCAATTCTTTAAACTGTGCATTTAAGTCAGAATAGTAAAAGATTTTAATTCAAAGACCTCTGCCTATTACTTTTTAGCTTCATTCTATACATTCTGTGGTATAAAATCTGGCGTATTATTAAATAACTTGCTGATTGCTTCATTTTTTTTAATGTGGATTGACTTCTTTGTCACTTTTATAATATAGATTTATGCTATGCATGTGTAAAAGAAAGTTTTGTGTAGAAATGCAAATAGCATTTCTGAAAAATAGATGCAGATGCATTTTAAGTGTTACAGTAGGTCTTAATGCCCTAGATACAATATCCTACTAAATACAGTTATGCTTACTTCTAAGTAAATATACAAAGGATTGCACACTGGATCTGTTGCCCAATCTGCCTTCTCTGATTATTAATAAGATTTCTGGTATGAGTAATTGATTTAGGATTGTATCTTATTTGCAAACCTCTCTGAAAACCAGAAACATTTAGTTTTTCATATTATATGCTGGAACTTCAAGAGCCTTTATCTGATCTTTTGTAAAATTCAGTGTCTAAAAGTAAAGCGAGAATATGTCAACTAGACATTTCTAGTAATGTTTGATAACATTAAACAGAAATAAATTCAATAAAGTCATAGAGTGATGACAGATCTGTAGAATACAGAAACAAATGTATGAAATGAACTTTAAAATCTGATTGAACCCAATACTGATTAATCAATCAAAAGAAAAGTATTATGCTCAGCCTGCTCATTAACACTGGAAAGAAATGAAAAAGGGATGTACACATATTTTAACTATAATTGGGTTAAATATGTTTTGTCTATAGTTCATTTAATCTGTAGTTAGGGGAGTGAACTTTCAGACAATTTTCAGACAAATTTCAGGCAACCATTTGAAATGGTATAGGGCAGGGGTAGGCAACCTTGGCTCTTTTATGACTCATGGACTTCAACTTCAGCTATGCTGGCTCAGGAATTCTGGAAGTTGAAGTCCATGAGTCATAAAAGAGCCAAAGTTGCCTACCCCTGGTATAGAGTCTCCTTCTTGAGCAGAGGGCTGGACTAGAAGACCTTCAAGGTCCCTTCCAGCTCTGTTATTCTGTTGGATGAACTAAAAGAGTCCAACTCTTAGCCTATGAGTGGAAATCCAAGTAAGGTTGTGTATCTATTTTCAGGGAGGCTTGTACATATGTTCACACAAAATGTATATTTTCCCCTTGAAATCTTTTACTGTAGCATCAAAACTGTAAGATAAATTTAAATATTTACGAAATATTGGTGTAAAAATATTTACCCTCTTGGTCAATTCTAATAAAAAGGGATGATTTTTATTAGAAGAGTGAAATGCTATACAAACCGTTGATGACCCTCACACAATGGCAACTAGTAAACCCAAACAAGACATCCTTACAATGTCACCAGAGATGACTTCCCACCCAATCCACCAAAAAACAAAACAAAAAAACTACCCACCTCTCTATCTTTGCAACCATTTCAACTATGCTGAAAGTGGAAATACGTATAGCCCTTTTACATTGGTTCTTTTAGGATTGTGGCAAACATATCAACTTTGGTTGAAGCAAAAACTGTTGCTATCAAAATATTATTTATACAATAACTCTTGTGACGTAAATCTTTCAATAGTGAGTAAAATATGTTCAGTGACTCTGGTGTTCCAAAAATATTACCTTTCTTCACTATATCCTAATCTCTATTTCCTAAGGTGCTATTATGTTAACAGCTCTGTTATTTTATGGTATCTATTTCATTCTATCTGCCTTATTTTAGTCCCTTTCCTGCATTTTACACTGTTGATTTCTGCTGTTCTCAGCCTCTCCCTTTTTCTTCTCTCCCATTCTTTCTTAATTATCTTTTAATCAGGTACTAACCTTCACTTGACAGCCAGTTTGGTGCAGTAGTTAAGGCACCAGGCTAGAAACCGAGAGATTGTAAGTTCTAGTCCCACCTTAGGCAAATAATCAGCTGTGGGACTTCCCACATCCCTAGGAAGAAGGCAATGGAAAGTTATTTCTGAACATCTTGCTAAGAAAACTGCAGGGACTTGTCCAGCCAGTCTCCATGAGTCCACATTGACTTAAAAGCATATAAAACAAAACTAAACCCTTTTCTTTCAGAGAATTTGGAAAAACAGTAGCAAAGTTCCTTTGTTGCCAGGCAGCTCTCAGCTTTTCCTTCCTTTCCCTGCCAGTTATTACTAAATGCTTTTCTGGGAGGAAAGAGGGAGTAATTAGTCAGAGAGAAACTTGCTCACTATTTCTGAAGCTCATTCTCTTTTCTCCTGCTCACTGCTCCATTGCTCCTGGTCGCTTTTCATGTCCCTGCCACAGCTCTATGAACCATCACAGTCATCTTTCTCTAACACTGGCTTCCATCTCTTCAGATACTGCTGGGCACCTTCTCCTCTGGAAAGATGCAGGGTTCTGATGGGAAATCTTCATGGTTCAGTGCCATGCTGTCAACCTCTTCTCCTGAAGCTGTGCCCTCTTCTTTCCTCTTCCTTCATCCAGATGCACAGAGATCTTGTCCTGTCCTACAAAGGCTGCATCTAAAAAACAAACAAATCTAAGGCATAGCATCAACAGTTGCCTGAGGTGGGCATCATCAGCACACCGATAACACAGGATCCAAACCAACAAATGACTTCTCTCACCATTTTCACACATTCATGTGAATGTTCAATAGAGGAGGAAACAGTGTTGAACCCTGTGGCATCTTACAGTGAAAAGGCAAAGGCATGATCATCAGCAAGTACAAACAGTTTTGTCCTCATATTAAATTCCAGCCTGAAACCCGACTAAAATGTGTCCAGAAAATTCACTTTCTTCAAGCACTTCTAGAGCTGAAACCTGACTGCTTTTCTACCACCTTCCCTAAAAAGTGGATAGTAGTTGTCCAGGACTGTTGGGTCCAGCAATACCTCTTGTGGAAAAGCCATATTATAACCTCTTTCATAAGCCAGAGCATCACTTCCTTTATTAAAAAAGTTAACAACCAGAAGGACTTAATTATAGGTTACCTCTCATGAAGGATGGATAACTCTGTCCACTTTCCTGGAACTACAAAATCAAACTCATTTCTAATAAACTCATAAGATCCTGCCTCAGGAACCTGCCCAGTCAGAATCGAACTCTGAGTGAATCTGAATGACTTTATCTTCCAGCTAGCAAGAATATTTTTCATAGAGGCCTTGCAGATGATCCTATGGACTGGCTCTCCCAGCAACTACCAAGTCACCTTAAACAGAGCTTCCAGACAGACAGCAGCAAATGCAATAAGAATAAAGAAATATGTTTTGCCTTTTGTAATATCATTATCCCCAAGGTGAGATTGGCCCAATAATACTGGGCTTTTGGCATGATCTTAAAACATGTTTCTGCCATGTGGCCTGGGGATCCCATGAAAGTATGCTGCCCACTGAATAGCTGATTGATTGTTTGGTTTTGTGTTCTTTGTGTGTGCCACCCGGTCACAAGTGTGAAGTGGGCTGCTAAATAAAACAGCCAACCAACCCACCAGCCAGCCAGCCAGCCAGCTAGCTAACCAACCAACCAACCAACCAACCAACCAACCAACCAACCAACCAAACAAACAAACAAACAAACAAACAAACAAACAAACAAACAAACAAACAAACAATATTTTGCTATCTTTATCACTACCAATGCTTAGTTGAATTCACTCTGCATCTTTCTCCCATAGCTTCGTTACCTATGCTTCACCTCTTGGAGTTCCTCAGAAAACCAAGATGCACCTTGGGATTGGTGCAAAGATAGAGGCCACATGAAGCCAATCTGAGGTCTCTTAACCCTGTCTACTCTAGGCTGTGGTAAGGCCTTGGCTGAATTGCCCGCTACACCCATGGTGAGAACCCTTGTACAAGAGAGCTATCTTAACAAGCAGAAATTGCTCCATCCTGTTTGTCTTTAAAAATCAAATTAAAATAGAACTGTTCCAGAGGGCTATTCTGATTAGTTTTAAAAAAAAACACCATACCACTGTTTATGTATTCTGGTTTTAAGATAATATAATGTTGTCTGATGAGTTATATTCCTATATGAATATTCTGTTAAGGCTGCTTTTTCTTGTAATCTCCAAGAGTCATATGATTAAAATATAAATAAATCCCTGATAGGGAGAATATCTAACCTGTTGGTGGAAGGAAAGACAGAGTCACGTTTTTGAGATGGGCAAATAAATAAAATGTTAATTCTGTTAGGAACACTGGCTTATTTCTGTACTTAGGAGAGCAATTCTTTCTTTTGGCAGTGGTTTGGGGAATGATATTGTCAGAAAGCAGTTTTCTTTCCCAATCAATCCCATTACAACAGCCACATATTATGTTACACAAGCACAGTAGAAAATAAAGCTTCCCACACAGGTCATGGCTGTTTGTCTGTGGGAAGCCACTCTATGAGTTTAAGAATGAAAGTAAACATGGAATATTGATAAACATGCCAGGTATGCTTCAGACCACCTCTGTTCCACGTGTGCCCTCTCTACTATGAATAAGTGCTGCTTGGTTTGTGGCAAACCTCAACTATTTAACTTCAGTCTTGGAGAACTGTCAGACAGATGCAATATGAGATTACTTCTTTTTTCCTTTGAATATTTTCCCTATTGTGCTGCAAAAGACACCATATTCAATTGTTCATTATAAAGAAGACTTAACTTTTTCAAAAGAAAACAGTCTGAAAGAATTAGAGGTCTCCATTTGCTTATCTTACTCATTTAATGAGGCTTTAGCTTCAAGCCCAGACACAAAGAGTTTTTGCTAATATTTTTTAAATGTTCCAATTGGTGGTAATTATATATATATATATCATCATTGGCATCCTTCAGTCTCGAGAGACTATAGTATCATGCTCTGGAAAGAGGTCCTAAGGCAGCATCTGGTGTGGCTGAAAAGGCCAATTCGAGAATGGCAATCCCTTCCACACTGGGGGCAGATACAATCTGTCCCCTGTCCAGCCCCCAGATTTCGCTGGTTCCGGGACTGCCTCTTTGCCTCAGCCTGCCGCACAAGTGTCTCTTCGAATTGGAGAAGGCCATGCTGCATCTTTAGCCTCCAGGCTGAACGATCAGAGGTCAAGGATTCCTAGCTGTTAATGTCCATTCCCAAGGCCTTTAGGTCCCTCTTGCAGATATCCTTATATCTCAGCTCAGGTCTCCCTCTGGGGCGCTTTCCCTGCACTAGTTCTCCATACAGGAGATCTTTCAGAATCCGACCATCAGCCATTCTCACGACATGCCCAAGCCAGTGTAGACATCGCGGCTTCAATAGTGTATACATGAGATTACTAGAGATTCCAGCACATTCCAGGACTGCGCTATTTGGAACTTTGTCATGCCAGGTGATACCGAGAATACGTATATTGCTGTTGTATGAGAATAAATATGACTGGCAAAAGGGGAGAAATCCCCAGCACGATTCATACAGGAGTCAATGATGGGAAGCGGAGTGCCACACTCACAACAAAGGATGGCCACAAGACAGGATGCACTGGGGGATCATCCTATAGCAAAGTATACCCAGATACCCCCAAAGCAGGCAAAGAGAGTGGCAATAAGAGAGGTGGTGATCCCTGAACTTACAAATATACAAATATACAGACGGATGCAAGACTATTAGAAGTAATACGGTCAGCTGGGGCGGGCAGACCAGTGATGCATTCTATGAGCAGAGCATAAACTGCCAGTCTTATGAGCAGGCTTTCAAACCTCCGGCATTCCACTCTGATGACGTTGGCAGTTAGCCGACGAAAGCTAAGTTTTTCAAACAGTTGTTAGTTTATTAAACAGTTGTTTTTATTTATCCCGGTGTTCGACTACTTCTCTCAACATGAATATACCCGGGATTCGCATTTTTAGTATAATTAGAGACAATATATGTATGTATGTATGTATGTATGTATATATGTGTATGTGTATATGTATATGTATGTGTATATGTATTACCAGACCCCTGCCATCCTTTGTCCAGCTGGTGTACTATCTTTAGGTATTGGACATGAGGTAGAAACCTCTGTACATTGTAAGGAGCTTATATTGGCAGGGTCCATACTCTGCTTTGGCTAACTCACTATACCAGCAAGTTATTTGATGACTGGCAAGGCATTCAGATGGCTCTTCATGACTTGCCTTATTCTTTGGTGTTATTTGGATGTTGCTGTCTTCCTTACCTCCTCTTCATGGTTTTAATGTAACTGTGGGATGCCAAAGTACTTGTAGTTGCTCTGTACGTTAGTTTTGTGGCCACTGGTAGTTCCATCGCATCTTAACTATTTTCTCTCTCTTGACTACCGCACTTGTAGTACACTTAGATGACCACACTTGTCCTGTCTGAATGATATACAAATGTCCTCACTCTAGATTTGTTTCAGGTGGATTAGCAAGTCAGTATCTTGTTCATTCATAGCATACAGCTTGATGTTATCCACAAAGAGGAGATGGTTCAAGTTCCACTCTTAAACTTGTATCTGTATCCTTGTGATTATCTGACTGAGGGGGTTCAAGCCTTGTGATTATCTGACTGAGGGGGTTCAAGAACAGCAGTGCAGACAGTGCATCAGCTTGGTGTATGTTGCACTTGATGGCTATTTGTGTGAGCTGTCTTGAAATGACTTCCCGTATTGTCTTCCCATTGAGTTCTTGTGTCCTTAGTGACCTATTAACTTTGTATAGCATCAGGAATTCATAAATCTATGTGTGTGACACTGAATGTGTGGCATTTCCTCCAATCAACTCGGGCTGTGCTCAGATTGGTCTGTCAACTTTGAGTCTTGGGTGACTGCTTGTCAGGCACAAAGAATCAGCACCATAGTTTAAGTTACAGTTCAGAAGAGTTATTGCTCAAGCCTGTACACAAGAATCTAGTCAACTAAAGTTCAACACTAAATTGATGTCAGACAAGAGTTAATAGAATTCAAGAGGGGTTGGACTTAGACCATTTGTGGGAATGTAATGACTCTAAGCTGATGACTTATTTAACTCTGTCCTGCAGCTCTGCCTGGTCTTCTCCTATATTGCTCTGTCTTTGAGCTTCTGGTGTTGTTTCCAATGCTGAGGTGTGCTCAAGTTGTGCTCATGTATAGGCCAATATGGTCCAGTATGTGTGTCTGTGCATGTGTGTATGCATATCTGTGTCTATGTGTTTGTGTTTGTTTGTGTATGTGTGTGTGTGTTGGCATTCATTTTGGTGTTACAATAGGAAAAAACCTGCAGTGGTACAGTGGAAAGTATAGCAAAGAAACTATTGAAAAATTGATGAATGTGTTCTGTATTGTCTTTGGAAAAAACAAAATTGGATTATTCAACTGTATCAGCACTTCACTGACTGATGAATACCTCTTTGTTTAAATATCAAGTGTTTTAGTCATGATTCTTTCCAAGCAGTTTGCCAGACCAGAAGTACTATTTTAGACAGATTGCTTTAACATTCTCACATAAAACTGTCTCATGCTATCCTTACTCAGCACCAATCATCAAGAAGAGAGATCATAGCAACCTGGTTAAATATATGCCTTCTGTTGTAGGAGATTCCAGGTTTACTTCTGATATCTCCAAATAAAACTGAAAATATTCTCTTGCCTCTAAGTTTGGAAAAATCAGCAAATTTGACTGGGTGATCAAAATCCTCAGTTTCCTACAATCTCTCTGTAGCTTTTTGAAGAACACAACCATCAATTTCAACAAGAGCATGTCACTGTGGCTCAAATATGCACATTCACAAAGTGGGTAACACTGAAGGATTTTAGGCAGAATTGGTTAAAACTCAGGTTTCATTGGAATGTTGTTGCCTATAGAGAATATGATATAAGGTCAACAATTGCTGCCAATTGTTGAAGTATATTTCATTTTATTATGTCTCATTTGCAATTTTTGGTATTAAATATTAGAAAGAAAGAAAAAAGAGCCAATATGGCCTATAGTTAAGGCACCAGGCTAAAAACCATGAACCTGTGAGTTTTGGTCTTGTCTTAGGCATGAAAGCCAGCCAGGTGACTTTCTCAACCCAAAACATCAGACTCAGGCGACAAGCTAGTTGGTCAATTCCTGTCATAATAAATGGATCAACACTCAGTTGATCTGAAAAAAAAAAAGAGGGAAACCCTGCACTTGAGGGAAAATGCAAGGGATTTTTTTTTTGATCGGACTTAAAATCCCCATAACATCTTATATAATTACATATTCAGAAATAAGTTTTATCATGCTCAGTGAGGTTTTCTAGCTAGTAAATAAAAACAGCTTCTTAGAGAAATGGGTTCCATATTCTATGCTAATAAAGAATAAAGACTGAAATCATTTGCCAGATATAGAACCAGAAAGCAATCGAAAACCAGAAATATTTTCTTAGAGCATAGTAACCAGCTACTGAAAAGTGTAGCCATCTTTCCTGTTACTGCCAGGAACCTGTGCCAGTCTCTCAGGCATTGCTTCTCTCTGCCCACATGTTTGGACACTCTTGCAGTAACAGCTAAGTTTCCCAGAATGAAGCTGACAAGGAATGTTCAAGGCGTTTGGTCTCCTTCTGATCTTAACTTTTAAATGTTATTCTTAATTCCATAACTATTGCTGTATGATATGTTGTAATTTTAGTGAATGCCAGGTTAAAAAAACAGATATCTTGTTTTTTCATTCCTTTTACAAAATCTCAGAAAAGGCTGGAGAAATGGTTAGCAAAACTATGGGAAGAAGATAGGGCTGCTTTCTACGATGTATTTTCCATAGAAAGATTTTAAAAAATGGGACTATGTTGATCACTGAGAAAAGGCACAATGACAGCATTTCAATGCTTTGCTCACCTCGGGAATCATAATGCAACATGGGTGGATATATTAAAGGAACACAGGTTTTCAGAAACTCCCTCTTGACTGATTGCTTTAAAATCTTAGATTTCCTCCAATTTCCCCCCCCCCAATATATTGGTCTTGAACAGATAGTGCTTCTAACATAGCAATATGTGGTTCTTTGGGTGCTGTGGACTGCAAGTCCCATGATTTCCCATCATTTACCCGATAGGTTGTTGAAGCATATTTGAAAAGCAACCTCCATCATCCCTGGGAATGTCTTCAAATAGAGAACTGTTTCCGGTAAAGTAGGACAAATAGTCATCATATGCTCCAGTCTATTTGACAATGACATAATTGACTTATCCTAGATGTGTCATTGGGATTTTCATTTCAAGTGATGTATAACAACCTTGAGGAGTGAAATGGTTCTAACCTAAACCAGTTTGGGAAATTTATCCTTTCCATTCAACTGTTTTTATGGGTACTTTAAGATTAACACCTATTGCGTGGAGGCGTTCCACTCAGAACAATATCTATTTATTTCTGCACAACCAAGAAGATGCTTCAATGCCTCAGCAATATTGCAGAGGTAATAATAGAACATTTCAACTTAGAGAGAAATGGGTTAAGGATAGGGTTAGTTAAGAAACTAGAGTTTGTGCACTATTCTGGATAATGTATATTATATCAATATGCATGGCATAAATCAGTAACCGTGATATGCATATGGAAGACTGGAATCATACAGTGTTTAAAAAGCTGAGATAACAGCCTTTGAAATGAAACCACAAAATGTATCGGGTCTCTGTGGTTAGACCTCAGGTACCATCAGCTTTATCATCTTCAGAGTGGCACCTCTGTGGCTGTAACACCACGCACGCACACACACACACACACGCACACACACACACGCACACACACAATCAGTTTGCAGGGAACTAGCCTGAATAGACAACCGACAGGCTAAAAGGATAACCATTTCAATACTCACAAGGGAATGTAGCTTTCCCTTGGTATTACATAAACTATATAATTATGTCTGTCAGCAAAATAATATTTTCAACAAATCATGTAAAGAGAGCCAGCTGATTCATTCAGGTCTGCTGAGAACAGCTTCGTAGTGTGAGACATGTTTATGAGAATGAGGACTCTGTGTCCCTGAGCTAAAAGGAGAAACTGCAGAAATCCTCCTCGAAAAGAGCTGACTGATAAAAATGCCTGCTGTGAATAAAATAAACACGTGTTAATGATAGCTTCAAGTAGCTTGTGGATTGTTTTGAAAGCTTCAGTAGCCACAGCTATTGTAGGCTTATGTATGCCAACCCTGTGAAATGCCCGTTGGAAATACATTTAATCAAATAGCTCTGGCCTTCTCTTTGGAGCCTGCTATTACTAGCAGCACATACCTAAATGCTGAAGATTTTCTTTTAGATATTTTTTTCCAAGTAGCAGACGTCACAGGACATACAAAAGTTCAGAATTGCATGGGCAAAGGAGTGGAAAGTGAGAAAAAAATTAAAATAAATGACAGGTAGTCCTCAACTTATGACTACAATTGAGCCCAACATTTCTGTCGTTAAGTGAGACATTTGTTAAATGAATTTGGCCCCATTTCACTACTTTTCTTGCCACAGTTGTTAAGTGAATCACTGCAAGTGTTAAATTAGTAACACAGTTGTTAAGTGAATCTGGCTATCCCATTGAATTTGCTTGTCAGAAGGTCACAAAAGACGATCACGTGACCCTGGGACACTGCAACCAAATATGAGTCCTTTGCCAAGCATCTGAATTCTGATCACGTGACCATGGGAATGCTGCAATGGTCGCAAGTGTAAAAAATGGTCATAAGTCACTTTTTTCAGTGCTGTTGTAACTTTGAACAGTCACTAAATGAACTGTTGTAAGTCGAGGACTTCCTGTACATTCCTAAACTATTTTCTATGCTCCAGCCAGAAGAAAAGTTATTCTTTTTTTTTAGTTATTGGACTAAAATGTTCTCTCCACTGACATTTCCCCACTAGGTTGAAGAATGCAAGGCATGTAAATGTCATTTCAATTCTATTGAATCACTTTTTCACAATCTACTTTCTCCATATGTGCTATACTACAGTTTTCCTTGTCCCTGTAAAGGTCTAAGCCACCCAAAAGGCCCCAGATTAGTGAACTGTTTTAAATTGTGATGAATTTTTTTGTCCTCTACTTGTATTTCTTAACCCTTTATAAAGTGTCTTGGGACTTATTTCACGTTAAAGGGTGGATATAAATAGTTCAGATATGAAATAGTTCAAAATATAACTACTGTAGTTCAGTAATTTAAAACATAGGAAATCTTTGCATATTTATTCTTATCATGTTTGTTTGTTTACACTTAGCAAGTATCCATAATCTCAGGTTTTTTCACTAAATGTAAATTTCCTTTATCTTCTCCATTCTTGGTCTCTGAGAATTCCACAGCACAACAGGGATGAATGGGCAGACATATGTAAGGTAAAGAAGAGGCTGTTTTCAGTAAAAGATGCTAGCAAAATGGAATCACAAATCACAATCTGAAGAAAGCAACTGTGTGTCAGTATATATGCATGAAAATACAAATACTGTAATTTCAATTTTATTTTTTTCTTCTTTTGAGCAAAATGGATTTTTTTAAAGTACATGCTTGGCTTATATGGAAGAACCCAGCAATAATCTCCTCAAAAAAAATCTAATGAAATACATTCTATCTAACACTAATTGTTGATGGATGACTCAGTGCACCAACTAATTACTTTGAACACTTTCATTGTTTCATTTCTTTATCTTGAGGTGATTTTTCAGCCAGTTGAAAAATGAGTCCTCCAGGGAGCAAAGATTGAGGAAAGCCATCAGGAGATAACCTTAATCTGATCAGTGTTTTAAGTTACAACTTCATTTCTCTCTGTTTATTCCAGACTTGGTCCATGCTTTTTAGTTCATGTCTGAGTAAATCCATTCCTTTAATTTTCATCAGACCATAAGGAACCAAAATGGGTTGCCAGATTTTTTGAAAAAATAATATTTTGTTTGTATATGGTTTTTATCTTGAATAAATGTTTGGTAAATAAAGCGTAGACATAATTAAAAGCAAAATAATTTATTGTCACATTCCAGCTGCTCTGCAGAACTTTTGGGGTTTGCTTTTGAACTAAGTATATGATTAGATCTCCCAACAAAACTTAAATGGTGAGGTGTATAATACCCTGGACTGAGCTTTGCTCTGCATGACTGACTGACTGATTGATTGATTATGAATTTTGTTGGCATTCTTAGCAACCTCACAGATGGATTTTCTCCATGGTGATCTTTCTCTAACATGATCCTTTGGGTTTTCCAGTGGTGCACCATTTGTTGCTGCAATTGAACTGAACATTGGAAGGAAAAGATTAAGCACATACTATTTTAACTAACTGGTTTACACTTCAACAAAGTGCTAAAGGAAACGGAAGAATATTCAGAGTATTCCTAATCCACAAATCAGTGTTTTTCTTTCTATGGATGGAAAGAAGTTAAAAACAGTCATCATATATGTAATTGTCTATCCTGAAAAAGACATATATCACTGGTTTTTTTCCAGAAATTGCTGACACCTAAATATTTTCACCTCTTATTTATATTGGTACTAAGCTTAAATACACATGCTTAACTTTTTAAAAACAATGACAATAATGCATTTGGGCAGACAACATTCTCAATAGATATAACCATGCACATTATGACTAAGATTCTGAGTGAAATAAATCGTTTTGGTAACCTCATTGGTACATCTTATTCAATATGAATGCATCAGTCTATTCAAAAAAAAAAAAGAAATTGACTAAGATCTAAAACAGTTTGGACTGTCAATACCATCCCTACTTGCTTTAGGCCTAGAGAAAACCCCGATAGAACTTAAGCAGAGGGAATAGAATGTGGATATTCAGGAAAACAAAGCCAAACATTCCTGTCTCATACAGACAAATTGCTCTCTCCATGGACACTGCCCAATTACCTCTATAAGATTATGTACAGCCCACATAGAGTGGTCTTCTCCTTTGCTCATCTAGATGCTCTCCCCACTAAGATGACCGCTGATCAGTATGCCAACTGAATATACATGTGCTTGAATAAAGAGGTTGTGTCTGTTTCAGTATCCTTTTAAAGTGCTACTGTACTTGCATTGGCTAACATACTGCCTCATACTGCCAACATACTGCCTTTTGAATCTGATATCTCCACATATGAAGAGGAGATTGATCTATTAAATGACCAATATCTGGTCTTTCAAAGACAATAGTGAAATTTTTATATATAGACTTAGCTTATAGAAACTGTTTGGTCCATTCTATGAAATGTTAACTTTATAAGCTTTTTTCTTTTATATATAGTATGTATGTAAGTAACTTTTATATAATTACTTACACATATATTGATGGTGTATGGTGAGAATAATGTTGAGAGGTGATGTGTCTCAGTCAATTATTACAGAACTGGTTCCATTACTTAGGAGTGATTAAAATAATTTGTAGCTCATTATTGGTAGAATCACTTTCAACAAAATCACTGGAAATGAAGATTTTTTTTAAAAAAAAACAAGTCATTTTTTTTCTCAACAACTGTCTTTTTTAACAGTGATTAGCATTTTAACAGAGGTGTCTTTACATGTTGTGAGACAAAGTGAACTGTAATAACACTAACGGGCTTTAATGAAAAGATGTATAAGGTCTCTGAAGTATTTGAGGGAACCTTTGCTACTTGTGGTTTTGTATATGGTTATGATAAATAACCATCCTGCTGATTTTTGTGGTCTGGCCTTTCTTGTGAGCATTGCAACTAGTAATGCATTTAACCCTGACCTTGCCCTAGAGATAGCCTAAAACAAAAGTCAAGGGGGAGCAAGGGGGAACAAATATAAATTAAAAAGAAAGAGGAAGACACAGGCAATCAGAGTGAAATTAGAAGAATGTGACTTAATGACATGACTATTTTCTGGACTAAAATGTTTTGTTTGAACAATTATAAGAATATGGCATTGTGGTGCTGAGAGCTTAGGAAACTCTGTTAGATGTTAGGTTTATCTCTGTGAACTTTCCTTTTCCCCCATGGAAAATTTCCCATTTTCTTTCCTTTTCCCCATGGCTGATTCCTGCATATTCTCTCTATAAATGAGCCCAAAAGGGAGTCCAGATGACAGGGTTGAGGCCCTGAACACTGTTAGCTGTACCTCACAGGGGGATAGCAAACTTTGGTTCTTGACAGAAGGCAGTCAACCGGAACTGAAGCTGGAAGCGAGAATGAGTGTCACAATCTGCATATGTAGCCCAGAAGCACATGTTTCAGACCTAAGGGGTTTTTCATAAGATGGTTTTATCCATCCTGCATTATATTCATAACTGTTAAAAGGAAATTAATAACATCATATCTGTCCATAAGCAGCCAAAGTAAACAAGAAAGGAACTGGAGAGGCAAGAATTTATTCCAAGTTAATTATACTACTTCAGATTTTTTTTTAAAAAATGTTAATTTAGGTGCCTAGAACTTGAATGTGGTGATTCATGTTCATTTCCCTTTAGCTTTACATTTTGTCTAGATTTAAAGCCTTAGTATATATGAAAGTTTAATTAACACAAACAATATGACACATGTATAGTACTGTAGAATGAAATGCATACTGTGGTCTTACCTAATAGGATTTAACTTAATTAATTCTATCTGGAATTGTATTGTGCACTTTCTTCTACTGCTATCAGGTTAATTCACCTCAAAATCTGGTTAAAAAAAGTATTTTGATCTGAAATAATCTGTTGAGACTCACAGGATGTCTGGAAATTAATACCAGTTCTGAATGAAATCTGAAATAGGGGAACTACTTATTGACATTAGCTATACTGGAATTTTTCCTGTTGGACATTTCATCAGATTTACTGAGAAGAAATGGTATTACAGGAAAACCTGAATATATAACATGGCAGGAGCACAGATCTGAGATATTACTGAGCACACAAAATTTGCAACGGCATCTGGAACCACTGGAAACTACAGGAAATATAAGTCCTAGTTTTTTCAATTTCCCTTTTTATTTTATTCAGAATTTACATTTGAATAGCATTGTGGAATATTGGAAAACATGGAAAATAAAGCAATGTATGAAGGAAGCAGTTAGGCAACACAAACAGCAGTTAGAGCCGTGGTGGCACAGTGGTTAGAATGCAGTACTGCAGGCTACTTCTGCTGATTGCTGACTGCCTGTAGTTTGGCAGTTTGATCCTCACCAGCTCAAGGTTGACTCGGCTATCCATCCTTCCGAGGTCAGTAAAATAAGGACCCAGATTGTTGGGGCCAATATGCTGACTCTATAAACTGCTTAGAGAGTGCTGGAGAGCACTGTGAAGTGGTATATAAATCTAAATGCTATTGCTTTGCTATAAATACTAGGTAATTTCTTTTTATACAAAAAAATCATGAAATAAAACAACAAAAATATCCTTCAAATTATATTGAAAACCCAACAAGTGAACTCAGAGAAGTTAATGTGATGTCCAACTATAATACACAGTTCAATGTTTATTGTAATAGTTTTTTTAAAAAAAACATTAAAATTATAAATGGCATTTTAATCATTATTTCTATAAATCAGATATGGGCAGCTCATGGCCCATGGCTTGCATAGACCCTTGTGGATGCCTGCAAGCCTTCTTCTTCGTTGTTACTGGAAAAAAAAACAGTGATTGCATTGAATTTCTGTGATAAATTTTGACAATAAATTATTTACTGTTGAATTTTAGTGTCCAGAATAATTGTTATTGTTTATATAAAAACATACATAACATTACATTTTGTATTCCTCTACTCAGAACAGATTGGAAGCTAATGATATACATCAAATCCCAGGACTCTGGAGCCTCTTTTGGGTGGGCCTTGTAACCATGACTACCAAACACTAGTGGCATGGTTTCAAATATAATGTGGCCTCACTCATTCATTGCCAATTTATGATCAGAGGAGATTGGACATAGTGTAAGTTTCAGGGGAAAAATAAGGTTTTGCCCTATGTACTCTTTGCCCTCATCACATCTCCTTTTCCAGATTGAAGGCAATCTCCTGTTCAAGAAATGTTGCCCTTTTTTGATACAAAATTAAAAATACCCTCTAGAACATTCAAACTAACTGCATATTTTTTTTAAAAAATAACACGAAGCAGTATTATTTATCAGGCATCAATTAGCTTCATTTTTTTAAAAAATGTTGGAAACAAGGTTATTTCTTCTATAATTTGGAACTGGTATCAAAGCCATTTTATATAATGGCTTATCTTTCACATTTTCACATTCAATTTCTTCAGCTTAACTGTAAAATATCAATCTGATTGGAACATTCTTATAACTTCAAAAACGAGTAGACTGCTCTTAATAGACCACTCTTCTCACTTATGAATTGGAAACAGACTTAGGCTTGAGGACATATCAGGATTCTTTGAATATACCCCAGCTTTAACTTACTCTTACTTCATTGCAGTCTTGTAAAATCGAACTGAGAAATTGATTGGACAACAAGCTAAGTATCCAATGTATTAAAATGAATTTCATGTTAGCTGTTATAAACTACAGCTCTGATTTGTATCTCAATACAGAATGTTTTCCTGGGGCTGTGCCAATGGTGCCTTGTTGTCTGAGTTCAAAGCACTGTAATTGAACATTAATTGTGTGTTCCTTATTTCACTTAATACCAGGCCCAATAAACTTTGTAGCCATTAGGCAGAATTTAAGAACACAATAAACAATATATTTACAAAAAGGAGCAGATACATAAACATATATCACAAATCTCTGTTATAGATTTTGTCAAATGGTTGTGGTAAGCCTTGATTGTTTTTAAATTGGGGTTGCTTCATATATATTTTTTAATAATGTGTTTTTATTTTGTGTTTTTTGTTAGCTTCCTAGAGTTATTTGTTAAGACTGATGATCGTAGATATTTGGTAATAAATCTTATAAATCTCTTACTTATTACTACAAGTATATCAAACAAATTATCTTACACAAGTTCTATTAATACTATGTTGTCTGGTTCTTTGTCACTTAGCAACAACTATATTTATGTAATCAACACTTATGACATGTACTACAGAAGTGACCAAACTGTATTAATATCACAGTGTCAATGTTTGAGAAAATTCCTTAAAGTTATTTAACATTTACTAGTCCATCACATTTTTTTTAAAAAAATATATAGTTCAGACCAATCCATGCCCCATACAGAAAATCAAATTAAATTCAAATTTAATTCAAATTAAATTAAACCAAAATAGATGGCTATGTAGTAATTTATTTATTTATTGGATTTGGAACCCTGGCTTCAGAATAATGCTGGATGACTTACAATTTAAAACAGAAAAAAAACAACAACTAGAGAATTTGAACATTAACATCCCACATAATAAAATACTGAAAGACTCTACAACCACCATAGTGGTAGAACAACCATGTTTTCTCAGACCTCTAGGTCATAATTAAAGGAAGAGCAACATGAATTTCTGGGGGATAGCTTCTGAACAACATAGAAAGCATACTTTCTAGGTTCTGATAGCTGGCGATATTTGATTAAGGAGACTTGAAACACACAAATTTTTCTAATCTTATTGAGTAGGCAGAAAACATAGAGATAGTCTACAGTATTTCATGCAATGAAGGCTTTATAAATGATACAACCGGTGCAGAGAAATGGAATCGCAGGCACATGTTCAACACTCCCTTCTGCATTGTGCATCAGCTGTAGTTTTACAAGTGGTCTTCAAGGGCAGCCCCACATTGAGCACATTGTAATAGTCTTATTATGAGGTGACTGGTGTATGAATGCTTGCCATAACCTCTCTCAGCCTCCTCTTTTCAAGACTAAATATTCCTGTTCCTCCACACTACTTTCTACTTTCCCATTCATCTTCATTGTGCTTCCCTGGACCTCATCTAGTTTTCTGAATCTTCTTTTAAATATGGTACCTGCAACTGAACTTGATATTCAAGGTGACACCTTGAGTAAAATGAATTACTATTTTCTGTGCTTTGGAAACAATATATCTATTGATACCGTATAAAACTACATATATCTTTTACTTACCACATTGTAATCAGTCCTACATTTATTTAATAATCAACTATTATTTTAAAACCTATTTCTTATCAAACATTTTTACCAAGACAAGTATTCTCCATTCTGTATCTGCATTTGACTTCTGTTTGTTAAAGAACACCTTTACATCTGTATTTTTATTACCTCCACTTCCTTAATCTAATAAAATTGCTTTGAATTTTCCTTCCTTCCTTCCTTCCTTCCTTCCTTCCTTCCTTCCTTCCTTCCTTCCTTCCTTCCTTCCTTCCTTCCTTCCTTCTTTTTGTGATCTCATAAAATTTTGTCTAATTTCAATTGTAAGTGAAATTTTATTTTAATTAGAGGTGGTATGAAAATGTTTCAAATAAATTAATTAGAAGCTTTGCTGAAATCAAGATGTATTATGACTATAAAGGAAGTTACAAGAACAACAACAGGCTATAGGTCTAGTCTGGCAAGACAATTTCTTGCAACAGTTGCAATATTGTTTGGTTAGACCATCAGAAAGTTGCTTCAACAACAGCAATTCTTCTGGTTCTGGAGCTTTAAACTTATTTAAAGTGTTTACCCAGTCTTAAGCTGCAATCATCTTTCAAATGGATATATTGGGTATATTGTTTTTTTTGTATTTGGGTTTCATCCTTGTTAGCCATCCAGAATCACCAACAGTGACTTGAGCCACCATAGAAATGTTCTTAAATAAGTAAATAAATATTGCTCATAACAATTTTTTTGATGAAATTCATTCTGTCTTGAAAAAGACAGAGTCAAATTAGGAACTGGGTAATTCCACATGTTTGTTGTTATTCTTAGCATACTTTAACATTTTTTTTGCTCATTCTGAGCTTTAATGTTTCTGACATCATCCCTATTATTTTGCAAGTTTTCTGTAAGATCACTGCCATGCAGCTGCATCATCCCTATTATTTTGCAAGTTTTCTGTAAGATCACTGCCATGCAGCTGCATCTGGATTGGGGGGGGGGACCACAAGTGTCAAAATTGGCAAGAGGGTGGATGGATTGACACATTACAAATGTCAATATTTGTGTAAAGGAAAGGGTTTTTTTTATTGGAACACTCTTCTTTCTTGCTGATTTTTACCCTCTCCCTATAGCTACCTGTATGCAATCTTCTCTGGTGATCTGTCTATTTTTCCATCTTCTACAAGTTTCCTCTTTTTATGCTAATCTGCTTAATAAATCTTCTTGTGAAACTATTTTGTCTTCTTTCAGCTTCTTCAGGTTTTTTTCCCTCAGAGAAATTGTAGTTGTGCTTTTATTATTTCTTTTTTTCAGGGGCTCTCACCAGTTACCTCCTGTGGCATCCTATTTATCTTTGATCTAGTAAAACTCACTTTTAAAAGTCCAACATTTGTGTCCAGTTAGAAATCAACTTTTAAGTTTCCCCTAAAGCCAGGAAATTCAGGGTTGTACTGTTACTTTTCTGCAATGTTTCTGCTACCTTAATTCCTCAAACATGCCTCTGTATTAGCTAGAAATGAGTGGTTGAAGGCTGAATGCAGAGATTATCATTCCGTATGCTCAGGTTTGCCAAGCCATTCAGTTTACAGATTGAAATCAATGCACCTCTGACTTAAAATGTATGTTCCGTTCTTGGAGGGAGTGGGGATGTCAATTTTGTAACCACGTTTTCAGGTCTGATAACGGTAATAAAAGTAGCATTCAAGTTATTCATGAGAATTTAATTCAAATGTCCTGGGAGCAAGGGAGCAAATGCAATATTATGCAGTTGTAACACAAACTATGTAAATCACATTCTTGCATCTGATATTTATTTTTTATTTATGAGTGAGGTTTGTATAGATGCCCATTTCACAAAATTTGAATCTGGATGGTGTACAACAATCTACATATTGATGCCCAGTACCAAAAGCTGGGGTTTGCATCCCAATTTCATGACAATGATCACATTCTTTTATTCATCTTCATGATTTCTAATGGATGATTGTTTTCTTCTGAGGTTTCTAAATCAGGTTGTTCCCTGGGTAGCATACTGATATTTTGTTCAAGGAATTATCTGATCTTGCAATAGTTAAGTTTCAGAATGACAATTTTAATTTTCTTCTAAACACAAACCCAGGCATGGTTAGAGATAACAATATTGTTCTCACTAAGTCACATACTACACAAAAAACTATCCAGCATTTACCAGTCTCAATCTGTCAAGGGTCAATAGTGCAAAAGAATCATTCTCAGTTGTCCATAGCACTTCCATCATTGATCAACAAGTTCAGCAGGTTAACAATATCCATTTGTTCGGTGCTTATGTACCCTCTCTATATAGAAAGAAGTGACTATGAAGCTTTTAAATGGATTTCTGTTTTGCTTTAATGGTTCTTCCATGTAGTGTAGCTATTAAAACATGAAGGTTATTGACCCTATGTTATGTATATTTGGAGAACCAAAATGACACAAAAATACAGATGTCAGATTTAAAGCATACAGTATATGATCTGATATTTACAAGGTCAACTTCCAACGGATACCTGACTTAGTACTTTCTATTAAGTAGAACGTATATTGTAAATGAAAAATGTACTGTGTCTTGCCCACTGCCTACATTACAATACTCTTATATGTCCAAAAACAAAAGCCAAAGAAATATGTTCTGTAAGATTGTTTTTTAAAAATCTGGAAAGCAAGTATGTCTTTTTTAGGAGTTGTCACAATTTATTATAATCTAAGGGTTGGTTCATATGGTTTAGTCATGTTAGAAGAATCCAATAATCTTCAGCCAAAATCAGTTTAATAAAGTGTTTCTCTATCACCTAGGCTAAAGCAATGAAGCAGTTCTGCATACTGTCCACCACTGTTTTGACTTTTCTTATAAAATAATATGTGAAGATGTTTGCAGTATGGCATCGCCATAACAGCACTAATTTTAAATGAGAACTATAAATAAGAACAGGAAGCCTTGTTTTCCATTTAAGCTGGTTATGTGATATGACCTGGGAATTGGTTAAGATAATATAAACTATATTAGAACAGGTGGCCAATTAAAAACACATGAAGTTTTTAAAAATACAATAATAAATCTGGCTTAAAAATAGAAATAGGAATAGGAATCATAGAAAATGTACTGTAAGGAACTTTTAACTTGATGCGGAAAGTTCCAATTTGGTAAAGTGTTTGTTTTTTTTCAGGTGAGAATAATAATTTACAGAAAGAGATCATGTAACTGTCTGAATGTTTCAAGTGGTACAATCAGTTCTAAGTGGTGAGCATCAGTAGGCATCTAGAAAGAATAACTTTGGTGCAGAATTTATATATTATTGAGACACTCTCATATTGTTTTTGATAGCTTATTATACCTACTTCTGCGCTGCCAAATCTCTAATCTATGTTATAATGTTTTGCATTTTGCACTGTAATTTGAATGAAAATAGTGCACAGTTTATAAAGGAAGAATTGTTCTACGTATATATACTAACCAAGATGATTTACAAGTATGACAAGGTTAATTTTGTTTAATCAGAAAAATAGTGTATTTTTATCATACAGCTTAGTGCTGGATATTAGAAGTAATTTAACTGCTCTGTTTTCATAAAACGTTATTTATTTATTTATTTAACATGAACCTAAAAGAATCAATTGGAATTGGGGACTTGTACATTCACATTTACATATGCATTCTATTCCAGGATTTATTATACTAAAAGGTTTATTATATCAAGAACAATCTAAAGAGATTTGTTTTTCAGCTCAAAAGTATTATGATTGGAGGAAATGATGAGGAATGATGTCTTGGTGAGAAGTAGTAAAAAGGAGTAAGAGTAAAAGTTTAATTTTTCAGTTGCTCACAAGCTGCCAATGACTCGCAATAATGCCTTCCAATGGGATTCAGCCGGTTTGCACCAGTTCGGCAGAACCGGTAGCTAATTTTTTGTTGCCCAGGCCCAGAATGGACTTCCAGAAGCAGCATCCACACAGAGAACCGGTTGTTCACATATTTGAATCACACCACTGCTTCCAATGGATGATTTCCAGGATGGCTGCAAGGATTTAACCAGCCTAATGTGGATGGAAACATACATTAATATGAATGGGGCAATTGATACAGTGGTAAGCAAGTAAGTATAGATTAAAAGGCTTAGAGGAACATCTGGCAAATAATGCAATGTATTTTTGCATAACATCAGTGTTGATTAATAGAGTTAGGAGTTATTTAATTTTTAACCAAAGATTGATTTTAGAAAAATCATATATCACTTTATTAGACTGATACCACAGAAGGGTAGGGATTACAATGGAGGAGGAGGAGAAGGTAGACTGCAACTTTTATTGTATCATTTAAAGAATGCACATACATGTATAGAATCCTCTTCTCCAGTCCAAGCGTTTTTGCTGCAGACTAATCAAAAGCCAATCTCCAGTGAAACACCTGGATTGTTGTATTGATATACATAGTTCCAAGTGGTTCCCTTATCATTCATTTGTGATATTCATCTGTGCCTTTGGGTGTGCTGGGAATCCATTAAAAATCAATACCATAATTGAAAAACATATTGCATTCTAATGTCAACTAATGCTCACATACATGATGACAAATCTATACTTTCCTACTGCGTAGAATATTCTCATGGCTTTCTGACCAAATGGGGGTGGTGATAGAATATAACTAACATGATGGAACCTTATATCAGCTGCATATTTTCAAGAATTCCCGAGTTGTTATCTTCTGAAAATACTGGACCACAAATTTTTTTCAAAACTTTTGCTTCCTGAAAAAAATGGTGATTATGATATACCTCTCAAACGGAACACAAATATAATTTCAGAATGACTGTAACATGTTGGAATCTTGATAAATAGGAAGTTAACTTTTAATTACTGTAATTTCATAATATTTCCAGCATGCTGCACGAGTTCAACAGGATTAAAAGTATTTTGTTGCTGATTTCCATTTGTACTCAATATCCGGTGTATCTTGTTGCAATGTCCAACAACAGTCAGCCAGCGCTGATGGATTACAGTCAACCTGATACCTTTTTCCATTGTGGGAATGACCTAAAACCTTGTACCTTGTTTGTAACTGACTGCACCTAGATCTTCAGGAAAGGAGTCCAAGTGTGAATGCAGAAATGTCTCAGATAAGGAAAACCTTCATCTTCCTTGTTCATTACATTACTTCCCAAAACCTGTCTGAATTTTATGTGAAGGGGAGACAAAATATCTTTGTTGGGTGAGCAAGTGGTTCATGTGCCACATTTTTCAGTCCTGGAACCAATTTCTTTTGGAGTGGCCCTTTCTTTTTAATATAATGTGACTCTATTGCACGGCTATCCCATTCGCCTACTCGGTGTATTTGAGGTGCCTTCCAAGTAGTAGAGCCACTACTTTTAGATCTCCATATATATTCCAGTTGTACTTGGTGTATTGGATGTGCTTCAACAACAGTTCCATGTTTTCATGTTTCATGTGTGTAGCACAGCCAACATGAACTGAAGGATGTACATTGCCACTGTGCATAACCAGAAGATTTCTATAAAATACTATGTTATAGGTAAATTACAGGTTATTTTTGTGATTAGCAGCCAAAAATCTATAAAATATATCCAAAAATGTTCAGGAAGCAAAATCTTTGTTGTCCAATAAAATTTGAAAGATCTAAATTTGGATTAATATTTTCAAAGAACGTGCATAATTTAGTTGTTTTTGTTATTGCTATATACCATTTTATTGATATACATGTTGGAATATATTGTTTGACAACAAGCAATAATCAGAAGCATTTGAATACTGCTTTTATTTCCTTATTGAATGTAAGAGCTTT
This sequence comes from Crotalus tigris, assembly GCF_016545835.1. Classification (NCBI taxonomy): domain Eukaryota; kingdom Metazoa; phylum Chordata; class Lepidosauria; order Squamata; family Viperidae; genus Crotalus; species Crotalus tigris. The sequence continues at coordinate 5,110,089 of NW_024096505.1, forward strand.
TCTCATTTATTAGAAAGAAATTAAAGAGTTTGAATATAAACTCCTGTCGGAAAATAAGGAACGTGATTCTTCTTTTAGTTTCTAGCACAGTGTTTTTCTCCCTTAGTCATTTTAAGATCTCTAGACTTCAACTCTCAGAATTTCCCACCAGCTTAAGGAATTCTGGGAATTAAAGTCCAGAAATTTAACGTGACCAAGGTTGAGAAACTGCTCTAGATCCACCTCCCAGATTATTTCTGAGAGTTCTCTTAGCCTTAGGCTCACAGCCAGTGATGTGGATAAAACAGTCTCCCTGCCTTCCTTTAATAAGAAAACTTTACTCACATGTAGATTAGATCCAAGGTCCAAATTCAGATTGGACTCCTTTCCCAAGATGGCTTCTGACTGGACTCCTTCCCAAGATGGTTGCTGTTTGGACTTCTCCCCATGATGGCTGATGTTGACTCCTTGGCGAAAAGCAGACGCGAGAAGCAGTTGTAGTTCTCAGGTTTCCTTTTATTCTGTGTTCAGCTTACAAGTGAAGGCTTCAGCAACGCCCAAAAGCTCCTAGCCTCTTATATAGGCAGTTCCCGGGTAATTGTGTTACTTTTCCCGCGCCAGCACCCGCGCATGCGCACAGGCGCTGGCGACAGCCTGTCTGGTCCCGGGCAGCTTGCACCTGCCCGGGACTGCCTGCAAACGCCCCGAGCCCGTTTGCAAGGCTCGGGACATAACACCCCTTTCCCCCGGGCTAAGACTACTACCAACATACAATTATTTCTTGATGCAGTGTTCTACTCCCCAGTGCTCCTACTGTTTACTGGCTTTTGTTTGGCCAGCAATGTTATGTAATCCTCTAAGTATTTAGGAGATTTCCTTGCTCTCTGTGACCTTCTCAGCTCTGGGTTTCTGACAGGTGTTTCCTGACTGAGGGGAGACATGAGCCTGTTCTCCTTATCATGCCTTGGTGCCTTCCAAGGACTGTGCCCCGATGCCTGGCCTGCTTGCTCGCCCACCGGGCTCGTCGGGCCAGGGCTTCTGTCACTTTGTGACCTGGTTGACCTGCCTAGCTGTAGGCCCTCGGGCCCCTTAAAGTGATAGCCACTGCTGGGCATCTCTATAGAACCTCCTAGGTCCGTCCAAGACCTGTCAGGAGGCTGTCCAATCCGTAAGCCCCGTTCTGTGTCCGGGCTCGTGTGGGTCTCTGTACCTTCCCAAAACTCAATTACTCCCTGATTTGGGCTAGAGGTGTTGCGGTTGGGACTTGGTTCCTCGACCACGTCCCTGTAAGTTTGACCCCCTGTAGGACTTGGGGTAAGGTCAGGCCAACTCTGGGGATTATGTGCCAGCTCTCTTGCGGGGTATGATTTATTGGGATGCTCCCGGGTATCCTCCCTGACTGGAGTACTGTGCTGTGCAGGTGAATAGTGATTGTACCCCCGGGGTGACTCCCTGGCTGGAGTAGGCGTGAATGCCTGGTAGTTGGATAGGCTCTTAGAATTCCTGTTTGGGGCACTCGCGGAATCTTGGAATGGGCCGTTTGTGGCTCCATCATTGGAGGTGGGCAGCAGCTCGTGCCTCTCCCTTTGCTCTAAAGGGTCCCCCTCCCCCCCTGGAAAAGACCCAGGAGTCTCATCTGAAAGGTCCCGCCTAGGGCGGAGTTGGTCGATGTGCCGACGCAGGACACGACCGTTGTCCAGGGCTACCTCGTAGGAGAGAGGACCTGTGACCCTGGAAATAGAAGCGGGGACCCATGTATGACCAGGCCCGTAATTGCGAGCCCAAACCGGGGCACCCACAAGTAGTTGTCTAGGTGCCCTAGGATGTGAGGTAGATGAAGGCAGTCTGTCCGGATGCAACCGGTCAAGCTTCGTAGTAAGTTTGCGCCCCCAGCGAAGTTCAGCTGGGCTTCTCCCTGTAGAAGTGGATGGTGTGGTGCGGTAGGAAAGGAGAAAGTCAGCCTGTGATGCCAGTCCCCATAGGTGAGTCTTTTCAAGGCGTCCTTTGTGATGCGGACCATGCGTTCAGCCATACCGTTGGTGGACGGGTGGAAGGGTGCAGACGTGGCATGACGAATCATGTTAGCCTGTAAGAAAGCTTGGAATTCGGAGGAAGTAAATTGAGGGCCGTTGTCAGAGATGATGACATCTGGGAGCCCGTGTGCAGCAAAAATCCCCCTCAGTACCTGAATAGTCTTTGCAGTGGTGGTGGATGAGACAGGTACAACCTCAAGCCATTTTGAATGACTGTCAACGAGGACCAAGAAGAACTGGCCCTGAAAGGGCCCAGCGTAGTCAATGTGCACCCTAGACCATGGGGACTGTGTATCCTCCCATCTATGCACAGGAGCTTGGGGCATCTCTGGGCGAGAGCGCTGGCACAGGTGGCATGCATGCACCTTAGCCTCAATGTCCTTATCTAAACCAGGCCACCACAAGTGGCTGCGCGCAAGGGCCTTCATGCGAACAATGCCAGGATGACCCTCGTGGAGGGACTCTAAGATCCTAGTCCTCATTGAGGTGGGAATGACAACTCTGTTTCCCCAAAGCAGACAACCCTGAGAAGTGGACAACTCATTCCTTTTGGACCAGAAACTCTGAAACTCAGGACTAGGGCAGTGCTCAGGCCATCCAGACAAAACCCAAGAAAGGACACGTGAAAGTGTGTGATCTGTGCCTGTTTCAGCGGCGACATCCCTGGCATTCAGAGGGGACTCAGGCAAGGCTTGGATGGATAGAATGTTGACAGCTGGTGCAGGGTCAGCTTCTACTACTGGCAGGGGCAATCTACTGAGGCCATCAGCATGGCCCATTTCTTTCCCCGGCTTGTGGAGTAAGGAAAAATCATATGCAGACAGAAAAATAGACCACCTAAGCATTCTAGGGGAAATGATTTGGGGAGTTTGTTTACGTGTGGTAAACAGTCCCAGCAGAGGCTTATGGTCAGTGAAGACCGTGAAATGCCTGCCATACAAGAAATCATGGAATTTTTTAATTCCAGCAACAACAGCCAGAGCCTCCCTGTCTATCTGAGTGTAGTTGCGCTCAGCAGAAGACAGTGTTCTGGAGTAATATGCAACAGGAACCTGAGTTCCATCAGACCTGAGGTGGCTCAGGACAGCTCCTACCCCGTAAGGGGAAACATCACAAGCGATGCACGCAGGAAGGGACTCATTGAAGTGTGCAAGTACACTGTTAGAAGTGAGTAAGGCCTTGACCTCATTGAAACTAGCCTCATGTGTTTGTGACCATTGCCACACTGCTTGTTTGTCTAATAGCCTGTGAAGAGGCTCAGCTACACTAGCTTTATGTGGAAGAAAGGAATTGTAGAAATTCAGGAGGCCCAGAAAGGCCTGAAGTTCGGCCTTAGACTTTGGCCTAGGTGCTTCTAAAATGGCAGTTAGTTTGGATTCAGCAGGGTGAATCCCAGCAGCATCAATTTTGAATCCCAGAAATTCAGTAGAAGGCACCCCAATTTTGCATTTGTCTTTTTGAGCTTGAGGCCTGTTTTCCTGAATCTTAACAGAACAGCCCTTAGCCTTTCAGCTAGAATGTGTGTGGAGTCTCCTGCAATTAAGACATCATCAAAGTAGGGGCAACCCCCCGGTATGCCCCGTAGTGTGTTTTCCATTACGCTTTGGAAAATCCCAGGAGCGACATTCACTCCAAACTGTAGCCTTTTTACCTTAAAGGCTCCCCTGTGGGTCACAATAGTCTGAGCTATAGCAGCAGCATCATCAACAGGCAGCTGTTGATACGCTTGAGCTAGGTCAAGCTTTGCAAAAACGCGCCCCCCCTTGAGGGAGGCCAGAATATGACTGACCACAGGAACAGGATAGGCATGTTGCTGCAATGCCTTATTAAGAGTGCATTTGTAGTCAGCACAAATGCGAATGTCCCCATTTGCCTTTAGAGGCGTGACAATGGGGGTCTCCCAAGGGCTGGAATCAACAGGTTCTAGGATTCCCTGTTGGATCAGTTTGTCTAACTCAGTGTCAATTTTACTCTTTAAAGCAAAAGGGACCCTTCTTGCTTTAATTCTAATGGGTGTGACAGTGGGGTCTAGTTTTAAGGACACAGGAGGTCCCTTGAATGTGCCCAGCTGGGGGCTGAAGACATCTGCAAATTCTTTGCAGACTTCCTGTAGGTCGAGTGTTTGTAAGCTGTTGAGCCCCGTGACGTGTATCCCCAAGGCTTCAAACCAATCGAGTCCTATGAGACTCGTTCGTTCACCCCCTACTACTAATAGGTCTAGTGGACCTTCAAAATTCTTATACTGTACGTTAAGGGTGGCCTCCCCCTTAACACACACTCTCGAATTTTGAAAGTCTGTTAACACAATGTCAGAAGGCCTTAATTTAGCCTGAGTTCCACTGCCGGAACAAATCTTCCTAAATGTATGTAAGGATATGATTGAAAGGGCAGACCCCGTGTCTAGTTCCATAGTTAATGGAACCCCTTGTAGCTTCACCTTGAGTGACAGCTTTTTCTTGATGGGCTTGTGTGTGCCTGTCCTGAAGATGCTTCTTCGCGAAGCGCAAAAACCTACCCTATTCTGGCTGGGGACCCTGGTACCTTTCAGGCGCAGTTCTTCCTGAGGTTGTACCTTTCGTTGGCCCAGACACACAGCTGCAATATGTCCTTGTTTCCCGCACGCCCGGCAGATAGCGGAGCGGAACTTGCAGTCGGTTCTCCTGTGGCGACCTCCACAGCCGATGCACTTGAGGGGAGCTGAAGAGCTTCCTTTCTGATTCCCTTCCTTCGTGGGGTGGAGACGGTCGACTTCCTCGTCCGGATCCTCCTCGGAGTTCCCTTGGACGTCCTCTTTGTGCACGGATGCAACATCTGGACTGTTCCTGATCGGCCGCATGTTCTTGACGGCGCCGCCTGCTGCTTCTTCTGCGGTGACCTCTCTTAAGGCATCTTGGAAGGACAATTCTTCTTTGGCGAAAAGCCTCTGTTGTAGATCTCGAGGCCTTAAGCCGCACACGAATCGGTCCCTCAGTCGTTCTTCGAGGTCCTTGAACTCGCAGTGCTTGGCGGCCTTCCTCAATGCGGCGATGTATTCTTTGGCCCACTCTCCGGATCATTGATCCCTCTGCTCGAAGGTGTGGCGCCATGCGATGACGGACATCTTGGGCTGGAAGTGCTCCTTCAATAGCTTCTTTAGATCTGCATAGCTGACAGACTCTAACGGGACAGGTGCTGCAAGGTTCTCTGCGATTTCGAAGGCGTCTTGACCGCAGACACAAAGCAGGGTGGCAGCCTTCAAGCTATCTTCCCTCACTTGGTTCACCTTGAGGTAATTTTCCACCCTGGCTACGTAGGACTCCCACCGCTCTGGATGTGAGACGTCGAACTCCAACCTTTGCCATTTCAGGAGACGGGTCTATCAGCCAGCCTACCCCCGAATGCGCACTGGATTGGCGGGTAGCTGCCGAGTCAACGCCGTTCCGTCGTTCCGCCGCTCAGGACTCACTTGGGTAAGCTTACACCTCTTCCTTTCCAGGCGATGTAAGGCATCCCACCTTCGTCGCCAGTGTTGAGTCCTTGGCGAAAAGCAGACGCAAGAAGCAGTTGTAGTTCTCAGGTTTCCTTTTATTCTGTGTTCAGCTTACAAGTGAAGGCTTCAGCAACGCCCAAAAGCTCCTAGCCTCTTATATAGGCAGTTCCCGGGTAATTGTGTTACTTTTCCCGCGCCAGCACCCGCGCATGCGCACAGGCGCTGGCGACAGCCTGTCTGGTCCCGGGCAGCTTGCACCTGCCCGGGACTGCCTTCAAACACCCCGAGCCCGTTTGCAAGGCTCGGGACATAACAGCTGATGAATGGTAGGAATTTTTCCTTTTCCTGCTGACAACCTGCTGATCTTGCTACCAAAGCTGATTCCCTGCCAGTGCTGCTCCCTGGATTTGAATGGGAGCACTTAGGAATGACCCCAAATGGCTTTTGAATGGCCGTGGACCTACCTGGAAAGGGGAGTCTTGAAGATTCTAGTTCCCTGTAGGAGCAGTTGGAAAGTCATTGGGCAAATCCATCTTTCTTTCAGCAATTTGTTTTCTAAGCATGCCTGGGTTTTAACTTTCACTTTTTGAATTTATTATTTTACTTTGCTTTTTGTCTCTAAAAGTTGACCAGCTGGCTGAATGCTAATTTAATCTAATCCCTTGCTGGACTTTATCTGGTTCCCCCTCCCCCCTTTCCTTCTGATTTATAGCAATAGTACCTAGACTGATATACCACTTCATAGTGCTTTACAGCCCTCTCTAAGTAGTTTACAGAGTCAGCATATTGCCCCCAACAATCTGGTTCCTCATTTTACTGACCTCAGAAGATGGAAAGCCGAGTCAATCTTGAGCCATTCAGAATCAAACTCCTAGAATGAGCCTGCAGTACCTCATTCTAACCACTGTGCCCTCACGATTCTTATGTTATTGTCTTGAATAATTTTCACTTTTTTTGTATGGAATCGTGGCATGCTTTTGGATAGTGAAGTACTTTTATTTGATTTATATTAATATTGGACTTTCATCACAGGGTTTTTACATTTTACTAATTTGTAAAAATATTTAGAACTTTAAAAAAAATTCTTTTAAATTTGGATAGAAAATATCCAGATAATATCTTCTTTGTCCCTTTAATTTATTTCTTCACTCTGCTTCAGTGTTCTTTGTTCTCTGGTTGACTCACACAGAGCAACAATATATTGGATTATAAACAAACAGGGCTGGCTGAAAAGACTGTTAGATAACATTTGGTTGAAAGTCTTTTTTAAAAGTTTGATTAAATGATTATGTCTATGGAAAATATTCAGGTGCATCTAGCTTTGGATAAATCAGATTCACAAAGAAATGTGATTTGGAATCAGTTTATCTGCTGCAAAGAAATTGGAACTGTGTAGACTTAGAATTAACTCAGTTAATTGCATATACCTCTTTGAAGTTCAAGCCTGCAGTCTTTTATAACAGCAGATATTATATTGCATGGAGAAATGACAAATTGGCCTCCCCTAGGAGGATCAAAGGAGATGGAGGAATGGATTTATCACACTCCATTGGAAACCAATTTCATCCGGACCTTGTTGGGAAGATAGACCGATTTTGGAGATTCAACTTATTATATTTAATTAGACAACTATTGATAAGAGATGGAATTTAAAAACAAAAACAAATGTGGATATCTGATCCAGAATAAATTACTGTTAACTTTTTGGATGATTTGGGATGATAAGAGGCCAGGGGAAACTTTCTGCCAGTTGATTATTATTTGTTAACAGAGGATTTTGAAACTTTAGCCTGTCTTTTTTTATCATTATTGCCCTTCATATTAACTATTTTGTCATTAATATAGCATATGGGTGACACATTAGTAGTTTGCAAATAAATTGATTAGTTTAAAAATGTTTTGGGGCTGTTTTACAAGAGTGGGTAATTAATATTCTAGTAATGTATCAATCAGTATTCAAAAGAGGGGGTAACCTATGTATAGGTGTTAGGTTTTTTCCAATACGCTCTTTTAATATCTTGTTTATTATGTGTTTTTGTTTGTTTTTTAATCTTTTGGAGTTTTTTATTTTAACTTTTTTTGAATAAAATAAAAAAATGATAAGACAGGATCCAAGTTGTATCAAATTCAATATATTATTGATATTTTCAATACATAAATACAATATTATAATTCAACTTAGAGAAAATACTATAAGTTCCTGATATATTCAGCACTATTTTCATTTTTATTGTAATTCCAAAATACTATTATAAAACAACTATAATACCATATTAACCAATATGCAATATTCTTTGTATGAATAAGAGGTTACTGCATTTACCGTGCAAGCCAGTGCAGATTTATTTAGAAATTAATTTCATTATTCTTAGTATTTTTAGACTTTCTTCTTGGAAGTGTATTTTTTAAGAGTTGGTTTTTATAAACATGTTTTCTGCAAGAAATTTTCACTGAAAGTAATGTGAATTTTGAGTAGTCATGTTTAGAATTGCATTGTCCAATTGCATTTTACTCTAAAAGGGCCATAACTCTAAGTATGTTCAACCTATTCTATTTCATACATTATATTGTATAGACAGCAAATAAAAAACATGTTGAGACAATAGAATTTGTAAGTCTAAAAGTATTCTTTTATTTTATAATATTCTTTTGAAATAAATATAGATATGACTTTTGGAGTTCAAGCTACACTTAACTCCTTTCTGTGCATCTTTGCCTTCACCTCTTTGAGTCTCACAAGCAAGAAAATAGAATTTAATGCATTGGTCCTTTGAGTCCAAATTTAATCTCCCCTCCTTCTTCTCAATCTTCTTCAGACTCAAGGGATAGAAAATACTTTCAAGTGTCTCTTTGAGAAGCTCACTACTCATGTCTTCAGCCTTTGCTCTTGCAAAAGGGCAATTATTACACATAAAGTATAATTCCAGTACTTGTATGCCTTCCTGATCCATTGCCTCTCTTCTGTTTTCTGACAGAACATTTTGACCTGTGCATAGTTCAAAAAAGAAAAGAAAAAGAAATCCAGTGCATTAGATAGTGCCTATCACTCCTCAGCCCTCTTTCATAAAACTCTACTTGAGGGTTAACCTGTGTATATGCTTTTAGTCTGATCTATTTAGTTTTGTTAGATCAAGCTTCAGTAACAGATAAGATAAATTTATAGATGAGCCAATGTGGGGGAATGACTTGCATGCTTTCAGACAAAATTATCACTGAATACAGCCTTACAAATGTGCATGTTCTGTATATATGAGAATTTCCTAAAGTGAAGCAAACTCATATAGAAACCACACTGGATTTTCAAAGCTACAATTATGTGCATTTTCCAGTATTGGGAGCTAAAGCTATTTTCAGTGGCATTTTTGAACAAGCAGGGAGTAGCAAATGATTTTCATACATTGAGTCAGGTAAGTTCTCATTTACGTAAAAAGTACTGCCGCTTACTTATGATCAAAATTTAATTTAAATATTTTAAACAAAATAGGATACAGTGTAGTAACCAGTAACACAAACTGAATATTCATATAAAACCTTTCCTTACAGTGAACTACATTACTACATGTACTTCATAATTCATCTGTAATTCATGCGTACAGCATTTCATTTGTAAATTATCTCAGATGTTATTCCTACCCACAGATAAACAATTTTGAATACTTTCTGACTTTCAGAGATTATTGCTGTTGCAAGAGCTGGTTATGATGCTAAGACAGGACTATGCATATTGGAATCATTCAGTTATTTCCCATAAAGCTATTTCCCATTTTATGCCCCTAGAATGCTGATTGCAATCTCTTCTGCTGAAATAGCAATTAAGTAAATTTTTAAAGAAATAAATGTATTATTATTACAACCTCCCTGCCACCTCTTATAAGAGTAAATAAATTTAATTGATATCTATCCAAATGAAACCCTTCCTAACTCAATTGCTGAAATTGTTGAAATACTATCTGACAAATTCTTCTAATAGGTACACCAGAAGAAACAGCATGGAGTTTGTTCTTGATTTATGCCTCAGTTGGGAGTCATCATGTGAGGGAGGGAGGGAGTACATTTACTTTTAAAAGTAAATGTACAATTGAAACCAGAGATTTTTCTTTGGGAATTAATAGACAAAATTTGAAAGGCCTTATCGAACTTTGTTTCTGTATATGATAACAGTGGCAAGACTTCTATTATGCACAAAGGTGGAAGGGCTTACCGATACCTACAATGGAAGAATGGATAGAAAAGCTGGTGAAATGGTCAAAGATGGTGTAATCGACAGCTTTGATTAAAGAAAAGACTTCGACAATTTTTATTTCTACATGGGAATCACTTTTGGACTTTTTGCAAGAAACTGAAAGAAATGATTTTTTTTATTTTGGGCTTTGATGATTAGAATTATATGGGATTATAGAAATAATGTAGACTGTTGTGCACTTTAGAAAAAAGAAGGCTGGCAAGAGTTAAGGAGAACATGGTCTTGTATGAGGGGACCTGAGTGCTTCTTGAAGCAGTTTCAGGAAAATGTTTTGTGAGGTTTCTTCAAAAAAAAAAAGTACCGATTCAGAACTTCACACAACTCCTATACTGTATGTACCTGGTCACAGTGATATTGGTTTAGTTTGGTATTCCACCCTCAATGTATATTGTAAGGCCTTATACTCAGAACACATTTAAAAATACGTATTAAATGTTTGTCAAATATGAATTCTAGCTTTTAAGTAGGGCCATAATAAACAGAAGATTCCATAGAAATGTGACTTTAAAAAGCACAAAGGTGCTTCTTATCATGTTTTTGAAAAAAACAATTCTAGCTTTCATTTTCAGATATTTCTAGCTATTGTATTCAGATATTCAGTATCCAAGAGATATGACTTCAACAAATATTGTTTTTTTAAAATACCTCCATGTCTTTCCAAATTGCTGTTTAAGTTTCTCCAGTTGAGTTAGTGTATGAGGCTATGGCTGTACAATTTTATTAAATGCAAGAAAACTGTTGCCCTAGAAATCAACTGGTCAGCTGACCAGATTGTAAATCTTTGAAATATTCATAATATCTGTTTAATAAAAATGAATATGATTTAATGTGTTATACAATATTTTTGCTTTGACCGGTTTTTATCCAGGCAGAAAGTTCTCCAATGATGTTGGGGCAAAATATTTATTTCATATTTCTCTCCTTCCTGGGTCCTGTGTAATGTGTTTTTTATCATTTATAGAAAAAAGGCCCAATTTTTGCAAACCCCCCCCCAAAAAAAACCATTGTGAGAATTCACAGAACAATATGTAAATCTGAAAAGGTCTAAAATTGAAAGATAAAGACACAATATAGGTTATATATGGTCTTCTCTTTTTTTCTTAATTAATGCAAATAAATTCTTGGATCCATACAAGATGTTCACGAAGAAGGGGAAGGTAACCAACACCTTGATAGTGATGAGCTTTTAGCACAAGCCATGTTAAGCTCTTAATCAAAGACTGGAACAATCATGCTTCTAAAACATATATTTTTGAAAAGTTCATTTTTCGGTTTTAGATTATTTGGTGTCAAGATAAAGACCTTTAGCATTAACACATTTTAATCTGTTACCTGACTGTCACACTAGAAAGAAAATTCAAAATAGCTCTGCCAATATGGGAATGGCATTATTGAACCAATAGATAATTTTCTGCTATACAGTGCATTCTACAATTCATGCAGATTTTATAACATGTTAATTTTCCAGGTCAGTGATATTCATTTTATCTTCATTTTTAACTGTCTGGTTTTAAATGCTACAAAATTATATTTTACTGCATGCAGAATTCAGCAGAATTTGAGTATTTTATTTTAATTCTACTCCTTTAATTGATTTGACTGTTAGCTTTTCTTGTTTTCTTGCTTTATTATCTATTTTAGGGAATTTTCTGATCATTCTCTCTAATAAAGCATATACTAATAAAACAGAAACAAAGGAAAAAGGCATTGAAATGCTTATGTTGCTTTTCAATAATTGTATACCAAAATAACTTATTTTTATGTAATTTGAATATTATTTTTTTAAAAAATGTACAAATCTTTGCCTTTAACTCAGAAAATATATATTCTTGTGAGAGTGCAGCCAGAATTTGTAGAAGTTATTAATTTATACTAGTCTACAATCCCTGACCACAAATTAAGAATGTGACCCTTTATACAAATCAGAGCCATTGTCTACAGTGAGACAGCAGAGGTCTTGCAATGAGTTTGGGAAATGCATTTCTGATAAAAAGTAAAGAACATCCATTCCTGGCAACAAAAGATCAATTAATATTTTCTCCCTTGAACTCAATTTTTTTCCAAGAAGAATTCATTTCTCATAGATGAGAGTTTTCTCCTGGTTTCCCCAACTTTTCTTTCTTTTACAGGGGAGATAGAAAGTACATACATGTGTCTGAAAGATCTTCTGGAATTCTGAGATGGTAAGCCACTGAGCCATAGGTGACAACATATCAGTAAAATAGATTTATACTCTCAAACCACTAGCTTCTCTTGGATAGGAAATAATATAAGTGCACTTCCAGTTTCAGCTTAGCTTTATATGATCAGCAAGGTCTTCTTGAATTCCAGTATATTTTTGTGTCTTTGTGTGCACTTCAGTTCATCAACTTTTCTTCCTAGTTTATATTTCAGACCTTTATACTTTTGCTTGGTTCTTGACATTAATGTAGCCAGAGTTAGATTTTATGGCCAAAGTTCATTGGATGAAGAGATAAGGAATAGCAATAAGCAAGGCAAAGGTAAACGTAATCAATAAGGCAAGTATCAATATGTGGACTAGCATGAGCAAGAAGAGAGTTATGTCCCATAAACACTGGTGGGACGGAGTACCTCACCAATGCCATTAGGAAAGAGTTAATAACCAAGACAGGAAGGTGGCAAAAACCTAAAACTGAATATCCCATCAAGTACTGTGGCCCACAACACAGAGACAACGGAAGAAACACATGCATAGAGGGAGGGAACTTGGAAAGTGGCAGGAAATTATGCTAATAAAGCTTATAGGGAGTAACCATTCAATATCCGAGTTGCTTTTATAGCAATGTGAAATATGGGAAAGAAACAGGAAGAACTTCAAATACTTATACAGGAAAACAAATATGATTTCAGAGGCAATCCTAAGACATGCAACTCTGGAAGCTTACAACTTATTTTGAAGAAATAAGAGAACTCAACAGAAGGGGACATTGTACCATACATAAAGAAACAGTTTTACACAGACATTCATAAACTGGAGAATGGAAATCTAATTGAAAATGTTTGAGTAAGAATAAAAGGAGATAAAAACAAAAGTGATATTGCTATGGAAATGTATTATAGACTATCTAGACAGGCAGATATTTAGTCTTCACTGAGTGCTTAGAATGTTATGCCCAGTTCTGGATACTGTAGTCTAAAATGGACAGCAGGATACAACTAGAGTGAGTTCAGAAAAGGGCTATGAGCAGACTGGAAAGCAAATTCAGTAAGAAGCAGCAGTTGAAGGGTAAAAATGGAGGAAATATAAATGGAGAAGAATTGTACTGTATATTAAAAGTAACTTGGCAATGCTATAGAAAGCATCTGGGCTAACATAAATAAATGAAAAATAAAAGCAATATTGGTGTCTATTTTTGTTGGTGTCTACTATTGCCCATCTAGCTAAGAAAATATGGAAAGTATATGCCAAAAGCAAACTTCAGAGTTTTTAAAGAGACATGAAGTAGAATTGGAGAATTTTAATTACCCCGATATCTGTTGGGAGACAACTTCTGCCAAACATAGTTTTTTCAGGAAATCCCTAACTTGTTTTGATAGCAACTTTCTCTTTTAGAGATTAGAGGAAGGCGCAAGAGAATCAACTATCCTTGACTTGATACAAATGAAAAGGGAAGATTTTGTTGAGGAAGTAGAAACAGCAGATACATTGGGAGAAAGATCACATATTTCTGGAATTCTTGACTTTAATGAAATTGAAGCAGAGTGCAATTAAATGCATATCTTGCTCTTCAAAATCAGACTGCAACAAAATTGTGAACTATGAGTTTCATGGCAGGAAAATCTAATGGGAAAAGGAGATCAGTATAATTGAGACTTTCTTAAAAAGGAGAAACTATGACTACGACTGGAAACAATTCCAATTAGGAAGAAAATTTAAGGCACAAGAAGCCAAAGTGGCAATTGAAAAAAGATCACAAATATCTGAAAACGTGAAATGAAATTTATAGGAGATACGAAATGAAATAGGCAAAAGAAAAGTACTAGAATGTGCAGCCTTTCCGATTCAAGGGAAGAAACGGTGCTTTAAAATATGAGTGCCAGGCATGTAAAATGAAACTCTTTAAACTAAAGTGTCTTTTTGCAGGTTCCCATGTCTGTGATATCTGAAAAAGACTCATCTGCTTTCAGACATGACCTACCTGAGTGTTCCTGAATATTCCAATATACCTTTTATCCAAAGTATTGCACAGCCCTACACACACACACACACATACACACACACATGTAGCCTAGAAGTGTAGTACACTGAAGCATCAGAAAAGGAAAAGAATCAATAAAGAAGACAAAATGCTAAGATGTCAAAAAGGGGGGGGCAGATTATTTTTGTTCATTTTTCTCAACAAAGAACTATATGTTCTAAGAGGAAATTGTGAAAGCAGGATGAGGAGTCAGAAGTGAAACCTGATACTGAAAGAAGCATAGTCAGAGAATGTCTATTTTCTTTTAATGAGCTTAAATCTCTAGGGCCAGAGGAATTGCTTTCTAGGGTCCTGAAGGACCCTAATAATTGGACTATTGTATCTGAGACATCCAGGAGAAATAATGAAGTGACAGGAACTGAATAAGGACAGCATTAAAAAAACCTGGAAACTACAAATCAATCAACTGGGCATCAGTATTTAAGATCCTAGAATATATCATAAAATAATATACCATAAGCATTTTGTAAATAATGGGGTAATTGCCAGGCATCACCATAGTTTGTCAAGAGTAATTTTTTCAGATTGGTTTTATTTCATTTTTCCCCCTGACTTCAGTAAACTGCCTTGGTAGATTACAGGAATGCTGAAGAAGTAATACATGAAGGTGAAAGTTTGTTCTCCGAGTGTGAGTTGGTTTCTGAGCGTTTCGTTACCAGGCTAGGTAACATCTTCAGTGGTGTTTAGGGAAGTAATACATCTTGCTTTTAATGGAGTCCTCCATGACATTCTATCAAGACATTGGTTAAATATGGATTGGGTGATATGCAGTTAAGTGGATTATAACTTACCGGATGATTGTATTTGTACTAATGATCAACTGGAGAGAGATATTGAGTGCAGAGCTGCATGATTCAGTCCTGAATTCCGTATTCTTCAGTCTTGTTATTAACGTTATTAATGAAGAGATTGAGGAAAAGCATTACAGATCTCAGATTATATAAAAATAAGTTTGATGAGCAATACTGTAGAAGACAAAAGGGAGATTAAAAGAACCCAAAATGTTTAACGCTGAAAAGAGCAGGGCTTTTTTTGTCATAGAATGCCCAGAACGGAGTTCCGGCACCTTTTGGGATGGAACCTTGTAGGGTAGGCAAGGCGGGTTGTATGATGTGTGTGAGTTCCGGCACCTTTTTTTTTTTTTTTTTTTTTTTTTTTACAAAAAAAGCACTGGAAAAGAGTAAACTAAGAGTTGATATAATAGTGCATTTCAAATGCCTGAAAGAATGCCACACAGAAGATTGTCAAGTCCTGTTTCCTTTTGTTTCAGATTGCAAAATATAGAATAAGAGATTTAAATTAAAAGAAGGCAGATTTGAATCAAATTTCTTACTCTCAAGAGTAAGAAGACTTTGATAATGTAGTCAATTATCAGGATAAATTGTCTGCATCTCCTGCCTGGCAAGGATATTTTACTTTGGATTCCTGCTCTGAGCAGGAGCTTGAACTCAATGGTCTAATTAACACCTTTCAGCTCTAAAATTCTATATGACACTTTTCTCAAGTTTGTCCTATTACTATGTATTCAACTGCTGCTGCCATTGTTTCTCTCTGGAATTATTTATAGGATAAGGCAACCCAACCAACCAATCAACAATCATGCAATAATTAAAATAATATTATACAATATATATTTAAACTGATTAGTTGTGCAATTATATTAACGAGGCCACAATTTTCAGTTCCATCTGAAATAATTGAATCATACAGTCTAACAACCAAAAGAAGATACCAATTGTCTTTCTTCCTTTACATTTATTAATTTATGCTTTTTGCCATGCATTCCTCTTACATTCCAAGTCACAGTCTTTCACACATAATAGTCATCAACAGATGGGTCCATGAGTATTGACTTCCATTGTTTTGATGAGTTGGAGTTTTCATGTCACATGTTTGTATTTTAGACAGGTAGAGAAGACAGGTTTATCAGATTTACTTATGCCATGCACTTACCCATGCCATGCACAATGTTAGCAATGTAAAGAGTCAGTTTTGGCACATTTCGACAGAATGCTTCAAGCCCAGTTTTACTCCAATCATGTTCATACTATTCTATGAATGAAGATGAATATTCATGTCCCAGGATAAATTTTCAGGATCCAATCTGTGTCGGTCACCAGGACCAGAGATTTTGTCTTCCAAACTTTCAGACTGGTGCTGGAGTATTCTATGAATATTTACTTTTAAAGATGTAAAGGTTTTATGGATTTTAATGTAGAACCTGTCTTAGAAGCCAACATATTGCACCTATTAATCAATATAAACAGTATACTGACACATACAGGATATAATAAACAAAAACTACATTATAACTGATGCAATATAGAAGCCATTTAAAATTGAAACCTTTCACAAATTGTTTAAGAGTAAATGAAGAAAACGAAATACCAGTTTAAATCTGAATTGAGTACCTAAAGTAGTGGTTCTCAACCTTTTTAATGCCGCAACCCCCCAACCGGTTGTAAGTCAAGGACTACTCAACCGGTCGTAAGTCGAGGACTACTCAACTGGTGCAGCACCGTTTGCAGAATGGGACTTTTTGCGGGCTCAGCAGGGCAGAGACAGCCTGGACAATTCCTATTGGCTTTTGAAAGCCAATAGAATTAGACTCTATTCAAGAGAGTCTATTCTATTGGCTTTCAAAAGCCAATAGAATAAAAGGGAGTAGCACAGCTAAGGAAAAGGGGAAAAAATGGCAGACTGCGTTGTTTGGCGACCCCCATGAAATGGTCGTTCGACCCCAAATGGGGTCCCGACCCACAGGTTGAGAACCACTGACCTAAAGTAACAGCTTACTTGAGAATGTAAAAGTAATGCTTTCTTATAAAGTTTTGGCAAATATGCAGAATTATATTTAAAGCATCTTTTTTATAATCTGTTATTGGAAAAAGGCCCTTGATGTGGTTTTCTTGTTCATCCACTGTGAACTTTTCCTATGGACGTATCTTCTGGAAATTAGTTTTACATATTCTTTCATGGCATAGTACAATCAAAATTTTAAAGTTTGAATATTATATGGTTTGTCAAGTTATACCTGATAGACATGCATACAATTTATCTGCATGTCCTAGTACAGTGGTAGCGAACCTATGGCACGGGTGCCAGAGGCGGCACCCACAGCCCTCTCTGTGGGCACATGCGCCACTGCCCCAGTCCTAGGCCTTCAGTTGGATTTTATAAAACCTTTTCGCTTTAGGCCTCCGCTGCCGTGTGCAAAAAAAAAAAAGGTTCAATCAATCAGTCAATTTCAACTTCTCGCGGGGGGGGGGAGATTTTGCAAAGTTGGAATTGATTGATTGAACTTTTTAGTCCCACCCAGTCTGCCATTACCACTGCAACCACGCCCACCCAATTGGCCACACCCTTCCAATTGGCCACACCCAGCCAATGGACCACACCCACCCGGCATCCAATGATGCATAAGTGGGTTTGGGGTTGCAGTTTGGGCACTCGGTCTCTAAAAGGTTCTCCATCACTGTCCTAGTACATGGGCTTCATTCTCCTAGTAAAAGCAATGGGACTATATTCAGGATCGTGCCCTAGAGATTTAATGAACTACTGAGGAATTTAAACTAGCTATAACTATAACTATAATATTTCAAGTATAGATATTGGCTTTTATAATTTCACCAATCAATTAAATATGGAGGAAAAAAATAATGACCCTACAATGCTTATATTAATGAGTAGTTTTTTTTAACTTCCATACATATAAGAGAACCAGAAGTATCTATGCAATTTAAAATGCATTTTATTTTTGAGGTTTTGATTGCAGTTTGCAACTTATAATAGCTTTATGAAAATGCATACATTAGGGGAGAAAGAATATATACTTTATTTTATTATAGATAAAGTACTTGGAATGCTCCCGATAGGAAACATGCATATACAATAAATAAAGAGGCCCACTTCATGTCTGAACATTTGTGTAACTATTTGGACATATATGTAGACTGGCTGAAATGTACGTTTTCACAAAATCCTGCAAAAATGGAAACAATAGACATTCTTCATACTGATGCTTTGGTTTCACAGAAGACCATGTAAAGCTACTGTCTTCGGTATTTGAAATAACATAAGGTCTTTTGGGGAAAAAAACCCCTCTGTTTTTGAATTTTGTTCAGTCTGCTTGGGAAGCCCACAGGAACTCTTAAGGTTATACCAATCTGCCTGCCTTAGCTCCAAAAGTGGGGGAAAAAATAGGCCAAGAAATCATTTCATTATATTCCTGAAATGTAAAATTACAGTGAAACAGCATCCATCCCTAAGGACTAACTTCATTTATAGGTCAGAAGAATAGCTCTACCTTATTTCACTTATGGGTTTTGTACCAGTCAACTCCTAAGCAATTGTTATGAGCTTACAGTCACTAAGATTACAAGAATCAACATTTAAAATGCAAGTTTACTATTTTTCTATGGATACTTAACAGATAACAAATCTGAGAGGAGGAGAAGCAAACTCATAACTATTCTGCTCACATGAAGGAATGAAATGGTAGTTGGCTATTGAATATGTTGGAGCCAAAAGCAGACATAATATAGTGAAATAATATTCAGGCTTTGAGTCAGCCTTTCAGTAAGTGAAGGGAAATTACTGTCCCTCAGTGAGTTTCTGTAATGAATTTGTCTGAAGGCCAGTCCTAGCTGAGCATAAGGGCAGACATAGTTCAATTTGTTACTTATGGAAATGACTAGGTACTTTTGCTTAAAGAAAATAAAGGCAGCTAAACAGAAACTCAGATTTAAATTATATCCAGTCTAATCATGCTCTGATGTTCTTTTGTAAAAGCTGGGTTTAATTTAATTTTTTTTTGTATCAATCAAGGAAAGAGAAAGAATGAGCTCTTTATGCATTTCAGATGTAACAAACTTTCTGGAACAAAACTTCACTAATGATCAGCTACAAATAGATACAATGGTGTGCATGACAGGTAAAGTTCAGTTCAGACCAAATCTATTATTTTTCCTTCAATGAAACTGTTCCATGTTGGTCTTTTCTGGAGAACATTCTTTGTATCTTTCATGGATTCTGGAGCCCAGGTAGCAACAGACTTTCCAAACTTTTAGAGTTTTGGAAGTACACTATGGTCACATTATAAAAATATTACCAGATGTTCTTAACTAGCTCATTTACCTTTTTATTTTTTCCTGGATAGATGAGCATATTTCTAAAGAGAACATTGGGCTTCAATCACCTACCAGTTGTAATAAGCATTCAGGATCTATGTGTGTCCTAGAGGCATTGTTGGAAATAAAAATTATGTTTGGCTTCCCTTGTAAATAAATCTGTCCATCCATCCATCCATCCATCCATCCATCCATTCATCCATCCATCCATCCATCCAAACATGAAATCTGATGTTAAAAGGAAGTTATGCAGATATTAATATGGTATTGATATTCATATATCCAAATTTTTGAGCCTGGAAGGCACATTGTGATTTGAGAACATAATGTCTGCTAAAAGTCTGGCCATTCACAAACTGGCTGGGAATGGTCATCAATGGCAAAATGCATCCACGGACACCAACCAGCAGCCAGAAGACATGATAAAAACTCATGTGGACATACTTAACCATAGTTTCAATTGAAAAAATGTGACAATCCTAACCAGCCAAGTCCAAAAACGCTAGGGAATTTCTAGAAACTTGACACTCTGACAAATTAGCCATCAATAGACATATAGACAATAAACAGTATGTAGGTCTTTGGTTATTCGGGTTTTCTCCCGCGTAAAATTGGAAGTGTCTTGGCGACGTTTCAACGAAGTCCCATTCGTCATCTTCAGGCTGGTGTTTTCAGCTTCGTGCTTCGAGGAGCATTGCTCATTGCTCCTTGAAGCATGAAGCTGAAAACACCAGCCTGAAGATGACGAATGGGACTTTGTCGAAACGTCGCCAAGACACTTCCAATTGCTCCTCGAAGCACGAAGCTGAAAACACCAGCCTGAAGATGACGAATGGGACTTCGTCGAAATGTCGCCAAGACACTTCCAATTTTACGTGGGAGAAAACCCGAATAACCAAAGACCTACATACAAACACCCACGAAAACCTCAGAAAACAATAAACAGTATCTACATACAATGCAAAAGAGACAATCAGCAAGCCAAAAAGGGAACAAAAAAACCCAAAACACCTTCCCACCAGCAATCAGCACCCAGATGAGCATAGATTAACTCCAAGACTAGCAACAGACCAACAATCAAGTAATACCTCAATCAAGAAACTGCCAAACAAGCGAAGGGTATTAATAAATTTATATGGGCTGGGAAAAAACCAAGGGTGAAGTTTAAGATTTTGGAAGATGTTCGTGAAAGAGGAGGGCTTAAAGCACCCAATTTAAAATTATATTATGATGCAACCGCATTAACTTTGATAAGTGATTGGCTTAACTTAACAAATAAAAATATTCTTTTTCTTGAAGGGTGGGGCTTATTATATGGCTGGCATGCATATTTGATTTTTAATAAGAAAGTTGATTGGGCTTTTAAATCGCATACTTTAAGAAGTGCCCTACTTCGAGTCTGGAAGAAGTATTATTATAGGTTAAATTATAAAATACCTATCTGGGGGATTCCTGAACATGCAATAGAGGGAATATCGAAGGGGATGAATTCTGGGAAAATTTCGTATAAAGAATTACTTATCTGGTCTGGCAATGACTGGCAATTAAAGTCCTTGGATGTATTAAGACAAAAAAATATGTTACAGTCATGGTTTCAATATTTACAAATAGTGGATAGGTGGACTTTAGACAAGAAAGTGGGGATAACTTTTTTTTTTTTTTTTTTTTTAATGGGGGATGGGTTTTTTTTTTTTTTTAATATATGTATTGTTTAGTTTTATTTTACTGTATATGTTGTCTTTTGTTTTGTATTATTTTTCCTTTTTTGTAAAATTTATAAAACTTTTAATAAAAAAAAAAAAAGAAAGAAAGTGGGGATAACATTAGGAGATGAAAGTTTGATAGCACAGATTAAAGATCAGAATAAGGCACATATAAAAAGAATTTATAATAGTTTAATAGAATTGGATTCGGAAATGGAATTGGTTAAAGATTGTATGGTAAAATGGGCTCAGAATATTCAGGAAGCAATCCCATTGGATTTATGGGAGATAATATGGATCAGAAATGTCAGATTTACATAGGCTCAAAATTTAAGAGAAAATTTTTACAAAATGTTTTATAGGAGGCACTTGGATCCTAAAAAGTTATCTTGTATGTACCCTAATTTACAGCCCAAATGTTGGAGGTGTGGTAGTTTTGATGCAACTTTTTTTCATATTTGGTGGACTTGTAAAAATATTAAGGCCTTTTGGATCATGATTTGGTGGAACATTCAAAATATTTTCAAAAGAAAGATAAAGTTTACTCCTCAACTATTTTTATTAGGGATTTTTGATGTTAAAGATACTATTTTAATGTTGAATTTAATTATAGCAGCAAGGTTATTGATAGGTCAATATTGGAAGAAGGATTCGTTGCCTACATTAGAAGAATGGACATTTAAGGTTTCTAACTTAGCAGAAATGGCTAAAATTTCTGCTTATTTAAAGGATTATACACAAGAAAGATATATTATGGTATGGAGAAGATGGATAGATTATATTAAGATTAAATATGGAACTGAAAAGTTCCACCTATTTTATGATTAAATAATATTATTAATAATATTTAAATTAATTTTTTTATTATATAACAATTGATTATAAACTGATTTGTTTGTGATATGTTATTAAGGTTTAAAGGGAGTTAAGGTTTAAGTATGATTTTAATTGTTGTATAAATTGTTAAACTTGTTTAGCTTATGATTAATATATTTGTTAACTTAATTAGATTATGTTTAATATGTTTGAAATACCCTGTATTTGGCTCCGGGAAGTCAAGGAGTGGGGGTTGGGGGTAGGGTAAATGGGTTTATTTTGTAACTTTCAATAAAACTTTTTCAATAATAAAAAAGAGAAACTGCCAAACAAGCTAACAGTAAAAAGCCCAACCAAAGAAGCTCTAAGACCACCCCCAACACTGACTGGGCAAGCCACTAGAATATAAACTGAAACCAAACCTGACCCCTTACTAGCACTAATGATGTAACCTAATTGGGTAATGAAACATCTGCAAGAAAACACCCAAGATCAGAGAGCACCAAGGATCCCTCATTTCAACCCTGAGCTACAAATATTTGTCTTTATTGACATATCAGTTACAATTTGCCAGTTGCTGTATGCCTTTTCTGTCACAGGATGCTCTCTATAGCCATGCTTTCCTCCATTCCAGGTAGGTGGGCATACTTCTAAATAAAATTCTGAATCCCATGTGCCCATCATTTTTATATCTGAAGAAACAAATGAGCTCTAAATGCTATCCTAGAAATAAAAACTGCTAGAACCCGAGAACGAGAGGTAAGAGGCCTAGTAGGCATCAAAGGTGATGTCTGTGTATACATTATTATTCTCTGCACCACATTGAGGACCCCACACATATTTTTAGCACAACTTCAAATAATCTGAGAAAGTATCTATGGAGAGAAATTATAAATGGAAGAGAAACCAGACTACCTTTCAGAAACAGGAGCCCACAGCAAAAACACCTCAGAACATTGGAGCTATAAGGATACTGTTTCCCAATATCCAGGTACTAATCATCAAAGTCTAATTCTGATTGTGCCCTTATGTTCAGAATAATATGTAAAAGCGTATTTTATTCACAGGCATGAGAATGTGAGTATATTTATAAATATACAGTACAATTATAAATCTTGTCATTCTCCTTTGGTGCAATATTTCATACTCTTTTGTGAAAAAAAAGCAAAAATATTCAAACAAAATATCTGTCATGAGTAGAGAGTCTGTACTGTATCCCTTTAGCCTGATACAGTTGTGTTCATAGGTCAAAATATGAATGACTTCTTTTCTTTTTCGGTATTAAGAGTGGTTAGTGAACACCTTTTTCTTCAAAGTTCCTCAAAAGCCAGCATGGTATACTGATAAAGATTTTGTATTAGAACCTAGGACACCAGGTTCAATGTTGGCCACAAATGAGCATTCTCAAGTCACTGAGAGCATTCTGTCAGCCCAACAAAGGCTTTCAGCAGTATGTAAAACTGGGTGTGTATGTTTATGTAAAATACACCATTGTCCTAGACTGGGGACTTTCAGTGAAGAATTACTTTCAGGTCAATTTAATAGTGGAGAAGAGAGGGGTAGGAGCGAAGTTGTGCATTGTTGTGAAGAGAGCACCCAAAAGCAAAAGGTGGAGGAATTTTCAGAGTTTTCATACATCCTAAGAGAAAAGCAAACTCTATGCAAAAACAACCAGCTTATTCCAGGAAATAAAAATATTACTATGCAATTTAAACCATATAATTCACCCTAGATGGCAACTGGACATCTATATAGCAACCCAAATTCTCCTGCTCAAGAAAGAGCTTTTTTTCAAAGCTAAGCATGAGTTATTCCTTTCTTCTATATTTAATGGGAGATTTATTCAAATCCCCATGTCAGAGTACTTGTTTCTGTGTACAAGAAACATTGAAACTACCACCCATATGCTGCTCTGCTATCTGTATTAACAGGCTAGTCACCAAAACCTCATTTCCCCCTTACTACCATACTATATAGAGGCATAATGGGTCAGTGGCTTAAAAGATGCTAGAGAAGGCCTATACTCCAGTGGTTCGAGTCTACCACTGCATGACAGAGTGAGCTCCCATCACTTGCCTCAGCTCCTGTCAACCTAGCAGTTCAAAAGCATGTAAATGCAAGTAGATAAATAGGCACCATTTTAGTGGAAGTTGAAAGTGTTCTGTTAATGCTTTGCACTATGTCATGATGTCATGTTGGCCATCTAATTGCAGAAATGTCTTCGGACAGCGCTGACTCAATGGCTTAAAAAATGGAGATGAGCACCACCCTCTAAAGTTACAACTAGCAGAGTAAAATCTGCAGAAACTCCTTTATCTTAACTTTTTACCGCATTATATAGACCAAAGAAAAAGCTTGCTTGTGGGTTTTCTTTTATCTGACAAGAAACTATTCATAACATATAATGCAACTAATTTTTGTGTGGGAACAATCAAACAGGTAACAGTGGGCTTGGATATGGGCAAACACACTGAAAAAAATATTTTATTTGCTATCACTATTTTTGTCATCATAGTGTATTGAATCAAATCATTTTTATCTTTTAATAAAACTACTCTAAACAATTTATCATCATCAGAAGGTAATAATAATCTTTATTGACAAGTTTAAAACATTAGTTTTATTGCTTTATCCTGAAAAATATTTTATCATATTATTTGTAACTATATTATACCACGTCTACACTATGCTGTTCAAGAGCTCACCTGGATCTGATATTCTCCACTTTTGTATTATTCTTTCATTGTTTGCCCCATTATTTCATTATTATTGTTTATGTCTGGTTATTGTGTTATGTTGGTCATTGACAGAAATAAGGGAACTTATTTACCACTATGCAGTTTTGTTTTAAATGACAAGAACCATTTGGTCCTCTGGGTTAGTTGCTATGATTAGTTTATCAATATTTATGTAACAGTCTGGTTGTGTTAGCTTGATTATCTAAGGCAGGGGTTCTCAACCTTGGCAACTTTAAGACTTGTGGACTTCAACTTTGCTGGCTGAGGAATTCTGGGAGTTGAAGTTCACAAGTCTTAAAGTTGCCAAGGTTGAGAACCCCTGATCTAAGGTTTCTCATAAAGTGAGATGGCAGTTTAGTTGACTTCTACTTGCACTTCAATTAACAGGTTTGTTTTCTTAGGCTAAAGAGCTTACCTCATAACCCACAAGGAAAGTACCAAGGAAGTAATTATTGCCTTCAGGATTCCACTTCACTTGTAAAAGCCAAACATGACTCTACAACCTCATCCAAAGCCACAGTGAAAGATTGAGAGATTGCAGGTGAGCAGCTGATGAATGGTGCAAAGTTATAGGATTAGTAAAGGATCTGTTATGTTAACAAATATCATTGCTAAAATAATGATGCATTCCTTTCAAACAGAGGTAATCTGATGGGACATTTGAACAAGTTAGTGGAAAGAGTGTAAAATGTATAAAAATGCAAGAAAATTCCTTTAGAAGAAAGTGATTTATTTATTTGTTTGTTTGTTTGTTTGTTAAATTTGTTTGCTATACATCTTGCTGTGAGATTACTCAGTTTTCTTTTAACTGGCTTCTCTGCTTCTTCTCTGGTTCCTTGAAAATTTGTGAAAGAACCATTCACAATTTTGTTTCTTCATGGTATACACATCTGAAATCAATGAAACTATTCTTCCATTCATTCAAATCTCTTTGTAGAGCTCCTAGAATCACCAACATATATAAGAATAAAAAAGAGAAATATTTCTTTACATTGTCCATAGCCAAATATGGAATTTAGTACCATTATGTGTGTTGATAGCTTAAAGTTGTAAGCACTGCACCATTATATAGTTTAGGTAGTTTAAAACCATCTAAATTGGAAGTTATCAATGGCTCAATGACTTACACAACTAGCAAAGTCTAAACATATCTTAAATGCTACTTGCTAGAGAAGTATAGTGAAAATGACTATTATTGTTATGTATTGTTTCTGGGCCTGTTTTAGAAAACTAAAATGAAAAAGAAGACAAAGACAATGGTAGTTCAAACATTGCTAGACAACACATTGACAATCAATTGCTGTAAATCAGGTAGAGATTCATTCTTCCAGTTGTTTTGTAATAATTCTTTTGTGTACTCTCCAATGCATGAGGATTTCTGGATAAACTCTAAGTCCTGGGAATGAAACTAAGGAAAATGTGGCCTCCTTGATGAGCAGCAATTGTTCTCAAGGTATCTTGATTAAGACTAGTCATGCTCTGAAAATGACTGGTAAGAGATGCTTCAATATCTGGGAGTGCAGCACCTTTTCAGGCTTGACAAAAGACACACTTGCTTTAAAGAGGGGCCACTCTCTCATTCCCAAATGTTTTGGACCACAACTTTGAAATCATTTTTAAAACATGTATAGACATAATCTTGAACATCCTGTGAATGTCACACCAAAATATGGCTATGACAGGTCATACCACAAATTGTTTCAAATCCTAAACTTAATCTCTAATTGGAAGATGATCAAAATCAGAAATAAGTTTTTAAAGCCATCTCATCCCAATTTTGCTTTTTATTTAGTGAAGGATTGCTTTTTTTTTTAAAGTGAATGTATCTAACCATATTCCAAGATAGTTAATCTTGAGGAAAGAAAAGGGCCCTGAATAAAAATTGCTAGGAAAGTCTCCCTGGTTATAAATAAATTCAGCAATAGCGATTTACTTCACATTGGAAGATTTATCCCTGGCCAGTTTGCAGAGTTCTCAGACCTAGGTGGAAGAGTATTGCTATGCTAAAGATCTCTCTGCTGAGTGACTACAATGATGTCCCACTGTGGATATTTCAGTTTTAAAAGTGAGATGAGACCTGATAGTGATACCACATTAAACACATCACCTATTGATTCCCTCTAACCTTGCGAAAGAGCTGCCTTGCATTAAGTACCTTTTATTTCACTGCTACTGATGGGACCACAGATGTTAACTGCTGGCTAAATATCCTCAGAGGTCAGCAGACAGGGCTCTTGAGAGGTCACAAAGTCATCATTTCCTGGCTAAAAAAACCCCTCCAACAATCACAGTATTTATTTCTGTGCCCTCTATTGCAGTTTGAGGACAATGTTGTAGACTGCTACCTAAAGTTCATTTTTCAGCAAAGGCTACAATAGTTGAATTATCTTTTTTTCTCTACATTTTCCCCAAATACATTAAAATAATTTGTGTGAATTTCTGCTTCCAGACAAACTGCTTTATAATATACTTAAATATACTACATGCAATTGTTCATTATTGGAAATATTTTGTTCTACTACATAGATTTTTCCCATGGGTATTTTTTTTTAAAAAAAGGGAAATCTACACTGAATATTTGGACAAATTCATTTGATATGAACCAACATAATCCATGCTTGCTAGACTATAAGTGAATTTGTTATTATTGTTGTTTCATTTTTCCACATTTTGTGAAGAAGTTATTAAATAATATGTGCAAATATTTGAAGAACCTGTGTGCAAAAAAAGCATATACAGTAATAATTAAGTAGAATTTCATGAGGCTAATATAATGAATTAAATAGATTCACTGTACATAAAAAACTTTTCTACATTTCTGAAAAAATGCATATATGGGAAAAAAATATTGGTATACCAATATTCAAAAATATGCCAAAACATATATTCAAAAGTGGAGGTATTGATATGGAAATACGATAAAGACTCTTTATACCTGAAAAGTTGTTATATTATAAAAAAACAAGATAACAAATTTTGCAAGATAACAAAATTTTGTTTAGGAACTAAATGAAATTATGAATAAGAGGTTTCAGATTGTTAAGATTCCTGGCAAAGGCCCCAGTGTGTGAACTAGGAATAACCAAACCAAAATCCAAGTGTGAATTCGGAGACTGTACAGAATTAAAAAGTGTGTACAACTATGTAATTGGAATACTTAGATGAGCAGTTTAGAATGCTTGAATTAGTGCTTACCAGACATAGTTTAAACCTTAGCAATTTTTTACTGTGCATTTCCAAAAATCAAGCAGTTTAATTTTACACATCAAAAATTGATGTACGACAACAAGCTGTTTGAATATATCTTTTCTATTTGCCTTTGCAATACCTATAAAATAGATGAATGTATTTATTTTGCTATGTGGTGTCTGGAAACGGAGATATTTTCTTATATCCAAATACAATTTCACCTTTCACTGAATTTTCAGTTTCTTGCTGAATAAAGGAAGCAACATCCACCCAATTTATAGTTCATCTCTGATCATTCAGATATACTGTGTGTCAAAAAGTAAGGTACTGTATTTATTGATTTCTTTCACATACATACACTCAGTACCTTTCAGTAGACATTCTATTTGAGTGTGATGCTGAAGCCCCACAAATAAGTAGGTGGATCTTGGAGACAAGGAGAGAGAAATTGCAGAAAAGTTATGTTGGACCACGAAAAGGCTGTCATAACGTAAAAAAAGAGAACTAGAATCCAATCATTGAAAAGGTTTGCTGAAATACAGTACTATATTCTTTATCATTAGTTTTTCAAAGTTTGCGGGTGACTTTTGCTAAGAAGTTAACACTGTTGTTCTGTTATCTGTTTTACATGAAAGAAAACAGATATTGTTGGAATATTCATGAACAGGAAGAGTCATGTGGTAACTCAGTCAGCCAATGGGAAGAAAGTGCTACTGAGTCTGTGCAAAAAGAGTATTGAGTTAGGAGCTGGATTTCCAGTCTCTGGTTTTTTTTTTCTCTAGTCTGTCTCTGTAAGAAGTTTTCGTTAAGCTATGTTTCTGTAAAGAAGAATGGTATTGTAAATATTTTTATATAAATATAAAGTTATTTGAATCAGTTAAATGCAGTCAACTGTGAGAGCTTCTGATTTATTTTTTTTACCAATAGAGAAATTATGGCCCCAGTGCTTACTAAAGACTGCATTGTAATTTAAAGCTGGAAGAAATTGCCTGTGTTTAGAAAGTATAAGAACAAGGCAGAATTAGCAAAATGGCTGCAATGGAATTTAAGGAAAGCTGTGTGCCTCGTTTAGGCCAGAAGAATTACATTGTATGGGCTGCAAAAATGGAATGTTTGCTGAAAGGTAAAGAGCTGTGGTATATTGTAGAAAATCCACAAGTGTTTGCAGCAGCAGATCAGAAAAGCCATGATCAAGCTATGGCTTATCTTATCTTGAATTTAGATGATGACCAATTTCTAAATGTTGAAAATTTAAAGACTGCAAAGGAGATTTGGTTGAAATTGAGAGCTGTGCATGTGAATGTTTCTGCTTGCAACATAGTGCAATTATCAAGAAAACTTTACAGGGCCTGTTTGCAACCAGGTGAATCTGTGGAACAGCATTTAAATAAAATGCAAAGTTTATTTTTGAACTTAGAACAACATGGGATTAAATTCCCTGAGTCCCAGAAGGTTTTATTGGTGTTGAACAGTTTAGATAAAACCTGGGACACAGTTTCTGCAATATTTGAGTGCAAAGAAGAACAAGACTTAAATTTTGAGGCTTTAAAGGCATGTTTGCTTAATGAAGAAGAAAAACGCCATTTTAGAAGCAGCCACGAGGAGGAGAAATTCCTGAGGAGGGGATCCAGACTGCAAGTCTCCAGAGGAGAAGAAACAAGCAGATCGGACCCAGACCAAATTGCAACAAAGGAGAGATTTTGCAAGCAGAGAGCAAGCAGAGAGCGGGAAAAGACTTGCTACATTTGTGGAAAAAAGACACATTTGCAAAGGAACTGTTTGCAAAGGAACAATTTGCAGAACAAGACATTTGTGCAAAGAAAAAGGACTGCTTTGCAAAAGGAACATTTTGGAATTGCAAAAGTTTGGTATAGCAACAACAGAGACAAGTGGCTAATAGATAGTGGGGCAAGTCAAACAATTGTTAATGACTCTGAATTATTTTGCAGGTTTGTTCCAGTAGCACAAGAAGCTGTGGCTTTGGCAAATGGCCAGAAAGCAAAAGTCATTGGAAAAGGCGATGTAAAAATTCCATATTTGGAATCAAAGTTTACCAATGTGCTTTGTGTACCTGAGATGGAACATAATTTGTTAAGTGTGTCTAATTTAGACAAACAAGGTTTTGAGTCATTTTTGTAAATGGGAAGTGTCTCATCAAAAGGAATGGGAATATTTGTGCAGAAGGCATAAAGGAAGATAATCTATATGTATTGCAGGGACAAAAGGTTCAATGTTCCCATATATTTAAGAATGTTGCAGAGCATGATTCATGTGTTCATCTTCTACATAGAAGACTTGGCCATGCAAGCTTTAAAGTTTTGCAGCAAATGCAAGATTTTGCAGAAGGGCTAAATTTGAAGGGATGCAAAACATATTTGGACTGTGCAGTATGCAAAGCATCAAAGTCAAAGGCATTCCCAGTTAGTAAATGTAGCACAAGACAAACAAAAAGAGTTCTAGAGCTGGTGCATGCAGATCTGGTGGGACCTATGCAAGCCAGTTTGGGAGGAGCAAAATATGCACTGGTAATTATTGATGATTATAGCAGGTATTTGTTTTGCTACTTGCTTAGAGATAAGACAGAGGTGCTACAATTCAAACAGTGGGTAAGTTTTGTAGAGAGAAGGTACAGACAACAAGTGTGTCAGTTGCAAACTGACAGAGGTACTGAATTTATGTCAACTAAATTCCAACAATGGTTGGGGCAGTTGGGGATAAGACACAGACGTACAAATCCTTATACAGCAGCAGAGAATGGTGTAGCTGAAAGAAGGAATGGTGTTTTTGCAAACAATGAAAGATTCATTATTGGAGGATTCTGGTATGAGCAGGTCATATTGGGGAGAAGCCATATTGACTGCCAATTATATAGTTAACAGGCTGTGGAGTTCCTCCATTAATAATACTCCATATGCCATTCTATATGGGAGAAAGCCATCACTGGCACATTTGAGAATTTTTGGAAGTATTGCATGGGTACATATTCCAAAAGCAATCAGAAAAAAGGGACAGCAAAAGGCAAGAAAGCTCAGGTTTGTGGGCTATGAGCCAGGGTCAAAAGGATATCGCTTTAGCGATGGAAGTAAAAGAACTATAATTTCAAGGTCTGCTAATTTTGCAGAACAAAATCGGGACAGAATTAATACAAATTCTGGGTATGTCTCACTTAATGACGGTGATCTGTTTAGTGACAATAATTCATCTAATGATGAAAAAATCATTATTGAAGATGTCCATGTTCAGGGAGGAGATGCTGAACAAGACATGAAGCCAGAAAGACTTGAGACACAGGAGCAGTTAATACCACGTAGGTCAGAGCGATATAATAAAGGAATTCCGCCTGACAGGTATTCTGCCAACAAGGTAAAGGTTTGCAATGTGTGGTATGAGCCAAGAAGTTATAAAGAGGTGTTGGCATTACCAAAAGCTGAACAAGAAAAATGGAAGGAGGCCATGGATAAAGAGATGAAATCCATGGGAGACCATGAAGTATTTAAATCAGTGACTTTGCCACAGGGAACCAAAGCTGTGGGTTGTAAGTGGGTATATAAGAAAAAGATATTTCCAAATAATGATATACAGTATAAGGCCAGGTTAGTGGCACAAGGTTTTTCACAATTAAAGAATGTGCACTACGATGAAGTATTTGCGCCAACTGTGAAAAGTGAGAGTATAAGATTAGCACTGGCGTTGGCAGCAACATATAAGCATAAAATCTGGCACTTTGATATCACAACTGCATTCCTCAATGCTGAGTTAGAGGAAGAAATTTATATGATCCAAGCACCAGGATATGAAATTGCAAAACCTAACATCGTACATAAATTAAACAAGGATATTTATGGGCTGAAGCAGTCAGCCAGAAACTAGAATATCTGTTTAGATACTGCTTTAAAGGATCTTGGATTTAAAAGTTGCAAAGCTGATAACTGTATATATACTGGACAGTTACAAGGAGGGAATTGTCTACTGTTATCATTTGTGGATGATCTTTGCTTCATCGCAAAGGATGCATCACAAGTCAAAGAATTTGCTGATAAATTAGGAAAGAAATTTGAATTAAAGAATTTGGGAGAAATAAAAAATTATCTTGGTGTAGAGATACAGAAAAATGAAAAAGGTGGTTATATTCTCAGTCAAAGGAGAAAAATTGAGCAGTTATTGGAGAAATATAATATGAAGGATTACAATACTGCTCCCACACCTATGAGTGCGGATTTTTATAATAGTTTAAGTGCGGACAAAGGTGAAACCTGTGATCAAGAGATATATCACTCAGCAATAGGGATTTTGTTATATCTATCACAGTGGTCCAAACCAGACATAGCTTGCGCAGTAAGCATTTTGAGTCGTTTTACTGCTGCACCTACAAAGTTACATTGGATGGGTGTAAAAAGGGTTCTCAGATATTTAAAGGGAACTATAAATTTGGGTCTTCAAATACAGATTACTGAGGAATTGAAATTAAAGTGTTATGTCGATAGTGACTATGCAAATGACATAAACACAAGGAAATCAAATTCTGGGATTATAATATTGTTTGGAGGGACTCTGATTGGATGGAAGTCCAGAAAACAAACAACTGTTGCTATTTCAACAGCGGAAGCAGAGTTTATTGCTTTATCTGAATTGTGTTCTGAAGTTACATGGTATGTACAGTTGTTGCAAGATTTAAATATTAATGTAAAAGAATCTGTAAAGGTATTTGAAGACAATGCTGCCTGTATAAAAATGGCAACTGGTGACAGGGTGAAGAACAGAAGTAAACATGTAGACATTAAGTATTGTAATGTCAGGGAAGCTGTAAAAGGAAAATTGATTAGTTTACATCATTGTTCTTCTGAGGATAATTTGGCAGACATGATGACTAAACCATTGGGTGGTATTCACTATGGAAAATGTGTTAAGTCAATAGGTCTGATGTCTCTTCCTGTCATGAAGGGAGGAGTGTTGGAATATTCATGAACAGGAAGAGTCATGTGGTAACTCAGTCAGCCAATGGAAGAAAGTGCTACTGAGTCTGTGCAAAAAGAGTATTGAGTTAGGAGCTGGATTTCCAGTCTCTGGGGTTTTGTCTCTGGTCTGTCTCTGTAAGAAGTCTTCGTTAAGCTATGTTGCTGTAAAGAAGAATGGTATTGTAAATATTTTTATATAAATATAAAGTTATTTGAATCAGCTAAATGCAGTCAACTGTGAGAGCTTCTGATTTTTTTTTTACCAATAGAGAAATTAAAATTCTCTAACAGATATGATGACTGCCAAATTATGTTGTTGTTGTTGTTGAATGGAATAATTTAACTCTTTGGTTAATTAAGACAACCTTATGTATTATCTACAGTAATGTTTGTTACTTGCCTTGCAAGACTATAGATGATCAGGCTTGCAGTATAAAAGGCCTTGTTTCTCAGACAAATTGGCTCATGGATTTTCCATCCATGGGGACATGTAGCCAGTGCTTGTTTTGTGGAAAAAAAAAGTGCCGGAACTCAAACACGTCGTACAACCCACCTTGCCTACCCTACAAGGTTTACCTTTGTAATTGAAAAAAAAAACCCTTCAATTTTTAGTGTATCTAAAAGATTAGGATTTTGTTCAAGGCAATTCTGGAAAATCCATTGAAAAAAGGTGCCGGAACTCTGTTTTGGTGCATTCTTTGACAAAAAAAGCTCTGCATGTAGCTATCTAGTTCATGCTTTATTTCAAAGCCTTTCTCTGGATACTGCACTCTGAAGCTTGCACCATTGCTTCACCTCCCCTTTATATTTTATACATTGTTAAGGATATAATTCCCAAATTTTTGCTTAAAGACAGTAGAAAGCATGAATTATTTTAGAAAATGAGTAATGTTCACATGAAACAAAACCAGATTATTTGATAATTATTTCAGGAAAACTAGTGTTTGGTAATTAGAAAATTATTTCGTGAATATTTGTATCATTCTTTCTTAAAATCATATCCTGAAAAACAGCAGTTGTGGCAATTAAAATGAATTCTTAAGTTTAACGTCAAAAAAAAGAAATACTTTTGAATCAAACAGAATCCCTCAAGTGAGGCAGAGGGGAAGGCAGGGGAAGCAAGACGGAAATTTGCAGCATTAAATTGTTTCTGTGGAAACAATTAGTGATGTCAGTGTATTCTTGAAAATGAAGTACTTTAGAATGAGATTACTTACAAGCATCATCTTGCTAAAATACTCATAAAGACTCCCACAGTTCTGAGAAGTCCTCTTTGGAGGCAATGTTTATTGGAATTCATAGACAATATTTCACGCTGTACTTCTAGCTAATGTTCGGGTCATGCATAGTCTTCATATGGCCGAAATGCTAGAGGTTGGATGTGAGGGAACATAATGTAGCGTATAAAGTATTGAAAAAAAATGAATATATATTTACAGATGGATATTTTAAAGGACTAATAAAAGTCGATTATGATGAGGGTTTTTGGTCACATGCAGCAAAGTCTCAGGTGCTTACAGTATTTACCTAAAGTGTAAATATTTTGTTGTTAAATGTTACAAGTTGTTTAAGCAAGTATCCATTTTACATAAAGAATTAAACAAGTATAAATTAAAATGAATTAAACTATCATTTCTATCCATAGCAAGTCCCACCATGCTGTTCTTTCACAGGGCCACATAACTTTGCCTTATTTTACCAGAAAATCTTTGACTATTGCTCAAGCTACTAATAATAAATATGAGACTTTTCAACTCTTTGCCTTTGGTTTGCTTGGTCCTGCATTAATCCTTCTAGAATTCAGATTAAATATGCCCTCCTCTCAAAGTCATGAAGGCAGCTGTGTAGGATTACTTTTGTACTGTTCTTGGAAGTGAGGTGAGAGTGGAAAATAAATAATATATCCACATACAAACAAAAGTTGTGTTTTGAAGGCCTCATCTTTCTAATTTCTAATCCATTTCTCTTTAGCCTTCCCCATCCTGCCTTGAGGGAGGATGTTTATCACTGATCTTAGCAGATTACAAAGAGGACACACTATTTATCTGCCTTTTACTCTATATTACACCTGAGGATGACAGAAAATTGAAATGAGTTGCTGCTATGAGCTAGTTTAAGAGGAGCGGGAATTTGTTACACTTTCTGTTCATGGTTTGCACACTGCTGCAGCAGCGAAGAGACTCCCTCTAAAGTTTGACCATGCCTGAAGTTGAGGAGCTTCAACACAGTGAGTATGAAGACTTCCTTTTAATATGTAAAATTCACTGATTTCAGTTTGGCTGGACTCAGCTTCATCTTTAAATTTATTTATTTATTTATTTTTAAAATTTATAAGCCGCCCCACTCCCGAAGGATTCTGGGTGGCTAACAATAAAAAAAACACATAAAACATAACAAAACAACAATACAAAAACAATCATCCAGGGGTAAGGTTTTATAAACCCAGGCCTGCTGGTCTTAAGTAGCTTACGGAAGACCAACAGGGTGGGAGCGGTCCTAATCTCCGGGGGGAGCTGATTCCAAAGCATGGGCGCTATCACAGAGAAGGCCCTCCTCCGCGGCCCCGCCAAATGGCACTGCTTGGCCGACGGGGCCTGAAGGAGGCCCAGCCTGTGGGATCTAACTGGACGTAGGGAACTATGAGGTAGTAGACGGTCTCGCAAATAGCCTGGCCCTGAGCCATATAGGGCTTTAAAGGTAATGACCAACACCTTGAATTGGACCCGGAGACCAATAGGCAACCAGTGCAGCTCACGGAGGATAGGTGTAACGTGGGTGTATCGAGGAGCATCCACTATCACTCGCGCGGCTGCATTCTGGACCAACTGTAGTCTCCGAATACTTTTCAAGGGTAGCCCCATGTAGAGCGCATTGCAGTAGTCCAAACATGAGGTGACAAGGACGTGAGTGACTGTAAGGAGAGCCTCCCGGTCCAGGTAGGGTCTCAACTGATGCAACAGGCGAACTTGTGCAAAAGTCCTCCCAGCCACAGCCGTCAATTGATGTTCCAAATTCAGCTGTGGATCAAGGAGGACACCCAAGTTGCGAACCCGCTCCGAAGGGGGTATATTTTCCCCCGCAAGAGTCAACACTGGACAGTCGACATGATCCTTGGGAGGCAACATCCAAAGCCACTCGGTCTTGTCAGGATTGAGCCTGAGTCTGTTAACCCCCATCCAGACCCTCATGGCTTCGAGGCAACGGCCCATCACATCGGCCGCTTCACTGAGAGAGCTTGGGGAGGAGATATATAACTGGGTATCATCAGCATACTGATGAAACCTCACCCCGTGTGTTGAAGTGAAAGGGCATTTGCCCATTGCTTCCTGCCTTAGCCAGACCCATGGTGCGCATTTCAGGGATGAGATGTATTGTCTTTTTCCTCACTCATTTAAGCTACTATATATTTATTAATTGACCAGACCCATCAGAAATCTTTTTTCACTTATTCTGCATTTACTAAAGATTTGTAAAAGAAATCCATGCTCTAGGATTGTTGTCTGGGTCTTCTACATTCATTGTAGAATTGCTGCTCCTGACATGTAAGAATCCCTTTCAATTTATGTTACGTTTACAGTAGATCTATCAATCAAACCATTATTCTGGGAAGAACCCTTGGGGATTTCCCATGTTTAACTGCTCAAGTGCATTAGTCTGGTATACCCTTCAAAGATTTCTCTGGAACTTCTTGAATTTATTGTAATTTTCACACAAACACAGAGTTTATTCTATCATGCATGGCCAGGCCACAGACATTCACATTACACCCATTTCTATTTGACTAAGCTGTAGGCTGTAATCTTTGAGAATCACAGCATGTTTTATTTTCATTGTTCTTTACTTAGCTGCTTAAAAGATTACAAAATTAAGCATCTAGGAATTTGTAGGTGATTAAAGTAATCCAAAAGGTGAGGGAGGGAGAAGGCAGGAAGAGAAAGGGGACAAATTCAAACTGTAGGTTGATCCTATGTTCCCACCATTCATTACAAAGTCACTTAGCACTTTTTCCATCTCCCAGAAGGCTTTTCCCAATGTCAAGAATATCTACATTTCTGCCCAGTTTGTTGCAAGCTAATCCCTTGGCTACTTTGCAAAGATAGAAACTCTTCTTCAAGTGAGACAATAGTTAATGTAGCCATAATACATCTTTAAGTATTATGGATGTACTTATTATGAATGATGTAAAAACAAACTGGCTAAAGTTCTGCCTTTGTTCTGCCTTTCTTAGCACATTTTTAAAAATTGCTATTTTTCTTTCTCTGAGCTTCTTACTTTCCCTTGTCCTGGAGTAAGGTTTGGATGTACAAAACAAGCAACTCACAGATTCAGGGTGTTATTTTGTGAGCCAAAATAAAATCAGCTTTTATAATACGTACACTTGTTTTAGTGAATCACTTGCATGGAATGAAATATTTACCTCAATTTTTTTAAAATCAAAATTGTCATAAATAACATATCAAATGCATAACTCTCAGAGGTTTGAAAGTGGGAAGGAGAAATGTATGCTTCTATGTAGACTGCCTATTTTAAGTCTATAGCACTCAGAAACAGATGGACTAACAAAAGCCACAAAATTTAGTTTGTCATTTTCTGACGGGTCATAATGATGAACTTAATTCAAGTTCAAATACGATTTATGAACAATAAGATCAAAAACCATACAATAGATATTCTGTGAAACAATTCTCATTCTTCCAAGGATTGTGTCAATCAATGCAGTTAATGTCAATCAAAAGAAAATCACAGATTTTATTTGCTGGGATTACTTTATATGTACCAGTAACATTAATCAACAAGTAAAGGACAGGGGAGCTAAACTAAACTAAACTGTGTGTTGGTCTTCACACGAAAGATACTATAAGAAGATTTTTTTAAAAAAATTAACAAATGTTAATTTAAAAGATTAACTGCCAAGATATAGAACAGCTGTTTTCAAAA
Organism: Crotalus tigris; assembly: GCF_016545835.1. Taxonomy (NCBI): domain Eukaryota; kingdom Metazoa; phylum Chordata; class Lepidosauria; order Squamata; family Viperidae; genus Crotalus; species Crotalus tigris. The sequence goes on from NW_024096505.1 coordinate 5,147,501, forward strand.
AAGGGAATTCTGTTGCAAGACCATTTGGTGGGGAACAATATAAAACCAATTATGTAACTAAGATTTTCTATAAAAATAATGCATATAAACTTTAAAATTTATAAGTTTATCAGTGAATAGAGGCTTCAAAAATTCCTTATGTATATCTGTTGATTTTTTTTATTTACATAGTATTAAACAATTGGGGGCCTTACAGCAAACTGGACTACAGATTACACTAACCAAAATTTTGAGTTGATAACACAGAAGGATTTTGGAATTTGATTGAGGGCTGCTACAAGCCTGCAGTTATGTGAAAACAAATCTAGTATGGAGCACAAAGTGAAGATTGCATTGTGTTTCAGTCTAAAAATAATAAGAAAACAGCTTATATTCCATTGGAATGTTTAGCATTGCCTGCATTTTGTCAGAACAAAACTCAAAATAGTTGAAGTGTTATGCATTGATAGGAAGCAATGGGGAACTTAGAACAAGCTCTTCCTCTTCCTCTTTTCTTTTTCACCCAGAACCATAAGAACAGAATAAATACCAGGTAGGGGAATATTGACTATCACTTGTTGATCATATTGTAGAAAATTAGCAAAAGACACCTTTTTAAAAGATACTCCAAAATTTCCATTGAAAAAAAAAATAAGTTTCTTCCTTCAGTGCTTTTCTTGAACTAAGGTAGCCTTCCTTTGGCCTGAGGTGATGTTAATTAAAAGGAATCTGAAAAGATCAGGAGGTTGGTTGTTACTACTGTGCAAACCTGGAGTCTAATCTGTTTCATACCCTTTTCAAATTAATTGCCTCTTCTTCCAGGATAGGAGTACCTTCTGGAAGAAAATAATGTTCCAATCAGTCCTTTTAGAAAAATGGAGTTTCTTTAAAAACTGTTTGAGATTAAGCCTCTTAATCTAAACCCAACTTTGCAGACCATCAGGAACATGTTCAATGTTCCTCTACCCGGTATTTATTTTGTGTATTTGGCTTGACGTTTTATTTCCTAACTTTTATTTTCTTTCCCTGAAATTTTTACTAAAATAATTTCAATTTCAGCCTGGCAAAATGAGAACGTCAGAAGAAAGAAAGAAAGAAAGAAAGAAAGAAAGAAAGAAAGAAAGGAAGGAAGGAAGGAAGGAAGGAAGGAAGGAAGGAAGGAAGGAAGGAAGGAAGGAAGGAAGGAAGGACAGTATATGGAGTAAATGCACAAGTAGATAGCCACACACCTACACTGCCTAGTTGACAGTATTTACACATTTTAAAATACTCTGAATAAATAATGAATCATGCACACGCCTTTGCTTAGCAAAACAAATCTTCGATTTACATTTAAACTGTTAAAGGGATAGACAAATATAGCAAGTAGGTCAAACTAGTAAAAAAGTTAAAACTTGCCTCCTCTGCAGTAAAACTAGCCTGAACTGCATCAATAGTGCACAGCAACACCATGAAAAGTGTCCACATACAATATTATATGCATTTTTACCCACAAACAAAAATATAAAGAAATGCATAGAATGCAATGAATACCACAGCCTAAGCAAGCCTACCAACCAGTTATAGGTTTTTCAAAATGGTCTCAGGTAAAAAGCTCCAAAATAGCTAGTATTTATTCTGCCAACTAAACTAAAGGAAACTATTCTTATGGAAAATCTATAGAGAACAGATAGTCACCAGCCATCACTAGCTTTTGCAATAGCACAATCATCAGCACTGAATTGAAAAATCCTTAGTTTTTCTCTGTAGCTCTTTCTTCAACTATGATCAGAACCAAAATGGCTCCCTCACTGCACTATGTGCTTCTTAAATATACTTCTTGTTGCTTTCCTTCAAATCTCCACTCTTAGAGCAATGTATATAACCCGTGGTGGCGAATCTATAACCCATAGGTGGCATGAAGAGCACTTTCTGTGGGCATGCGCACTGTCGCCCCAGTTCTAGGCCTTCAGCTGGGTTTTATAAAACCTTTTCGCTTTAGGCCTCTGCTGCTGTGTTCAAAAAAATCCCTTGTCCCTCAAACTGTGTTTTATTTTCAACATAGAATACAGAAAGATGAAATATTTTGTATATACCTAAGTCCCACTATAAGTCATATGATGGCAATATTACTTTCAGTTAGCTTCAAAGTCTCACCTTAGAGCTGAGCGGCCCTTGGGTGAAGCAATTACATCCTTTTAAGCATAATTTACTGTCTGATTTTTTGCTTGCTTTATAATATTTATTGTCAGCATTGTGACAATTGAACCAGGGTCATTTTTCATTTCATCTCTGTTGCCACTTTTAGTCTGGAGAGCTAGCTGAGGGGGAGAGGGAATGCTGAAGTTCTTAGCTAGCCATAACAATGCATCCATGTGAGAACCAAAGTTAATGCTGATAAGAGTTTTGGCAGGCTGTAAAGCTGGGAGGAGAGCCCGCATTTTGAAGTCATTGGTGAATGTGATTTATGATAGCAATTTGGGGTGGGAATTACAACTTGTTACTTTGTAGCCTGAGGGAGGTATTTTCAGTCTTGGGTTCACCTATGTAAGTGCTGATACTTTGTTTCCTAAATAAAATGTTCTTTAAGGAAGAAATCTTTGCCTTGAAGTTCTTTTAATTGCTTTCATCTATCGGAACCATGACATTTATATTCTATCCCAACTGAAATGAGCAGTATATGGAAGACAAAACCAAAATTCAGAGTATATCAAACAATAACAAATGATAGTAATAATAAATGATTATCCATCAATCACCCTAAGGTCCAAAGTCCCATTAATTTTGATTTTAAGGCCTTCCAGAGTGATAGCTTGGTAGACCAAGTATATCTCTCAAGGTAGTTCCAAAGTGTGGAAGCAACTACTACTTTCTGGATCATTTCCTTGATTTTACATAGGGCTGTTAGCAGGACCTTCTAAATCAGCGGTTCTCAACCTGTGGGTTGTGACCCTTTTGGGGGTCTCATGAGCTTTTCACAGGGGTTGCCTAAGACCATCGAAAAACACATATTTCCGATGGTCTTAGGCAAGGCTTGTCAACTGCCTTCTCTCCCTCCCTCCCCTCCGCTCCACCTCATTTGTTTGTGGAAAATATGCTGCTTGGCAGCAGTCTGCATGAACTCTACCAAATGCGCCCTGAAGGGGGTGCATGAAGAGCGCAGGTGCAGAGCAAGGCCACGCCCTCCCCAGAGACTCATTGTGCAGCAACCGGATTGACTTCTTCTTGTGCACGCAGGTCAGCGAAGGGGAGGCCGCCGCAATTCCTGCACCCGTCAGTAATGGCCGCTGGTCTCCTTTGCCACCCCGCCTGTCCTCGACTCCTCCTCTGCCCATTCATATTGAGCCTGCCGGGGCTTGACAGGGAGAGAGGGAGGGAAGGAGGAAGGGACTCTTCCTCCTCCCCTAAGCTTCAAATCACAATCGGCTTCCCAAGGGTGCCACAATCCTCACACAGTGGAGGGGGAAGCAAAAGGGGTGAGAAAGCTCGCGGCGAGCTCAAAGGAGCACTTGTCAGTGTGGGTGATGAGAAATTCCCCACAAACCCAGGGAAGGGGTGGAGAAAAGGAGCCCCCTTTGGGAGGAAACCACCACCTTCTTCTCCTTGGCTTTGCGCTCTTCTGTTCCTTGGCAGCCGGGCTGGCAAGCCTCTCCTGGCTGGAACTTCCTTTCTTTCCCTCCCTCTTGGTCTTTTCCTCCTTCCCTCCCTCTCCCATGGTCCCTTCCTTCCTTCCTTTCACCTCCCTCTCCCCCTTGTCCCTTCCTTCCTTCCTTCCTTTCACCTCCCTCTTTGTCCCTCCTTCCCACCTTCTTTCCCCTTGTCCCTTCCGCCCTTCCTTCCTTCCCTCTTGTCCAGGATTGGGGTGAGCCTCTACAGCTGATCCACACTTCTGCAGATGTAGCTGCTCTCCTTGGTTCCTGGCAGCAAACTTGCTCCAGCTTTGCTAGAAAACATACCATTTGCTAATTTAGCAGAAGCACGAATCAGCTGTAGCCCAGCACTGATCCTGAAGCTTCTGCTAACTTAGCAAGCGTCATGTCTTTTGACGAAGCTGAGCAAGTGAGGTGGGCAGAGCTCTCCTCTGCCTCTGGCAGCCTGTCCCCCTCCCCTTGTCCCTTCCTAGGCATGGAGGGGTGAGGAAGGAAGGGAGGAAGAGGGAGGGAGTAAGGGACAATGAGAGAGGGAAGGAAGGAACAATGGAAGGGAGGGAAGGAAGGGACAAAGAGGGAAAGAAGGAAGGAAGGAAGGGACAAGGGGAGAGAGGGAGGGAAGGAGGAAGAGACTAAGAGGGAGGGGAAGGAAAGGAAGGAAAGAAGGAAGGAAGGGACAATGGGAGAAAGGGAGGGAAAGAGGAAGAGACTAAGGGAGGGGAAGGAAAGAAGGAAGGAAGGGACAATGGGAGAGGGAGGAAAGGAGGAAGAGATTAAGAAGGAGGTGAAGGAAAGGAAGGAAAGAAGGAAGGGACAATGGGAAAGAGGGAGGGAAGGAGGAATACACTAAGGGAGGTGAAGGAAAGGAAGGAAAGAAGGAAGGAAGGGACAATGGGAGAGGGTGGGAAGGAGGAAGAGACTAAGAAGGAGGTGAAGGAAAGGAAGGAAGGGACAATGGGAGAGAGGGAGGGAAGGAGGAAGAGACTAAGGGAGGGGAAGGAAAGGAAGGAAAGAAGGAAGGAAGGGACAATGGGAGAGGGTGGGAAGGAGGAAGGACTAAGGAAAGGAAAGGAAGGAAGGAAGGACAATGGGAGAGAGGGAGGAAGGAGGAAGAGACTGAAAGAAGGAAGGAAGGGACAATGGGAGAGGGTGGGAAGGAGGAAGAGACTAAGAAGGAGGCGGAAAGGAAGGAAGGAAGGACAATGATAAGGGAGGAAGGAAGGAAGGAAGGGACAATGGGGGAGAGGGTGGGAAGGAGGAAGAGACTAAGAAGGAGGTGAAGGAAAGGAAGGAAAGAAGGAAGGAAGGGACAATGGGAGAGAGGGAGGGAAAGAGGAAGAGACTAAGAAGGAGGTGAAGGAAAGGAAGGAAAGAAGGAAGGAAGGGACAATGGGAGAGAGGGAGGGAAGGAGGAAGAAACTAAGGGAGGGGAAGGAAAGGAAAGAAGAAAGGAAGGAAGGAAGGGACAATGGGAGAGAGGGAGGGAAGGAGGAAGAGACTAAGGGAGGGGAAGGAAAGGAAGGAAAGAAGGAAGGAAGGGACAATGGGAGAGGGTGGGAAGGAGGAAGAGACTAAGAAGGAGGTGAAGGAAAGGAAGGAAAGAAGGAAGGAAGGGACAATGGGAGAGAGGGAGGGAAAGAGGAAGAGACTAAGAAGGAGGTGAAGGAAAGGAAGGAAAGAAGGAAGGAAGGGACAATGGGAGAGAGGGAGGGAAGGAGGAAGAAACTAAGGGAGGGGAAGGAAAGGAAAGAAGAAAGGAAGGAAGGAAGGGACAATGGGAGAGAGGGAGGGAAGGAGGAAGAGACTAAGGGAGGGGAAGGAAAGGAAAGAAGGAAGGAAGGAAGGGACAATGGGAGAGGGTGGGAAGGAGGAAGAGACTAGGGTGAAGGAAAGGAAGGAAAGAAGGAAGGGACAATGGGAGAGAGGGAAGGAAGGAGGAAGAGACTAAGGGAGGTGAAGGAAAGGAAGAAAAGAAAGAAGGAAGGGACAAGGGGAGGGAAGGAAGACAGGCACCCACCCCAGTCCAATCCTAGAGACCCACAGATTCCCCCCCATAGGCACTCTACAACCTGAGTGATCAGCTGGCCACGCCCCCTGGCCTGATCACGTGACCCTGGGACACTGTGAATGTCATAAGTATGAATCAATTGTCAAGCAACCAAATGTAAATCACATGACCCTGGGGATGCTGCAACAATCATAAGCGTGAAAAATGATCATAATTCGCTTTTTCAGTGCTGTTGTAAATTCTAACAGTCACTAAGCGAATTGTTGTAAGTCGAGGACTACCTACACTTTCCCATTTTTTCCTCTTTTTTTGGGTCAAGTTTTTGATACCCCCCCCAGCCAGCTGGATGGGGGGTTGGGGGTCACCACAACATGAGGAACTGTATTAAAGGGTCACGGCATTAGGAAGGTTGAGAACCACTGTTCTAAATCATGGGTGTCATGGTATTGTTATGTCCTGGGCTTGCTGAATGACTCAGCAAGCTCAAGAGGCTGCAGAAGGCCTGGGCAGACCATGTGATTGCCTGGGACCAGACAGGCTGTCTCCAGCCTTGTGAGCATGTGCAAGGTGGGAGACTAGCCTTGCATTGATAGGCTGATGCTGTCCCTGCAAAAAGGGCCAGCACCATTTTGTTTGCTGTTCTGTTCTGTTTGTGATCTCAATAAAGAAGTTGTGTTTTGTTACTCCTGCCTTGCTTCGATATCTCTGATTCTAAAACAAACACTGGCGATGAAGGTGGGATTGGCTGCAAGAAGAACAACAGGAGAAGTTAAGCTGACTTACCAGAGGAGACCTGAAGTGCTGCGAAGTTCGGCATCCAGAGGAAGCGATTGCCTGCCAGTATGAAAACGCTGGAGGTGAGTTCGGCTTTGTGGGACCCCTTCTCATACCTTGCAGCAAGAGGCATCGAAGAGGCTTCAGGCTGTATCGATTCAAAGCTAGGCCGTCTATCAGAATTTGATACCTCACCCTGAGCGCTGGAGCTCCTACGTGGCTCAAGTAGAGAATTACTTTCAAGTAAACAAGATCCAAGAAGATGGCCTTAAAGCTGTTACATTGCTGTGTGTCTGTGGGCAAGAGACTTTCAATATTGCAGAGAATCTTGTAGCCCCAGCACCACTGGAATCAATTGTGTATGCTGACTTAAAGAGGATGCTGCGAGAGCACTTTGAACCCAAGCTCTCAGTAATTGCATGGAGGCACGCCTTCGAGCAGAGGGATCAGAGGCCTGGTGAGTCTGCTGCGGACTTTGTTACTGCCTTAAGACAAGCAGCTAGGCCTTGTGCATTCAAGGATCTAGAGGAGAGGCTCTGGGATCGTTTAGTTTGTGGGCTTCGGAGTCGTGAGCTGCAACAGAAATTTTTTGCAAAAGAAGATGTGTCATTCCAAGATGCATTAAGAGAGATTGCAGCTGAAGAAGCAGCGGACGGAGCAGTGAAGGCTTTGAGGCTTGCCAAGAACCCCCCAACGCCTAGTACCAAGAGGTCGCTCAGGAGGATTCTGAAGAGGAGCCAGAGATGGAAGTAGACAGGCTTCAGCAGCAAGCAGGAAGAAAGCCTCAGGAAGGTAGACAGCAGATAACTTCAGTCCCTCAGTGTTTTGGGTGTGGAGGTCACCACAAGCGCTCTGACTGCCAGTTGCTCCGCTATCTGCCAGGCATGTGGCAGGCAAGGCCACATTGCCTTTATCTGTTTGGTCGCCAGAAGAACTGGTCTCCAGAAAAATTGCCTCTGAAAGGTACCAAGGTCCCCAGCCAAAACAGGGTGGGCTTCTGCGTGTCCTGTAGGGGTGTTTTCAAAACCGGAGTTCACAGGCCACTTAAAAAAAAGCTTCACATTGACATGAAGTTGCAAGGGGTTCCCTTGTCGATGGAGTTGGACACAGGGTCCGCTCTATCGATCATTTCCTTAGACACCTTTAATAAGGTTTGCAGCAGAAATGGCCTATGAGTTAAACTCAGGCCTTCAAATTTAATCCTTACTGACTTCCAGAATTCCAGAGTCAGCGTGAAGGGGGAGGCCATGCTCAAGGTGCAGCATAGGAGTTTTGAAGGGCTGCTAGATGTGGTGGTAGTTGGGGGTGATCATACGAGTCTTATTGGACTTGATTGGTTCGAGGCCCTTGGGATTCAAGTGACTGGACTTCACAATCTGCAAATGTCAGGCCTTGCAGAAGTTTGCAAGGAGTTTGCTGATGTGTTCAGTTCAGAACTTGGCTCATACAAGGGGTCTCCCATTGCTTTATGTTTAGATCCAGCCATCACACCTATCAGGATCAAGCCCCGAAGGGTGCCTTTTGCCCTAAAGAACAAAATAGATGCAGAGCTGGACAAGCTGTTCCAGCAAGGCATCGTAGAACCTGTGGACTCTAGTCCATGGGAAACCTCTATAGTCACGCCAGTGAAGGCCAATGGAGAAGTCCGAATTTGTGTGGACTATAAATGTATACTAAATAAGGCATTGCAGCAGCATGCCTACCCAGTGCCTGTGGTGAGCCACATTCTGGCCTCACTCAAGAGGGGGCAAATCTTTGCAAATCTTGATTTGGCTCAGGCCTATCAACAGCTACCTGTTGATGAGGCAATGGCTGAGGCCCAAACAATTGTGACGCACCGGGGAGCCTTTAAGGTAAAAAAGCTGCAGTTTGGGGTTAATGTGGCCCCTGGAATATTCCAGAGTGTGATGGAGTGAACGCTCCGTGGTATTCCTGGGGTCCGTCCCTACTTTGATGATGTCCTCATTGCTGGGGAGTCATTTTTGAACTTAGCTGAAAGGCTGAGGGCTGTCTTGCTGTGTTTCCGCCAAGCAGGGCTGAAGCTGAAGCAAGACAAATGTAAGATTGGAGTTACCTCCACTGAATTTCTGGGGTTCCATATTGATGCTGAAGGCATCCATCCTGCTGAATCCAAGCTCAAAGCAATTCAGCAGGCCCCAAGTCCCAAGTCCAAAAGCGAACTTCAGGCTTTTCTGGGACTGTTAAACTTTTACCATGCATTTCTACCTTATAAGGCCGCAGTGGCTGAGCCGCTACACTGGCTCTTGGATAAACAGGCTCCTTGGCAGTGGACACAAGTCCATGAAAAGAGCTTTTCAGAGGTCAAGGCCTTGCTTTCCTCAAATGCTGTGTTAGCTCATTTCAATAAGCAATTGCCTGTATGCATAGCCTGTGATGCATCCCCTTATGGGGTTGGGGCTGTGCTGAGCCACCTCAAGGCCGATGGGACACAAGTCCCTGTGGCCTACTACTCCAGAACTCTCTCATCTGCAGAGCGTAATTACGCGCAGATTGACAGAGACGCCTTGGCAATAGTGGCTGGCATAAAGAAATTCCATGATTTCTTATATGGCCGCCATTTCACGGTCTACACAGACCATAAGCCTCTGCTGGGTTTGTTTACAACAAACAAACAAACCCCTCATATAATATCCCCTAGAATGCTGAGATGGTCAATTTTCCTATCAGCATATGATTATACTCTGGTCCACAAACCAGGTAAAGAAATGGGCCATGCAGATGGCCTCAGCAGATTACCTCTACCACAGGTAGAGGCAGATCCTACTCCTGCTCTTCACATTCTCTCTATTCAGGAATTGCCTGAATCTCCCCTCAATGCTAGGGATGTGGCTGCAGAAACTGCCACTGATCACACACTTCCATGCATGCTGACATGGGTGTTGTCAGGGTGGCCTGACATGTGTCCAGGCTCAGAATTCCAGAGTTTCTGGCAGAGGAAACACGAGCTTTCCACTTTCAAGGGGTGTGTCCTGTGGGGAAGCAGGGTAGTCATCCCAGCCTCATTAAGGACTAGAGTCTTACAATCTTTACATGAAGTTCATCCTGGAATTGTCCGGATGAAGGTGCTTGCGCATAGCCATCTATGGTGGCCTGGGCTTGATAAAGAGATCGAGACACAGGTTCATGGGTGCCAAGTGTGCCAACAGTCAAGGCTTGAAGTACCTCAGGCCCCTGTACATAGGTGGGAGGAGACACATACTCCATGGTCGAGGGTACACATTGACTATGCTGGCCCTTTCAGGGGTAATTCTTCCTTTTCCTTGTGGACAGCCATTACAAATGGCTAGAGGTTGTTCCTGTCTCCTCCACTACTACTGCTAGAACCATCCAGGTGCTGAGAGGAATCTTCGCCTCACATGGTCTTCCAGACGTCCTTGTCTCTGACAACGGACTCCAATTCACATCTTCTGAGTTTCAGGCTTTTCCTCAAGCCAACATGATCCGGCATGCCACATCTGCGCCGTTCCATCCAGCTTCCAACGGCCAGGCTGAGCGTATGGTGCGTACTACCAAAGATGCTTTAAAGAGAATCACTCACGGCAACTGGCATCACAGTTAGCTGACTTCCTTCTTTGACACCGCACCACACCTTGTACTGCCACTGGGAAAAGCCCAGCTGAACTCCGCTGGGGTCACAGACTCATTACCAAACTGGACAGGTTGCACCCAGACCGGGTGGCTTCACAGGTGTCACAGCTGTGGGCACCTAGGAGATTACAGGTGGGTAATCCGGTCTGGGCAAGGAACTATGGACCTGGACATCTCTGGGTGACCGCAGTGGTATGCAAGGTCTCTGGGCCACTGTCATATGAAGTGGCCTTGGACGATGGTCGTGTGTTAAGGCGGCACATCGATCAACTATGCTGGAGGCTTCCTAGCAACACTTTCGCTCCTGACTCTGCTCTTGGGGGGGAGGAAGACGATTGTGGACCACAGTCTGTCCATGAAAGTGGGGATACACTGGCTCCAGAAGGGATTTCTGCTTACGAGGTGGCTCCTGACTCCTGACTCGGGCACTGGGTCTATGGATTTTGCCAGTCAACTGGCACTACAGGCTTCTCCATCTGCTGGTCTTGGGCTCACGGGACAGTGCTCCTAAGAGGGGTCCATTGTGGACTCGGGGAATTCCACCCCACCAAGGAACTCTGGTATGGGGTTACAGGCTCCGGCCAGTCAGTATGATGGAGGATCGCCGGATTCAAGGGGGCATCTACGTCCTGGTCTGCCAAGCCTGGCAGGCGAGCTCACAGGCCAGGCACCCACAATAGCTCTAAGAAGATCAGAGCAAGCAAGGGGTCCCCCCAAGCATTTACAAGACTATGTAAGGTTCTTGTCAATTCCAGGACAGGCCTAATAGTCTTGTGAAAAAATAGAATGTATGTAGGGAGGCTTAATAGTTCTCTTGAACTAAGGGCACACTCAGGGTTGGGGTGTTTTGTTTGATAGTATTAAACAATATGTGGTATTCTTGTAAATATGAGAAATGTCATGACTGGGTCTGCCTGTGTGCAGGCATCACTGTGTTAGAAATAACAACATGCTTAATTGAACACATGAATATGTATGCAGCTATAAAAACAATAAGTATTCACTTATTGTTTTATCCAAGGGGGAGGGGTGTTATGTCTTGGGCCTGCTGAATGACTCAGCAGGCTCAGGAGGCTGCAGAAGGCCCGGACAGACCATGTGATTGCCTGGGACCAGACAGGCTGTCTCCAGCCTTGTGAGCATGTGCAAGGTGGGAGACTAGACTTGCATTGATAGGCTGATGCTGTCCCTGCAAAGGGAGTATAAAAGGGCCAGCACCATTTTGTTTGCTGTTCTGTTCTGTTTGTGATCTCAATAAAGAAGTTGTGTTTTGTTACTCCTGCCTTGCTTCGATGTCTCTGATTCTAAAACAGAACAGGTATCATGACTTTTTTTGCATTGCTGGAGCTGGGGTGGATGCAGCCTCCATATGATGCAACCAGCCCGTGGGCCGGCAGTTTAACACCCCTGTTCTAAATGATACATTTAAATGGGCAGAATCATATTCTGTAAGGCAGAACCACTGTCATTCTATATAGAGCTGTATCAAAGAACCATAGGGTGGGGAGGTATCTTGGAAGTCTTCTAGTCCAGTCCCCTGCCTAGTGCTAAAATAGTCATGTGTCAACTTTAATATAATTTTATTGTGATTTTCTTAAAATACAATTTCCTTAGAAACTGACAATTTCCTTTTCAAGGAATCATCAAACGGTGATTTTCCCACTGCTTAGTTTTAGAAGTGACAAACAGGATGGAGAATTTTAATTAAAATTGAAATGTAGTCATAACCATATGGAAATTTTGCATTATATTCAGACATTCCTACCTGACCAATCAAGATTGACTACTCGTTAATGAGCCTAAAGCCTGTTCTTGAAACAATTCTGTCTCTGCTACCCAGAACTAACTCTCCTGAAGCAACCTGCAATATAAATAAAGGGCTTCAAAGTGCTCTTGGAAGCATCTTAGAAGTGGAAACATATGCAATAGGCCATGATTATCACAAGTCTCTGCCAGCACAATACCATAATATTCACTAATTTTGGACTTTCTCCATAGAAGACAGATTAAATTTACTAGCCAGTGTTCTCCTTTTAGCAATTCTCCTGCCAAACTGCAACAACATCAAAAAACCCTACTTAAAATATTTAGCTCTATTGTCATTAAAATGCCTACTATGATAATATCATAAGTAAGGAACAGAGTCTATCAGATTAATATTCAGATCTATCACAGTAAAAATACCATTACACTCTCATCATTTATTGGTCTCATTTACATTACTGTATAAAAATAAATGATTGTAAATTACCTTTTTGACTCATTTATGTTTCAAATTGGGTCATTTGTCTGCTTTTGGAAGAACTTCAAAATTACCAAAGAAAAGTTTGACTGAATTGACATGTTATGAGAGAATTTTCCACTTTGGGGTAGGGTTAGGTCACCATGAACTCGGAGAGCAAAACAGACATTGCCAACAAATTCTGAGTGCTTGTGTATGGTTAGGAGGGCATTGACTTTTCTAGGCTGCCCTATCTATGTTTACTGGTAAAATACATGGGAAAATTCCATTGGAGGAAAATTCCACTTAGGGTTAGGGTTAAGTCACCAGGAACTCAGTGAACAAAATGGACATCGCCAACTAATTTGGAATTCTTTGGAATGGTTAGGAAGGAACTATATTTTTCCTGGTAAAATACATGGGAAAATTCCATTAGAAGAAAATCCCATTTAGGTTTAGGGTTAGGTCCTCATGAACTCAAAGAGCAAAATGGACATCAACAACAATTTTGGAGAGATTGGGTATGGTTAGGAAGGCACTGATTTTTCTAGGCTGCCTCATTTATGTTTCCTGGTAAAATACATAGGAAAATCCCATTGGAAGAAAATTCCACTTAGGGTTAGGGTTAAGTCACCATGAACTCGTATAGCAAAATAAACATTGCCAATAAACACGGAGTTCTTGGGTATTGGCAGGAGGGCACTTATTTACTCTCCTGCCCTATCTATGTTTCCTAGTAAAACACATTGGAAAATCCCATTGGAGGAAAATTCCACTTAGGTTTAGGGTTAGGTCCCCATGAACTCAGAGAGCAAAATGGACATCACCAACTAATTTGGAGTGCTTGGATATGGTTAGGAGGGCACTGACTTTTCTAGGCTGTGCTATCTATGTTTCCTGGTAAAATACATAGGAAAATCCCATTGGAGGAAAATTTCACTTAGGGTTAGGTCACCATGAACCCGTATAGCAAAATAAACATTGCCAACAAACTTGGAGTTCTTGGGTATGGTTAGGAGGGCACTGACTTTTCTAGGCTGCCCTATCTATGTTTCTTGGTAAAATACATTGGAAAATCCCATTGAAGGAAAATTCCACTTAGGGTTAGGGTTAGGTCACCATGAACTCGTAGAGCAAAATTGACATCCCAATCAAATTCGGAGTGCTTGGCTATGGTTAGGAGGGTACTGACTCTTCTAGCCTGCCCTATCTGCCTACCTATACAAAACATCAATCTGAGTATTTTTTTAGAATGAAGAAGCAAAATCATCATCAGCTGTCTATATTTATGCATTACAATGATTTTTTTTTAAAAAAATCAAAGCCACTTATTATAATTTTATATTTCTAAAAAAAGTTCTAGATGTATATAGGTTGTTGAGAAGAATGAATCAATGAAGGAAATAAAGTAGGCCAAAGTTTTGAGATGAAAGCTCACATATTAATCTGCCTTCTGAAACCTACAATGTGGAAGTCAGTGCATGAAGCTCATTCTTCAAGGTACTTAACATTTGAAAAGCAAGCTTGTAGCAATTAGTGCTTGTTGTGCTATGGAGTCTGCTGTGTTGACTGAGCCAATTAAGAGATCAATTAGCACAGTACAGAGTGCTTGGAGAGTTAGTCTTGGATGACATTGGTCAGGTGAACAGTTCACAAGCAATAGAGTGCTGGGATGGCTAAAATGCATTTAATGGTCATGAATTTAAAGAGAAACTAAACCACTTATCCCACTTTCTGAATCTAACAGCAAAATCACATTTGTTGCATTATTGTCTTTAGAAGCCTTTGTACATGGTAGAAGCACTCAGTGTTGTTTACTATTGTCCCTGGACACTGTGGAAAGCTCAAAGTATTGCAAATTTTAATAATTTTCTTTATTTTAAAAATCAAATTGCTAAAGACAATTCATTTCTCAATCCCCAGCATGAAAGTGTGGCATAAAGAGGTAAAGAAAAGGAAGGTCACTTGGGATCATGTTTCAAAATCCATTATTTGCCTTTGCTTTGACAGAAATGCCTTTAAGGAGAGGCAGCCATGTCTTTTTGTGTGCTACTTTTAGAAGTTCTATTCATTTCTTTCTGAAATGAAGTGGGTGTCCTGCTCAGTCGTCACCTTCTTTTGTTATATTGCAATTGCATGACATTTGTGACTGGAAATAGTAGAGAAAAGGAAAGGATGGCAGGGATGATGCTGATTCATATGCATTTAGATGAATTATAGCATAATTCGTCTAAGATATATTATAGCATAAAGTTTAAACAAACAAATAGAATGAACAAATTGGGATAGGCAAAACTGAGACGAAAGGAAGAGGCAATGATAGCAAGCATAGTTCACACATATGAGGTCTGGGAATTCTATGTATACCATTTCTTTCTTCTATTTTGAAAAAAAGAAATCAGAACTGCAGATGCTGTGAGGCAGTCTGTCTATCTGTGGGATTTTTATGTGCAAAGACTGGCAGAAACAAGATTAGGAGGAGAGGATGCAAACATGCAAACATGCTCTTAAATGATTTTTTTTCAAATATTAAAAAAAGAATATATAAAGAACCACTAAGTGCATCTTTTGAAAAAAACACATTCAAATCATCCTGTGGAAACTTGACTTATGAAAATATGGTGATTTTTCAAAAGGATTTCATGGACATGCCAATAGGTGGCAGAGCAATCTATTATTTTTTCAACATTTCAGTCTCCACATTTCTCTCCTGCATTTACAGAAATGATGAACAAGGCAAACTGTCTTGAGTGTTCACAATGTATATTTGCTTAGCTTGAAATAATATTTCCTCTAAACAAGCATTTTTAGCTTTCTTTATTTTGATCTTACAAAAGAGCAAGTATTAGGGTCTACAAAGGATGAAAGTTGAACTAAAATAATAAAATATGAGTGCTCTTTATTTAAAAGCTGTAACATTTAAACATAGTGTGCATTAAAAGTTATGAAAATAAACAGTCACAGCTACTTTTCCAAATGAATCAAAATGAGAGATTGTACTTATATTCAGCATGTCTGGTTGCTGCTGCTGCTGGCATTAGTGTTCATGACTTTATTTATTTAGTTCTCTATAGTTTACTGAAGTCTTGGAAGAAACCTTGAGGTTGACCATGCACTGTGAAAGAAACCCTACATCACTGTTTCAAGGGAACCAGAAGCTATGGCTGTTGACAGAACTTTCTGGTGAATCCTGTGCTAGGAAGTCTCCACTGGTTTTGAAGACATCTGCTACCAAATATTTATAAAAAATTGTGAGCAGTGTCATAGAATAAGACCCACAGTTACTACAACAATGGACTTCCAGTGCTTCCATTGTGTTAGACTCTGAGATTCTAGACTGAGACTGCAGAACCATATCTGTGTCCACAGATGAACTGCACAACAGCATATCTTCTTTGAACCTGAACAATCACCACGCATTCATAACTTTCTTTCAACAAGATGAGACACAAACTTCTGTGTTTCTTTACAATAATTTGGTAAAGTGGGTTTGATAGTGGACAGGTCAAAATTATTCTATGAGTTTTATGGCTTCATTAGGTCTTTAATATTGTATCTCTCCAGTTTTAATTCAACTTTCAATGAATATGGCTGACTTTCCTAATCTGACCCAGGAAAGTATATAAAGGCAAAGAAATTAGATGCAAAATGCAAAATGGATATGAGTTTAATTGTGCATGTAAGGTCCAATGCTGTAGCAATTACCTCATAGTAAGAATTGCTGAGTGAGGCTTATTTCTGCATAAGCTTTCTCAAAATCTACTAAGAATGTAGATTAAAGGATTATTATTCCAAATGCTTAATAGACAAAAATGGAATGTGGGGATATTTGGAGGAAGTCATCTTTGTATCTTTACATGCTATTACTTTCATTGCAAATCTACATCTTTTTTCTGCGCAACATCACAAAAGGACAGCGCTCTATAAATAATTGTTGGAACCTTAAAAACAAAATGAACAAAAAAAGAATCATATTTACATTTATTTTTATTTACATTTATAACTTGACGTTAGCATATATGTAAATTATATTTACATTTAGGTTGTTATAATTTTCATTATAATGAACGTTTTTCTCATGACTCAAAATGCTGCACTGTTGTTTATTAAACTCCCCCCCCCATTTATTTTTGGTGTGTGTATGTGTGTGTGGGGAAATCAGGAAGTAATAGTTTCAAGCAAAAAGTGGTTCTTTATTGATGACAGATATTGCAAATGCTTTGATGACCCACTTGTTGGAATTACACAATTATATTGGGAGCTGGCCAAAGCTAAACATGCTTAAATCTCACTTATTTTCAGGGAGTCTTTACTCCTGGTGATTACATGGACATGTCCATACAATTTTCTTGACAGCTCTCTTTGGAAGTGGCTTGCCATTGCCCCCTTCCTAGGCCTGAGAGAGAATTTGACTGGCTTCAGAACCACTTAGCTGGTTTCATGCCTGGCAGGGCTAAACCTCATAGTCTCTCAATTTGTAGCTCAGTGCCTTTAAACCAGCATAACCATAGAGTGCTTGTAATGAGATTATAGCAACGCTTTATAGATAAAGTTGATGTATAAAAAGACCTGCTCCCCACTGGAAAATAAGTAATACTTTTAAGCATTTATTTTAAGCAATATAATAATATAGGCATTTCTTTCAAAAAGTGCACTGTGACTATTAACAGTTCTGTATTAAGGTACATTATGCAAGGTGTTATTTTAAAGTTTAGATGCATCTGTTTCTGCTCCCCTTTTTTGAGGTGGGGCAGGATTAAATCTACATTCAGTCAGAGATTTTAATATTTTAAATAATCTGGGATTAAACCTACTACTTCTCTGGTGGAGGAAGCACCTAGATGAGGTCAAGCATTACTTGTTTTCTATAATAAAGCACTTGGTACCTGCAAGTTATATGTGCTACACTATGAACACATGTCCAGATAGCATTAACAGCACCCAAAACATGTAACTCAGTGCTTTAGATTGATATACATTAGAAGCTTGATTTGCCAGGGGAGCAATGCTGAGAACATACTGTAAACAGGAGGCAATTGTCACTGGCTGTGGGAAAACACAGAATGGAAGTATTCCAAGAATAAACCCAAAAGGATATATAGTAAGGTGGAGTCTCAGCCTCAACTGCCAGAAATAATCAACTATGGCAAAAGGGATTCAGTTCTGATGTTATAATAAACGTTCAGTTCAAGATGGGCTGTGTCATAAATTAGGAAGGCTGACAGTTATGGTGAAATGCTTCTGTGTCATCTTGCATTTGGGATAATAATGGCAGGTGACAAGCATAATATTTAACGTTTGCATGCACAGGTAGACACATACATACCTAATAACAGTGTTTCATTCCATGACTATATAAGAAAAACATGCAATTGTTTGGACATAAGAAAGTTTTTCACATATACTGTATGCAAATATGTAAGACTAATCCAGAGTAAATGGAGCAATGCTATTTCTATTTTGATCCATTTTCCTTTGTGGGAATAATATGATATGAGATGTATAGATTCTTACTTACCAACATATGTCTCAAAGATATTTGGAGCTCAATGCTCTATCTGCTCTAGAAACATGGGGGATTCTTTGAAAGAGATTGAGTTACGTTAAAAAAAGTAAATCAGCAAAAAATATCTCTGCAGAGAAAGGTTAAAGGGAGACTCTTCAATATTCTAACATAAGAAATTTAATTAGCAATATTTTCATTATATCTTTCCTATGAAAACTATTATTTTATATAATTTTATCCACTTCCATAAAGTGTTACTTTCAGACTTACTCAGTACTTGAATGTATGCCTTGATTTTAGTGTGTAATAGACTAGTCTCGTAATGCCAAGCATTGTCAACTGATGTTTCTAATTTCATAGGTTACATCTTACAGTATATGAGATAATTAGGGTGTATGCCCAGTGTTAATCTTTCTACTTGCTTACAGTGTATTGATGTACAAATATATATTATTTGTGAATTGTTATGCACTCATAAAGATGCATCATCCTGTATACAATATATCCTCATTTTGAAAAGTTTAAATATTGTAATAGTAGTTACATTGCAGACCGTTTTCTCAGCAGTGCATCTAAATTAAAACTGGAGTCTTCCTCAAAGTGATTCCAGAAAACAATTCAGAGTAAAGCAACAACCGCAGAAAGAGCTCTGTTTTTAGCTGATACTTTTTTTTTTCATAGCTGAAATATAATCTGTTGCTACATGTAGATTTCTCACCAGTTATGTCTGGAAAAAGAAGTATCATTTAATCTTATGTAATTCAAAACACGTCTCATCAAGCAAGACTACACACCAGTGAAAGTTCAGCCACGGTTTACCTGTTGTGGGGGAGGGCAGAGTCATTCTATCAGCCTGTCTGAATCATAGGCTGCAGTGAAAGATGCATCTCACATGGCATCTAAACATTAATTTCTGCATAGACATTCCAGAGGGCTTGGCAGTTCAGCTTAATACGGGGACAAGCCAAGGATCTGTCTTGGTGCTTTGGGGCAAAATACCAGCCAAAACACTGGAGCTGTTGAACACACAATTGCTGGATGGGAAAAAAAAGAAAGGAAGAGAGAAAGAAAGCAAACATCAAAATACATAATATTTCATTCATAAGGTCACCATGACCACTAGAAAATATTGCTAGATAATATGACTATCACAGCTCTACTCTGATGTTCTCTTCGTGGGCACATGGCCAAAGCTCAGAGGGCTTTTCAGATCAGGTCAGAATAAACTTGCCTTGCAACAAATAGATTTTTTTTTTTAAATTCAGGCTTTGGCATTGTGTCCTTCCTTAAATTACCTTACATGTGTACTAACCATCTTTCATCTTGTCTTACGTCTTTTAAATTCATAACATGCCCATTTTAATGGCCTTTGTTACCTTTTCTCTATATAGGGTGGAGTCTATTTTTGTCTGCATTTTAACTGAAAGTCTGAATTTTCTTTCATAAATATTTATCTTTTTTTAAAAAAAAAAGTCTTCCCATATGAAAGAATATGTACATGAAGAGAAGACAAACAGACTGAACTGGAGCAGTTCTCCAGTGTGCTAAGAACTAATACATGAAAGGAAATATACAGCAGAAAGCAAAAGAATTGAGCCATATGGAGAGATGATTTAGACGACTTTTTATATGAGTTGCCTTAAGGTGGCTTGCTTGCCACAATTCACAAGGAAGCAGGAGCCATTAAGCAGAAAATTAATTTGAAAAAAATCTAATTTGGGGGAAAAATCACTGTGGAAAATGTTAATTTTGGGAAATGTTGTAATCTGAACTCTTAAAACCACAGCTCAGGACAACAGCTTTAGAAAATTGGAGATCTAATGACCAGTACAACAAAAGTAATTAAAGTGCTACTCTGTACAATGTTACATTTTTGATGTTGAAAACTTTATTATTTCATTGGGATGAACATTTACATATATTTACATCATCATTTTAGACACCAGTATATCAACAATAATCATAGCATTTATGATTACTACTAATCATAATAATTTAACAATAACTTTCTGCAAGGCTTAAACCACCATTTCATCTCTTAATTCCCCATCCCAAAACAAGTAAAAATGTTGTAGGATCCAATCTGAGTCAGTCACTGGGACCAAGCTTTCGGGCATGTGCTGGAATCCACCATCAGGGAACTTATCTCTCTCCAGAATATGTGCACTGGGCTATTCTACATGCTATAGTTATATGGTGCCTGGTTGTATGTAGCTTTTTGGTCGTTAAATAGGGTGTTGATGGCTGCCTGTTAAGTCATTGATTATTGTTTCCTGATGGAGGAAATCAGATTGTGAGAACCCAAATGAGTGGTTAGATGAGAAGACCCATACTCATTGGTAGCTTCACACTTCAGTGAACAAGGACAAGCATTCAGTTTTGCAGCTACTATGATAGATGGCCGAGCAGAGACAAAAATAGCCAGAGAAATGACTGAAGTCTAAGAAATGGGCTCCTTGTCAGTCAACAGCTTATCAAGTACTTAGGAGCTGAAACAACTGAAATTTCCTTCAATTGGGATTCTAAAATTTTGTGATATGACAAGAGATAAAAGAGGGTGCTATTAATAATAAAAAGTTAATGAGTTCTTTGAAAGAATGTCATTACTGTGCATGCTTAGAAATACCATTTTTACTTTTCCTTCTCAGAAAACCCAATGCAGATCTCTCTGACTAGAGCAAAAGAACATTTCCAGATCATTCCTTACCAATGTTGACAAAATTAAGGAGATGTAATTCTATCCCCTTTTCTAGCAACAAGCAAAAGAAAGCTAATAAGTGGGATAGACTCTAGAGAGGAGATGAAATGGGTTGCTAACATTTACACAATTCAACCTCATTTTGAATACAGTACAGTAGTTACTAAGCAATGAGAGGAGAAATTGCAACAGAAGCACAGTGGGAAAAGGCAGGAAGGATTAAGAATGTTGATTACTTGCACTCCACGTCCTTCCGAAGTACTTTTCCATTCTAAAAGAGTATGGTGCAGAATTGCTCTCTGGCTTGAGAATGGAACTCCACTGACAGATTTTCCAGGAGAAAATAAACAGAAGTAAAAATTTTCCCATCCTGACTTGTAGTTCAAAGGAGCTGGAAAAATGGTTAAATATACAAATATAGAATTATTTAAAAGAACGCTTTGGAGATAATTTGAAACAGGCCTCATTAATATATATATATATATATATATATAATATAATATATATATATATATATATATATATATATATATATATATATTAATATATTCAGATTTCTTTTTGCTGACAAAAGTGTTTATAAAAAAGTAGAACTGCAGTATAGCAGTCAAAAATGCCAAGGTGCAATCAATCAGACCGGTCTGTCTGAAAAACTTTCTGTATATTAATATATATATTTACTCTTTGTCAGAAAAAAAGAAATCTGAATATATATATATCTGAATACACACACACACACACACACACACACATATATTAATGTGTGTGTGTGTGTGTGTGTGTGTATAAAATAATCAAATGGTATTACCTCTAATAAAGCCACTAATAAATTAAACCCTTTCTGCCATTTAAATGTCAACTTTTTTATAATCAGCATTCTCGACTAATACTGACTTCAATAATTCTATAATCTTTTAATAATTAATATTTAAATAAATAAATAGGAACAATGTAATCCAATTAGAGCAGTATTTGTGTAGCTGGCAGATTGGCAGTTTTGAAATACTGCACTCTGTGAGTAGAGACTGGACCAAACAGTCTCCAATTATACAGAGCAATTAGAGCAGATCATCAAGACATTTCTGAGGTCTCGTTAGTAAAAAGTGCTGGTTGTTGTAGACATCTCCCTAAATCACAACAGCGTCTTGGTCTATTGTTCCTTCTCTCCTTCTCCCTCTCCCCCCCCCCCCTCTCTTTCTCTCACACACACATTAGGGAACATTAGACAATGATCCATTTCTTCTAAAATAACTATAGCTTTTTTGCTATTTATTACTTTAATATATTTAATATAAAGATGTGGGGTTAAAGGCTCTGATGGTTGGAGTTATTTAAAACATAGCTAAAAAAAATCAATATTTCTACACATTGAGCCACAATCCATAATCATCTCTATATCTCAACATTTTGCTTTAGGATGAGGTTTTGGGAGCATTCTTTACACATTATCAATTGTAAAACAATTACCAATTGTCGCATTTGTCTCTTTTATTTATTCAATATCATTAAATTAATATTTAAATATTATACTACAGTGGTTAGCCAAAAAGTATATTTCTAATAGAAGGGATATATATACATAGGTTGGAACTGTGGAGTCCTTGGTGCTCTTTGAGCTTGATTGCCTGCAGATACCTCACTACGTCATAGGTAATGAACTATTTGCTGCCAAACCACCAAGCTCAAAGAGCACCATGGACTCAAATATGATTTTTATATTTGGGATATTACTTTTTAATGACAAGAAAATGGAGCTTTATCATTTTTTTTATGTTCGTATGTACAAAAAAAAAGACACTGTTCTACAGGTAATCCTTGACTATGTCCACAATTGGGACTGGAATTGGTTGTGGTTGTCAGACCCGATTTTACAATTTTTACAGCAGTTGTTAAGCAAATCACACTGGTTGTTAAGCAAATCGTGAAGATGTTAAGTGAATACCATGGTTGTTAAGTGAATCCAGCTTTACCAATTTCCATTTCTGCTGGAAATCAGCAAAAAAAAAAAAAAAAGATCACAAACTATGACTGGAATACATTGCAACTGGTTGTAAGGTGAGTTGGTTGGCTAGCATCCAAATGGCAATCATGTAACTATGGGTGTCATAAGTTCAAGTACAGATTGCAAGCCACTTTTTCAAAGGCTATTGTAACACTGAACCATTATTAACTAAATGGTCGTAAGTCATGGATTACCTGTATATTATTACTTTCAGCTGCTTGTACAAGTGCAAAAATACTCAAGATCCACTAATAGCAAAGCAATAGTAGCTGTTTCATGGGTTGACTGGGCCTTTTTCCAGCCCCATTTTCCAACCCCTGAAGCTCAACACTTCCAAATTCAATGGCAAATCATAGAATTTCAGCAGAAAATGTTTGCTTTTTAAGATTGAAATGTGGTTAAGTAGTTGCATTTCGAATCTACTGGACCTAGTATGCATTTTTTACCAGTTAAAAACTAGTTCTCAACAGACACAAATAAAAATGAGGAAAAAATTATATTCCTGCATGGAAATAGGCTTAATGTACAGCTATGGCTATAATAGAAACTTATTTCTATGTTATATGCTACTAAAATGTTTACTATAGTACAATTCTGAAATCCATTAGATACAAAAATAAACACACACACAGGGAGAAAAAAAATCATTATTTACCTTTAATTGGGATTAATTGGGATTAAAGTGATTAAATATTTTTATAATTTAAAAAATGCTGTTAACAACATTCCCCACAAGCAATTTATTTTGTTTTAATTGAGCATAGGCTGTATTATAAATCAGCAGTGCTTATTATAGCATGGCATTATAAAATCTTCACCTGGAGTATCTTAACTTTGATGGTAAAGCATGACAATATAACATTCTGGTCCCCTATTACTTACCTTTAGACACATGGAGGAATTCCCATGATGGAAACCATGGAGAAAGAAAACCCTGAAGATAAAGAGGACACTTTGCATGAAATGGCTTTTCCCAGAAAGTGCACTGATAAAACATGCTTGTCTGATTAGTGGCCTAGCAGTAATGAGTGTTTTGCAGAAGAATCTACATATTGTATCATTTACAAGTGCTGTTTTTCCACTTTATGTCTTTCCCCGTCCATTGGTTTTGATAAGTGGGTATGATGTTACCTAGTTTGGATAATGAACTGTCTGCAAGAAAACAACCAAACTCCAGGGACCTCTGATTTCAATCATGAGCTGCAATATTCTCCTTTATTGGTACAACTTATGGGGGTCAAACGATGCATACAAATGGGAAAAAGTTGCCTGCAGGCACACTTCCACCATTAGCACTCATGATGTTACCTAGTTAAGTAACGAAACATCTGCAAGAAAACAACCAAGCTCAGAGAGCACCAAGGACCCCTCAGATTACTTATTTTCTGAACAGAGTGATGCAGCATCCCTTTCAGGCATTGGTGGAGGATATGAAGAACTTAGCATGAAAACGGAACGAGACTTCAGGACTTTCAAATTTCTCTGACACCTGCCCAGGCTTGGTATGGGAATAGCTAGTTATAAGGGCCAAAACATTCATAAAAATATGGCAAGGATGTACTAGATGCAATAATAGGATATGCAAAAGTCAGGACTTAGGACTATGTGTAGTCTTTTGGTGATGGAGTATTTTGGATTAAGATGACAGTCCTCCACTATATAAAAGTAAATTAAGCTAACAGATCAGAGGAAGACTATTTCAGTCATCTATGACAAAAAATGTTACATTTTGTCTACTCTTCATGGAATTTAGCATAAGATATGGATAAAAGAGACTACTGCTGGGGAAAATGATTAGACAACCACTTCTTATTGTTTACAATTGCATTCAGATCTTCAGCATTCTCTCCTTCCTCTGGAGGTTGCTGTTGCTGCTGTTGTCCTTCTGTATTTGATCCTGGTTTTTTTTTGGTTGCCTGGCAAAAGAATGTTTGTGTCCTGATAGTTCTTGAATTCTTAGGCAAGGAAGAGTAAATGTTGTTATGATTTCAGGATCCTGTCCTAAGAGCTATACATCTGCTTTTTGTGTGACATACCTTGTTTTTTTTCTGCAGTATTTTAAAACAATGGTTGTCATGAAGGTTTATAGCAAGATTCTGGGATATTTGGAGATTTCATGGGTAGATTGCTGATTAAACTATGGGAGTTAATCAACTGATGATCCTTTGACAGTATGTTATGTATAGTCATATTGGTGAGGGAAATGTGTCATAGGTACTAAAGATATGTCCCCATCAACATGTTTTGCTTCTTCCACTTGTGGTTATTTATCATATGTGGGTTGTATCCAATACAATCTTTGATTGGATAATACTCCTTATATTTCCAGGAGCACTGTGGGTCTTACTGATGTGGTTTTGTACACAAAAGCTGCATTCAATGGATTTTACCAGCATGTATCCATTTACATAAGAACTTCTTATTCTGGGGGATAAACTTAAAGAAGAACTTTATTCTGGTAGATAAAGGCTTCATGATTCATGAATTCTTTTTTTTTAAAAAAATATCACTTTTGAATATAACCAAATGAAGTAAACGTTAACAGTTCTATACTTATTCTGCATGTATCACCTCATTAGTCTTGGATGTAGGCAGCAACAAGATACTTCACCTGCTTGATGTTCTTGATCTTGGTCCTGGCCTTTCAATTGGCGAGAGGGTCCTCAAATCAGTTTTTCAGGGCAGCCATGAACCTATCAAAGTTGAGGAGCTCTGCTGCATTGTCCTTGTGGAGAGCCACCATCTATTCAGTGGCTTCTTCCTCCTAGGCCATGGTAACACACCACACCCTGCCCAGGTCATTTGGCAGGTTGGGCTCATAGTCCTGCATGTAGTTCTACACTTGGATAAGGAATTTCACCTCAGTGCTGATGGTCAGTGTTCTCTTCTTCTTGAACGGGCAACCCATACTGGTGATGGTCTCAGAACCGGTCAGGTCAATCCCAGCTGCTGTGCCGGAGCTGAAAGAGCAAGGGCTGGCACTGCCGGTGCTGCAGCTACTACGTTGATTGGCTGGGCTGCTGGTGATGGGCATCCCAGGCCTTGAGTTTATCAAAGGCTTCTCTTGGGAAGTCAATTGCCTGTTCGAGTATGGTCTTGTGGAGGTCCAGTTTGCCTTCATTAGTCTTACCTTAGATTATTTGTCAAGTCTTACAAGGAATAGCTAGCATGGCATCAAGTAATGAGAAAAAACAAAACAAACTTAATGTGAATGCACCATTTTAAGCTTAATGACGAAAACTAATACTACTTGGATTTCCATGTCATTCCATTTTTGGCACATCTTCTGCCAGTTCAGGGCAAGGAGCCAACGGTGAAATTTCCTTTTTAACAGAGAAAAAAACACTTTTAGACATCTCCCTAGAATTATAGTAACAGTGATCCCAAGCAGAATTTCTAACACGATCCTCGTCTTTGAGAAAATCCTTGACAGTGAAAAAGAAAGGATTACATTGCTTTGTGCATTGCTCCTCAAAAAAAAAAAAAAAAAAAACCTTGGGCATTTGAAGAGAAAGGTAATGTATGACAAGTTAGACAGGGAATAGGGTGGAGCGATTCCAGACTGTAAACAAGCCTCCTAGCTGAAGCAATGATTAGGATGAAAGAAATTCTTTAAGAGTTCAGCCTTGAGTGGCTCTCTGGAATCAGATTTCACAGTTGATGATGCAGAAAAACTAAGTTTAAAAATGGTGTGCATTTTCTTTTTATTATCTTCTCATTATATATATTAATATAAATTCAAGTAAATCCTTCTTTTGCCCAGTCAAAACCTATGCTAGAAGAGATAGGATCAGGAGCAGTTATGTGTTTGCTACAATTTAAAGAATGGCCCAGTATTGGGTTTGAGCATCATGCTATTGACCCCTTGGCAGAACAAATTCCAAGCCCTACTAATTTACTAATTAATAATGGAGTATAAAGAGCTGGATCCTTCAGGAAGTTCAGTAGTGTCAATGTACAATATATGTAACATTTGACGGAATGCAGGGAATAGTATGTTGGCCTTCAAGTTATCTGTAGATTAGAGATGCTAACTTGCTTGCATACAGTAGCCTGAAAATGCCTGAAGTGGTTGGGTTTTTTGGTTGACATTACAGCATACTGATACAACTAAGATAAAATAATGCTGCACAATGCTGCACAGGTGCAACAAGGCTAGACATATTCATTAAAAATGATGTGAAAATCTTGATGGACCAAAGCTTGAACAGGTAACAGGAAGCAATATTTAAGGGCCCATGTGTTCATGATGGAATATGGAAGATAGTGACTTGTGATGTAATAGGAATAGGTAAATAGCAATAGGAAAAGAACAAGAAATAATATATGTAATGTAAATTCTATCCATCCATCCAACTTACATAGGTAACTGTGCGTCTGTGAAATTAAGAAAAAAAGGACAAAGATGCTGTAATAAACCTGAACATGAACGTGGACTGATTTTGTGAAGTGAAATTGATGTATATGCAGAGAGGAGAAATGTATGTATAAATATATGTTTA
Source organism: Crotalus tigris (assembly GCF_016545835.1). Taxonomy (NCBI): domain Eukaryota; kingdom Metazoa; phylum Chordata; class Lepidosauria; order Squamata; family Viperidae; genus Crotalus; species Crotalus tigris. Next base: position 5,174,429 of record NW_024096505.1, read on the forward strand.
ATTATGAGTAAAATGCAATTATTGTATGTCAGAAACTATGTTGTTATTATTCTGGTTGGTGATCTAGTTGTTTAGACTGGATTTGACATTTTTATCCATGTATTAAGTTCTTCCCAAGGACTGGAATAAATAGATGTTTTTTTGCTGATGCTAAAGTTACCAAACAACCAGATTCAATTTTTTTACCATTTTTATGATAGTTGTTAAATGAGTCACTGCAGTCGTAGGGGGCTGGACTAGAAGACCTCCAAGGTCCATTCTATTCTATTCTATTCTATTCTAGTCTAGTCTAGTCTAGTCTAGTCTAGTCTAGTCTAGTCTAGTCTAGTCTAAAGTCAAGGACTACCAGTAAGGTGTTCCAAATAAAGCTGTCTTTTGCAATTGACTGATGTAATTTTGTCAATGCTGAGGATGTTCAAGTAATGCTCCAGTTGTTTTGAGATTGCACCTAAGGTCCTATTTTTGCTTTTTTTTTTTTTTTGCCACAGTCATTTTACTTCTATTTCAAGTCTTTGTATTTTATTAACTTTTTCCAGCTCTTTCTGTTCCAGTTTGCCTCCTCCTGATACTGAAACATCCGTTGTCCAGATATTTTTAACCTTTCCTATTAACAATGATTAATTTTGGGTGTTAAGTGGCAGCTGCTTGTGTTATGTCCCGAGCCTTTGCAAACGGCTCGGGCGTTTGCAGGCAGTCCCGGGCAGGTGCAAAGCTGCCCGGGACTAGACAGGCTGTCGCCAGCGCCGTGCGCATGCGCGGGTGCTGGCGCGGGAAAAGTAACCCATTTACCCGGGAGTTGCCTATATAAGAGGCTGCGAGGCGTTTGGGCGAGGCTGAAGCCATCTTCCTGTAAGCTGAACGCTGAATAAATGAAACTGAGAACTCCAGCTGCTTCTCGTGTCTGTTTTCCCGCCACGGACTCAACACTGGCGACGAGGATGGGATGCCTTGCACTACCTGGAAAGGAAGAAGTGTAAGCTTACCCAAGGAGTCCTGAGCGGCGAAAGAGGAACGGCGTCGACTCGGCAGCTGCCCGCCAATCCGGTGCGCATTCGGGGGTAGGCTGGCTGATAGACCCGTCTCCTGAAGATCCGAAGATGGCGAAAATCGGAAGGCTTTCGGAATTCGACGTCTCACATCCAGAGCGGTGGGAGTCCTACGTATCCAGAATGGAGAACTACTTCAAGGCAAACCAAGTGAGGGAAGATAGCTTGAAGGCGGCCACCCCTGCTTTGCGTTTGCGGCCAAGACGCCTTCGAAATCGCAGAAAACCTTGCAGCACCTGTCCCAGTAGAGTCTGTAAGCTACGCAGACCTGAAGAAGCTGCTGAAGGAGCACTTCCACCCCAAGGTGTCCGTTATCTCATGGCGCCACACCTTCGAACAAAGGGATCAACGGTCCGGTGAGTCAGCCAAGGAATACATCGCCGCGTTACGGAAGGCCGCCAAGCCCTGCGAGTTCAAGGACCTCGAGGAACGACTGAGGGACCGATTCGTGTGCGGGTTAAGGCATCGAGAGCTACAAAAGAGACTTTTCGCAAAGGAAGAATTATCCTTCCAAGACGCCTTAAGGGAAGTCACCGCAGAAGAAGCAGCAGGCGGCGCCGTCAAAACATGCGGCCGATCAGAAACAGTGCAGAGGGTGCGTCCGTGCACCAGGAAGACGTCCGACGAAACTCCGAGGAGGATCCGGACGAGGAAGTCGACCGTCTACACCCCGCGAAGGAAGAGAACCAGAAGGGAAGCTCTTCGGCTCCGCTCAAGTGCATCGGCTGTGGAGGTCGCCACAGGAGAACCGACTGCAAGTTCCGCTCCGCTACCTGCCGGGCATGCGGTAAACAAGGGCACATTGCAGCTGTGTGCCTGGGCGGACGAAAGGCACAACCCCAAGAAGAACGCCTGAAGGGTACCAGATTCCCCAGCCAGAATAGGGTAGGTTTTTGCGCTTCGCGAAGAAGCATCTGTAGAACAGGCACACACAAGCCCATGAAGAAAAAGCTGTCACTCAACGTGAAGCTACAAGGGGTTCCATTATCTATGGAACTAGACACAGGGTCTGCCCTGTCCATCATTTCATTGCATACATTTAGGAAGATTTGTTCCAGAAGTGGGTCTAAGGCCAAGTTAAGGCCTTCTGATATTGTATTAACAGATTTTCAGAACTCAAGAGTGTGTGTTAAGGGGGAGGCCACCCTTAACGTGCAATACAAGAGTTTTGAAGGTCCACTAGACTTATTAGTAGTAGGGGGTGAACGAACGAGTCTCATAGGACTCGATTGGTTTGAGGCCCTGGGGATACACGTCACAGGACTCAACAGCTTACAAACACTCGACCTACAGGAAGTCTGCAAAGAATTTGCAGATGTTTTCAGCCCCCAGCTGGGCACATTCAAAGGACCACCTGTGTCCTTAAAGCTAGACCCCACTGTCACTCCCATTAGGATTAAAGCAAGAAGGGTCCCTTTTGCTTTAAAAAGTAAGATTGACACTGAACTAGACAAACTAATCCAACAGGGAATCCTAGAACCTGTTGATTCCAGCCCGTGGGAGACCCCCATTGTCACGCCTCTAAAGGCAAATGGGGACATTCGCATTTGTGCTGATTACAAATGCACACTCAATAAGGCATTGCAGCAACATGCCTATCCTGTTCCTGTGGTCAGTCACATCCTGGCCTCTCTCAAGGGGGGGCGTGTTTTTGCAAAGCTTGACCTAGCTCAAGCATATCAACAGCTGCCTGTTGATGATGATGCTGCCATAGCTCAGACCATTGTGACCCACAGGGGAGCCTTTAAAGTAAAAAGGCTACAGTTTGGAGTAAATGTCGCTCCTGGGATTTTCCAAAGCGTAATGGAAAACACACTACGAGGTATACCAGGGGTCTGCCCCTACTTTGACGATGTCTTGATTGCAGGAGACTCCACACACATTCTAGCTGAAAGGCTTAGGGCTGTCCTGTTAAGATTCAGGAAATCAGGCCTCAAGCTCAGAAAAGACAAATGCCAGATTGGGGTGCCTTCTACTGAATTTCTGGGATTCAAAATTGATGCTGCTGGGATTCATCCTGCTGAATCCAAACTAACTGCTATTTTAGATGCACCCAGGCCAAAGTCTAAGGCCGAACTTCAGGCCTTCCTAGGCCTCCTGAATTTCTACAATTCTTTTCTTCCACATAAAGCTAGTGTAGCTGAGCCTCTTCACAGGCTACTAGACAAACAGGCTGTGTGGCTGTGGTCACAAGCGCATGAGGCTTGCTTTAAAGAAGTCAAGGCCTTGCTCACTTCTAACAGTGTTCTTGCACATTTCAACGAGTCTCTCCCTGTGTGCATCGCTTGTGATGCGTCCCCCTACGGGGTTGGAGCTGTCCTGAGTCACCTCAGGTCTGATGGAACTCAGGTTCCTATTGCATACTACTCCAGAACACTGTCTTCTGCCGAGCGCAACTACGCTCAGATAGACAGGGAGGCTCTGGCTGTTGTTGCTGGAATTAAAAAATTCCACGATTTTCTATATGGCAGGCATTTCACGGTCTTCACTGACCAAAGCCTCTGCTGGGACTGTTTACCACACATAAGCAGACTCCCCACATCATTTCCCCTAGAATGCTTAGGTGGTCTATTTTCTTGTCTGCATATGATTTTTCATTACTCCACAAGCCTGGGAAAGAAATGGGCCATGCTGATGGCCTCAGTAGATTGCCTCTGCCAGTAGTAGAAGCTGACCCGTGCCAGCTGTCAACATTCTATCAATCCAAGCCTTGCCCGAGCTCCCTCTTAGTGCCAGGGATGTTACCGCTGAAACGGGTACAGATCACACACTTTCACGTGTCCGCTCCTGGGTCCTGTCCGGGTGGCCTGAGCACTGCCCTAGTCCTGAGTTTCAGAGTTTCTGGTCCAAAAGAACGAACTGTCCCTTTCTCAGGGTTGTCTGCTTTGGGGAAACAGAGTTGTCATTCCCACCTCAATGAGGACTAGGGTCTTAGAATCCCTCCACGAGGGTCATCCTGGCATTGTTCGTATGAAGGCTCTTGCACGAAGCCACTTGTGGTGGCCTGGTTTAGATAAAGATATTGAAGCTAAGGTACACGCATGCCACCTGTGCCCAAGCTCCTGTGCATAGATGGGAGGAAACACAGTCCCCATGGTCTAGGGTGCACATGACTACGCTGGGCCCTTTCAGGGGCAGTTCTCTTGGTCCTTGTTGACAGCCATTCCAAATGCTTGAGGTTGTGGACCTTGGTCTTATTCCACCACCACTGCAAAGACTATTCATTGTACTGAGGGGATTTTTGCTGCACACGGGCTGCCAGATGTCATTGTGTCCGACAACGGCCCTCAATTCACCTCCTCCGAATTCCAAGCTTTCTTACAGGCAAACCTGATTCGTCATGCCACGTCTGCGCCTTTTCACCCGTCCACCAACGGTATGGCTGAACGTATGGTACGCATCGCAAAGGACGCCTTGAAGAGACTGGCATCACAGGTTGGCTGACTTTCTCCTTTCTTATCGCACCACACCGTCCACTTCTACAGGGAGAAGTCCAGCTGAACTTCGTTGGGGGCGCCAACTTACTACTAGACTTGACCGGGTGCATCCGGACAGACTGCCTTCATCTACCTCCCATCCTAGGGCACCTAGACAACTACTTGTGGGTGCCCCGGTTTGGGCTCGCAATTACGGGCCTGGTCATACATGGGTCCCCGCTTCTGTGTCCAGGATCACAGGTCCTCTCTCCTACGAGGTTGCCCTGGACAACGGTCGTGTCCTGCGTCGGCACATCGACCAACTTCGCTCTAGGCGAGACTTTTCTGCTGAGACTCCTGGGTCTTTTCCAGGGGGGGAGGGGGACCCTTTGGAGCAAAGGGAAGGGCAAGAGCTACTGCCCATCTCACTGAGGGAGCCACAAACGGCTCGTCCCAAGGTTCTGCAATTGCTCCGAAAAGAAAGTCATGGAGCTTACCCACACAACAGGCACTCACGCCTACTACAGCAGGGAGTCACCCCGGGGGCATACTCACTTTCACACACATCACACAGCACTCCAGCAACGGAAGATACCCGGGGGCATCCCAACAAATCATTCCCGCAAGAGAGCTGGCACACAATTCTCAAGGTTGGCCTGACCTTACCCCAAATCCTACAGGGGGTCAAACATACACAGAGTTAGTCGAGGAACCAAGTCCCGACTACAACAAACCTAGCACAAATCAGGGAACACCTGAGTTTTGGGAAAGTACAGAAACCCACACGAGCCCGAACACAGAATGGGGTTCAGGGAATGGACAGCCTCCTGACAGGTCTTGGACTGACCTAGGAGGTTCTACAGAGACGCCCAGCAGCGGCTATCACTTCAAGGGGCCTGAGGGTCTACAGCTAGGTAGGTCAACCAGGTCACAAAGTAACAGAAGCCCTGGCCTGACGAGCCCGGTGGGCAAGCAAGCAGGCCAGGCATCGGGGCACAGTCCTTGGAAGACACCAGGGCACAATAGAGAGAACAGGCTCACGCCTCCCTCCAGTCAGGGGAATTATGCCAGTAATCCAGAGCTAAGAAGGTCACAGAGAGCAAAGAAATCTCCCAAGTACCTAGAAGACTACATAACATTGCTGCAAAGCAAAGCAAAAGCCAGTAAACAGTGGGAACATTGGGGAGCAAAATGTCGTATAAAATAAATGTTGTATGTTGGTAGTAGTTTAGCCCGGGGGAAAGGGGTGTTATGTCCCGAGCCTTTGCAAACGGCTCGGGCGTTTGCAGGCAGTCCCGGGCAGGTGCAAAGCTGCCCGGGACCAGACAGGCTGTCGCCAGCGCCGTGCGCATGCGCGGGTGCTGGCGCGGGAAAAGTAACCCATTTACCCGGGAGTTGCCTATATAAGAGGCTGCGAGGCGTTTGGGCGAGGCTGAAGCCATCTTCCTGTAAGCTGAACGCTGAATAAATGAAACTGAGAACTCCAGCTGCTTCTTGTGTCTGTTTTCCCGCCACGGACTCAACAGCTTGTCTGTTTGAATTCTAAAATCTTAGGAGCTTCTTCATTTGCTATTACTTTATCAGTGTTGTGGTCCAACCAGTTATTGCTTGCAGGCAAGTACGGTAGTATTTCTTGCAGATATTCCACTGTTCAATTGTTGCTAATTTGTCATGCCATTGTTGTAAACAGTCTGTGCAATCTTTTTGCAACAGCTTGCTAGGTCATCCACTTTTTCTTCAGCTTCTTTTCAAAGAAGGCATTTGCTATCTGTTGCTATCTTTTCAATTCTGGCTTTGTATACATTTGTTTTTAAGGTTTCATCCTGTGCAGCCAGAATTTGCCACTCTGTCTCTTTCTTCAACTTTCCTGCTCTTAGCCACTGCCAAGTCTTGTTATTATCTGCTTAGCCTATTAGTTTTTTTTAATGGAGTGGCTATGTAATGCTTTGTCTTGTCATACCTCTTTTTTATTCTTCATTTCATATTTCTAGTTGGCCAGTTTGATGTCTCTGACCTTTAACGAACCTACATAGTGTATTAGCAACTTCTTCACTGTCCTTCAGATATTCTTTCAACAATCTTTTTCTTCTTCAACTTTCAATTTACATGCAACATTTTATGTCCATTTCTGCTCCTTGATGAGCAGAGTCTGTCAACTTTGCTGCACAGATGGATGGCATGATTCATTAACATTATTTTTCTGGTCTTCCTATCCAGGGCTTGAGTCCAATCCACTATTCCAGCTATGTAACTAATGACTGGAATTGCCCAGATGTTAATTGTCTTGATGGCATTTCCTCCATTGAGTTTGGACTTGGTGAAGTATTCACTTCTAACCTTCTTGACTTTGTATTATTATTATTATTATGGATCATCACACAGTCAGCCAGATGTTCAGACTGGATTTGGCATTTTGTCTACCTATCGAGTCCTTACCCAGGACCTGAGATAGGCAGATGTGGATGTTTGATGGTATTACAGGTATCGTCGCAGGATGGAAGCAATTCCTAGTATGTTTAATTCCTAGTAAGGCCACCTTTTGCAATTGACTAATGGCAAATTTGTCAATGCCAATGGTGTTCAAGTGGTGCTCCAGTTGTTTTGGGATTGCACCCAAGGCACCTATGACTATTGGTACTACCCTTGCTCACTTTTGCCACAGTCTTTCTATTTCTATTTGTAGGTCTTTGTATTTTGTTATCTTCTCCAGTTCTTTCTCTTCTATTCTGCTATCTCCAGGCACTGCCACATCCACTATCCAGACTTTTTTGTCTTTCTTATCGACAATTGTTACGTCTGGGGTGTTATGTTGCAGGTGCTTGTCTGTTTGAATTCTGAAGTCCCAGAGCAGTTTAATTTTATCATTTTCTATGACTTTCTCTATTTTATGATTCCACCAGTTTTTGCTTACAGGCAAATGATATTTTTTGCAGATCTTCCCATGCACCATTGTTGCTACTTTGTCATGCCGCTGCTTGTAATCAGTTTGTGCAATCTTCTTGCAACAGCTTACCAAGTGGTCCACTGTTTCTTCAGCTTCTTTGCATAGGCGGCACTTACTGTCTGTTGCTGTCTTCTCAATTTTGACTTTGTATGCATTTGTCCTTAAGCTTGGTCTTGTGCAGCCAGAATTAGTCCCTCGGTCTCTTTCTTCAATTTTCCTGCTCTTAGCCATTGCCAGGTCTTGTTAATATCTGCTTTCCCAGCTATTTTTTTAATGTATTGGCCATGTAATGCTTTGTCTTCCCATGCCTCTATTCTGTTCTTCATTTGGTCTTTCTTGTAGGCCAGTATGGTCTCTCCAGTAGTCAGTAAGCCTTCCTGATATACTAATTTCAGTGCATCTTCATCATTGTTCTTCAGATATTCTTCCAAAGCCATTTTTTCTTCTTCAAGCATCTGATGTACTTGTAGCATTCCACGCCCATCTATTTGCCTTGGTAGATAAAGTCTGTCAATGTCACTGCGTGGATGAAGGGCATGATTCATTGTCATTATTTTTCTGGTCTTCCTATCCATTGCTTTTAGTTCTGCTTGAGTCCAGTCCACTATTCCAGCTGTGTACCTAATGACTGGAATTTCCCAGGTGTTGATTGCCTTTATGGTATTTCCTCCATTGAGTTTGGACTTTAAGATCTTCTTCACTCTCTTGATGTATTCACCGCTAATCTTTTTCTTGACTTCAGTGTGCTTGATGTTGTCAGCTTGAAGGATACCCAAGTATTTGTAGTAATCTTCCTCATCCAATCTCTTAATGTTATTTTTGTGGGGCATCTTGATTCCTTCAGTTTTCACTACTTTTCCTTGTTTGATAATAAGTGTGGCACATTTGTCCAAACCAAACTCCATAACAATATCTTGGCTATCTATACGGACAGTGTTGAGCAGCGATTCTATTTCAGACGATGTTTTTCCATACACCTTCAGATCATCCATGTAAAGGAGATGGGATAGTCTGGTAGATGTTTTTGATGTTTGATAGCTATGTCCTGAGTTATTCAGTATTGTTGACAGAGGAAACAGTGCAATAACAAATAGTAATGGTGACAATGAATCTCCTTGAAATATTCCTCTCTTGATATTAACCTCTCCCAGTCTCTCACAATTGATCTGCAACTGTGTCTTCCATTGTGCCATCGATCTTTGCACAAATTTTCTGATGTTCTACTGACTCCTGTTAGTTATTTATTTATGAGACTATATATACCGCTTTAAGTGCAAGCACTCTCTAAGCGGTGTACACCAGTAAGCAATGTATATATATATATATATATATATATATATATATAATATATTTACATTGCCCCCAACAATCTGGGTTCCTCATTTTACCTACTGCGGAAGGATGGAAGGCTGAGTCAACCTTGAGCCGGGTGAGATTTGAACCACTGACCTGCTGAACACAGTCAGCTAAAAAGTGGCCTGCAGTACTGCACTCTAACTGCTGCGCCACCTAGGCACTTGATTATCCAGTCATGTGGCAGAGAGTCAAATGCCTTTTTGTAGTCAATCCATGCCACATTCAGGTTGGTCTTCCTTTTTCTTGCAGTTTTCCAAGATCATTTTGTCTATTAGGAGTTGATCTTTTGTTCCTCGGCTATTGGGGCGGTTTCCTTTCTGCTCAGGTGGAAAGAGATTGTTTTCAACTAGATGCTGTTGTACTGCATCAGCTACCACACCAGTTAGTAATTTGAAAGTTGTTGGTAAGCAGGTAATTGGCCTGTAGTTGCCTGGTGTTGCCCCTTTTGCTGGATTTTTCATAGTTCTCATCTTCCTCAGAGTACACAAGCCCCACAACCATGTCAAGATAGTGCCTCACTGGGGGTTATTATTATTATTATTATTATTATTATTATTATTAGATTTTTACCCACTGTTTATATAAATTCAAGGTGGTGAACATACCTAATACAATTTTCTATAAAACAACAACAACAACAACCCTGTGAGGTCAGGTGGGCTGTGAGAGAGTGACTGGCTTAAAGGAGCCTTAGTTTCCTGGTTTCTAGGCTAGCACCTTCATCAGTACATCAGATTGGCTCTCATAGTTGGGATTATGTTTGTTGTTGTGATGTATATAAAAATATAAATTCATAGATTTGTGATATTTACATGAAATGATCCAGAAAAAGGTGATAATGGAAGAATCAGTAATTAATCTGGAGAAAAATTGTGCAATATTCTGAATTAATGTAACTAAGGACAAAAAGGTATTCTGCTAATGATATGTGTATGTGAGTAGAAATAAAAGAAGGAACAATTTAAGCAGTTGGCTCTTTGGATAGCCAAGAACGAATAAGCATGGTGATTGCACAGTGATTTCTTAGAAAAAAACTCTGCTTTCAAGGTATGGTTTAAGTATGTCTGTTCATCTATAAACATGGAAAGGGAATGAACCTAAATCTAAATGCACAATTGATTTGTTTATTATGAAATATTGAAAGAATAAGTGAAGGATAAAAGGGGATGTAAGGAAAGAGGATGTGGAAGTTGTATGAAATAGAGTGAAAAAAAAATCTGTTACCAGCCACTACAAAGATATGTGGAGTTAAACTAATGGCAAGTATGAAAAGGGATGCTTGGTGTAATGTTGAAATGAAACAGACTGTTCCAATATAAGAGAATATGCTGTATGTAGTTCTGAGGTTGATTGTTTGCTTACAGATGTTTTATTACCTGACTAGGTAGCATCATCAGTGCTAGTGAGTGTGGGGTTTGCTCCTTGTTTGTATACAGTAGCTTGCCCTACCAGTATCGCCCGGGGTGTGACTTTCTCTTTGGTAGTTCCTTGATTAGGGCATTATTTTCTGCTTAATTGTCTGATATTAATCCTTATCTGGCGGTAGGCTGCTGGAGAGGATGTGTTGGTTGTTTTGTTCCCTTCTTAGGCTTTTTTTTCCTGACACTAAAAAGAGCTTTTGACATAAAAGCTTTTGACAATAAAAAAGCCTCCAGAAAACCAAAGACTTAAAAATAGAAGAAGATGAAATTATGGCTTCATTCAATATCACAGCATTCTTTATGCCCATAAATATACAGTAGAAATAGTGAAAGAATCCATGACAGCAGTAGTACACAACACACCAAACCTAGCAAAATACACTATAATTAAAATACCGAGAATCATGGATCTCATCAATCTCTCCCTCACTACCCACTTTGATGGACAAATATACTAACATCTGCACAAAATCAAAGGAATGCTCATGGGATCACCACTCTAGGACTCATAGCACTCCTGACACAACTCCCAAGGGGCAGAAACATTGTGGGTGCCAAACCTCAAATGCTAGACATTGGGCTGGCTCAGCAGATGCCATTTAAAGTATTTAAACAGGGTAGGGTAGCTTTTCAAAACCTGGCAGTCAAAGCAAATAGGACCTGGCAAGGCATGTAATATAAGCATTGTGGTGTGCAGCACCAAACCCACTGCCTTATTTTGGATGTTTTTTACAAATGGGAAATGACTCTCTGGTCATGAGATATGGGCAAAATTATGTATGACTAATGCAATACATGCACAGCTGTGATTGTCTGCTTTGTGCGGTACTTTCTGAGTGGCACGCCTATTAGGAAAACTGCTTTTGGTGTTGTGTAAAATATTCTGATCTTTCTTGTCTGCACTAAGGAGATTGAGATCAGGCTATCCATCCTGTACATGAACATATTCTGACAGTGATGGGAAATATAAAAGAATATTAGAGGACAAAGAATCAAAGCAGTATGCCTTTGCTTCTAAACAGATGGAGGAAACTGGAGATATTCTACATTGCAAGCCTATATATATATATACATATATTCAAAAAACCCCTTTATGGATTACTGCCTTGTCGTGGCGAAGGGGCTTGCATAACTCAATGAAGCTATAAGCTATGCCGTGCAGGGCCACCCAAGACGGACAGGTTATAGCAGAGAGTTCTGACAAAATGTGATCCACTGGAGAAGGAAATGGCAAACCACTCCAGTATCTTTGCCATGAAAACCCCCTGGACAGTACTAAAAGGAAAAAAGATATGACGCTGGAAGATGAGCCCCTCAGGTCGGAAGGTGTCCAATATGCTACTGGGAAGAGCAGAGGGCTAGTACTAGTAGCGCCAGAAAGAATGAAGCGACTGGGCCAAAGCCGAAAGGACGCTCAGCTGTGGATATATCTGGTGGTGAAAGGAAAGTCCGATGCTGTAAAGATTTTTTCTCCATAGGAACCTGGAATGTAAGATCCATTAATCAAGGCAAGCTAGACGTAGTCAAAAAAGAGATGACAAGACTGAACATCGACATCTTAGGAATCAGCGAACTAAAATGGACAGGAATGGGTGAATTTAACTCAGATGACCATCAGGTATACTACTGTGGGCAAGAAGCCCTCAGAAGAAATGGAGTAGCCTTCATAGTCAATAAAAGAATAGGAAAAGCAATACTGGGATACAATCCCCAAAATGACAGAATGATCTCAATTCGAATCCAAGGCAAACCATTCAATATCACAATAGTCCAAATCTATGCCTCAACCACTGGTGCTGAAGAGGATGAAATTGATCAGTTTTATGAAGCCCTACAGCACCTTATAGAATTAACACCAAAAAATGATGTCCTTATCATCATGGGGGATTGGAATGCTAAGGTAGGAAGCCAAAAGATAACCGGAATAACAGGCAAGTTTGGCCTTGGAGTACGGGCTGATAGAATTTTGTCAAGAGAATATGATGGTCATAATAAACACTCTTTTCCAACAACCCAACAGACGGCTCTACACATGGACATCACCAGATGTCAACATAGAAATCAGATTGACTATGTGCTCTGCAGCCAAAGATGGAGAAGCTCTATACAGTCAGTAAAAACAAGACCAGGAGCTGACTGTGGCTCAGATCATGAGCTTCTCGTTGCAAAATTTAGGCTTAAATTGAAAAAAGTAGGGAAAAGCACTAGGCCACTCAGGTATGAACTAAATCATATTCCTGATGAATATACAGTAGAGGTGACAAATAGATTTAAGGAATTAGATCTGATAGACAGAGTGCCTGAAGAACTATGGATGGAAGTTCGCAACATTGTACAAGAGGTAGCAACTAAAACCATCCCAAAGAAAAAGAAATGCAAGAAAGCAAAATGGCTGTCTGAGGAAGCTTTGCAAATAGCTGAGGAAAGAAGGGAAGTGAAAGGCAAGGAGAAAGAGAAAGATACACCCAATTGAATGCAGAATTCCAGAGAATAGCTAGAAGAGATGAGAATGCCTTCTTAAATGAACAGTGCAAAGAAATAGAAGAAAACAACAGAATAGGGAGGACCAGAGATCTCTTCAAGAAAATTGGAGATATGAAGGGAACGTTTCATGCAAAGATGGGCATGATAAAGGACCAAAATGGCAGAGACCTAACAGAGGCAGAAGAGATTAAGAAGAGATGGCAAAACTACACAGAAGAACTATACAAGAATGAACTTAACATCCCAGATAACCACAATGAGATGGTCACTGACCTCGAACCAGACATCCTAGAATGTGAAGTGAAATGGGCCTTAGAAAATCTGAGCAACAACAAAGCTAGTGGAGGTGACAGTATTCCAGCTGAGCTATTCAAAATCTTAAAAGACGATGCAGTAAAAGTGCTACACTCAATTTGCCAGCAAATTTGGAAAACTCAACAGTGGCCACAGGATTGGAAAAGGTCAGTTTACATTCCAATTCCAAAGAAAGGCAATGCCAAAGAATGTTCAAACTATCGCACCATTGCACTCATTTCACATGCTAGTAAAGTTATGCTTAAAATCCTACAAGCTAGACTCCAGCAGTATGTGGATCGAGAACTACCAGAAGTACAGGCAGGATTTCGAAGAGGCAGAGGAACTAGAGATCAAATTGCCAACATACGCTGGATCATGGAGAAAGCTAGGGAGTTCCAGAAAAACATCTACTTCTGCTTCATTGACTATGCAAAAGCCTTTGATTGTGTGGATCACAACAAATTGTGGCAAGTTCTTAAAGAGATGGGAGTACCAGACCATCTCATTTGTCTCTTGAGAAACCTATATGCGGTCAAGAAGCAACAGTGAGAACTGGACACGGAACCACTGATTGGTTCAAAATTGGAAAAGGAGTCCGGCAAGGCTGTATACTGTCACCCTGCCTATTTAACTTATATGCAGAGCACATCATGAGAAAGGCAGGGCTAGATGAATCGAAAGTTGGAATTAAGATTGCCGGGAGAAATATAACAACCTAAGATATGCAGATGATACCACTCTAATGGCAGAAAGTGAAGAGGAACTAAAGAGCCTCTTGATGTGGGTGAAGAAGGAGAGTGCAAAAGTTGGCTTGAAACTCAACATTAAGAAAACCAAAATCATGGCATCCGGCCCTCTCAATTCCTGGCAAATAGATGGGGAAGAAATGGAGGTAGTGACAGATTTTATTTTTCTGGGCTCCAAGATCACCTCAGATGGGGACTGCAGCCAAGAAATTAAAAGACGCTTGCTCCTGGGGAGGAAAGCTATGGCAAATCTAGACAGCATACTAAAAAGCAGAGACATCACCCTGCCAACAAAAGTGCGTATAGTCCAGGCCATGGTTTTCCCAGTTGCAATGTATGGCTGTGAAAGTTGGACCATAAGAAAGGCTGAGCGCAAAAGAATTGAGGCCTTTGAACTATGGTGCTGGAGAAGACTCCTGCGAGTCCCTTGGACTGCAAGGCGTTCAAACCGGTCAGTCCTAGAAGAGATCAACCCCGACTGCTCTTTAGAAGGCCAGATCCTGAAGTTGAAACTCAAATACTTTGGCCACCTAATGAGAAGGAAGGACTCACTGGAGAAGGGCCTAATGCTGGGAAAGATTGAGGGCAATAGAAGAAGGGGACGACAGAGAATGAGATGGCTGGATGGAGTCACTGAAGCAGTAGGTGTGAACTTAAATGGACTCCAGAAGATGGTAGAGGACAGGAAGACCTGGATGAACGCTGTCCGTGGGGTCGCAATGGGTCGGACACGACTTCGCAATTAACAACAAAATATTCAAAAACATGCACAGATGATTGCAATAGGTCTTTCTCCTAGCAAGCAAAGAGATGATTGAAGATAAAGGGTTTTATCTCAGTAAACTAAATCTAATTGTCAAAAATTTACTGTATCTCATGTTTATTTTTTATCTCCTTTAGAAACCTGCAAATTAATGCATTTGGCTTTTGCCTGCAATGATGATCAATCCAACATGCAATGTTTCTATTGTGGTTATTAAAAACTTACCATGCAGTGACGTTAATTATTTCTTTCGTGAAAGGAGAAGCCTATTTTCTACTTGGTGTTGCTTTTCCCTGCACACAGAATTTGCACAAGTGCAGCATGTATAAATTAAGTGGAGAAAAACTAATGTCTGTGCATAACTGTACCATTGCAACATGCCAAACATGAAATTAGGGAGCAGTTCTCTACATGTTAGTCAAGCAAAATCTGCATGACGGACATATGATGGATAAAATTGGATCTTGCTACAATAGTGTACAAAAAGCTAACATTACTTTTCTCCACCACATCAGAAGCAAGGCGTATGGGACTTAGGAAAAGGAACATTTCAAGGAAAGTTGTATTTATTTTCTTTTTGTATGAAGTTGGGTGAGGACATTTTTTGTGCTCTATTATTTGCAGGAGTTTGGGGGCATCAGATGATGCTACTTTCATTGTCTTGATTAGTCAGCTGCCAGTGACTATTGGCTCACTGAATCCCTTGCATGTTTTCAGTGTTCAAAGCTCATGAAAACTGAAGACAAAGGAGTCACTTTTGAACTGTTTGAATGGAAGTGGTGTTGTAGAAGTCTTCTCTGTGTTGGAAGCTGCTTTAGGATAATGCCAGCATGCAGAGACAATCAATACTGCATATTAGTGGGAAAAATTCTTTTCCATATTTCTTCATGCTTCAAACCAACCTTCCCTAGCCAACCTTCCCTGATTTGTCATCTTCCAGATGTTTCAGATGAGCATAGACAGAATGGCTGGGAAGCTTTTGCCTAAGAAGATTGTT
This sequence comes from Crotalus tigris, assembly GCF_016545835.1. Classification (NCBI taxonomy): domain Eukaryota; kingdom Metazoa; phylum Chordata; class Lepidosauria; order Squamata; family Viperidae; genus Crotalus; species Crotalus tigris. Next base: position 5,189,899 of record NW_024096505.1, read on the forward strand.
AATTCAAGGAGACTACAATCAAACATGCGTGGAAGGGACCCTTGGAAATAAGTTGCTTTGACATTTTGGATGATAGGCCAGGTTACTCAGTTTTTTAAATGGGTGGATATTAATTGCTTTGGGGACACATTGCTTGCCATTTAACACACCCCAATAGTAGGCAGTACTTATCAGATGGCAGCTTTACTCAATTATCGTTTTTTTTCAGATAGCTGGCAAAGAGTGAAAGAAAATGACTCATATCCCCTAATGTTCACCTTGCCATGCTTATTCAATAAAATGTAATCCACAAAGGTAAGCAATGTGTGATAAACATGCTTCATTAAAATGTGTCACTTTTAGCCAGTAGGTAGCTAAAATTTCAGCTGGGAAACCACAAACCAATGGAGTATCATAACTTGGGTGAGGAGAGGAAGAAAAACCTAATTATAGTCCATGAGGATCTTTCCAACAGATACAAAGGCACGGTTTGTGGTGACAATGGGAAGGTATGTGTGTATAGCTAATTCAAGGACACTGTAATCCGACATGTGGGAAAGCACCATTTGAAGTAAGTTGCTTTAGGCATTTCAGCCAGGTTTGCTTCTGAGACCTTCAGTAAAACAGGTCCTGATGATAGATTTCATCTTCCCGTAAAGGGTGCCACAAACTAAAATGTTACATAAATGTTTGAATAAAGTAAAGTGAGCTTGTTTTCAAATAGCTGATTTTAATTTAAATTATAATTTTAAGATCTTTTCAATGACAAAAGTGCAATAGAGGTAGTCCCTGACTTACAACCACCATTGAGCCCAAAATTTCTGTTGCTAAGTGAGACATTTGTTTTGTTCCATTATACAATTGCTACAATTGTTAAGTGAATCACCGCAGTTGATAAGTTAGTAACACGGTTGTTAAGTGAATCAGGCTTTCCCATTGATTTTGCTTATCAAAAGGTTGCAAAAGGTTACCACATGACCTTGGGACTCAGCAACTCAATAAGTATGAGTCAGTTGCCAAGCATTTTGATCACATGATCATGGGGATGCTACAAAGGTCATAAGTGTGAAAAATGGTCATAAGTTACTTTTTTCAGTGCCATTGTAGCCATGAATGGTCACTAAATGAACTATTGTAAGTCAAGGATTATCTGTACAAGATATATCTATTCAGAATCAGCCATGCTACAGTAAATGTCAGGCAAAGACCTCTAAAGGGGTGGTTTAAAAAAGTCAAGTGAGCAGTTACAACATTGAAACCCTGCTTTTTTTTTCTTTTACATGATGTACATGTAGAAAAGAACCTGGTTGGTGCATTGGATAAGGCAGGGGTGTCAAACGGTCGGCCCATGGGCCGGTTGCATCATACGGAGGCCACACCCACCCTAGCTCCGGCAATGCAAAAAAAAAGTTGTGATACATGGATTAAGGCATCATTCTAGGAACCAGTAGACTGTGACCTTTAGTCCTTAGTGACAAAGGCAGCTGGATGACCTCTCAGTCCTGGAAGGAGGTAATGGCAAACCACTTCAGACAAATCTTGCCAATAAAACTGCAAGGACTTATCTAAGCAGTTGCCAGGAGTAAAAGAAGAAGAAAAAAACTGGCTATTTTTTTCAGGCTCATGCAATGCAATGCAATGCAATGCAATGCAATGCAATGCAATGCAAACTAGACTAGACTAGACTAGACTAGACTAGACTAGACTAGACTAGACTAGACTAGAATAGAATAGAATAGAATAGAATAGAATAATATAGTATGTTGACTTTTTTTATTCCCCCCCCTGAGAAATCTATAAATAGATTTAAGGGGACATCAGGATGTAAAGTAAGATCTACACAAGATTAATGCAAATTATTGTAATTATTATCTTTGTAAGAAATCAGTGTTAATACAATGATTCAGACTTCTAGAATTCTGAGGTCTTATATTATTTTCTAAATTTAAAGCAACATTCATGCCAGCTTCCCATTTTAATATTAAGTCTGCCTTTGTTAATTACTGATTCTAAACTCTCATGCTTCATCCTGCAGAACTTTTCCAGTATTCTAAAAGGAAAGGCCAACCAAAGGTCAAATGTAGAAAGTTGTCCTCCCTTCTTTGAAACTGAATAAACCCAACCACAAAATAAACCACTGTAAAAAAACGAATTACAGTGAATAAATACCTTTTGCATACATGGTTGTCTAGAGGGCACTATCTTGTCAGAGTAACAGACAATTGATTTCAACCACAATATTTAAATATCAGCCTAGGGGAATGATTCTATTTTTCATAACCATTTTTTAAAAAGTGGAACTGTTTTCTACTAAAACACATGAGGGAAAAAATTAAACCCAAATAACTATGGATTGTATCATGACTTTGCACATGTGAATTTTAAATTGTATGTTTTCCACGAACAACTCAAAACATATGTTTGTATTTATACATATAGCAGAAAACAGTGAACTAAAATGTTTCTTATGATTCCATAATTTGATGGTTTTCAGACTATTTACTCATTTATTTATATCCTGCATGTATTAGTTTAATAACAAATAACTCAAGATAGTGAACATATCCAATATACCCTCCTTCTCCTATTTACCCCACCACAACAAACTTGTGATGTGGGTTGGGTTGAGAGAGAGTAAGTGCCCAAGTTGACCCAGCTGGCTTTAATGACTAAAGCGGGACTAGAATTCGTAGTTTCCTGGTTTCTAGCTAGCTGCCTTAATCACTAGATGAAGCTAGTTATTCTATTGTTCTGTTATACCAAACGCTTTCTGCCCTTGCAAAAAGGACTTCCATTTTTCTATCTCATTCCCAGATTTTTTTTAAAGCTTACTAAATCTTGCAGAATGGAAGAGAGTACTGGTTTTGGGGTTTGATTATACTCTATTGCAGTGTATTCAGTTGCCCAATTTAAAAAAGCTACGGCTGAAGCATTTTTTTTAATGAGATCTTTCTTTGTGATTTAATTGAGGTGTGAAGTGTGAGAAATCATGGTCGCTGTGACTATTTGTTTATTTACCAAATGTGTACATACTTTAATAAAAAGAATAGTCCTAATACTTGATGATGGTGGTGATGGTAATGATGATGACTAGTTTCCTTTGGTTGAAATTAGTAACTAGTTTCTATTAACGTATTCTAATATTGGGCAAAATTCCTCCTGGCCCTATAAGATACAGCCACTCATCTCACATTCATGGACAGAATGTGGACAGCTTCCAGTTAAAACATAAACAATGCCCAAACCCTCCAAACAAACTTACAAACAATGCAAAACATCAAAATGCCAGCCAATTTGACACATTTGTTCAAACCTACTTTTGTTCCTTTTTCAAATTAAATTGTGCAACAAGTCTTTGTGGATGGCAGGCTGGCAGGTAGTTTCAGGCATTTGATGTTCTGATAAAAGCACATGTGTGTATTGCCAGGGAGATGGTTCAGGATCACCTCTAATCTGATTGGTTCTATGCATCTGGAGAGATGGAGGCCATAGAGAGTTGCTAGAAAAATCCATTGTTTTCCCACTGGCTGCTACATGTCTTGCATAAGCTTGTGTATAATTCTTCTATCCTCTTGAAATGAGAATTAGGAAAAGTGGAATCCCATGCCTGCCTTCTTTGAAGATCATGAGGGAGATTGTATCATTAATACAGAGAAAAAACAAGAAGGAAAAGAAGAAATGTAAACATAAAAAGAGGGACCATAAAAGTACAAACCCTGATGCAGGAAAAAAAAAAGGTTACGAACCTGTCCTAAACAGGGTATGACGGTAGCTGGCAATCAAAATGAAAGGAGGAACAACAAATAAAAATAGTAAATTGCTTTCATTATTGTATAAAAATGCAGATAACTATTTTAGTTTAGTTACAGTAAATATATTCAACATACAAAAATCCTTAGTTTATTCAACAATTCTATTGCTTCCCTGTGTCAACTCTACAATGAACCTGGCTACAGCCATTTTTGTCATTCTAGGTTGCCACAAGAAAGGGAGGGGGTAAAGGTATTTCTGGTAGTCTAAACATGAGCAAATCTTGTGGGAGCCAAGGACATTCCTATACCGAAGGGGAGAAGGAGGACCTTTTAGTCAGCAAGCATGCCAAGTTGTTCTATAGGATAGTATAAGTAGAGGGGTGGGAATTGTTACATTGTCTCACATTGATTCTTGGAGGGAAAATTTAGATCTGGTTTCACTTTTGACCCTGCCGATATTATGTAACCAATAAAAATGTTCTTTGAGGAATTTTCCTGTCTCGGAGTTCTCATTTATTTGGTCTTATTGATCGGAACCTTGACATTAAACCAGATCTTTAGAGTCCTGAGCCCCGGTCGCCTACCCACTGCCTTTGGGAAGATGGCAAAGACTTAGGGAAGAATCCGGAATGGAGAAGAAAGAGTAGCCAACTGCTAACTTCAGTGCGACTCCAACTGCTGGTGGTGGGGGCTAGGCCAAAGACCCAGGTGACCCAGCCTGAGAAATTGGGGTAGCAGGAAGGGGCTCTGACCCTCAGAGACCTTGGTCAGGCTGAAGCAGCTCCCCCCAGCACAGGAGTACTCCTAAAGCTGCCAAAGCTGAATTCCCACCAATTTTGTCCCATAGCCTTCTGTCACCTGTGCTGAGAAAGGTGAAGGGGCTGGCAGGATGGGATAAATCTGGGGAATGGAAATACCTGATGGCAATCCACTCAGTCAAAAGATTTAGGGACTTAAGATATCAAGTCCAACTGGCTTGATATCAAGGAGGTGACCCTGGTCACCCGGTATGTGATTTCGGCTGGCCAGGACACCAGGAGGTTGCCAATACTCCCTCCCCCTCATCGGAGCCCAAGACCAATTGCAATGATGGCTCCACTGCAACCCAGGCCAGCCTTGACATCAAGTCTGTTGCCCAGATGAGATCCCATGCCAGATCAATGGCCTGCAAGCCCTGGGGCCCAACCAAGGGGATTCCGAAGGGTGGCACGGCTGCAGCCCCAGTATCAATGACCTACCTTGCATCCCGCATACTGGGGACCGCAGCCCATTGACCCATCTCCCATCAAACCCACATTTGATGGAGATCCGGAGAGGTTGCCTTTCTTTCTGAACCAGGTATGGGCTCACCTGAATCACTACATTCTAATTTATTTGGTCTCATTGATCAGAACCTTGACACCCTGCTTATCAACAATTATAACAATATTTAAGTATTTGTAAGAATCAAAGGATTTTTATTTGTTGATGACTGTATAATACTAAGGCTGAGTGAGATGAAAATGTAAATCTGCACAAAAGAATGTCACTATATGTGAAGTAATTTACAAATGAAGGAAGGTTGAAATAACTTTACTATAGTAATTACTCAATATTGTTGCATAATTGCCAACATGATTGAATTGATGAAATGACCCAGGGTGGTATTGGGATCAAATTCAAGTCCTCATTCAATATTGATACTTACTGGGCACTTTTGGGAAAGTTGGTAGTTCTTAGCCAATCTTGGTCAACCTAGGCTGTACTTCCAGAAAAAAAAAAGTATATAAAAATTACAACTTGTAAAAGTTATTGACCATATAGACATACCACTTAGAGAGTTTTCCATGAGACTGGCCAGAGATCCAGTTTTGTGTAGCGGTTAAGACATCAGGATGAATTCAGCCTTAGTGTCAGGTCCCTAAAGAATTGTATTCTTTCCCTTTGCATATTGTTGAATTTGTAAACCTTCTTTGTGACCTGCCATTCTGTTGGGAGGGGGGAGCTTTTGGGATTGCTTTGCACTGTCCTGCTATGATGCCCTTCCCATAGGGAATGGAATGTCTCACCCTTATCTAAGAGACGGTTTGTGCTTGGAGCCAGAAGGAAACAAAAGCGAGAGAGACCTTGAATGAACCCACCAAAGAACTCAGTTACCAAAACACTAGGCCACCTGTGGATTGGCTGGATTTCAAGCGAACACTGGGATGCTGGGAGGAGGAGTGTTAATGCTCTTTTAATTATATTGCTTTCACGGGTTTTCCCCCAGACCTCACCTTGAATCCCTGCTGTCACTAGCCCCTAATAAAAGTTATTTTTGAGACAATGCCTGTTTCAAGAGTTCTGCTTTCTTGGGTGGTCCTTACACTTAGGCACAAAGCCAGCTGGGTGACCTTAGGCCAGTCCCTTTCTCTCAGTCCTAGTAAGCAGGCAACAGCAATAGCCATAGCAAAAATAATAGCAATAACAATAGCACTTAGACTTAATACTGCCCCTCTTTACAACACTATCTGGGTGGTTTACAATGTAAGCATTATTTGCATATTGCCTCCAACAATCTGGATCTCATTTTACTGATCTCAGAAGGGTTGAAAGCTGAATCAACCTTGAGCCCCATCAGAATCGAACTTCAGACTGTGGGCATAGTTTTCTTGCAATACCGCACTTTAACCACTGTGCCACTAGGACAGTGGAAAATCACTTCTGAAAACTTTGCCATGAAAACCACAGGGACTTATTCATACTGTTGCCAGGTGTCCACACTGACTAAAAGGTATACTTACACACCATGATATCATATGTTTTTGGCCTATCAGTCCTCCTATAATTTATATTACATATGGAATAAGCAGTGCTATGGATTATATAGTAGTTGTAATGTCTTCCATAGTGTGTGTGTGTATGTGTGTGTGTGTGTGTGTGTGAATTACCTTAAATAAATTGGTTCTTTTGAACTAGATATTGATTATTCTGATCTGTTGAGACCGAAACATATGGTTTCTGAATCATGACTTCTTGAATAATGGCCTGGTTCAGACCTAATATTAAATTCTAAACTATAGTTTGCAAGACACTGTTCATGTATCACACCAAGCCAAAGTCAACTAAGCTACATAGTACAACTTACAGTACAGTTCCAAAACCATATGTAGTCTCTCTAAAACTTTGAAGACTATCCAGAAATTGCTGCCAAACTGTACTTTTTAATGTGACAGAAAGGGAAGTTTATTAAATCAATGGATCATATTAAGTGTATTTATGATCTTTTATTGTAAATTGTATTTGGATTAAATATAATTTTATCTAATATTATTTATATTAAAAGAATTTTATCGTAGCTCTAGTCATCATTTTTTTATAATGTGACCTCCTACTCTATCTACCACTCCAAAGCCAATGAGGGCCTTAGACTAAAAACAAGATTGTGCAACTATAGTTTCACTGTTGTTGTTGTTTTTTAATATTTTAATTAGGCAGGCTAGCCCATGTTGTAGCTTGTATACAGTTAAGTGAATTAAAATATGTCCCGGTGACCTTGGAGAAATAACATGCCAATTCTTAACAAGGAAGACTGTTTCAACAATGTGATGCTATTATTTCCCAGAATTTTTTTTCTTGCTACATTGTTCAATTGCTTTCTTCATTTAAATCCATATTGCACTTTTAATATATGGCTTATTGTATTATAGGTTTTTAAAATGATCCTGCAATATTTGTGCCAAGATGATAAAAATGAATATCAGGGGAGCTTTTGCTCATGTCAACAGAATAGATTGAAGCAATTATTAGGCAGCTCTGGAAACACTGACAAAGTATCTGTACATAACTTGGTAATAATATCATCACTGTCTAGACAACTAAACAATTAGTATCCAGACATACCAAAGCCTTCTTTAAGTCTCCAGCAATTTCTTTTCTTTTTAAACCTCTATGGGGAAGAGAGCCACAATTCACCTTTCATACGCATTTGTACAATTAATTTTACTTTTACATTCATTTTTGTATAACTTGTTTTAGAAAACTGGTGGGGGAGTTTGTGTTTGCAAAAAGGCAACTGATAGAGGAGCCCTTGCTAAAGCATCTGATTTCTTGTTTCTGTATACAAAGGTAGCTAACTAAAAGCATTTGACATGGCAGCCTTTTTGCATTTCCCTCTCTTTTTCATTTAGGTTTTCAAAGCATGCCATTGAATTCATGATGACCTGACGGAACAGAGTCCTTTACTGAAGAAACGTGGACTGCCTTCATCTTTCGCTCTCCTGCTCTGTCTTTTCCCTCCTTTTCCTCATCTTTGTTCCCATCATAATATCCTCCCCCAATGCTGCCCCACCACCTTCTCAATGAACAACACTGCTTGTCTGTGCAGAAGGACCTAGGTAATCTTTTATATTCTCAACTTTTCTCATTGATCCTTTTAAACTGGCCACTTGAGAGCAAGCCTTTTACTAAGCCACCATGGCATCCTATTTTCTATCTCGAGATAAAGATTTTAGTAAGGGCATATCCATACTTCAACTTGGCAGAGAAGAAAGTAAAGAGCAATGAGCAAACAGAACAGCAAAGCTTGAGCTGCTAGAAGCAGGAAAACACTACTCTGAAAGTGAAGCAGAAAAAGGTCACATTTAGAGCAGGTAGTGAATGAGCGCAAGCCAGGGTTGTCTGCTCCAGTCTTCCAAACTGGCTACTGGCACACTCTGATGGTAGCAACCCTCAATGTAAATAATCCCTCAGTTTAAAGGGAGGATTATAGCTTGCATAAGACAGAATCAGACATTTCCTTTTGTCTTTACCATATCTTTCCTTCAATTTACTGATACAAGCTTCCACTCTAATAAAATTGGCAGGCCATGTATTTCTACATTCACTTAAAAATTACATGGTGACTTTAAGAAATTTGGGAATCAGCTGTTCATCCAAAGCCTGTTTTTTCTATTTTAAGTTATGGTGAAATAATTTGCAAAGGACATGGTGATGCTAATTTCTGGCATTTTTTAAAACAAACTACTTCTAATCAGAATTATTAAGATCATGTTTTAATTTCTAAATTAGTGTCCAAAACATCAAGCTGGCCACACCACCAATAAAGTCATTGAATAAATGCTCTGGAGAGACAGAGAGGCAGAGAAAGAGAGAGAGAGCATTCTAGTTCCCATAAGCCGGACAAACATTGCAAAAATTGCTTTTCAACAACACATAGAAGAGCAAGGTCTGGATGTTACCTTTCCATTGGCCATGTAGGATAGAGAAAATTGGAACTTAAGTCTATAACATTTGGAAGATACAGTACATGTTGACAATTTCTGCTCTACTCTACTATAGGCAAAGTTGTCCAGAATCTAGCATTACCTCAGGGTCAGAACTTGTCATTAACAGAGTAGATGTAGTAGAAGAAACCAACTTCTTTCTTGGCTTCTTAAATTTATATCTGTAAGGCGAATTTATATCTGTATTTCTTTCCAGTGCTCCAATGCTTTTGTTGTTGGAATTCCATTTTGGATGACATAACAGTTTTTAAAGAAAAGAGATGGGCATCCTTTAAAAGAAATTAATAAATCTTTTTTTGAGGGGAAGGTAAGCAAAAACTCATTTTTTCCCCCTCAGAAATATTATCAAAGAATTTTCAGTCCAGTTAACAAAAATAATTTCTCCAATGGTCATGGATCCATAGCTGTGGTATATTGTCAAAAATCAAGCTGCCTAAGTGATTAACTACTTATATCAATATAGATCATCTCTTGGCTTTTTTCAAACACTTGAATAGTTACATGTATATGTCATCACTTTGCAAGACATAAATCACACCCTTTTCAAACTAAGTGACAGAAGTGATTTGTAGAAGTAATAGATTGTGATAAGGGATCTTCATTTCATGAGTGACACAAATTAAGTTTAAATAATGTTTCATCACCCAAATGTAAGAAAAGAACTTAAGGGCTATCATTGTATTTATATTTAGACTCACACTTATTAAAAAATAGAAACGCTCAGGGGCAAATATGGAACAACATATTTTTCCACTAAAATTTCCTACTGCAGTGAGATAAAATAATATTTATTACTCAGATATTTGGTATATTTCAGGTAAAGTTTTGGATATGTCTATTACTATGGTTATAGTGCATCGTTTTTAATAATTGCTGGCCATATGATTATATAGGTCTGCACTGTTTACCCTTTGCTTTCTAAGACTGATGAAATATTGAAAATTGTCTTTAAAGCCTAAACAATACCGGCTCTCCTGCTTACAGCCAGCCTGTCTGGCTGTTAAGATCTGCTGAAGAAGTTCTTTTGAAGATGTCCCTGCTTTCAGACGTAGTTTCACATTGTTCATCACAAATGTCTACGAATTTGGAATTTCAAAGTTGATCTTTTGAAGGCTGAATTTAATATTCTCTGTTCAAAAATAGGAAAGAAGTTTCTTCCCCTTAAATCCTTATAAATCATAAGGGCAACTGCTTTGGCTGAATCAAGTTCCTTTATCTATAAACAAATCCCCAACTCTTATTATTCAGCCTAGATCACCAAAAGTCCATTAAGAGTTACCAGAGATAACAACCTATCTATTTTATTCTTAACAATCACCACCCCCACCCAACTTTATATTCTTTTTCCCCCCTAGCACTTGATATTTTTTTTTCATTTTTTCTTTGTCCCTTCTCAGAAAATTCTTCAATTTTAACAAGTCTTCTTTGTAAATCCAATATAAGGGAGTGATCCAGATCATTTCCGCAATTTGTTATTTATATATCTCTTTTATTTATCAGCACATTAGCCAGTTTAATGTGTGTGTCCAGTTTGGTATCTTTTTCCATATCATCCCCATAGCTGTCATTTAGATCAGTCCCAGTCTTTCCCAGTAAAACTTGTTCTTCTTTTACAATATCTTTGAAACACAAACTATCTACAGAGGCAGACACTCCTAAAATTAACTTCTAGGCCTATTGTTCAAAAATATCCTTCAATATGTCCAATGTTAAAATATTTTGCTGCAGTCTGTATTACTAAGTCACATTTAAGTTTAATTGTAATCTTTAGTTCTGTCTGGTTCCCTCTAGTGCCCAATCTTCAATGTCTCATTCTATCAGTTTACAAAAAAAAAAAAAAAGAATTCAGAATGACATCATTTCCCCACAGGAACGATTCTTGTAATTAATTCCAAATTTTATTTCAAATCCAACTGGACCCTTAGTCAATTTGTAACTTTCCAAAATCAAAGTTCTAATACCTCTTTTGTTATATGTTTGCTTGTGATTTATCAGACAGTGTCAGAACATCTGAAGCAAACAAATACAGTAGCAAAAGAGTAAAGCAAAAAAAAAAAAAAAAAGAATAAAGGAGCAAATTAAAAGATTATTTATCATTCAAGTCACAAACCAGTTACAAGGCTGATTCAGGATGCAGAGCTAGTTAGGAACCTTACTTCCAGACTGCCTAGCAATCTAATGGAGCTAAGGAAGTTTGTGATGGGTTTCTTGTCTTCATTTAAAAACAGCAAAAAACTTCAGGCGTTCTGCTCCAGAATGTACTGTATATACTATAAACTCATTTTGATCAATATTGAGATCTTGGACTATACTGAGTTGATGATCACTATGTCTAGGTATACCTAATGAATATTCTTGCAGAAGAGCTCTGTTTTCACAGTCTCTGAAAAACCATCAGAAAAGGCACCATTCAGATGTCTGGGAATGTGTTTTGTATTTCTGGGACAGACATGAAAATCACTGAACTCCTCTTGATCTTATTTGAGAGTATCATCATTCTGGCTGAGTAAAGTGGATTTGTGGTAAGCCACATAGTAAATCCTAGGTGTCAAGTTATAAAAGGCTTTATAGGTTAAACCCAGCACTTTGAATTGTACTCAGAAAACTCTTGGTAGTCAATGCAGTGTCCATAGAATTGTAGCTTTATAGCACAGGTGACTTTTAGCTGTCATCAAATAAGCTGCTACATTCTTTAATTTCCAGGTAGTTTTCAAAGGCAGACCCATTTAAAATGAATGGCAATAATCAATTTGAGGTATGATGAAGAGATGGGTGACCATTGCATGTTTTCCAGGAAGAATTGCAAGTAGTTCACCAACCAAAGCTGGGTGAAAGATCCATCAGCCACAGCCTCTACCTGCTATCTAGTTAGCAGAAGCTGACAGTCACAGGTCAAGTCACAAACCTACTCCTTCGGGGGCAGGGGATATTGGAACAGGCAAATTGTCAGAAGATTTCTAGACAAACAGCAAACACAGTCAACTTGCAGAAGATCAGTCTCAACATATTTCTCCGCAAGTAGAACCAAATAACTTCCTGACACCAGCTTGAAATGGTGATATTTAATTTGAAGTCATCAGCATACTGATGATACTACACTTGAACTGACAGTTGATCTCATTCAGCAACTTCTTATAGAAGTTAAGTGATAGAGGGGACAGCACACCACATATGAGCACTGGATGACCTTTCCTCTCCCATTACCATTGACCTGCATCATAAAGCAACACCTCTGATTGTTCTTTTTTTTTTTAACACTTCCTGAAGTCTGATGATATGAGCAGTATACAAATACTCAAATAAATAGATTTATGTATACAAACATGCATACATACGTATTTACCATTCCCACTGAATATATTTTTGGCTCCCATTTATATTTTTAATTACGTTTTGAAGAATTAGTTGGTTGCTCAAACTCTATTTATGAACTTGGAATGTCTTCATGTAACTCATTATTTGATGACTGTATGTCTTTAGCCTTTCCTAAAAGGAATGAAATTGAGAAAATAGGAACTAGCAATTCTAGGTTTTTATATCAATGCTATAAATAGGTGCCTTATTTGCTCAAGACCAAAAAAAAGTAGCCCAATTTCACTTGGTTCAAACAGGCGGGAGGAAACAGGTGTAGAATTTAAATCCTGGAGAAAGAGAGGAAAAAGAAAAAGGGGGCTTTGACCATTATATATTTCAGAAGTCAGATATAAATACTTAAGGTTTTATTCTTGTCCTGTTTTATTCTTATCTTAAATACTGAAGTTTTTGCTTTTATATGTGGTGGATTAAAATACTTGAGGTTTTATTCTTATTGCTTTTATTCAGATAATGTTTATGTCGGGTGCATGAACTTCTGCTGTGAATTCCTGAATTAAGGGAAACATTTTGGAGGAGTTAAGATTTATTGTTATATCTGGCATGAAGCCTAACATTTCCCAGGCACCTTTAGGAGAGTTTCATTAATATTATTAAGAACAATCAAATGTTGTGACAGAAAGAATTTGCTAAGCAAGTGAGAAAAGGGTATGGCATTGCCTTTTTCCGTGGCTCCTGGGGAAGTGGAAAACTATAATCTCAGATTATTATTTTTAATAATTATAATCAATACATTTCACATTGAGGTATTTCTTTTAAATCAGAGAATAATTTTACAAACAGCAAATAATAAATTTAAAAGTATCAAATAGAAAGTCTGATTCACTAGTGGTATGTTGTAATAATCCACACCTCTACAATGTTCTCCCAAGGTCTGCTATTTGTTAAAATATACCCTTTAATTCTAAATTTGGAAAGCAGTTTCTGAAGATTTCAGTTAAAAGGTAATTTATCAAAGAAAAGCTAGAAATGAGGTTTGTATAGGTTTGGAGTTGGAAGGTATGAAGAAGGGTAAGGTGTTGGCCTAGAAACCAGGAGATTGGGAGTTTTAGGCCTGCCATTGGCATGAAAGCCAGCTAGGTGACCTTGGGCCAATCACTCTCTCTCAGCCCAACTCACCTCAGAGGGTTGTTGTTGGAAAAATAGGAAGAGGAAGGAATATTATGCACCTTGAGTTATAAAAATAAAATGGTGGGATAAAAATAAACAAATAAATATAAATAAACTATTGCTATATTTGTTAAACTGAGCAGATGTGTTTGTGTTTCACTAAAGGTGCTTTTTCACAAGGCAACTGGATTTTCTTGTTTTCCTTTGAAGACGTTTCACTTCTCATCCAAGAAACTTCTTCAGCTCTGCCTGGCTGGTGGGGAATGGAAGGATTTATATTCCTTGCAGACAGCTGGTCATTTGCATTCTTTTAGAGAATCATTGAGGCCATCTGGAAGTTTATCTGTGTTGTCAGGGTCACTTGAGTAGTGAAAATGAGTGTGGAGCCTTCTTGGAATTGCTGAAAGGACTGTATTGTAGACAGAGATAGATAATGTTGTATCCCTCTTTGACGAAGGAAGCCCCCAGAACATGTGGTTATCCCAAATGGCCCTTCATCAAATCCTAAACAAAGTAGTAGTAGACAAAGAAGTAGTAGACAAAGAAGAAAACAATAAACGAAGCAACATTGTCATTCCATACGTTGCAGGAATATCAGAAAAGCTCAGGAGAATCTTCGGCCAACACAACATATCTACACACTTCAAAACACAAATACACTAAGGCAGAAACTTTTCACTCCAGTGATAAAACACTCAGACACAAACTGAGCAACTTGCTATATGCTGTACGATGCAGTGAGCCATGTGCAGATCTGTACATTGGGGAAACAAATCAACCACTTCATAAACTCATGGCACAACATAGGAGAACAAACCCATCAGGACAAGATTCAGCAGCCCATCTGCATTTAAAAGACAAAGGCCACTCATTTGAAGACAGCAAAGTCCACATTTTGGACAGAGAGGACCACTGGTTCCAAAGAGTTTGAAACTATGACCTGGATGACTGAGAATCTCCATAGACATTTGTCTATGTTGCAGTTACTACCATTAATTTTATTGCAATAGTAGCAACTTTGGCTTTCTGTATGACTAAGAAAATATAAGCAGCTGCATCCAAACAGCTGAAGAACCTGGAACAAGATTCCCGTGTGGCATGAACAACTGTTCAAAATATGGCTACTGAATTATACTATCCCCTGAATCTCCCTTTGCTGTAATAAAATCTTTGTTTACCAGATAAATGAGTTAAAAGCCTAGTTGTCAAGTAGAGTTTAATTGTTCACTAATTAACATCTTAATAGGTCGTTTTAGATATTGCTATGTGGAAAGGAGGAAAACCACTTAACCAGGATTCAGATTTTCCCTTATACTCTAACATAGTACTCTTCACCTACACATGCACTAGGCCTAAAGCGATACCATTTTATGGACTACTTCTGATTTATTATTTTCTTTGATAGTAATAGTTTTATTGTACTTTTTGTTATGTATATTTTTACTAAGGAAATCTTGCTTCATGCTTTGCTCCTAGAAACACAAAGCCGAAAACACCAGCCTGAAGATGACGAATGGGACTTCGTCGAAACATCGCCAAGACACTTCCAATTTTATGCGGGAGAAAACCGGAATAACCAAAGACATATATATATATATATATATATATATATATATATATATATATATATATATATATCCAAATTTCTTTTTCTGACAAAGAATTAAAGAATTAAATTGGGAGACTTCTTTAAGAATTCTTTAATTCTTTGTCAGAAAAAGAAATTTGGATTTGTAATGTTTCGCAGTTGTGACTTGAGCCTGCTTAACGCCCCTAGTTGGGGGCTGCAAGGCAAAAGAGATTGTAAAAAGTAAAACTGCAGTATAGCAGTTAAAAAAAATAAAAATATCAAGGTGTAATCAATTAGACATCTGTCTGAAAAACTTCATATATATATATATATATATATATATATATATATATATATATATATGTAAAACTTGGCAAGGACTAATGTTCTGTAGAGCGGAGAAAAAGTATAGGCCTTTATTTGCCCAATTCAAGTCCAGTTTATGACTAAAGAACCATAACACAGAAAAGCCAAAACCTCTAATATTTAGATAACCAATTGGGTAGAAACAGTCACCTGCTGAAAATGAATTCTATCATTTATTTTTAATTACATTATAGAGCAGTGTTTCTCAATCAGCTTGGGAAATTCTTGAAGTTGAAGTCCACACATTTTAAAGTAGCTAAAGTTGAAAAATACTGTTATAGAGGATGAATGGATGGATGGATGCATGGATAGTGGAAGCCCAATGAAGACATGATCACTCAAGGACAGAAAGGTTTCTCAATGGAATTATAAAAGGAACAGCAACTGAATTGTCTTCTTCATTCCCTGAGTTCTAAAAGTTGGGCTTAAATTTAAGTAGAGCCATAAGGATCAACAAAAACTCACTGTAGCATAGGATTTCTTGAGTTGCAATCATCTTTATAAAAGAATGATTATCTTTTTGTAGAAAGAACTGCATTCCAAGAATAACTTATATATTTTGATTTTGTAACCATAATAGCTGAGGGGAAGTAGGACATAGATTACATAGGTCGATGGAATGTCTTCCTGGTATGTAAAATTCAACTTCTTTTTCATGTAGTGTGTATATAGAATGTGTCCTAACTGGAAGAATATTTTACTCAACTGCAAATAGGAAGGGGTCATAGAAAAAACAATGAATTATTTTGATGATGGTGGCTCTTCCTTAATGACTCTTTTTTTTTTTACACACATTTATGGTTCTTTCAGGCAGACAACAGCACCTGTATTTGTTCATGAGGAATTAGGCTGGAGGACTGAAAAATGAAAGAAATGTAAAAAGAAGTGAAGGAGAAGATGCAGTAAAATATATTATGAGACAATATGACCGTGACCATCATCTACAAAACTCTTTGTTCTCCACTCTGATATCAAAGGAAGTTTGCTACTTTAGTGGTTTAACCTATAATAAGTGTATTTACATCTATGGATCAGGCAACACATTTCTTAGTATTTAATTGACCTATAACCTCAAGAGAAATAAGTTATTTGAAAGGGTAGGCACAGGAAAAAGGTACGGCACCATTCTCAAGTCAGTCTTATCATGTCATATTAATAACTAACTGATAATGAAAGGCAGATATACATACATACCCTTAAACACTTTTTATTTTTATTTTATTATTACTACCACAGAGTAACATTTCTTTTTAGTTCTTTTAGTTCAGCTTATTCTGAACTCAGAATATTGCCAACATTCAATGTGCAGTTATGGTATATGATATTCCTAAAAGGTAAACCAATGGACAACTGCAATTAAAAAGAATTGCAGAAGAAAGTAGGAGAGAATCGAAAGAGATTTTTTTTAAAATAATAAAGATTTTACTTTTGCTCAACAGTATATATATATATATATATATATATATATATATATATATATATATATATATATATATATATATATATATATATATATATATATATATCTGCTATTAAAATAGCGCTCCCATTCTAGTTCTCCTTTCATGGGATCAGGATGCATAGGGCTCTTTCTGTAATTGCTTCTTGTAAATGATCTTTGCTCTATAACACTTTACTGTAAACCACTTTCCTTTTGCCATCTGTTATCCAGTTGTTTTAACTGGGTTTCCAGTATTTGCATCAGTCATTTACAAGAACCTTTATAACTCCCTGCAAGAAAAGGAAATAACTGAAACCCCTTCCTCTCATACTTTTTGCTTTAGATTTAGGATACTAATTGTTAAAATATAGAGTATGGGAAACCCATGGTAAACTTATGAAGTCTCCATTTATACTTGTTATCATCTATAAACTGTGCCTTTCCAATCTTGTCTAAAATGCTGGGTTTTCTGCTATTTGTTTTTTTATGTATACTTTAAAATTTCAAATAAAAAAATCGATGTTTTTTTAAAGATGATAAATAGAAAAAGTCTGAAAAAACAAAACTCAGAAAAGAAAAAGAGTAAAAGTGCAAGAAAGAAAGAGGACCGAGTACTGCTATTTGAAACATTTTAATAAACTGCATTGTATTAAGTTAGACCATTGGTCCACTTTTTCTAATATTGTTGGTTCTGATTGGCAGCAATTCTTCAGGCATGATTTGCAGAGTAACTTGCACGTTAATTCAGAAGTAAGTCCACCTGAGTTCATAGGGGCTTCCTCCTAAGTTTAATGTTGGAATCATGATAGCATTTAACTTAGAATAATTCCAGCTGAGCTTGTGAGACTTATAACTCTAGATTTTAATTAAGACAATACAAAAATATTAAGTTATGGCTACCTAAACATTTACTTGTCAAATGACAATGCAATAGAATGTTGTAGACAGGTAGAGAGCAATTTTTAAGTAAGGTCTCATTCAGTTCAGTCATTCAGTTCAATTCAGTTCAGTTCAGGTGTTTTCTCCAATGTATGAGACTTACAGCCCTGAATCTCTATTGTGTTCATTTTATTTCCAGGCTGACTTTGAAATAGGAAAATGGATGTCTTCCACATTCCATTCCATTGACCAAATCAGGTTGGTTCATCTATTTTTATGGTTTTTTTCCTTACCCCTAGATCAATAGAGAGCCCTACAAATTCATCACCATATGTTTTTGCTTCTTCTGCCACATAGCTGATAAGAGCAGAACTATTAAAGAAATTCCCAGGGAAGTGAATTTGTCTTATTTTCCTGCCCCACCCCACCCCATGGTCTAATTAACTCCATAACCATAAAGGTTTCCAAAGTATAGTAGTGGATTTATTCCATGAACTACAACTGAACAAATGTCATTTTGGCTTTGTATATGAGTCAGTTTAGTCTTGTGCTTGAGGCAATAGACCAGAAACTAGGAGAAAGTGAGTTCTAGATCCCACTTTTGGCATGAAAGCTAGCTGGGTAATCTTGGACCAGCCATTTTCTCTCAGTGCAACTCATTTCATAGAGTCGTTGTTGTGCAGAAAATAGGAGAAGGGAATACTATTAGGTATGAGTTATTTATAAAAATAGTAAAGGCAGGATATATAAAAAAATAAATTGTCAGAATCTCTGAGAGTTAAGTAATGATTTCATTGGAGGATTGTCTTGATCAATCATTAATAGCAAATTAGTAGTAGCTACCCCTGGAAACAGTTCTTATTCCAAGTGTGTACATTTGCCAGCCAGCCAGTCACCCATCATTTGTATCAGCCCTCAGAGCAACACTTTGCTATGTTCATTATGTGCCACAACATTTTTAACTGACAGGCTTCAACACAACCTCTTGAAACTGTCTAGCCGTTTTACCACATTGTAATTGGTACTGGAAAACGTACTGTTAGCACCTGGCTGGCAGTTGAGATAATTAGCGTCTCTTATATCCTATGAAACAGGATAATAATAAGCACATTGTTTGACTCTAAGATTAGAAGAAAAAAAGTGCAGACATTGAGCTAGGAAGCTGATATACAAATACAGCAAGGTATTGTGTGCTACAAACTTTGATGTGGCAGGGGACCTTGGCTTAAAGAAAGGCAAGCATCAGACAGTTTCTCCCACCTCTTCTGTTTGTTTGCTTTTGTTCCATGCATGGCAAATCCTTGTTTTCATCTGCAGTCAGCCAAATTAAAGCTACCTATGTACAATTATTGTCAGGTGATTCTGAAATTGACCTATCAAAGTATGATATTGGGCTTAGCTACCTAAGCTAGCTTCAGTGTCAAAGTGAATTGCGGGCAGAAGTTCAGAAGCTTCAGAGAGTATTCTATCACAGATCTAAAATATCGGAAATTAATTAATCTCCAGATGTTAGCTTTTAAAAAGCAATTAGAAACCATAGATTGCTTTAATAAACCATATTCTTTCCAAAACCATTCTCTTTGCTTATTATGGTCTATGAAAAGGAAGTTTCTCTTTGCATCCTTATACTGTATTACTCAGTTGCATTTATCATGAAACCCTGTGTCTGGTTGTGTGATTAACTAAACCACTACAGGATAGTCAATTACTGGTGTGGTGGCGAGGTTGTAATAAAAAAATATCTTCTCTGGTTCTTCATTGACATAACTGGGAAAAGTCTGCAGGATATGGTATGGATTGCAGCTGTATGCAAAGGATCTCTTAAACATTGCATAGGCACAGAAGTGGGAAAGAGAACCTGGCACATTCCACCTCATCTTTGTAGGAGGCTGGGAGAATAAATTCCCTTAACAGTAGTTGTGGAAACCAATAGTCACTTTACCATTGTCGATGCTCCTTTATCTCCTTCACCACTATTTTACATCAACTGGAATAGCATTATGCTCCAACCTTAATGTTTACACATTAAAGTCATCACTTCTGTCTGGTATTGATTTGTAGCACTGCAGAAAAAGAAGGGAGAACATTTACTACCAAGAAATAGTAGGAGAGTATTTAAAGAAATCTGTGCAAATTGATATTTTTGGCTATTATAACATGTTCTTTCTTGTCCACTTCTTTTTTATTTTTATCTTCCTCCCTTATCCAAGAGGCAGTCTGCCAAGCCCGAAAGGTTGGGGACTGTTGGCCTATAGTGTGCAATTCGAGCTTTGTATTTGTTGATCTTCTTGGCTATAGCTGTGAATTGTTTCTTTATTATGTCTAATGCTTCCTTGATCTTCCTTGTTTCTAGATGAGATTTCTTGATTGTGTATTCTCTGATCCTGTTCTTCACGTTCTTTTCTTAGCATGCTGGTCTTATTTTCCACCCTGATCATCTTTTTTAATGGTGCACTGCTTGGATCTTTTTCTTGTTGATTTTGCATCTAAAGTATTCAGTTATAACTGCAGCCATACTGTACTTTAGTTGATTTGCTTCTCACAGTGAACTATTTACTTATATTTCATATTACAATATTGGCATCTTTTAATATTTGCTAGCTGTTTCAAGGCAGGGTACCTTATTCTGTTGTTTTCTGCTCTCCTAGCTGCTGTTATTCTTTGTTTCAATTCCACTTAGTTCTTTCTGACTTGAAGGCAGAGAAAAAAGCGCCTGATTTGGGAATAAAAACAAATAGTTATGCTGGTTTTCAATACCCTGATTTGCCTCTACATGACCTACTTTTGGGAAGGCTTTGATTTCTTTGTCTTGGGCAGACTTTTGTAATTCTTCCAATTCTACTTCTGTGAATATTTCATGTTAACAATGGACACTGATCTGCTAGCCTGTTATTTCTGATTCTGGATGTTGTTCTTTGCAGAACTTGTAGATTCTTTTCAGACATCCCCTTTTCATTGGATTTTATTTATAATAGCAGATCATTATTTCTTTTCTCATTTTCTCTATATACTCTTTACTAATCAATTTTTTAACCTATCCATGCTTGATATCATCCAATATAAAATGCATAGATACTTGGAAGCTTCATCCTGATAACTTCTGGTGCTTTGGCCATTCAGCATTTCAATTCACCATTTGAATAATTTTACCCTGATTTTACCCTGCTACTGTAGCACATTTCTCTAGAACATTTTCCATTGCTTATATCTGTGCTAAAATTCTTCAGTTGCCATCGACTGGATTTCAATTTATGACTTTCCATAAATCTTCAGTACGTACGTACGTACGTACGTACGTATGTGTGTGTGTTTTTTGTGTACACATGCACACAGACACACACACATATGCATTTTTTTCGGTTTGGTAGCCAAGATTTATTTTCTTCAAAATCACTGAAAGTGATATCATAGCAATGACAAATAAAAAGGGTGATAATGAGTCTCTTTGGAAGATGCCTCTCCTAATATTGAGAAGGCCATATTTTTTATTTCCAACCACCAATTTTATCTTGAACTACATTTTTTCTATAAACATTCTAATGTTTTTACTGACACTAGTTGTTTCCAAACATTTGATTATCCAACTATGTAGTAATCAATCAAACACATTTTTATAGTAAATCCTGACTATATGTAAATTGGTTTTTTACTTTTTGTAATTCTCCAAAATCATTTTATGATCAAAAATTGATCTTTTGTAACTTTACTTTTCCTATTATTATTTTTTTGTGTGTGGTTGTTGTTGTTCTATTGGAAGGATATTATTTTTTTCTACTTAATTTTGAACGTTGTCCACTATTATGCCTGTGACTAATTTATATATAGGCAACCATGTTATTGGCCTATAGTTTTCTGGGGTTGTCTCTTTAACTGGATCTTTTTGAATTGGATATGTTTTGTCAGTTATTAACCAATTGTTGATGTCTCCTTTGTGCAACACTTCATTAAGCTATTTAGATAAAATTGGATGTAAGCTAGTCAGATATTTGAGTCAAAAGCTATGCAATTGATTGTATCCAACAGATGTTGGTTTTCAATACTTTTCGCTCACTTTTCAACCATTTCTGCTATTATTATTATTAGTTCTTCCATTTTATTTTTTTACTAAATTCATCTTCAAAATTTTTTATCCATCAAGCATTTTTATTATACTCATTTTGAGTTTGCCATATACCTTTTCAAAACTGCATTGTTTCCTTTTTCTTTGATTTTCCTTTTCAGAACCTCTATTATCATTTGTACTTTGGTAGATACACCTCTGGTTTGACTGAAATAGCTGATTTTCCTTAAAGTGGATTATTTGTGCCTCATGTCATTAAGTGTTTCTAGCTATCTTTTTGGTTTCACAGACTAGTGGAGGTAGTGGCAACTTCGGTGATTTTGGCTTTGTGCATTCGCCTGCCACTTCAGCAGCCCAATTTTGAATGGACTGCCAATGTCCATGGCCTGAGAATTGGGGACCCCTGCTGTATAGTGTAAATGTCAACATCCAAGATACCTTAGAGGACATTCGCTACTTACGAAGTCTTTTAGCATTAGAAGAAGTTAGATCAGCACTCTGGTCATTAATTATAAATTTGGAAATCTGCAGGAACTGAAATATGACAAGAAGAATCTATGCTATTCCAGCAAATCTTAAGAATGACACAGTTGGAAGAGGTCAATCTACATTCCAATACCAAAACAAAGGAGACTTAACAGTGTGTGCAAAGTATTGCACTGTTTCACATTCTAACAAAATGATGTTTCTGATCATTCATTGTAAAGTAGAGCCCTACATGGAAAAAGATGATACATGTTCAAGCTGAAATAAGACAATGTATAGGAACATGAAGCATTATTGCCAATGCATGCTGGATAATTCAGAAAACCAAACAATATCAGAAATAAATCACTTTTTGATTCATTGATTACCAGAGGACCTTTAATTATGTCAAATCATATAAAACCGTGGAGTATGTTTAGAAAAATGCAAATCCTAGAACATCTAAACACCTCAATCAGAAATTTATATACACATCAGAAAGCCACAGTACGAATAGAACATGGTGAAGCAGACTAGCTCTAAGTTTGCAAAGAAGTGAGGCAAAAATGTATATTCTCCCTGCCAAAAATATATTAAGGGAAGATGGATTGGAAGAAGATGAGTGTGGTTTTAAAACTGGAGGAAGAAACATCAAACCTGCTAAACCAGCTTTCAATAATAATAATAATAATAATAATAATAATAATAATAATAATGATAATAATAATAATAGTAATAGGCTCCTTGGGAGCAATCCCAAAACAACTGGAGCACCACTTGAACACCATTGGCATAGACAAATTCGCTATTAGTCAATTGCAAAAGGCAGCCTTATTAAGAACTGCTTCCATCCTGCGACGATATCTGTAATACCATCAAACATCCACATCTGCCTATCCCAGGTCCTGGGTAAGGACTCGATAGGTAGACAAAATGCCAAATCCAGTCTGAACATCTGGCTGACTGTGCGATGATTGATATAATAATAATAATAATAAAAAAGGTGGAAGGGACTTTGGAGGTCATCTAATCCAACCCCCTGCTCAGGCAGGAAATCCTATACCATTTCAGACAAAAAGCTGTCCACTCTCTTCTTTAAAACTTCCAGTGTTGGAGCATTCACAGTTTCTGGAGGCAGGTTATTCCACTAATTAATTGTTATAACTGTCAGGAAGTTTCTTCTTAGTTCTAGGTTGCTTCTCTCCTTGATTAGTTTCCATCCATTGCTTCTTGTCCTGCTTTCAGGTGCTTTGGAGAATAGCTTGACTCCCTCTATTATGTGGCAGCCCCTGAGATATTGGAACACTGTTATCATGTCACCCCTCATCCTTCTCTTCATTAAACTAGACATACCCAATTCCAGCAACTGTTCCTTGTATGTTTTAGCTTTCAGTCCCCTAATCATCTTTGTTGCTCTTCTCTGTACTCTTTCTAGAGTCTCAACATTCTTTTTACATTGTGGTGACCAAAACTGGATGCAGTATTCCAAGTGTGGCCTTACCAGGGCATTGTAATGTAGTATTAACACTGCACATGATCTTGATTCTATCCCTCTGTTAATGCAGCCTAGCATTGTGTTGACTTTTTTGGCAGCTGCAACACACTGCTGTCTCATATTTAGATGATTGTCCACTAGGACTCCAAGATCCCTCTCATAATTGCTACTGTTGAGCAAGGTACCACCTGTACTATACCTGTGCATTTGGTTTTTCTTGCCTAAATGTAGAACCTTACTTTTTTCACCATTGAATTTCATTTTTTTAGATAGCTTCCAATGTTCAAGTCTGTCAAGATCCGTCTGTATCTTAAGTCTATCTTCTGGAATGTTGGCTATTGCTGCCAGCTTGGTGTCGTCTGCAAATTTGATGAGTTCCCCATCTATCCCCTCGTCCAAATCGTTGATGAAGATGTTGAAGAGCACTGGGTCCAGAACAGAGCCCTGGGGCACCCCACTACACACTTCCCTCCATGTAGATGCAGTTCCATTGAGGACCACATTCTGAGTTTGGCCGATCAGCCAGCTACGAATGGTGGTGATGCTATCTAACCCACATTTTTCTATCTTATCAAGTAGTAGGTTGTGGACTATTTTATCAAATGCCTTACTGAAATCCAAGTAAATTACATCCACAGCATTCCTCTGGTCCACTAATTTTGTCACCTGGTCAAAAAATGCAATAAGATTTGTCTGGCATGATCTGTTTTTGACAAACCCATGTTGGATTTTGGTAATGACTTTGTTTGCCTCTAGGTATTCACTGATTCGTTGCTTGATTATCTTTCTAAGATCTTCCCAGGTATTGAGGTCAGGTTGATAGGACTGTAGTTTCCTGGATCCATTTTTTTTTTCCTTTTTTGAAGATGGGAACTATTTCAGCTCTTTTCTAATCCTCTGGTAGTTCCCCAGTGCTCCAGGATCTTTGAAAGATATAATTTAGTGGTTCTGAGATCACATCTGCCAGTTCCTTGAGAACCTTGGGATGTAATCCATCTGGTCCTAATAATTTGAACTCATCTAGGGTGGAAAGGTGCTCACTTACCATTTTCTTGCCTATCTTAATGTGTTTCTATTCTGTTTTTTATGGCACTATTTTTGATAGGTTGGTCTGTTTTTTCCCTTTGTGTAAAGACAGATGCAAAAAACGAGTTAAATAGTTCTGCTTTCTCCTTGTTGCTTGTCACCTTCTTGCCACTTTCTCCCACTAAAGGACCAATCATTTCCTTAATTTTTTCTTGTTTTTTACATGTTGAAAAAAGTTTTTTGGTTATTTTTGATTTTTGTTGCAAGCCTTAGTTCATTTTGATCCTTAGCTTTCCTCATTTCATCTTTGTAGGCTTAGGCTATTTGCTGATATTCTGCCTTAATTATGTGCCCCTCTTTCCACTTTTTACATTTGTCTTTTTTGTCTTTCAATTTATCAGAGAGTTCTTATGCAGCCATGCTAGTTTCTTTTGAAAGCTGTTATTCTTCTTCTTCATTGATATTGTGCTAGACTGGGCTTTTATAATCTCACTTTTCAAAATTTCCCAAGCTTTTTGAGTTGTTTTCCCCTTGAGGATTCTGATCCATGGAATCCTACCCAAGCTCTCTCTAAGTTTGTTGAAATTAGCTTTCTTAAAGTCCAATATTCTAGTTTGATTGTGTTCTATTGCTTGTGCTTGCATAATGTTGAATTCCAATATTGCATGGTCACTCCCTCCTCTACCATTTCATCTCTATTAGTGAGAATTAACAGAATTAATATATGGATAGCCAACCACTTTCTTTCAGTTGTATACTAGCTTTCACTTTTATACTACGAAACAAAGTGGTTATAAACAAAACATCCACAGAAAATACCCCTAAATGACTTTTTAATAAGTGCTGTTGTATGTTGCAAATTTTTCAAGGATTTGCATAATCCTACTGGTTTTCAGCTTTAAAGTCTAATTGATGATCAGGTTATTGGGACAAACATCTCTTTTCCACCTAGCTACTCAGATCTTCAGCTCACTGGCCAATGGCCTCCATAAAACAAGGGAGGGAAATAGCTACAAGAAACCATTTTGAGTGGTAGCTCTATTTGCACAACTTCAGTTCTCAGAAAAAGTCTCCCAGCACCTAAAGATCATAACCTCAGTGCCAGGTGGACCTCTCTTGGATTCCATAGTTGGGGAAACATTTAGAATTCTATTTTTAACACCACAATGTCCGCTGTATAACATTCACTATTGGTTTTCCTTTGTCCCCTGTATCGTATTGTACTGATATTTCTATAATGTGATTTCAAATGTTGATGTTTTTGCTTCCCAGAAAATTGATATTCTTGGGCAGACTAGAAGCCCAAGAATATAAATATAGAAGCAGATATAGATAGATAAACAGACAGACAGACAAGTCTTTGTAAAAGCAGATATTTTGAGTAAAGCATGCTTTAAAAAGAATTGACCTCCACCCCCATAATTTGGGTCTGTGCCAAGATTACTAACTGATAGATTTGTATTCTCAGGAACTCTTACTGCAAGTTTGTTCAAAAATAGTTGAAACAGTTCAGTTGTGCATATTTTGAGCAGTTCTTTGATATCTCAGGAAGGAGGAAGCCCCTAAACCATCTTTTCAGTTCTGACTTCCTTCACGTTTGATCAACACGCATCTTGCTTGACTCTAGATTTGTATTATTGCAGCTGCTTCTCATTAGATATATACAGATGCAACTAGCCAGATCTGAAATTGATTTGTCTATATTAATTTCCCATCAATTCCTATCTCAGTTCATGCTTGAACAGGAACCAAAAACATGTGTAGTGCACACAAGGTATATACTCTACCCCATTTCAATATGACCTAGGTGTGCCAGCCCAGTCTTCATCTCTAGCATCCTGGCTTGATTAGGAAGGCCTAAATGGGGCTCTTTCCATGTTTGTCTTGGCATTGGTAGAAGCTTCTTTGTGGCTGGGAGCCTTTACAAAGTTAAAGAAGGAAGTTGCAAATACTGATGAAGAAGACAAGACTCATCTTCTTCTACATGTGTAAAATTTCTTTAAAATACAAAGCAATGATAACAGTAGGAATTTCATTAGTCACTGAAATATTTCATACCACTGTACAGTGGATGAGAAGGGTTGCTCAGAGGACACATTTTTATTTCATTAAAAGTTGCTGCATCAGAACAATTAGAAACAGCAGGATTCTTCTTTATATCATAAAGAATAACAGCTTATAAGCGTATAAGAAGCTTCCTAATAGCTTCTTTCTTTTTGTTCTCCCTTTCTTCACTGTTCCTTTCTTTCTTTTATCCTATTCCTCTTGTGTTAACTTTTACACTTTTTGTAAAAGTTTTAATAACATTTATTTTTCTAAAAAATAGAAACAAAGTAAGATGGGCTGCAACAATGCCCAGACATTTCAGTCAGCATTGTCTATACTATATGTTGCATCCTAAGTGGACAACATAGAACATTAGAACCCTGGCATCTGATAGCCTTTTTAATAAGAACTTTCTTCATGTGAAGAATGAGATCTATCCTAAGAAAATGTGTAATGTCAGCTGTGTTAATGAGTTCTGAAACTTATGTTGTGTTAGAGAAAACAGAAGTAACAGCAGCTGCTGGAAGCCGCATGGTTCCAGCTTATATTTAATATTGTTTATGTACATAGTTACTTCCTGTGGTTGACAAGCATCTGTGCTGGTGATAAACATCTAGTGGATTTATGTCTGGGAAGCTAGATTTTTAATTATTTTAGTGAAGGAAAGGAAGCAGATTTAGGATACCAGCAATAGGGCTATATAATTCAGCCCTAAAAGTATTTGATTTTGAGGTTTTATTAGAATGTTTGGTTTGAGGTTTGAACCAATACCATTCAAACTGTTTCAAGTTTCAAGACTGGGCTGAGAAAAAAAATAATTAATTTGATTAGCATTAAAACACTGCTTCATTTGGGAACAAAACACAGTGAAAATTGTAGTTATTTTACCACTTCTAGAAAACTGCCAAGTTTTGTCTACATAACACAATACATTTTTGAAATATTTTCCCTTACAATGTACCTTTTAGGGCAGATAGCAAGGATGAGGAAATAATAACAAAGCAGCCTTAACAATAATTAGCAAAGAACCTAAACTATGCTAAAATAAGGCAGAAAGAGACATGCTCCAACTGAAAAGTTTTTTGAAAATTGGTAATTTTAAAAGTAACATTTTCCCATTTTTTTTTCTAGAATAGTATTGATTTGCTGCCTGTAGTATTACTATTTTGACATGCCAGGAGGACTGGCAGAGTTACATGGCAAGATTGAACTCTCCTTAAGAGGACATCCCTGATTCAGATGCAATGATATTGAGATTACATCATAGAGAAAGTGGCATTCATAGTCTGCCCTTTAAGAACAATAAATGTTTGGGCAAGCATCTGTAAGTATTAGCCTGGTACTCATTCATGTATTGTCAAAAATTTAAGGCCCATCCTTATTATGCAGAATTTAAAATATATGTTTGGTCCAAAAAAACTTATTAGTTTGACCTAAAACGTCACATCTGACTGAGCAGTCTTGAACTCATATTCACAGTGTTCACTTGAACTTCCAGTTGCTTTGACAATATGGTTAATGTCACAGAATTCTGTATAAATCAGGAATGGTTTGCCAAAACTGACTGTACTCCCACTGAGCAAGCCCACATTTATTTCTGTAACACATAAAAGTGCTTAAATATGCATACTGTATATTAGCCTGTCCTGACCCAGACTTCCTCCAGATGAAGAATGAATCATAGGAGTACTGCAGAATTCTGAGAGCTGAAATCCAGATGCCCAGATTGTGGAAGGCTGCTGGATCGTCAATTCTGTGATTTCTAGGTATTTTTTTAAAATAGAAATATTAAGAGAATATTAAAAAAACCAGTTGTGTATGTGTGTGTGTGTGTATCTTTTATTATCTTATAAATAATTTAAATATTTAAATAATTAAATATTTTATAAATATCTAATACAGGTAGTTTTTGACTTATGACCACAGTTGAACCCAAAATTTCTGATGCTAAGTGAAACATTTGTGAAGTGAATTTTGCCCCATTTAATGACCTTTTTACCACAATTGTTGAGTGAACCATTGTTGTTGAGCTAGTAACACAGTTATTAAATGAATCTGGTTTCCTCATTGACTTTGCTTGTCAGAAGTTTGCCAAGGTCGATCATGGCAACCATCATAAATATGAATCAGTTTCCAAACTTCTGAATTTTGATCATGTGACCAAGGGGGGCTGAAATTGTCATAAGGGTGAAAAAAAGTCATAAAATGATCACTTTTTTCAGTGCTGTTATAGCTTTGCATGGTCACTAAGTGAACTGTTGTAAGTTGAGGACTACTTTCCTCCTCCTACTTACCCCACAAAAACAACTCTGTGAAGTGGATTGGGCTGAGAGAGAGAGAGTGACTGGCCGAAGATTACCAAGCAAGCTTTCGTGCTTAAGGAGGTACTAGAACTCACAATCTCCTGGTTTCTAGCCTGGTGCCTTAACCACTAAACCAAACTGATAGCAAACTGACTCTTATACCGATAGAATGAGCTGTAATGCTTTATATCACTTTTCCTGAAAATTTGGGACTGTAGGTTGATATTTTTTTTTTTGTCAAAATTTACATTTGTGTCAAAGAACTCTTCTCTAAGAAACTGAATTAAAACATTCCAGAAAATAAAACCCCTACTATAACTTTTGAATCATTGAAAAACAATGCTTTTCATGATTTCCCCCCCCCCCCATGGCAATTTTAATTTTTTTAAAAAGGGTACTGGAATGTAATACTGGAAATAGCAAGGAGAAGTTTCTCATTTGTTCTTCAAAGCATAAATCCTCAAATGCAAAATTCATCTGTTTCGCATTACAGATCTGATGATTGACAAGTCACCCTTCTTTCTATTTTAATTATTTCTTATTACCAAATTTCTTGTAGCTAGCTGAATCATTTTATTCCTATTTACCTGTCGCCAAAATTTTCACTTCTGGGATTTGTGAAGAATTCACTGAATGTTTCATAGGGAGTGTGAAATCACCAACCCTTTTTCCTATTTTAGTGTCTTTTCAAAAGGAATAAAATTTGTTTATTTTTCTGGGTTAAAATAGACATTAGCCGACCCCATATTATCTTGCAACAGGATTTGAAATTTTTGTTTTAAGATTCTGTGGCTTTTGGACAGAGAAGTAGGATTTATCGTTTCTGTCCAAGCAACATATATAAACAATATAAGAAAATGTATTTACATATTTTCAGTGTTCTGTGATTCAGATCCCAAGCAGTAATATAATATTACTGATATATTGGTTTGGCTTCCCTGATTCCACTGACTCTGTTACCTGCTTCTCAAGCCCATTTTCAGAAAAGATGAACTGCTCTTTTAAAATTAAGACAATTTTGACATTTTTCTTAACAATTTAATTCTTTACAGGATTGTTGGGATTTTTCTTTTGTTTCATTTTGTTATTCTTATTGTTGGCTTATAAAGAGGTAGGAGAGAAAATTAGTTGGTTCACATTTTAAGGCAAAATGAGCATTTATACTTACTAACCTATACACAAATTAATACTCAGTTATTGAGATCCACAATTTTCCAAATTTTGTAATGCAGTTTGTAATTGAAAAGATGCATGTGCAAATGTCATTGAGTGGGAGAAATGTGGATAAAAATATATGCATTTTAGACAAATACACTGTAAGGCTTTTTTCTGTATTATTGTAGATATTTATATGAAACTTTATAATATCACATATTGTTGCACAATAGTATTAAACAAGTGAGATAATAAAATTGCAAAATTAAACAAAACAATCTGATCAATTCCTCTGTTTCTAAGATATTGTAATAGTGGAATATTTGACAACTGCTTGCTATTTGACTGGAAGTCACTGGAGCTATTAGCAGCAAAAGCTGGCTGGATGATATTGCCCTGTCCAAGGAAGAAAGAAAGAAAGAAAGAAAGAAAGAAAGAAAGAAAGAAAGAAAGAAAGAAAGAAAGAAAGAAAGAAAGAAAGAAAGAAAGAAAGGTAAACAGCTGCAAGTCAGTCAAAGGAACATGAAATGCAAGAAACTTTTAAAAGGAATAAGGGGAAAGAAACATCATGAAAACTTTAAGTATTGGCCCCATTTCAAAGGCCTCCCAGAATGTGTGTATTTGAAAGTACATGTATACATAAACACTGTATCATTACATTATTTTCTTGGGAGCAGGCAAGAATTATAAGCCATAATGTTTAAAGCATAATGTAAAAGAAGAAAAGTAAATACGTTTAAATTTAATTTATGCCAATACCATTCACTGTACCTCTCCATACCTTCCAATCCTTGCAAACCTTTTTTGTTTCCATCATGTCCATATGCCATTTTGTATTTTGCTTTTGATTCTTAAACTTCTCGACTCTCTTTTCTTCAAATATTCCATCAGCTCTGTCAAAACACAGCATTCCTTGTATTCTCTTCCCTCTGAACCTATTCACTTTTCATATATTTGTTTTGCAATTCAAATCTCATTCAATTTCTCTATAGGATAGAACTATCCTGTTTTTGTAACAATGACTGGCTTCAGTATTCAGTCCACAGTAATTCAGCATCCATTTATGCTTGAGCTTGTTTCTTCTGGTTCTACCACACACACTTGTGAAGGAACTCATTCCCACTGCATTCATTCATTCATTCATTCCCATTGTCTTCTTTTACATTTCTTCTTGTTAGTGACATCATCCCTATCTACCAAATTGTTTTCTTCATGCTGGAAAACAGAGGAGGGATCACTTGCTGACCTAGTTTTCAACTCTGTTCTACTGCCATTATCTAAATAAAAGGGTTAAGGTTGGAATTATCAAAGGCCACCACTTTATGGACAATCCATGCTAATTACCTATAATATAATTTCCAGATCCTTTTGATGTATGTTCTGGATATCTCTTTTAATATAGATATATAAATGATATTGAGTGACAATATTAAATCCTCCACCATTTTTATTTTTTTGTTTTTTTTTGTATATCCCTCCATCTCTCGCTATTTCCCCATTTTTGACTCTTTTGCCATATTTTTGATAGCTGTTTTGATGTTTGCTGATGTTTAATAAAGAAACATCATTTTTTGCCAGTTGAACTGAGTGATATGCACAAAATAACTTTTGCTTTTTTCAACAAACATTAATTCTCAAGATTCTACATGCTATTCATTGCCATTGTTTAAATATTTGCAAGTCTTAAAAATTCTCCATCTATTTTCCACATCGAAAGTACACAAACTAATGTATTTTTTACCATTTATGTCAATCATTTATTCCAATATTCTTGTCAAACCCAAGGTCTTTATTCTTTGATCCATTAATTTTCAGAGCCATATTTCTGATTCCTGTTGCATCATACAGCCTCAGTAAGTCATGCTGGAAATTATTTCAATCTTCGGCATCACCTATATACAAAATGGCACACCCCTTCACAATCCGATCCAACAGATTTCTAATGTCACCACAACTATTTCTTAGGGATAACTGAATGATTGATCATGTGCCTTCAACTTGTTTTTGACTCGTGGTGACAATATAGATAGATTTTCTCCATGACAATCTATTCCTAACCATTTTTTTGAGTCTCCCAATCGTGCACCCATCACCACTGTTACTAAGCCTTATGGATAAGTATATATATACATATACATATACATACATACATACATACATACGTACATACATACATACATATATACAAATTTCTTTTTCTGACAAAGTATTAAAGAATTAAATTGGGAGACTAAGATGGCCATTTCGAGCTCATTCTGCTCTCTTCACTTAGCCACACCCTTTATGGGATTTGAACCTGGGCAGTTTACATACTAGGCAGTGATTTAACCACCAAGCCACAGGCTCTCCTCCCTCTTTGCCAGCTGAGTCAAGGGAATATATGCAGGAAGTTTTTCAGACAGATGTCTAATTGATTACACCTTGACATTTTTTTTTAAACTGCTATACTGCAGTTTTACTTTTTTACAATCTCTTTTGCCTTGCAGCCCCCCAACTAGGGGCGTTAAGAAGGCTCAAGTCGCAACTGCAAAACATTACAAATCCAAATTTCTTTTTCTGACAAAGAATTAAAGAATTAAATTGGGAGACTAAGAAGGCCATTTCGAACTCATTCTGCTCTCTTCAGTTAGCCACACCCTTTATGGGATTCGAACCTGAGCAGTTTACATACTAGGCAGTGATTTAACCACCAAGCCACAGGCTCTCCTCTCTCTTTGCCAGCTGAGTCAAGGGAATATATGCAGGAAGTTTTTCAGACAGATGTCTAATTGATTACACCTTGACATTTTTTTAACTGCTATACTGCAGTTTTACTTTTTTACAATCTCTTTTGCCTTGCAGCCCCCCAACTAGGGGCGTTAAGCAGGCTCAAGTCGCAACTGCGAAACATTACAAATCCAAATTTCTTTTTTTGACAAAGAATTAAAGAATTAAATTGCAGTTGCGACTTGAGGGTGTGGCTAACTGAAGAGAGCAGAATGAGTTCGAAATGGCCATCTTAGTCTCCCAATTTAATTCTTTAGTTCTTTGTCAGAAAAAGAAATTTGGATTTGTAATGTTTCACAGTTGCGACTTGAGCCTGCTTAACGCCTCTAGTTGGGGGGCTGCAAGGCAAAAGAGATTGTAAAAAAGTAAAACTGTCAAGGTGTAATCAATTAGACATCTGTCTGAAAAACTTCCTGCATATATTCCCTTGACTCAGCTGGCAAAGAGGGAGAAGAGCCTGTGGCTTGGTGGTTAAATCACTGCCTAGTATGTAAACTGCCCAGGTTCGAATCCCATAAAGGGTGTGGCTAACTGAAGAGAGCAGAATGTAGTATGTAAACTGCCCAGGTTCGAATCCCATAAAGGGTGTGGCTAAGTGAAGAGAGCAGAATGAGCTCGAAATGGCCATCTTAGTCTCCCAATTTAATTCTTTAATTCTTTGTCAGAAAAAGAAATTTGGATTTGTAATATATATATTACAAATATATATATATATATATATATATATATATATATATATGTAATATATATATATACAAATTTGGATTTGTAATATATACATGTTTTCTGAGGTTTTCGCGGGTATTTGTATGTAGGTCTTTGGTTGTTCGGGTTTTCTCCCGCGTAAAATTGGAAGTGTCTTGGCGACGTTTCGACGAAGTCCCATTCGTCATCTTCAGGCTGGTGTTTTCAGCTTCGTGCTTTGAGCAGCAATGTGTGGTCTTAGCTGTTTCTTCCTTTTAACTGCCAGTGGGGTATGAACTGATTGGGTGGGAGCTTGGCTGTGTTCTGATTGGGTGGAGGTGTGTTCTGAATGGTTAGGGGCTTGGCTGTGCTCTGATTGGCTGGGGGAGTGTTCTGTTTGGTTGTGCTCAGGTTAGTCTGAGTTGCAGAGGGGTTTGAGATTTGGGCTGCCTTGTTATTTTTTGGCTTCGCGTTCGTGGTCGTGCTCTTCTTCTTCATGGAGGGTGTCAGTTTGCTTCATGTATGGATTGGAGGGGTTTAAAGTGGCTAATGATGCAGCTGTGGTCTGGCTTCTGGTTTGTGGTCGTGCCTCGTCATCGGTGTGGCTTTGGGTTTGTTTTTTGCGTGGATGTGTGGTGGTGACCTCCTGTGTGGTTTTTGTGAGTGTGGGTCTGGTATCATTTTTTGTGTTAGGGAGTCATTTGTCAATAAGGGCGGGTTTCCAAATGGCTGGTAGGCGGGAGGTATCATCTCGCTTGTTCATGCTGTGTGGGCGTTTTTCTATCTCGATGGCTTCTCTGATTATTCTGTTATTAAAATGTTCACTTTTGGCAATGGTTCTGGTATTTTTAAAGTCAATTTCATGTCCTGTGGCTTTAAGGTGTTGGACCAGGGAAGATGTTGGTTCCTCTTTTTTGACTGAGTTCTTATGTTCTTCAATGCGTGCACTTATTCTTCTGTTGGTTTGTCCGATGTATGTGGTGGGACAAGTGGTGCATGGGATTTCGTATACTCCTTGATTTTCTAATTCAATTTTATCTTTGGGGTTTCTAAGGATGGTGGATATTTTTCTGTTTGTGCAGAATGCTGTTTTGATGTTGTGTTTATGGAGGATCTTACTGATTCTGTCTGTGGTGCCTTTTATGTATGGGAGGAGGGCTTTGCCGTTTTCTTGTTCTTTGTCTTGGATTTTAGTGGGGGTTTCTTTTTGGATTAGGTTTGTAATCTTATTTCTATGGAATCCATTGGATGTTAGTACATTGGTGAGAGTGTGTAGTTCGGGTTTTAGGTGTTGTTCGTCAGCTAAGCGTTTTGTTCTGGAGATGAGTGTCTTGGCTACAGAGTTGATCTGTGCTGGGTGGTGGTGTGAGAGAGCGTGCAGATAGCGGTTTGTGTGTGTTTTCTTCTGGTAGATGGTGTGTCCTAGGGAGCCATTGGATTTCTTGTAGACTAAGACATCCAGGAAGGGAAGTTGGTTGTTAGCTTCTGTTTCCATGGTGAACTGTATTTTGGGGTGTAGGCTGTTGAGGTGTGTGAGGAAGTTGTCCAGTTTTTCTTTCCCATGTGGCCAGATTATGAAGGTGTCGTCTACGTATCTGAGCCAGAGTTTGGGTTTGTGATCCAATTTTTCTAGAGCTTGGGTTTCAAAGTGTTCCATGTAGAGGTTTGCAATGACAGGTGAGAGGGGTGATCCCATGGGTGCTCCTTCTGTTTGTTTGTATTTTTGTCCATTATAGATGAAGTATGTGTTGGATAGGCAGTGGTTGGTCAGATCTAAGATGTGTTTGGGGGGGTTATATTTGTTTTGAATAGCTGTCAAGGCTTCTTTGATAGGCACTTGGGTGAAGAGGGATATGACATCGAAGCTCACTAGTAGGTCACTGGGCTGTAAGTTTTGTTTCTTTATGATCTCTATAAACTGGAATGAGTTTTTTACGTGTGAGGTGATGGATTCTGCATAGGGCTGTAGTTGTTTGGCGAGAAATTTGGCTAGGTTTTGTAGAGGTGAGCCTATGGAGCTGACTATAGGTCTGAGTGGGGTTCCTTCTTTGTGTATCTTGGGGAGACCATAGAGTTTGGGGCATCTGGATGATTTCTCTCTGGGAATGATTCTTTGCTGGATCTCTTTGCTAATGGGGGAGGCTTTTATTTTGGATCTGGTGGTTTTTTCCAGGTAGGTGGTGGGATCTGTATTTAGGGGTTTGTATACACCGATGACGAGGCACGACCACAAACCAGAAGCCAGACCACAGCTGCATCATTAGCCACTTTAAACCCCTCCAATCCATACATGAAGCAAACTGACACCCTCCATGAAGAAGAAGCACGACCATGAACGCGAAGCCAAAAAATAACAAGGCAGCCCAAAATCTCAAACCCCTCTGCAACTCAGACTAACCTGAGCACAACCAAACAGAACACTCCCCCAGCCAATCAGAGCACAGCCAAGCCCCTAACCAATCAGAACACACCTCCACCCAATCAGAACACAGCCAAGCTCCCACCCAATCAGTTCATACCCCCACTGGCAGTTAAAAGGAAGAAACAGCTAAGACCACACATTGCTGCTCAAAGCACGAAGCTGAAAACACCAGCCTGAAGATGACGAATGGGACTTCGTCGAAACGTCGCCAAGACACTTCCAATTTTACGTGGGAGAAAACCCGAACAACCAAAGACCTACATATATATATATATATATATATATATATATATATATATATAGATATAGATATATAGATAGATAGAAATAAAAACAAAAATGCGACTCTTGGGGGTATTCATATTGTCAAAATAATGATCACCAAGAGAATATCTATCAAAAATAGAATTTAATCCACCAAGCTTTCGTCAAATACATTTGACATCGTCAGGGTTAAAAGGCAAACGCCGGGGGAAGTCTTATATACAGTTGTTTAATGCCTGTTTCAAGAGCCGGAAACAGGCATTAAACAACTGTATATAAGACTTCCCCCGGCGTTTGCCTTTTAACCCTGACGATGTCAAATGTATTTGACGAAAGCTTGGTGGATTAAATTCTATTTTTGATAGATATTCTCTTGGTGATCATTATTTTGACTATATATATATATATATATATATATATATATATATATATATATATATATATATATATATATATATTTCACTTCTCTTTACTCTTATCGCATTCAGTGATCAACCTTCAAATCCATAATATTACATAATTCCATAATTGTTCTGGATAGCAAGATGGGCACCATATAAATTTAATAAATAAATAAATAATTCCATAACTCCATAACATCCCATAATGCAAGGCTATTCATCACATCATATACCTTCTATAAAGCAAGAACAGAATGATAAATGTAGTCCTTGACTTATGAAGCAGTTGGGGCCATAACAAAAATTGTAATTACTATCCTTTACTTCATAGTATTGGCATCTTTTCCTGAGATGACTGGCGGATTCCAAAGGTTGCTACTCTTAGGCTGGGAGTTACAACTATGTGACCTTCATTTTTTCCAAAGGGACAGAAAGGTAAATGTGAGGCCAGACGGAAGCACCACTTAGTCTTGTTGGAGTGACAGGAAAGCTTAGATAAAGAATAAATGTCACATAGCCTCTCTTTTGATTTCTTTTAATGAGGAAAGTATCAGTACAATTATCATTGGTTAATGGATTTGGTAGCAAATAAACACTCTGAACTTTTGCAGCATTGAATTGTAACTTTCCTAATTTCTGGCCTAGAGCTATGCTGATTGAGGCCCATGGGACTTGTATCACCAAATAAAGGTAGAGAATGCTTAATCCTAGACATGAGTTATTCTTCTATAGGCTGATCTCAGGCATTGCAGCATCCATAGGCAATGGGTGAGGTGTCCCACACTCTGATGGAAACAGCAATAACTACAGACACCCATAGTTATAACCCATGTGACTGTATCATAACCCTTTAAGTCAGGGGTGTCAAACTTGCAACGTATCGTGACTTTTTTGCCATTGCCGGGCAATGGGATGGGTGCGGTTTCACTATGATGCATCCAGCCTGCGGGCCGACAGTTTGACACCCCTGCTTTAAGGAGATACCAATTGTTGTTATCCAAACAACAGAGTGTTAATAAACTTCAGTTAATAGAGTGAAAATATTGCTTCCAAACAAAATAATGTATTGAGATTTATAAAAAGGATGATTGAAAAGGAAGAAAAGAAAAAGGAGATACTTGTCAAAAGTCATATCTTGTCATGATTACTGCCCTGCTGTAAATCTAGTAGTAGCCCTGGCTATTCCTCATTTCCTAAAGGATCTCATCAGAAGGAAAGGGTTTAGAGAACTAAACTAACCCAGGCCAGTAGGTTCACTCCATACAGTAGAGGAAGGAGATATATCATTAACATGAGTATATTTTCCACAGCACTATTTGAACCAGTTTCTTTTTTCACTGGACTTTAAGAGCCTGTAATCTTCTCTTAGCTTCAATCCTTTGGTCCGTTGTCTTCTATTCCTTTTGTCTTCTACTGCTATTGCTTAAAGTGTCCTCTAGATTAGAAAATGAGTAACATCAGCAAACTATAAAGTAATTTGCATAGCCACTGTCCCAATCTGAGTTTTACTGCAACATGTCCAATTCATCCTATAGAATTAGTACTTTTCTTTCAGCTTAAGCTTTACCATGATCCTAAAATGGCAATATAATAGAAGGATTAGAATAAGGAGGAAATAGTACCCTCTTTTCCAGTTCATTTTTTCTACTTTATCTCAGCCTCTAATTAACCCAAATATGCATCAGGCAAGGCAGTGGAGGAATTTGATGCTATGTTGCTGGTCTTTACAATTATTTTCTCATTCCTTTTTAGGATCTAAGTAAAAAATGGCTATATTTCCAGGCAGGATTTGGCAATGGAATGAGGCAGCTGTTTAGAAACTTCCCAAAGCACAGCAAATGGAACTGATGGAGTTAAAGTGTTTGGCCTTATGGCGGTGAGTCATGCTGAGCCACAACAAGCTTAAGGGAAATTGTTCACAATTTTAGAAGAATTTAGCTCACTAGGATCATTTACTGTTAACTTGATAACAGTGCTAATATATTGCCCATAAATTTGATCTATCAGCTTTGTGAATCTCAATTTGCAGGAAAAATTTTGAGGACATTTTCTTACTGCCTGTGTGAGTACAGCAATCAGAAATTCAAATAGAAGCAGCTGCTGGAGTACTTGAAATAACAGTAGGGCCATTCATATCTTTCTTGAGATAGTCATGTCAACACAAGTTGAATGTTTTGAAAATGAGACTGACTTTTTAACATGTGGCTTATAAATGGAAAGATGATAGTTTTTTTCCAGTAAGTCAAGTTCAAAAAAGGTGAGCTTACTTAGTTTTGGATTCATGATCAGTGGAGACATTTAGCTGAAAATAAGGGGCTTTCAGGGTTGAGGCCAAGGCAGTGCAGATTTAAAAGTCCTCCTTTCCCACAGGCTCACTTAAATGCTGGCTCTTCTTGTCCTTTTGAGCAATTATAGTAGAGACCATCTGAATTTTTTGTGGGATTTTTTGGATTTAATTGTTGGTAGTCTTCTGCACTACTTTTTTTTTTTTAAAAAATCTTCACTGAGATTTAATAATCTAAAGATTTGTAATAATTTCTAATTATTTATTTTAATGCAAGGAGATACATTTTCTATTGAAGCTTAATTAGATTATTTTTCATCTCTCTTTTAAAATCCAAGGCATATCGTTTCTGGCTGGCTGTCAGATTATAAATCAGTATGGCTGGAATTTCTCTCTCTCTTAGCATTAAAAAAAGACATTTTGTTTCTTATGGCATTCTGTAGGCTAAAAGTTATTATTTGTGTGATTAATTTACTGACTTAATTTTGCATCTTGCCACAATCACGAAAAGGCTAAAAAAATGTGTAGTAGTGGTTTTGGCTTAGAAAGTATTTGAAGTTGTTTTTTCTGTATCTCTTTGTTTCTGGTATTTAAGAATGTTTTCTTCAGGGAAGTGTCAAGACAAATGGAACCTAATAAATGTAAACATAGAGCTTTGTTCTTTATATTCAGATTGATGCCTGATTTTACACTAAATAACATGTCAATGTATTGGGAATAAACTTATTGGAAACTCTGGAGCTTTCATTCTAAGTAGACATCCATAGAACTGGAGTAAATATGAATAATATATTGTTTAAAATGGAACATTAAGTATTTAAAATTATATGTGCATATTTACCTAAATCCCACTCAAATCATTTTATTCACCAGTATGATATTTTAAAGAAAAAATTATGTTCTATGTTCGGGATGATTATGCGATGATGATAATTTAGCCAAATTCCAATAAAATCAAAGTATCTATCTCTAAGCAATATGATCAGAACGGATGTATCTGCTGAAATTGTTCTTGATTAACTTGTATAGAAAAAAATTCCACTGAAAATGACATGAAATATTTCTTCCAAATAAACATAATATTTATGATTAAAGACAACTTCAGCCCAAAACAAATGATCAATTTAAGACTGTAGATGGTTCAGTCTTACAATACAGATATCATGACATCTATAAAGCAGGCTCTTTTATTTAGCAAATTAAGTAGAAAATTAAGAAACTTTTTTTTATCATAACTGAAAACAGAATTGGTTATCTGTTAATCTTCATTTGATTTTTTTTCCCTAGACAAATGATGAAAACAATCATGATTAAAAGCAAGCCAAAACACAACTGGCTGAAGGTGGAATTGCGTATGCAGGATTTGTTTTTGGCCTTATATTATTGCCTATATTTTGTGGTTATAATATATTATTTAAACACTTTACTGCCAAATACAATTGCATTTTTGAAATTGGCTACAGGGGCTTGACATAATTGGGAAGGCACCAGGCCTACAATATTGCTCAATTAACATTTTGTGAGTAGAGCCCAGTGCCACTACCTAGTGCCCAAGTAGAATTTTCTTCTTTTTAAATTTGGTCATTAACAACCTTATTAAGTAATAACTACATTATTCAATTTTATTACAGTGATGACTAATGACTTGTTGCATTCCAGCTATGCAATTTTGCAAGAGATGCAGATGAATATAATTCATAAAGTGACCCAGGCTGCTCTTTCCAGGTTAATGTGCGGATTAGAACATGAGTATTTTTCCTATACCATTTATCTCTAAATAACTCCTTCAACCCAAAATTAACTTTAAAAGATCTGAATAGCAGGATGAAAATGTATAGAATGTGGATTTGGGAAAAAAATGTAGTCAAAAAGCAAGTAAAAGAAATTTGTTTATAAAAATGGAAGTTCTAATGCATCTTTTTAATTGTAAGAAGATACGAAAATATGAGAAAACATGTTTATCTGAGTATGTGTGAAATCAGTATAGGCTAGATGTAGGTTAGTCTTTGCCCCCTGGACAGTGGTGAAATTCAAATATGTGAACAACCAGTTCTCTGGGTGGATGCCGCTTCCAGAAGTCCATTCTGGGCCTGGGCAACAAAAAATTAGGTACCGGGTCTGCCGAAGTGGTGCGAACCGGCTGAATCCCATCACTGATCCTAGGAAAATACAAAGAATTTTGCACTAAGCTTGTGCAATTTGGCTCTATTTTGTCTTGCTTTTGCAACATGGCAGCATAGAAATTATTCTCAGTAATATGCTTCATCTCACTCTTAACCTCTTCTCCGACTGATAAGCAAGAGACTTCAACTGATGTGAACCAAAACAGTGTATCAGATTCAATTTTTTTTTAAAGTAAGGAGCCAAGTTGCTTCCTAAAGCAATTTCAAAAGAGTCTGCATTCATAATTGAGCATCCCTTCTAAATTTTATCTACTGGTTATTCCTCAAAGTACCTAGTTAACAATATAAGCACGAAAACCACCAGATGTCAGTCTAGAGAAAATATTATTTGAGAATGGAAACCTATATACAATTGTTACAGAAGTCAAGTCATGAGTAGATTTTTCATTCAGTGAAACACAAGAACATTAGCACTACCATCCTTAACATTGATCTTTTAAGTTGATCTGCTGTCTTCTGGTTGTTTACAACCAATTAAGGTAGGATTAAATGTTCTGGGCTAATGGAATTTTATTTTGAATTTTATTTTGCAACTGAGTGTAGTGAAGTGTAATAAATATGTCAGACCCAGCGTGATACCTACCTTCTGAAGCCCAGTTAAGGTTCCATGTGCTCCAGCCGAGTCCGGTAGCTTCGTGAGTTACATCGCCATCAACGATATGAAGGTGGTGCTAGGGCGTCCGCAGTGGCAGCCGAACGAGTCATGTGGCCATCTCACGTTGACAGAAAACAGCCGGACGGATGCTACGCAGCAATAAAATGCGAGAGGAGCCGAATGATTTCAATACTGCTATGACTTTGGTTGCTGGAACCATGACTCTGTGATTGTTAGGAATTGGGTTGCTGGGTCTGACAAAGCTTAGATGCCGGGATAGAAAGGGGGGGGATGATATAGAAAGGGATTAAGTCCGTTAGAGCTACCGAGCCTGTAGGAACGAGCATTGTGTGAATGTAACACCTGGACTTAATGCAATATTGAACATAAGTGCTAGCTGGATTGGGCCATGGTTAGGGCGGAGGTCTATCACGAGGCGGTTCTGGGGCGTGGTACGGGTGGAAACTAATTATCTATTTAACCGTTAATTGGGGGTGTGTGTTCTGGGCGTGGTGGCGCAATGTATTTAGGGCAATAGATGGAGTATCCTTTCAGTGTTAACTTCGTTTTCATCATAGTGAATAAAACTTGTTGAATACTGCAACGTTCCTGTTTCCTGGCTTTCATGGAGCACGGTTAGGACATTCTGTCATTAAGTTAGCACTCACCCCGAAGCCATCTAGCTTACAGCGTAATGGCGGAGGCGATGCAGGGAGCGGATCCATTGGAGGAGGAGCAGTTAGAGTCAGAAGAGCCGGTGGAGGTACTGGCAGCCAGTGACACAGGGGCTCCTCAGATGGTAGTTCGACCAAAGGAGAAGCTGCAGATTCCAGGGACTACGGAGCCTGGAGTGAAGCCGCGAACAGCCACAGCTGCGGACGGAGAATGGTGGCTGAGTCTCGCATTGCAGCATCCGGAAGAGCGCGGAGAACGGGGATTGCCGCCGAGTTTGAGTGGATGGAGGGAACGTCGGGTGACTGGGGACGACGAAGATGAGTGGAGCTATTCCACGGCTCCGGGGCAATACACATTGGACGTTCTTAGGGACCAGTTTGGAGAGTGGGGTTATTCGGTTCCCGCTAGTTTCCTTCCCCAGTCTAGGGTTGCCCCAGGGGCGCATATAACATCTGAGTCCTCCCGTTTCCAGTTAGCGAGCCCGAAGCTCAAACTACAACCAAGTAGCCGTGTTTCCTTGCAGAATACCATGGGGAGGCAGGGCACAGCTGAGCGTTCCCAATACTGGCAGGAAGCGCGAGGGGCCGGAGTTCCGCCGGTGGATTCAGGTAGGCAAGGGGTGGGCCCAGTAGGCTCAGGTGACCAACCCATGTTACTTCCGGAAAATGTCCCGTATGGCGGCCAGATACCAGCCCTTTGGCCACTCCACCCCCCGTTACGCTCACTTTTGAGGGCAATCCAGATCGTTTGGCTCTGTTCTTAAGCCATGTGCTTAGCCATTTGGATCGTTTTACTACCCTATATCTGTCTAACTGGGCGATGGTGGTTGCGGTGACAGCCAGCCTGCAAGGGGAAGCTGCTGCTTGGGCTGCTGACCTGTATAGCAACCATGCCAGGGAGTTGGCGGATATAGGTCTATTGCTTTGAAAACTAGATTTGAGGATCCAGCCCGACTACAACGGGCGGAGGCACAGTTAGTGGGTCTGCGACAGAGGGGCAGGCCAGTGCAAGATTATATACGGGACTTCCAAAAAGTTGCAGGGAGGCTTAGATCATGGCCAGATCGTCTGCTGGTCCATCATTTTCGCACGGGACTAGATATTGACTTATGCCGGGCATGTGTGGTCAGGGGGATTGCAGGGCGCCTTTCTGAATGGTTCAAGGCAATGGTGGAGTTAGATGTTGGGCTAAGGGAATTGCCCGGAGCGTGAGAAGAACGGATGCCGCCCCGTCGGAGCCAGGATCAACCCAAGGACAGTACCAATCAGATGCCAATCAGCAATGTACGCCCTAAACCTGTGTTTCGGTGTTTTCGTTGTAACCGCCCGGGTCACCGTGCGGCGGAGTGCACATTTCCCGAGTTGACTAACACACCAACAGCTGTAGGTAGACCCGGTACTACACCAAAGAAGATGATGGAGAAGTCGCGAGTTGCCCATCAAATAGGACAGTCATCGATCCAACAAACTCCAGGCGATGCTTCTCCGGCATTGGAGGAATATGAAGAAGAAGGTCCGGTGGAGGATCCGATGGTGAGTGATCCCGTAGTCCCATTCACCATTCCAATATCATTAACAAGTCCGGTTACTGGTGAGTCAGGGTTATTTCAGGCATTGATTGATACCGGGTACACTAGGTGCCTAATTAGTCGGGAGGTGGCACGGCAGATGTGTATTAGGGTGACCCGGTTAAAGTCTCCGATTCGTTTTGAACAAGTAGATGGGTCCCTCCTGGGGGGAGCCCCGACCACCTTGGTGACGGAGCCTGTAAGGATGGAGATAGGCATCCATTGGGAGGTAATACGATTTATAGTAATGCCTTCTATGTCCGAACCTATCATCCTTGGTTTAGCGTGGTTGGATAAATGGACTCCAAATATGTGGTGGGCGGATGGGTCCCGTCATTTAAGACTTGCAGTAGGTCCCCAACCACCCCACCCGTGTGAGCATAGTGAG
The DNA here is from genome assembly GCF_016545835.1 of Crotalus tigris. NCBI lineage: Eukaryota > Metazoa > Chordata > Lepidosauria > Squamata > Viperidae > Crotalus > Crotalus tigris. The sequence continues at coordinate 5,234,390 of NW_024096505.1, forward strand.
GATAGGGCACGCGAAGAGTCGAAATCGGTGCTGGCTGGGGGTGGTCCTGGATATCCGGCGGTGTATAATGATCTAGCAGCAGTCTTTAGTGAACAAGAATGTAATAGTTTACCACCCCATCGGTCAACGGATTGCGCAATCGAAATTGCTCCTGGGGCGAAGTTGCCGAAACCCAGGATGTATTCGATAACATTCTCGGAGCTACAGGAAATGAGGAATTACATAGATAAAAACCTGACCAGGGGCTTTATAGAACCGGCACGTTCCCGGATAGCGGCCCCGGTATTGTTCCAAGGGAAAAAAGATGGAGGATTAAGGCTATGTGTGGATTTTCGGGGCCTTAACGCTGTATGTATAGAACAAACATATCCCCATACCATTGATAAAAGATCTCCTTGCCCATCTAGCTGCTGGGAAAATCTTCACAAAGTTAGATCTCCTGAAGCATATTATAGGGTAAGGATTAAGGAAGGGCATGAGTGGAAGACGGCGTTTAATTGCCTGCTGGGCAGCTATCAATTTAAAGTGATGCCTTTCGGGTTACAAGGGGCCCCAGCTGTATTTATGCAGCTTATTAACGAAGTTTTGCACGATCATTTGTACCGGGGTGTGCTGGTATATCTTGGATGATATACTCATTTATTCTCAAACACTGGAGGAGCGTGTAAAGTTGGTGCCCACTGTGTTAAAAAAACTGTTAGACGCTCGATTATATTGTAAGCTATCAAAGTGCGAATTTCACAAGGAGCGCATTGAATACTTGGGATTCCGAGTTACAGTAGCCGGTATAGAGATGGATCCCAGTAAAGTATGAAGTGTGTTGGAGTGGCAAGTCCCGAAGACCCGTCGTCAGTTACAATGGTTCTTGGGGTATGCTAATTTCTACCGGCAATTTATTCCCTCTTTCGCTGATGTGGCACTGCCGTTGACCCAACTATTGTGTACCAAGCATACTGCAAGGAAACCCCGCCCGGGACACTCTTTGGACTGGACTGTCGCCTGTCAATGGGCATTCGAGTCCTTAAAGACATTATTCTCTCAAGAGCCTGTATTAGTACATCCTGATCCGGGACAGCCGTTTGTTGTACAGGCCGATGCGAGCGACGTAGCGGTCGGAGCGGTCTTATTGCAACGTAATGACCAAGGTACTCTACAACCTTGCGCTTATACCTCCAAGAAATTCACCGATACAGAAAGACGCTGGGCGGTATGGGAAAAAGAGGCTTTTGCTGTGAAATGGGCCCTGTCCACATGGCGCCATTTGTTGGAGGACGCACAGCATCCCTTCGAGGTGTGGACAGACCATAAGAATTTAACGGTTCTCCAAACACCGAGGAGATTAGCGCCCAAACATGTTCGTTGGGTGCAATATTTCCAACGATTTAGGTTCCATTTTAAAGTTGTTCCAGGGGGGAAGAACTTCCTAGCGGACGCACTCTCCCGTCTACCGCAATACGGCAGCAAAAAGGAAGAGGTGGTCCAGGCTATTATGCCTCCTTGTGACGGGTTCATACGAGCAGACACCTGCGCAAAGACGACAGCATTTGAGGATGAAGTAAAGTCAGCTCTGTTGAATGACTCTTGGTTACTAGCTAATCCCGGATTGTTAACCTACCGAAATGGTTTGGCCTGGTACGGTAATAGGTTATACGTACCACAGAAGTTACGGGACCAAGTGTACCACCGATGCCACGATTCCAAACTAGCAGGCCATTTCGGGTTTTTGAAAACATTACATTTAGCAAGACGTCAGTTCTGGTGGCCGAGTTTGAGGAAGGACATTGAAAGGTATGTGAAAGGGTGTCACGTTTGCGCACAGGCGAAGGTAGTCCCTAAAAAACCAATGGGTTTACTCCAATCAGTATCCAATCCAACTTGGCCATGGCAGGACATTGGGATGGACTTTATAGTTGATTTACCAAATGTAAAAGGATATACAGTTATATGGACGGTGGTTGATTTATTTTCAAAGCACGCCCATTTCATACCGTGTAAGGGACTACCATCAGCGAGGAAATTGGCTAAAATGTTCGTACAACAAATTTACCGATTGCATGGAGTGCCTCGCCGGATTATTTCGGACCGGGGTGTCCAATTTACAGCTCATTTCTGGCGGCGATTTCTAAAATTTATTGGTACCACACAAGGGCTTAGTTCTGCATATCACCCTTGTACCAATGGGGCAGCAGAGCGGGCCAATGTGGCTATAGAGCGATATCTATGATGTTACGTGTCCTACCAACAGTCAGATTGGGTAGATTTTGTACCATTTGCAGAGATCGCATATAATAATGCGGTACATAAAAGTACTGGCCTAACCCCATTCCAAGTGGTTTATGGACATGACATTGCCCCACTACTGGAATGTAGGGCCCGCGAAACCCAGGTCGGTCAACCAAATGAGTGGTTGTCGCAAGTAGGTAAGGTATGGAGTACAGTACAACACGGTCTGGATCGGGCAGCACAGACAGCAAAATGCCAGGCAGATAAAGGTCGTAGAATACCAATTCAATTACAGGTAGGTGACCTAGTGTATCTGTCCACTAAGTATATTAAGTTACAGGTGCCATGCAGAAAATTAGCACCAAAATACATCGGACCATTTCGTATAATCCAGATCCTCAATCGTGTGATGGTGAAGCTCCACTTACCGAAACTACTTGTAAGATACACCCGGTTTTCCATGTAAGTTTGTTGAAGCCCATGGGAGGACCACCCCGTGAGAAACCCCCAGGACCTGTCACGCCAGGACGGTATGAAATACAAGACATAATGGATTCACGAGTGAGGGGGGGTAGACTTTATTATCTGATATTGTGGAAGGGATACCCTCTGTCCGAAGCTTCTTGGGTAGACGAGCAGGACATATCTGCTCATGATCTGATCCGCAGGTATCACAGAACACTACCACACAAACCAGGGGGTGACTAGAAAGTTTATTATATGTGTACACTGGCAGGGTTAATCAATTTCCTATTTTTTACTCCAGGGGGCCCTGTGGTGAGGGGGGCCAAATGTCAGACCCAGCGTGATACCTACCTTCCGAAGCTCAGTTAAGGTTCCATGTGCTCCAGCCAAGTCCGGTAGCTTCGTGAGTTACATCGCCATCAACGATATGAAGGTGGTGCTAGGGCGTCCGCAGCGGCAGCCGAACGAGTCATGTGGCCATCTCACGTTGACAGAAAACAGCCGGACGGATGCTACGCAGCAATAAAATGCGAGAGGAGCCGAATGATTTCAATACTGCTATGACTTTGGTTGCTGGAACCATGACTCTGTGATTGTTAGGAATTGGGTCACTGGGTCTGACAAAGCTTAGATGCCGGGATAGAAAGGGGGGGATGATATAGAAAGGGATTAAGTCCGTTAGAGCTACCGAGCCTGTAGGAACGAGCATGGTGTGAATGTAACACCTGGACTTAATGCAATATTGAACATAAGTGCTAGCTGGATTGGGCCGTGGTTAGGGCGGAGGTCTATCACGAGGCGGTTCTGGGGCGTGGTACGGGTGGAAACTAATTATCTATTTAACCGTTAATTGGGTGTGTGTGTTCTGGGCGTGGTGGCACAATGTATTTAGGGCAATAGATGGAGTATCCTTTCAGTGCTAACTTTATTTTCATCATAGTGAATAAAACTTGTTGAATACTGCAATGTTCCTGTTTCCTGGCTTTCGTGGAGCACGGTTAGGACGTTCTGTCAAAATATTTACCAAAACAAGATTACACTAACAAATAAATGAATATATATTGAATATATTCCTCAATATATAATGAATTACATTTGGGAGCAACTAAAGAAGTAATTCATTGATTTACACCTTAAGCTCCTAGCCAAGATTTTAGCATATTCAGTGCAGATTGGTACTGGTTGCTACCCCACCCGTAACTGCAGATAAAGGCAAAGGACACTGGCAGATAGTGTGTTTTCACAATACACCATCAGTGTATGTCTAATGCAATTATTGATATTGTGTTGAATTGAGTTTTTGCCTACCCCACTCCTGCTTCTGCAAATACTGTACCTGGTAAGCAGGCAATAATGACTGCTATCCTCATTTTCAGTAGTGGCATAGGTGAAAGGATTCCATCCTTGCTGTCTCTTCCCTACCCTCTCAACTCTGGCACAGATACAGATGATTATGATATGAAAGAGAGTTCATAATGCAGTTCAGGATACTGGGGTTAATCCCCATCAATTGTTTAACATTTGAATGGAAACAATATGTATAATGAATGCTTAATATATTATCTTCTTAAAATTGTTCTGCATCTCCTTGTTGATAGTTTAGCTGCCAAACGATCTCCTCCATTGCTATTATATCTACTTGATTTCTGTTCTGTGTTTAGGCACATGTGTTTCAAGCCTGGGAATTCTACAAAACTGTAGATACTTTTTTTTTTAAGTCTCTTTAAACAGTAAGGAACTGTGCTTTGTTTGCAATACAAGTGTGAGATACAAATGCAATGGAGAATGGTCACTTGCTGATCATGAACAGCTTCCAAAATGCAATATTTGGGAACATCTTAAGCTCTGTCTTGTGCGATGGGTTAAGAACTGCTGCAAAAGCTAGTCAGCAAGAAAAGGAAATGAACTGACAACAGCATGTCCATGGTTACATACAGTATAATTATGAGATAAGAAAATAAGATGAAGCATCAGAGTTAATCCCCTAGAAGCCAAGCATATAATGATCAGTCAGATCAGCAGTATGAGCTCAGCTATTCTTCAATAAGCGAGGAGAGACTGCCAAGCCAGCCACTTTACACATCTGAATACTGAAAGTGTCTGGGATTACTGTACCCTGTAACCTTCACTGGACTGGTTGGCAATTGTAGCACTGAACGCTGAAGAAGCCTTCATTAAACATAAGAAACAAATATTAGCAGAGGGATACTTTAAAGCAAAAATAAACCTATAATGCATAGTGTTGGGCCTGCCAAAACACAGAAATACAATCATTTGATAGAAGAGGAAGGCCATATTCTATCTGCCATAACACAGAGACCAGGACCTGAAGAATGCAGGTATCTGGAATACTGAAGCAGCTGAAGATCGTATTTTAGGTATTCTAAATAAATCTGAAGTAGTTTCCTTTGAGTTCAGTGAAGCTTTTTAGTGAATAATATATGTAGAGTTACAATACTTTCAGGAACCTCCCCCCCCCAGTCTGAGATCAGTTTAAAAAGAAAGTACCGTATTCTGGGCTTTTCTTGTCTTCAGACACTTTCACCTTGCTGTTTCAGCTTGAGAGAAAAAACAAATCCATCGACCACTTATACTGGTGGAATTAAGAAATGCAATAGATTCATGCTTCAAATGGTTTCTGTGCAAAGTATAGAATTCTAAAACCAAAGAACAGCTGACACTGGGGTTTTCCTCTTTCTGATGTGAAAAAAGGTATTAATCTCATCATCTGGTGCCTATTCTGGCTTCTGCACATGGTTTCTTACGGATATGACAGTGATTATTACAGGCATTATTACCACTTTACAATGTCTTAGTAAGACAACACTTGGAATATTGCATCTAGTTTTGGTTGTCATGGTGTAAAAAAAGATGTTGAGACTCTAGAAAGAGTGCAGAGAAGAACAACAAAGATGATTAGAGGACTGGAGGCTAAAACGTATAAGGAACAGTTGCTGGAATTGGATATGTCTAGTTTAATGAAGAGAAAGACTAGGGGTGACATGATAGCAGTGTTCCAATATCTAAAGCAGACATGTCAAACTCGCAACATCACATGACATCACGCAACGTATCAGAGCTTTTTTGCCATTGCTGGCAATGGGGTGGGCGCAGCTCCAGTATGATGAAACTGGCCCATGGGCCAGCAGTTTGACACCCCTGATCTAAAGGGTTGCCACAAAAGAAGAGGGAGTCAGGCTATTCTCCAAAGTACCTGAAGGCAAGAAGCAATGGATGGAAACTAATCAAGGAGAGAAGCAACCTAGAACTAAAGAGAAACTTCCTGTCAGTTAGAACAATTAATCAGTGAAACAACCTGCCTCCAGAAGTTGTGAATGCTCCAACACTGGAAGTTTTTAAAAAGAAACTGGACAACCATTTGTCTGAAATGGTGTAGGGTTTCCTGCCTGAGAAACCTCAAGAAGACCTCAAAGATCACTTCCAACTCTATTATTGTTATTGTTACCTACTTGCTTTCAACTTCCACCCAGAACACATGACTAAATCTGTCTTCTATATAAGGTTCTACACTACAGTTGCATGTGTTCTGATTCTCAACTAATGCAATTAAACTCATGGCAATCTCAATGTAGTACTCAAACTTGAATCTGGGATGCCCCAAGTTAAAGAAAGGGCATGGAGACTATCGGTGGCATACTGGGTTGAAGATTCAGATTTTTCCCTACAGGATTAGTAACATTCGTTTAGTTGACAATTATCTCTCCCTTTGGAGAAAGGCAATAGAACAGAAATTAAGAACATCTGGGCTGCCTATTAGATATTTTTATTACCTTTGGACTATGTGCAGGCCAAAAAGCTGATGTTACAAACATTGAACATCAAACATCAGTTGGAAGTTGGTTCACTCGCTTAGAACTTCAGAAGTGTGTGCCAGATGCAGCCTCTTGGAACCTGCCAATTATTTGCAGACCCTTTTTTCCTCTAGATTCCTTTTTGTGGGGCAGATGCAACATCCTCTATCTTTACTATAATCTAGCAAATATACCAATGTTCTACTATCTCAGTGCATTTGTTCTTGTGACCCTGGGGAAATTGAAAATATCCCATAGCTAGCTCCTAGTCCAAGGGTAGCTAACCTTGGCTCTTTTATGACTTGTGGACTTCAACTGGCTCAGGAATTCTGGGAGTTGAAGTCCACGAGTCATAAAAGAGCCAAGGTTGCCTACCCCTGTTCTAGTCATACCTCCCTTTCCATTTTTTTCTTTCTTTTCCAAAAGTCTTCTCTGATGTTTCTTAACTCCAATGTGACATCTAATAGTGAATATCAACACACGTACATCTCTCCTTCATCTCATGAGAATCAAAACTAATATGCAACCTCAGTTCTTTATCAGCAAAGCTTTTGGGAGGGTGTCTGAAGAGCCAGTGATACGCTATGATTGAAATCAGGCTGCTCACACTCAGCCATAAATTCCTAAATGGGCTTATTCACCTTTCTCTATCATAGAGTCTTCAAGAGTACTGTGAAATTGCCCAAATTTGCTATTGAAGATTTAAGACAATATCTAAGGTCATTCTTAATGTTAAGAATGTTAAGTAATGGAACCATGGTGATGCAGTGGTGGTGCAGTGGTTAGAATGCAGCACTGGACTTTGTGCTTGAGGTGGAAAAAAATGATATGATTTTGGGTTTTACTGATTAGACTGATTTGCCGATACAGAATACAGAAATGGCTAGTGCATACTACTATAGAAATGTAAAAAGTTAAGATTTGATTTTAATGTCTGATTTTACTGTAACAGTGAGAGTGGGAAGACAATGCCTTTTGTTTCTTCCCCTCCCTTTCTTCACACCTTTTTTGTTTTCCCTTTTTCTACTGTTGTCTCCTACTATTTGCTTTTGTATTTTTATATTTTATGTTATAAAGGAATAAAACTAATAAAAAAAGAATGCAACACTGCAGGCTAACTCACGGCTAACTCCAAGAGTTTGATTCTGAGCGGCTCAAGATTGACTCAGCCCTCCATTCTTCTGAGGTCAGTAAAATGAGGACCCAGATTGTTGGAGGCAACATGCTGATTCTGTAAACTGCTTAGGGAGGGCTGGTAAAGCACTGTGAAGCAGTATATAAGTCTAAATGCTCTTGCTATTAAACAGTGTTTAGACTTAGACACTGTGCGACTGCTAACTAATCTGTGGATTTGTGAAATGGTTTGAACATCTGAAACTTGCTTCAACTTTGTTCACTGTTTTAACTACAGATTGTAGGAGCTGAAGTTCCAATGTCTCTTAAGGCATCAAATTCCTACATAAAAAGGCAAACTAACAAGAACTAAGAATTAGAAGAACTACTCCCTTACAATAATCAGGAAATACTTCTCAAGTTTATCAAATGAGACAGTAAAACGTTTTCAAAGAAAAACAAAGGCTTTGGGGTATTTTTTCAACAAAATTGCCATCTACAAGCATGATGCATCTTTGCCACAGTTTTTTTTGTCTGAGTTGAAGATATGTATTGACATTAGAGTAGCTTAACTTTTATATTCATGCCTCCATTGGCTACTAGGCCAATACAATCTGTTGCATCTGAATCTAAACTACATTCTTAGATTCTTAGCACCACACTTCTTTGATCAGGACTGTCAGATAAATGCTATCATAGCTGTAGAGCTGCTAAGAGGACAGCTGTAATATCTGCTTAGATATCTCATTCTGTCCACCCACCCATCCACCCACAGGAGCCCTCATCTGTATAAGCCACAAGTTAATATGCAGCAAGAAGTCATGGCAGCTTGGCTTTTTTTATTCACGGGTAAAAAAAAACCAAGCCCTATTGGCAGCTGGAAAGAACGTTTCCCAGAGGACCAATTACTCTATTTTGCACTGAACAAACTGCAGCAGTTGGCTGCCAACTCTCTTGGGAGACACTCCATTGGGCTTCAGTAACAGGGGCCAGCCTAATACTCAAGACACAAGTTGTTCTTCATATCAAAACTGCTGTTAATGACACAATTAACTAACTGGAGACTCACAGAGAAGCTCTTAATTAGGTAAACATTGCTCTGTGAGAAATGATTGCCTGCCTTTAAGCATCCTGGTACATGTCAAGTTTGTTACAAGGTGACACCTTTGTGCGGAAATAAAATTTGTTCTCTTTAAGGTCAAATTGGGAAGCTAAAACTGCAACCCACTCTAGACAATTTTTTTAAGTGAAAACAAATGAAAGATCAGAGACAGTATTTTCTATCATGAATTATGTGGGGGAGGGGAGAGAAAGAGGGGTGGAGGGAGAATTGCTGAGGTAATTTCTAACTTTATTAAGCCTGAGGAAAGAAGTATATTAGCTAACAGTTTCATGGACAAGGCCAACCTGGATGGAGACTGTATATCGCATGTAAAGCATTTATTTATACCACATTACCTCACTTCCTTCTGGTGAACTTCTGGTTCTGTCTGCTTACATTGCATTTATTTTATGTTGTCTGCAACTCATTTCCTCCCACATCTGCCCACTATTACTTTTCATGAAGCCAAGTCCAACTAAGCACGTGTTTATACAGAAGCAGGGTCCCCCATGCACATTTCTTGGCTCTGAGGAACTATACCAAGAAACAGGCAAAGCTTCTAAGTTTTTCACCTGATCCATCTTCAGAGACTGAACATGTATCTTATCAGACAGTTTCCATAGAACCCACCATTGTTTCCAGAAGAGGGTTATGGGATTTACTTCTCCTTGTCTCAAACATTTAATGTCTCATTAGTGACCCAACCCAGATCGTTCAGAGCAACTATACTACATTTCTTAGGATTGTAGAGGGAGATGATATAGAATTGCTTATTAGCATTTATTGTATTTACATCATTCTAGAATACCATTGTTCCCTCATTACAGCTTTGTGAAGTGACTGAGATAGTGACTGAAACATCTATGTTTTATAGCTAGATGGGGATTTCAACCTTTCTTTGCCATTTCCATTCCAACATCCAGCTAATTAAACCAGCTTCACCTGTCTATCATTCAGTTATCAATGAGTCAGAGTTCCTTGAGAAGCTAGGCTACACTAAGCTATTATATGATTGTTTGATGTTGGTTTAAAATGTATGAATCTAATCATTGAGGTTTATATTGGCAAAATAACAATATAAACATAAGGTGAAGAACCATCTAGCAGATAATAACCCGAAACAAGTGTGGCAGGGACTGCAGCATCTAACTAACTATAAGGGCAATATGAGGAACACGGTCAATGCCGATGTCTTGTTGGTAGAGGAGTTGAACATCTTCGCTCACTACAAGGTGAAAAGACCAGATCCCGTAGCTTCTGCCTACCGGCCTTCTGACTCCCAGCCACTCACCCTAAACAAATATCAAATGAAAGCTGTATTGAAGCCTGTGAATTCCAGCAAAGCTGCAGGCCCAGATGGGGTGCTGGGGATAATGGTAAAGAATTGTGCCGATCAATTAGCAGGGGTCCTGACAAGGATTTTTAATATCTCCCTGCAAACAGCCTGTGTTCCATCATGCTTCAAAGCAGCCACTATTGTCCCAGTCCTGAAGAAAACAGCAATTAAGTGTCTAAACAACTACAGACCTATACATTAACCTCTGTAGTGATGAAATGCTTTGAAAGACTTAGGACATGCCTCCCATCGGACTTTGACAAACATCAGTTTGCCTACAGGGGGAACAGGTCAACAGATGATGCCATAGCTACTGCCTTAAATTCTGTAGCAAGTCATCTGGAGAAACCAGGAAACTATGTCAGGATGCTTTTCGTTGACTATAGCTCGGCTTTCAATACTATTCTGCCAAGCATCCTTATCGAAAAGCTGAATGACTTGGATGTTCTCCCCTCCATCTGTGACTGGATCAAAGACTTTCTGAGGGACTGGCCACAAATAGTGAGGGTCGGGTCTGTCACATCCACCTCCCTGAAGCTTTGCACTGGCTCGCCACAGGGCTGTGTGCTCAGTCCCTACCTGTATTCACTGTAAACACATGATTGTGTATCATCTGACCCATCCACTGCGATCATTAAGTTCGCAGATGATACCACAGTATTGGGTCTTATTATAGGTGGAGACAAAACAGTGTACAGGGGGGAGGTACAAAAACTATCCTCATGGTGTCTAGAAAACAACATGCACCTGAACATCAGCAAGACAAAAGAGATGGTGTTAGACTTCCTGAAGAAAAGAGAGGAACCCGCCCCACTTTACATTGGGGGGGGCTGTGTGGAGAGAGTTTCTTCCTTTAAATTCCTGGGAGTCTATCTCAGTGAAGATCTCACCTGGAAAATCAATACAACCCAGGTGGCCAGAAAAGCCCAACAGAGACTCCACTTCCTGACTTCCGGTGGTGACGTTGAGGCATTGTAGAAGAAAGAGGACAGTTTCCGTCCTCCAACTCTGATTTTTTCACAATTGGGGACCCTTCAGGGCACGGAGAGCCTGGAGGGCCATGTGAGATAAAGGGCAAAGCCTTGGGGGGTAGAGAGGTGAAAGGCGATCACCTGCTACAACAAAAGGAAACCCCTTAAACCTGGTGTGAAAGTGTCTGCTATTGTGAGATGGCAGATCTGAGGCCATGACAAGTCACAGATGATGTGGAAGCAAGGATTTAATTAACAGACTGTGTCATTTGAAGTGAGTAAAAATATCCCAAAATAGTAATAGAAGAGCCTAAAAAGGTCTACATGTCCGTGAGTTTTGGTGTGAGGAGGAAGCTCAATTTGGAGAGGGAATCCTCAAAGCAAGTGGCGACCCAGCAGGAAGAGCTGTGAGTCAGCAAATTCAAACAACTAAAGGATTAACAGGAGGGAGACAAAGAACTTTGTGGCAAAAAGAAGAGGATTAACACACGGCAAAGGAAGTAGCTGGGAGAAGATCGAGGAAAGAGATAAGGGAGATGGTATAACAAAGACCAGAGATGGTGGAGTGAGTAAGACGAGAGCGAAGTGAGACGACCGGCGATAGACAGTGGAAGTTGGAGAGAAAGTGGTAGTCTAGGAGAATAGCGGGAGAAGCAGGAAAAAACGAAGGAAAGAAAATTGAAAGTGGAGAAGGAGCAGTACATAGCAGCACGTAGCAGCATGTAGCAGCACGAAGCAGATGATTGGAGAAAGTAGAGACGGTGGAGAAAGGTGGACATAGATTGGGACGCAGAGACAAGGAAGGAGCGGAAGGCAACAGAAGATTGGGGAAAGTAAAGGAGATGGCAAGAGGATGGGACGTGGTGGTGAGAGTGACAGGAGTAGATAGGCGGTTAATGATATAAGATTGGAGAAGGAAACCGGAGCCTTAGAGGGATTGCGTGTCAAGCAAGAAGGAAAAAAGAAAGTGAATGGTGTTGGAGAAGGAGAAAAGAGGTTTGGGGGGTGGCAGTGGATGTAGATGTAGAAGAGAAGAGAAAGAAAAACGAAGAAACGGAGATTCAGAGAAAAAGTGTGAAATTAATAGGCTGCTAGCTAAATAAGGGAATATTAAGAATATTGTATATTTTGTATTGTATATTGTATATTTGAGGAATATGACAAGTGCTGCAATGACAACATTAGAACAGGAAAGAAAACAACATCAAGTCCATCATTGACACCCTCATCCCCATCAGGCCAGAGAACAATAGAAGGAATGTTGGGGATGGAAAAACAGAGTGTAATATCAAACATGCAAACTATGCAGACAACATTATTGGCTATTCAGGAAACAATGTTGAAAATGCAGGAAACAATGTCTAAGAACCATAGAGAACTGAAAGGGGATATGAATAAATTAGACAATAGGATAGAGATGATACAACAAACAATTGAGAAAAATGAAGAAAGAATAAAGACAGTGGAGGTGAGGTTGGAAAAAATGAAAAAAAAGTGGATATAGTAGACAAAAAATCGATGGTAATTAACAAAAAAATAGAAGAATCACTTGGAAATGGACGGAGCTGCATTTTATTTAAGATCCCAGAATGTAATGGAAGAAAAGGAAGAAGATCTGGATACTATTATGGCAGAGCTGATAGCGGGAGCCCTACAAAGGGATAGGCAAGAAATATTACTGTAAATCGATGAGGTGTATCAAATTCACACGAGCTACACTAGGCGTAATAGGCTGCCACGAGAAGTCCATATAAGATTTGCGAGAAAGAAAGTCAAAGTTATAATTTATAAGATCAGGAGAAATGACCCAATGATTTATAAGGATAAAGAAATACTAACACTAAAACAAATCCCGAAGAAAGTAAGAGAACAGAGAAGAGATTATAGGTTTATCACAGCACAGCTAATTAAAAGAAATATACTATTTAGATGGCTAATCCCAGAAGGGATGTTGGTATCATGGCAGGAGAGAAAGATCAAGATAGATAATTTAAATAAGGCACAGGAATTCTATGATCAGTTGGAAGGGGTGGAAAAAGAGAGTAGTAGTAAAGAGGAACTAGAAACTAGAAGTCAAAGACTCCACTTCCTTAGGGTCTTGCGAAAGAACAAAGTGGAACAACGACTGATGACTTTCTTTTACCGGTCCACTATAGAAAGCGTCCTCTCACATTGCATTATGGTGTGATATGCTGGCTTGACAGCCGCGGATAGAAAGACATTACAGAGAGTGGTGAGCACAGCACAAAACATCGTGGGCTGTTCCTTGACACCACTCGATGACATCGCTAGGGCCCGCTGCCTTAGAAGAGTGAGGAAAATCCTCAGGGATGACTCACACCCTGGTCAGCACTTCTTTACTCTCCTACCATCCAGCAGGAGATATAGAAGCATAGCCAGCTGCACCAACAGGCTAAAGAACAGTTTCTACCTATGGGCTGTCAGACTCCTAAATGGGAAATAACTCCATGTGTGATAGACTTGTGGGGCCAGCACGTTGTGCAATAAGTTCACGTGGTGTAATAAGATTGTATGTTGTTGTCACTGTGAACTCTGTCAGGGGGATGCATGAAGGGAGGCTTAGCCAATCTCATTGTACACATGTTGTACTTTGACAATAAAGGTTGATTTGATTTGATTTGATTTTGGCAAAGCATGTTGCAAAAAAGTAGATATTTTGAACTGTAATTTATAGCTTAGTATGATGTGTAAGCCAAGCTTGGCAAATCCATTTAGCAACAGGCTTAGGTAATAAATGAAGTCATTCCTCTGTAGATTTTCCCCCCAATTGGAGTGAGGGTAATTCAGACTTTACCTCAACAATGACTCAGCAGTTACATTTAGTGCAAAATGAAGCAGCCCAGCTGTTAATGGGCAAGAAATGTTATAGCAGCATTTTCCTCTAAAGCAGTGATTCTCAACCTTTCTAATGCCGTGACCCCATAATACAGTTCCCCATGTTGTGGTGACCCCCAAGTGGTGTGGCCACCAATAAGAGGGAGTAGGACAGCTAGGGAAAAGGGAAAAAATGGCGGACAGCATGGTTTGGTGACCCCCGTGAAATAGTCATTCGACACCAAATGGGGTCCCGACCCAAAGGTTGAGAACCACTGCTCTAAAGGGTCTTTGCCATGCTAAACAATGCACTTTCTTTTAAACTGAAAACAGAATAAATTTCACAAATAATCAATCTAAAAAGTGCTGCAAAATAAATAATGTGGTATCTTTCATTAGATCATGTTTCTTTGATGATGGAGCATGGAAGAATGCTAAAAGAAGAATTCTGTATCTCAAAACTTGCTTGGTAATTCTCAACTACTGTCAAAATATTTTAAATAATTTAAATAACATTTTAAATAATTTTAATTAGAATATTTCCTTTAAGAAACTAGTTGCTTAAAGGAACTACAACAGAATCAGCCAATATTCAAAAGGTGCTTTATAAATGAACCACTATGTAATATCTATGTTAAATGCAGTCATATCAGTATCAATTTAATGATAACAAAAATTAAAAAAAATATTTAGAAGGTATCTTTCAAAATTGAAAACTATTGCAAAATCTGAATGTGACGAACTAACTTAGTCATTTCTTTTCTTCTGTTCAATCTTCTTCAGTTTTTGGAAACTACGTGGACAAGTCTCTACAGTTTTTTTCAGACATGGTTTCCTGTTGCCTCTTTCCTCGGCCTGAGAGAGTGTGACTGGCACAAGGTTACCCAGCTGACTTTGTGTCTAAGACAGGACTAGAACTCGGTCTCCTGGTTTTTAGCCTAAAGCCTTAACCACTACATCAAACTGGCTTTCAAATCAGCCATATTATAAAGCAAAAAGAAGGTAAGGAACTTTGAAATACATGATAGCTTTGAAAATATATCTTTTTCTAGGAACAGGCTAAAAGATAATTGGATATAGGGAAAATATTAAATTCTCTCTTCACACAATGATTTGATCTAAATCACTCTCACCACTGAGGCTGAATTCTGAGAACAAAGGATATCAGGAGGAGGATATGGTTAGTCTAGAAAAAAGGACTAGAGGTGATATGATAGCAGTGATCCAATATTAGAGGGGCTGCCACAAAGAAGAGGAAGTCAATCTATTCTCCAAAGCACCAGAAGGCAAGAAACAATGGATGGAAACTAATCAAGGAGAGATGCAACCTAGAAGTAAGGAGAAATTTCCTAATAGTGAGAATAATTAACCAGTGGAAAGGTTTGCCTTCAGAAGTTGTGGGTGCTTCATCACCGGAGGCTTTTAAGAAAAGACAGGACAGCCATTTGTCTGAAAAGATATAGGGCAGGGGTGTCAAACTCGCAACATCATGTGACGTGTTGCTTCATATTGCGACTTGGGATGGGGTGCAGTTTCGCTATGAAGTTTGACACCCCTGCTATAGGGTCTCCCTATAGCAGGGGGTTGGACTAGGAGACCTTCAAGGTCTCTTCCAACTCTATTACCATATATTCCGGCGTATAGGGCGACCTGGCATATAAGACGACCCCTGAGTTCGACACCGGGTCACAAGATGATTGACGCCGAGTTGCAAGATGATCGACGCCAAGTCGCATGCCTAGAAAATCGTCTTATATGCCAGAAACTATGTTATTTCCGGCGTATAAGACGATCGACGCCGAGTCGCATGCTAGAAAGTCGTCTTATACGCCAGAAACTACCTTATTTCTGGTGTATGACGACTCGGCGTATAAGACAACCCCTGAGTTCGGAGGCTGTTTCAACGCTCTCAAAAGTCGTCTTATACGCCGGAATATACGGCATTCTATATTATGTAATTCTAATCTCAGAATTTCCAGAATGTCTGGCATGGTGAAAATATACTTGTATAAATATAGCAATTTACTTTATTTACATTTTAAAACTCCTGAGAACCTGTTTCCTTTGGCTGTGTTAGTCTACATCCCCTTCACTGAGCTATAGCTGGAGGTGGTTAATGAACTGAGAGATGATCATACTTTGACCCTATTTGTACCTTGCTGTCTTCCCTAGTTATCTTTTAATTTTATTGTTAATATTTATTACTGTAATACTTTACTGTTTCATACTGTTGCATTACCCAACTAGGATCACCTCTGGGAGAGATGGGCAGCATATAAATTTAATAAATAAAAAAATAATGAAATATAAAAGCCATCCTGGATGTACAGGGTAGAAGTAATAGGACCACAACATGGAGAATGCTAGGCTGGTAAAGCTGTAGTAA
Source organism: Crotalus tigris (assembly GCF_016545835.1). NCBI lineage: Eukaryota > Metazoa > Chordata > Lepidosauria > Squamata > Viperidae > Crotalus > Crotalus tigris. The sequence goes on from NW_024096505.1 coordinate 5,250,633, forward strand.
AGGGAGCGTCTGCCTGCACAGTTTCCAAACTTATTCCTCTGCAAGCTTTATGACAGGGGTGTCAAACTCACAATGTCACGTGATGTTTCATGACGTATTGCAACTTTTTCTCCATTGCCGGCAATGGAGTGGGCGCGGTTTCGACATGACGCATCCAGCCCATGGCTGGCAGCTTTACACCACTGCTTTATGAGCATAAATGAAAATGCTGAGAAGAACTTGTGCTATCCCAAATTTTCCCTCCTGAGGTGATATCACCTTCCCACTTCCCAATAATAAGTTATATAAAGCACATGAACCTAGTACAATGTGATGCTCTGCCAAATAACTGCCTTCTCCTAATAACCATCCTCTGTCTAACATCTGCTTTATTACCTGATGAAATTGGCATAGTATTTATATTCTTTTTGATATCTCCTGCCCTTATAAAGATTTCAGGGAGAATATCCCATTGCCTTATTGGTTTAGGGAATAAGACTGTTTACAATAGGCGTCAGCAAAAAAAGAGGTAGAAAATGTGTGATGATAATTCCGTTCTGAGGTCAGTCTTCAGGGGAATCACTTGGACATTATTTTCCTTTGAAACATACATATATGTTACACAATATACAATAAACCTTCCTGTAAAATCCATTATGAAGGCTAGGCAAAAAGAATTGCACAGGGGCATCATAATGGAAAGTAAGCATTTTGAGTCTGATCTTTTTCATTTTTTCCACTCTTCCTTGGGGTCCTGAATACAATGGAAAATCAAAATCTGCTGAGAAAAGAGCTGCAGGAGACATGATTCAGCTATCCACTGCAAATCAAAACAACAAGTTTGAGCTTGTTCCAAAAACTTTGTCCTTCGCTTCAACATGTTAGTTAGGTTCTTCTGCTTTTTTTTCTGCTTCCTACTTTCATATGTATTTCCAGAAGTGGCTCATCCTTGTGTAAAACCTCTCTAGCAAGGCATCCAGGAGCAACAAGATTGCTTTTTGTCATTCAGAATAAACCAGGGCACACATTTTCTATACAAAAAGTCACAGATTCAAGACACTTCTGAAATTCTGGATAATTAATGTTGGTAATAATGGCAATTCCTCTTACTTTAGCCCTTACTTTTCCTCTATGAACTGTGGACATTTATTTAGACACACTGGTTAAAAAATACACATATCCAAAATGTCAATAGTGCTCAGAAAAAGTTCAGGTGACACCTTTCAACTTGTAACTCAGGCATGTTGAAAGGTAGCAAAACCCTGCATTTGTGGCACCAGTCACACACTTTGTCAATGTCTGCCCCATCAGACCTTACTTAAGTAGAGTGATTGGTGGTAGTTTTTCCTGCTGGCCAGTAACTCTGGAAGGGGGGGGGGAATGACGTCAGAGAAATTCACAAACTGCTGCAATTAAACTGTCCCACAGGAACATTCTTAAGCCTTGTTAGAGAAGCAAATTAGAGCCTGGCTGTCGAGGAGTGTAAATTATGCTGACATAGTTTTCTGCCAATTCAAGGATTGGAAAAATGCACATTAGCGTGGCTGTGAATAAGGTTGTTCATACACAGGTGCACACCACAACAGAAATAACATGGAAATACAGTGGGGCAAAAAAGTATTTAGTCAGCCACCAATTGTGCAAGTTCTCCCACTTAAAAAAATGAGAGAGGCCTGTAATTGTCATCATAGGTAGACCTCAACTATGAGAGACAAAATGAAAAAACAAATCCAGACAATCACATTGTTTGATTTGGAAAGAATTTATTTGCAAATTATGGTGGAAAATAAGTATGTGGTCACCTACAAACAAGTAAGATTTATGGCTCTCACAAACCTGTAACTTCTTCTTTAAGATGCTCCTCTGTCCTCCACTCATTACCTGTATTAATGGCACCTGTTTGAACTTGTTATCAGTATAAAAGACACCTGTCCAGAACCTCAAACAGTCACACTCCAAACTCCACTATGGTGAAGACCAAAGAGCTGTTGAAGGACACCAGAAACAAAATTGTAGACCTGCACCAGGCTGGGAAGACTGAATCTGCAATAGGCAAGCAGCTTGGTGTGAAGAAATCAACTATGGGAGCAATAATTAGAAAATGGAAGACATATAAGACCACTGATAATCTCCCTCGATCTGGGACTCCATGCAAGATCTCACCCCGTGGGGTCAGCATGATCACAAGAACAGTGAGCAAAAATCCCAGAACCACACAGGGGGACCTAGTAAATGACCTGCAGAGAGCTGGGACCAGCGTAACAAAGGCAACCATCAGTAACACACTACGCCGCCAGGGACTCAGATCCTGCAGTGCCAGACGTGTCCCCCTGCTTAAGCCAGTACATGTCCGGGCCTGTCTGAAGTTTGCTAGAGAGCATTTGGATGATCCAGAAGAGGATTGGGAGAATGTCATATAGTCAGATGAAACCAAAGTAGAACTGTTTGGCAGAAACACAACTAGTCATGTTTGGAGGAGAGAGAATGCTGAGTTGCATCCAAAGAACACCATACCTACTGTGAAGCATGGGGGTGGCAACATCATGCTTTGGGGCTGTTTCTCTGCAGGGACCAGGACGACTGATCTGTGTACAGGAAAGAATGAATGGGGTCATGTATCGTGAGATTTTGAGTGCAAACCTCCTTCCATCAGCAAGGGCATTGAAGATGAAACGTGGCTGGGTCTTTCAGCATGACAATGATCCCAAACACACCATCCGGGCAACGAAGGAGTGGCTTCGTAAGAAGCATTTCAAGGTCCTGGAGTGACCTAGCCAGTCTCCAGATCTCAACCCCATAGAAAACCTTTGGAGGGAGTTGAAAGTCCGTGTTGCCCAGCGACAGCCCCAAAACATCACTGCTCTAGAGGAGATCTGAATGGAGGAATGGGCCAACATACCAGCAACAGTGTGTGCCAACCTTGTGAAGACTTACAGAAAATATTTGACCTCTGTCATTGCCAACAAAGGATATATAACAAAGTATTGAGATGAACTTTTGATATTGACCACATACTTATTTTCCACCATAATTTGCAAATAAATTCTTTCCAAATCAAACAATGTGATTGTCTGGATTTGTTTTCTCATTTTGTCTCTCATAGTTGAGGTCTACCTATGATGACAATTACAGGCCTCTCTCATCTTTTTAAGTGGGAGAACTTGCACAATTGGTGGCTGACTAAATACTTTTTTGCCCCACTGTATATCCCTTAAGGATAAATATTCCTTACTATGTTTTGTAGGGAGTGTCATCAACATGAGGTAGTAGTGATTTTTAAGTAAGGTAGCAGGAGCAGAGGCAATATTAATTTCTTTCCCTTCCAGTAACTCTTGAAGATCATTGGAGGAAGGGAGAAATCACCCCAACAGGTCACCAGATGCATTCTTTAATGCAGAAAGGCTCACACACCTGTCTTCCTGGTAAACAATGACTTAGTACGGACACACTTTCTAAAACTTTCATAAACCTTTAGCCTGGTCATTCTAGGAAAATGTGTATTCTATTTACTGATAACATATTAATACTATTTAGTGTGGACTAAGAAAAGCAGATGAGAGAAAAATATAGGACTGAAGACAGTCAGTTGAAGAAGTACCTCATGTATTTCACACTTGTTGGAGGTATGACTTCAATGACATTCTTTAGCACAACAGTTCTCAACCTGTGGGTTGCGACCCCATTTGGGGTCAAATGACCATTTCACGGGGGTCGCCAAACAACACAGTCCACCATTTTTCCCCCTTTTCCTTAGCTGTGCTACTCCCTCTTATTCTATTGGCTTTTGAAAGCCAATAGAATAGACTCTGTTCAAGAGAGTCTATTCTATTGGCGTTCGAAAGCCAATAGAATCTATTGACTTTTGAAAGCCAATAGAATAGACTCTCTTGAATAGAGTCCAATTCTATTGGCTTTCAAAAGCAATAGGAATTGTCCAGGCTGTCTCTGCCCTGCTGAGCCTGCCAAAAGTCCCAGACTGCAAATGGTGCTTCAAGTTGTCTGCAGCTAAGGCGAGCTTTCTGGACGTTTCCACCCCTCCCTGCTGAGCAACTACTAAATGTAAGTAAAAGAGGGCCAGGGGTGGGAGGTGGGAGGCCGGCGGGTGCAGAGAGAGTTGCTGGCACGTGTGGGGCCTGGCGGGTGCCTTACCTCCCTTGAGCTGGGCCAGCTGGTGGCCCAGTCAGTGGTTGCCCTGTGCCCTCGCTGCCATGTGCCATGGCTGCCCAGGAGCGCCTGGGCCTGCTTGCCGCCGCACCAAACGTGCGGTGGCCAAGGTAAGGCTAGCGGGGCAGCGGTGGGCGCAGGGAGGGTTGCTGGCACACGTGGGGCCTGGCGGGTGCCTTACCTCCCTTGGGCTGGGCCAGCTGGTGGCCCAGCCGGTGGTCGGCCTGCGCCGTTGCTGCCGCTTGCCAGCTACACCTCGGCCAGCGCAGGGGGCGGCACCACGCATGCGCAGCACTCCTGGGCCGAGGTGGTTGCTGAGCGATGGCCTGCGTGTACCCTCGGCCTCCCAGCGTGCACTCCAGCCGCAGGAGAGGAGGCGGAGTGTGCGTGCCTCCTCCTGCCCCGCCCGCAGGGAAATACAGGTAGTCCTCGACTTACAACCACATGGTTGGGGGTCGCGGCATTAGGAAGGTTGAGAACCACTGCTTTAGTACCTCATGACATACTGCCCACAAGGAGGCAGTAGTGTGATTAGTGTTAACATCTGAACAAGGCTAAATCCTCTCAAGTCTAGATGGGAGATTCCACAGAGGATTGTGGAAGATAAGAGTGCTAAATTCTGTGGGACTTGCAGATCCAGACAGATAGGCAGGGACTGCCAATCAACTAGTCATCATGATAGTAGACAAAGACCAGAAGACAGCAGTAGTGATAAATGTAGCAGTGTCAAGTGACAGCAACTTGAAGAGGAGATGAGAAGCTGGAGAAATACCAAGGCCTGAAAGAGGAACTAGAGAGGATATCGAAAGTAAAGGCCAAATAGTTTCAATGATAAAAGCATTTAGGGCTGTAACTCCTAAGCTGAGAAAGTGGCTCCAACACATCCCAGAACAATATCAGAGCCACTTCCAGAAGAGTGTGGTGATGATGAATTTTTCCTCATTCAAGAAGTTCCCTAGTCTTTCTTAGAGCAGACTAATGCAGACTAAATGCCAATTGCAAGCTTTTAGATATATTGGCTGAACATTTAAATAACAAAATATGAAAGTGTTTCCATGAATAACTCCTTTGACAAAGTCCACATCAATTTCCATCTTTCACAGGAGTTCAGCTTCAAGCCTAATAATTTCTCACACCCACATGTCAGCTTCATGGGAAATCACTACTTCTGATATGATTTTAGTGAAAAGGATGGGAACCACATCTCCCTGAACTAGCCAGTGCTGGTGATTAATGCCTGACTCCCGTCTGGTCTATTGCTTTTTAGATATTAAGTTACACACACATTCTAGAAAATAGTATCTTCAATCAATAGGAACCAGGAAGTTCTTTTACCAAGAACAGAGGTGGAAGACATACTTGCTCTATAAAGCCTGCCTTAAACGCCCACTCAGGCCAGCTGCAGCCTATCTAAGCTAACATCACCGCAGCAGCTATTTGCCTAGAAAGAACATCGAACATCAGAAGCTTCAGAGTGGAAGGAAGCTGGAAGACATCTACAGATATCTTGCCAAAGTGCCTAGGAGGCTCTGTCCAGCACTGTCATCATTATTCACTACTTTTAGACTCAACAATATATACTGTATTAAAGATTGTTAGAGCTCTTGTAGATGATAGACTGCTGCCTATCTGAAGGAAATGTCCTAAAATATTTAACTTACTTTGAAAAAAAAAAGTTTGTTCCAGCCTCCTGTAGTCCAAATGGGTTGTTAACAGCTCTAATTAAAACCCAGCTCTCCTAGCACATGCAATGCAACACATGGATTAAATTAAATACAGGAAGAAGAATTCTTCCTTGCCATTAAGTCAATGCCAAAAACAGTACATTAAACTTGAATGGTTTCGATTTTGTTACTTTAAACTTGTTCCAGTAAGTTAAGCTCAGTATATGGATTTGGTACAGGAATGTAAAGGATAACTGAACCTTAAAAGAGAGAGAACTTCTGGCACTCAGCTGAATCAAAAAGAAAAAAGAAAAGGAAAAGAATTTGCTGACCTCTATCCACACCAAGATTTGCTGCATTTGGTTTCATATTATATTTTCTGCAAGCCATTCTAGAATTTTGAATATAATCCCATTCATTTAAAACAAATACATTATATATGCCTTCATCTGTTCATTTGAAGTCATATGAAATCAGGAAAAAAACCTCAAAATAGCTTTATACTGTACATGAAAATAGATAGAAATCTTGAGGTAAACAACATATTTGAGAATTGTCGCATATTCAAAAGGGCATTTAGATGCTAAGCAGATAAAATATGCCTAGAACTGAAATCCTTCCTTCAAAAAAATATCCTTGAACTCCTGTGCCTATGAATAAATTTCAGTTCAACCTAATTTGTTCATATTGAGAACTTCAAAGCAGAAGACAGTTAGCTGAAGACAATTGATTTGTCATGTTATCTTGAAATGATTAAAAGTCTGAAGCCCTGATATTTTTAAAACTTCTTGTTTGTGGAACAAGATCAAAAGGACCTAACTTGCATTAGGCCAAGAGTTCTGTCTCAGACAAAACAAATTTAAGAATCTCCCACAAATTAAGACCTGTATCAACCTAAGAACAGAATTTTAAAAAAGAGAGGAAAGAAAACAAAATTCTTATCTTCAAGGGATTTCTCACGTAGACTAATTAAACAAAAGTCAAGCAGACCTAAAAGGCAAGCTCTGTCAAAACTTTTCTGCATTGCTGAAAGCGGGGTCTTTTAAAACAAGCAATGCCTGAGAAGATGAAGGGCCACAGTTGGTTGTACATGCTGTGCGAAGGACCATACTGAAAAAGCAGGAATGGGCAAGGCAGAGAAATGAATGGGGCAGAGAGAGAAAAAAGACATTTGATTTAATTTAATTTGGCCTTAGTCTGGCATTGTACTGATATGTTAACCTTGGACCTTTCCCCCCAATCCCATTACATGTTATGTATGGAAAGAGACAAGAATGCCTATAAACCAAGTTGGAATATACAGCAGCCTATTTAAAACACTAGATGTGGTGGCGTTCTGTGCATTCCTTTATTTTTAGCCACTGATATGAACTAAGATAACTAACAAAGGGTAATTCTGTTCCAGTTCTTTTTAAGCCTATCTTAAAGCAATTGTTTTCAATATTTCATTTAAAACTTTTATATCAAACATTTCTTTAAATGGAATTGTCCAAGAAAGAATTGAAAGCTGAGGATCCTTCAGTGTTTACCAGATGTTGTTGGTAAACCATGTTGTGGGGTCATTCTGAAATAAAAGGTTCTACTGGGACCCTCATAACTAAAACTGCAGTTTCCACAAAATCTTTAAAAATGCAGCCAAATCAGGACAAGTACCAGTACTGAATCATAAATGGTCTGAGCCAGAAAGTTTTTTGTCACAGCTGAATCCAATCAAATTTGAATGAAACCACTGGCTGGTTGAAGATCTTTATGCATAATTTAATCATTATTTCTTTGAGATCTGGATATTTTGTGGCACATATAAGGTCTTACGACTATAGCTTCTGCAACAAATCATAATGAAGGGATATTACTTTCAATAGTTAGAGAGGCAAAATATCAAAAGACAGCAGAGCATGAACATCTCAAATTCAGTCATTACATTGGAAGGCTAATTAAATAAACATGTTAACTCAGGAAAAGTAAAAATCACCTGAATTCAGTAAAACCTATTTCCTAATAAACATACTTAACGATTATTGCCTAACTAAATTTCTGGATTTGATCAACTATTATACATTCCTAACCAAGAAGGTGATACAAGAAATGTAAAGCAATGTTACCCAGTATGATAAAGGGATTAAGGTGCTGGATTATAACCAAAGGAAAGAAATTTGATCACAAATGTGGAGGCTCATCAGATAGTTCCAAGCCTATAATTTTATATTGATCCAACATCTATCAAGACTATTAACACTATTGTGAATTTATATTCAGAAGAGAAAATGCTATATATGCTACCTTGAGCTGAGGAAAAAAATTGCAGGACTTAAATATAATGGGGGAATATAAAGGGAATCTGCCACAAATTCTCTTCAGAACAAGTGTGGCAGTTTCGCCCCAAAGGAATCCAATAAAGTCTAATACAACCAGTGGTGGGATTCAAATATGTGAACAACCGGTTCTGTGTGGATGCCACTTCCAGAAGTCCATTCTGGGCTTGGGCAACAAAAAAATTAGCTACCGGTTCTGCTGCAGTGGTGTGAACTGGCTGAATCCCACCACTGAATACAACTATCAAATGAGGAAACATCCCCTCTTCCACGAGCATTCCTGGAGGTACCAGAGAAGGAAAGAAAAGCCTCTATGGAAAGTGCCAGAACTCTTGCAAGCGTAAAGATTAACTGGAATAAATCTCCCAATAAATTCATAATAAAAATGCAACCTTAATGTACCCTATCTAATATGAAAAATACAACTTCAGATTTTGGAATAAGATTTATAATTTCTGATCATATGCTCCCTACTCCCCTAAGACTATAGTTTTCTTGAAGTAAAGCATGTTCCTTTATTGTTTTTAATTGCACTGATTGAAGATATTTGGCATGTGTTTTGTCGTTGATACCCATTTTTAAAATCATTTAAAATAAGGATTTATTTAAACATCATATATAAAGTAGAAAATACCTCAATATTCCCAAAATTTTTGCTGTTCTTTAGGAGAAAAACACCTAACAGTCTGCTTTCTGTTGCTTGTAAGACAAACAAATCAGTCTTTCCAGTTGATATTGCTGTCACATGTATTCAGTTATAAGTCAGTTTTATACAATTTCAAATCCAAGGATTTTTCTAACTGAAAATCCTGCAGAAGAACAGCATTAATTTTGTATGCAATTTTCTCTATAAAATGTACATGCAGGGAGATTTTTTTGCACAACACATCCTAATTAAACCTTCCACAATTTTGTACTCATATTTATGTAGGATGTTTGATATAAAATTGCACTCCAAATTTTGGACAATCCAAAAGACAGCTATCCTTTGAGAATTATAAATTGTAGCAATCAAATTAAACCATCTCCCATTGTTAGTTGTTTGCTTTTAAGGTGCTCCCTTTTCAACTGATTCTTACCACTGAACTTTAGCTGATCTTTAAATAGGTAAATCAAACTAACCAACAGCTAGAGTAATGGTGAGGGCAGTTGAAATCCTTACTGTATGTTAACAGGAATTCTTCAGGCATAAATATGAAAGATAGAGCATGAACTGAGATAAGCTGGAACTGATTAGCAAAACTAAATACAGAGTGCAAGACATCTTTTGCCAGTTGAAGTGAACAGGAAAAGCAAAGTCTTCTACTGGCATGGGACACTCTGTAGAAAAACATCAAACAAAAGTAACTGAATACTGTGTCAGCCCCAAGCCTTAACAGAGAAAGTGAGAGACTTATAAGACCATGAGGTCTCAACTTGACTCTCTCCCTCCCCATCCTTCAGTCTGTCCCTTGAACTCAAAAACAAACAAGCAAAGCCTATTGTAATCTTAGTTTTACTGAAAAAGATCGTTTCCAAATACTAGCTTTATATTTTTCTAGGCAATAGTCTTGACTGAGTTAAATATGTCAATACTGAAATCATAGTCCTGTGCAAAGTTAACTTTGGCATAGCTTCCATCAGACTCATCAGTAAGGATTAAACACTACATCAAACTATGTGTGGATTTATTAAACAAGCATAGGCATCCAGGACAAACCTCAGTGAAGTGAAAATGATAAAAATATGTGCCTTAATGTCACAACACAAACCTTGGCCTTTCGTATTTATATGTCAATATCAGATAACTATGAGAAGTATCAGAAGCAAACCTAGCATATTGCACAATAGATAGAATCACTTACTGGCACTTACTTCAAAGTCAAATTAGACTTAGTTAATCCAATTGCAGGTTCCCAAACCAAGCTTCTTGTAAATCCCAAGGCTTACAATTGAGTTCTTCTATCGGCTAAAATACAAAATCCAAGCTAGTTTTTGGTTGTTGATAGAAAATTATGCTAAATATTCTTTTCAGTCAGGCTTTATTGGATTAGAAATCCCTTCTCATATTCAGTATTTATACTGTCTCATTACTTTTAACTGTACGATCCAGCTATCTATCCCCTTGTTCCATTGAAATATATGTAGTGAATTCATTATTGAGACCTGTATATATTCATAGTTATTCTCTTCCCAGATATATGTCTCTCCATGTTTCCTTTCCCTGTTGTTTTTATCACCTATATCTAGATTAAGGACCTACTAATAAATCCTTTTTTCCTAAGAAATCGTAGGAATGTCCATCACGGCAGAAGTTCTCCTGCATTGTGCTCTCTAACACAGGTCTCTTCAAAATAGCACAGTTACACTGTAGAAGAAACATGTAATCAGAAATGATACCGATCTCAGCTGTATATACATGCAACTAAATTAAAATAAAAATCACCATTGACCCCAAACAAACATTCAAAATCCATAGAGGTTGCAACTTTAGTTGGCCAACTAGAAAATAATTGTAAGCTTAGTGGACTGTCAGGTTGGTATCTAAGCAAATAATTCACAGGATTATAGAAGCATGAAATTAATTAAGCAGACATATGGAAAACTTTACAGTTTCTCATTTTACTTGAAATGTGTTTTGGATTTCTTTACACTTTCTGATCTGTGTCTTTTATGTGTCAAAAAATATTTTTACTTGCAATTTTAACAAAATGTAGTTGTAATTATTAATTTAGAATGAAGACTTTTACATATTTTGAACTTCCATGTTGCTTCTGTATCACTAAACATTCCAAACAGTTCCTAGATTATGCAAGCTCAATAGAAAATTACTATGGCAAATAATAATTTAACAAAGATTAATTCCACTGGATAGATTGGAAGAAAAGTCTGAAAAAGTTCCTTGCATTTTAAATGACTTTTCATGCAGAAAAACTTCAAGGGACGGTGTATATGGTGTATATATAATGCCACTACATTGCCAGCCTGATAAGTAATTATTATACTGTTGTATATATGTGTAGCGGAGTTGGGGTGAGAATGGGGCCAGCTGAGAGGCTTTGCAGTGTCAATCAGGGGCAAAGTGGTTTAGTGTGCTGGAGTTAAGGAGTGGCTATCATCAGATTCTGATGCATTCAGAAGATAGAGAGAAAACTGCTTTCATCTGTCCCCTGGGTTTTATGAATTCAATTGAATGCTCCAAGGATTATCAGGGGCCCCAGTGACATTTCAGAGGCTTATAACAATAACAACAACTTTACTGTCACTTTGAATGTACACCAATCGGCATACACCAAAATGAAGCAGATGATGGGGGACATGAACTTGATAGAGGTGCTAGTCTACTTAGACGATATTATTGTCTTTGGTGAGGCTCTTGAGCAGCATGAGGAGTGTTTGAAGAAGGTATTGACAAGGCTCCATGAGGAAGGGTTGAGGCTGTCATTGGAAAAATGCCAATTCTATCAACCATCTGTTACATATTTGGGTCATGTTGTTTCTGCAGAAGGGGTATCAACTGACCCCACTAACTTAAGGCCATTGTTTCCTGGCCTAGACCCCAAAATGTGGCTGAACTGTGATCATTTTTGTGGTTCTGCTCATACTATTGGAGGTTTGTTGAAGGGTTCACAAAGATAGCTCGTCCTCTTAATGATTTGTTAAAGAATGAAGATGTAGAGGATACTCTGGGTCATCTGAATCAGGCCCATCAAAATGACTCCAGAGGCCCCAGGGCTAGAGGAGTCTACAGAGATAGGCCCAGTTATTCCACTTGCTACACAACTGCCAGAGTTAGATCATGGGCCCCCAGTCCCGGAGACCCTTGGAGGTGAAAAGTCATGGGAGAATGACCCTCATATTATCACCGAGCCCAAAGTACAGAGACCAAGATGGGTGATACATCCAATTAAAAGATTGACATACGATGCCCTAAGTCAGAGCACAGAAGAAGTGATACTCATTGCCAGACGAAATTCTGACACCTCAGATTCTCGGTAACTGAAGAATTTTTGGGTGGAGGGAGTGTGTAGCAGAGTTGGGGTGAGAATGAGGCCAGCTGAGAGGCTTTGCAGGAGCCCTGCCGATTAGACAGAAAGATGAGAGCTCTGGCAGTTGCCAAGGGTCTGACAGCGGAGCGAGACACGAAGGAGGGAAGAAAAAGGAGGAGGAAGCCGATAGAAGGGAGGAAGAGAGAAGGCTTGATGGAGCTTGCCGCTGTGAACCAACTGATAGAAGAGAGAATAAGAAGCTGGGGTTTTCGCATTTGCTTTTTTTGCTTCGTTACAGGCAAGCCGGATGAAAAGGGGAGGGATCGAGAGAGTGAAAGTAGTTGCTTTGCCGTTTGCTGGAAGCAGGCCAGGCAGAGAGAGAGAGAGTGGGAGTAGCTTGCCGGAGCTGTTTGCCTGAAGCAAGCCAGGCAGAAAGAGAGAAAGGGAGGGTGAGAGTGGCTGGTTGGAGCTGTTTGCTTGAAGCAGGCCAGACAGGGAGGGATAGAGGGTGAGAGTAGTTGCTGGAGCTGTTTGCTGGAAGCAGGTCAGGCACAGAGAGGGGGGGAAGGTGAGAGTGGCTGGTTGGAGCTGTTTGCTTGAAGCAGGCCAGGGAGAGAGGGGGGGAGGGAGAGAAGGGAGGGTGGGGAAAGGTGAAATTTTATTGTTTCTTTCTCTTTCATTGCGGGCAGGCCAGACAAAGAAAGTGAAAGAGTGTAGTTTGGGGAGTTTTAATTCCTTTCCCTTGTTGGAGTAAGTTAGACAGAGGGAGAATAAGGGAAGAGTTTGACATATGTCTTTTAGTGGTAGATAAGGGTTTTTTTCTTTATACAGGATCAGCTGGGGGAGATAAAAAGGGATTACATGGAGTGAGGTCAGAGAGGGGTGAGGAGATAGACAAGGGAGGCCTCTGCCGGTGCCAGAGATTGGTTGCCATCGTTCTAGACAAGTTGTTGTCATCAAAGATGGATTAATATCATTCTAGGCAAGTTGTTGTCATCAAAGATGGATTAATATCGTCCTGGGCAAGTTGTTGTCATCAGAGACTAACCGCCATCGTTCTGGGCAAGTTGTTGCCACCAGAGACTGGCTGCCATTGTTTTAGGCAAGTTACTGTCACCAGAGACTGACCACCATCATTCTAGGCAAGTTGCCATCACCACAGGCTGATTAATATCATTCTGGGCAAGTTGTTGTCATTAGAGATTGACTATCATCTTCCCTGTAAGTTCTTGTTGCCTGAGATCAACCACCATCATCCCAAGTGAGTCACCGTCGAGAGAGAGCGACCATGACTGCCTCATGTGCGTGGCTGCCGATCATGACTGAATACCACAATGCTACGTGCCCTGTTAGGCAGAGGCGTCAACGTGAGAGACCTCCTTGGGTTAGTGGCCACTTGGGGGGGAGGTCAGGAGGGCCCGGACTTAAGTGGTCCCTACAGGGGTGGCGCTACATATACCTTCTTGGTTCTTATCAGAAATTGGTGACCATTAGTGCCATTTCAGTCATCTACTGTTTTGCCAGAAAAACCAAGGTGTGGTGTGTCATGGTTCTGACTAATGAAGCACTTCAAAGAACTTTCAGGCATGTTTCCGAAAGCCTTTATTACAGAGCTACAAATTGCCGGTCACCATCATGGACGTTTTGATGCCAGAATCTGACTTCCTCTTGCTGGCATCAAACTTTTCTTGCTAAACCCCTCCCTTATCTTGCAGTCACAAGTCACATTATCCAATTAGTGTGAAGGTCAAAAGTTTATTTCCTCTTTCTTTCCCAGGCTTTTTACCCCCACCCACCCTAAGCTATGTATTAACCCAGTAAATACCAGACAGTTTTGCATATTGTCAAAGCAAGAATATACAGTATTTGCAGCATTGACATGGTGATTTTCTACTGTTCCAGGCTGTTATTACATTATTACATTGCTGCACAAATATATTTTTTTATACATTCAGTATACAAACATTCGTTTATCCCATCCATGGTACCCTATATGTTACTATAACTATCTCATTTTCACATATTGTTGATGTTAGTAGAATAGCTGTTGTCTACCTGAGTATGTTTATTTACAGGCAGAACTGCTTGCCAAATCACGGCACTAACTTGGCAGTATGCAGATTATTTTGTAAAGACAGTGACATTGGCTGAGAGTTGCTATGAGAAAAGATAATGCAAAGTTTGTGACTTACTGTACATATTTGTGTATGATGTCAGGATAAATGTATGATATTAAGGAGTTTACGAGACAGCTGCTGATGCTTATGGACACATTTTTTCACAAAGTGATGCAAAAGACCCAGGATTATTGGAGCGAATGCCAATACATCTGGAAGTCACAGAGTTGAAAAATCTAAAGTGGAGCCTGCAGCCACATTGTCATTTGTCAGTAATAACTATTTGTCAGAAGTTTTACTAGCCCTCTGTGCCAATCAAAAATGGGGTTAAGTACAGATTATATGATTCAAACAGACGTCACTCAACTTAACTGCCTTTCTCATGGTTGCAATTGTCTTATAATTTTAAAGCAACCATTCCTTGGCAGAATGACAGAACATTTTAAAGATGAAGGTTACAAATCTGAACAAGCTGTTAATGAAGATCCAATTTAAGGAGTGGTGTGATGGCATAGCAGGAAATTTCTTTGTCTAGCTAAGAAACCAAATCTGCAACCCATAGAAATATATTCATGGACTATTTGTTGGTAATAGCATTTGGCTGCTCATTGTGACAATAACAAGTTGTCCACACATCCACATCTCAAAAAAGCTTTTGATCAAATCTAGTAACATTTCTCTGATCAGGAGCCTGAAAAAAGAACCATGCCAAAGAAAATTAGAAAGTTTTATCCTGGGAAATGATACTAGAGAACTATCAAAAACCGAAGTAGAAAAAAATATTAGCAAATTGTTTGTATATTTGTTTAGTGCATGGCATATCATACATGGACTTACAACATATATTAAGATTTCACCTATATTAATAAAACACAATAAATATAAATGTTAAAGAGATCTATATTCAAATACCAATTTGCCTAGGCCATCTAACCACTGAAGTACAGCATCGTTTATATGAAAAAAGTCAGATACTGGATTGGTATATGCCCTCAGCATGCAGCCAGACATGATGTGATCTACAGTTTGACTGGGTCTCCAGAGTCACATCGAGTCGAGAATATTATGCCCAATTTTCACAATGAGTCTTGGCAGATGCCGTGTGAGGTGCGAATCCTATTCAGGGTTGTCCATTGCTGGTGTGATAGTTCAAAGCCTGGCACCTTTTTGTGTGGTCATTTATTCAGTGACCCATTAGGCTTTCCATTGAGAATCAATGTTAAATTTGTTAAGCCGATATTGTGCAAGCGCCAATGGGGGCTTCCTGGATTTGAGCCTTCTGGCTGATAAATGAGGAAAGTTGGCGTGCACCTGTAGGAGTGAGTTGTTCATAATTTTTCTGTATTCTCTCACTAGTGTAAAGCTGGTGGTGCTATATGGCTCAGAACAGGGAAGCTAGCAAGTCAGAGTGGTTTTAATACATCCGCTATTAATTCTCACAAGGGGGTTTGGATTTAATGGCAAGTAAATCAGCAATGACAAAGGATACTATTTAGAAATATCTTTCCAAGCATTCCAAAGGAATTCTGTCAGAATCATAGAATGTGAGGTTGGAAAACATCCTGGAGATCATCTAGCTTAAACTTCTGTCCAGAACAAAAATTAGCTACTCCAGTACCTCTGACAGTGGCCATACAGCTTCTTTTTGGAGATCTCCAGAGCAGAGAATCCATCACTTCTAGAGGCAGCCTGTTCCATTTTTAACAGCTTTTAAAACTGGGATTTTTTTCATAATGTTCTACTATAAATTACTCCCTTATAAGTTAGTCATTGTTTTGTACCTTGTCTTATGGAACAACACTGGACAATTCTGCTCTGTCTTATCCATAACAAATTTAATAAACCTTGTCCTCTTGGAGTAATTTTTTTCTTTTATATATTTTCTGATGGTTTGTTGCAATGTTTTCATTCATGTTCTAAGTATGATTCAATTCCAAGGCTTTTTTAACTAAGAAGCAAAATATTCATCTCTATTTAACATGATTACAAACACTATTTTCATACTTATAAGTTCTAAATATAATTATCCAGGTTTATTTTAATTTTTTTATTAATTTTCTATAATAAAAGTCATCTGGGAGACCAAAGTGGCACATTTGTAGATATTTATTTATTTTATCCTCAGAACAACTTTATCAGCCATATTGAATTAAGAGGTAGTGATTAATCCTAAATCATTTAAAAGTCCTGTCCGTACAACACAGTTAACAAGTTCATAGGCGTGATGGTTTAACATTTCATGTTAGCAGGCAAATTAGATCAATTTTCTTTCAATACTCTTAACTTTTGTTGTGCCAACACTAATTTATATTTTGTGTTCTGGCAGAATAACATTTTTTTTTAAAAAAAATGGAAGAAGAAAAAACTATAATACAAAACTTACAGCAGGATGTTATGAATAAAGTTGATGGCTGACAGATAACTTACTTATCCTGATTTGTCAGGGAACTCTAGATAAGCTATATCATCTGTTTCTACACATGATCAAAAGTTGGAATCAGTTTGGAGAGAATTTACTTGATATTTAGAAACGAAAATTCAATTAAAAATTGGTTTTGATTGAATCACCTTCAAACCAAATTTCTAAATCATATCTAAATCACCTAATCATTCTTGATTTGAACTTCAAAGCCAGCTCAAGAACATCTCATATAATTCTTATAAAAGGATAATTCATAACAAGTAATATGCATAAAACAAATCCATTCTTGTTTTTTCTTGCTCATTCTTTCTCCTCTCTTCTTTCTCTAACACAAACCCATTATCTCCTCACTGTCAAATATTAGGTTGTAAACTCCTTGTGACAGGGCCCTATCTTTTCCCTTATGCTTCAAAGTGCAAGAATCATCTCTGAACAAAGGAAGGGTACCGCTTTCAAATCAAAGTTTAAAGTTCAGCTCATTAATTTGGCTTGTTTCTCGTTTTTCATTAGGAATTAATCAACTCCAGAAACACTGATACTTAACTTAATGAAGTAGGTCTAGCACAAGGCTGCTGTCATTTTGATGCTGTTAAATGATCTAGCTGTATATGAGATTAGTATTCTAGGATAAGTTAACATCCTTTTAAAGTAATCTTGTGTGCAATAAAGAAAGTTAGTAACATGTAAGTATGGCTTAAATATTTGTGTATGATGATATTAATGCATACATTTTAATGCATACAGTGTCCTTATACATGGCACACTTAGGGTTTTCATAGGTTTAAATCAATTTCTATTGTTCATACATTACATTTCAATTAAACATACACTTTATTGAATTTTACATACTTTCTTTAAATCTGTATTTAATATAATATAGAGAAATTGTGAAATTTAAGTGCATTTGAATCTGAAGAATAACATTTAAATTAAACTGTATTTTATTAAAAGCAATCCAAAGAGTGGCATAGACAAGGCAGACATAGCAAATGCCTTGAGGGCAAATTCATCCATGTCCCATGCCAAGCAAGAGATCCCAATTGGTGTTGTAGTAGAAGGAGTAACATGGAAGGAAGAAGGGGAAAAGTGAGATACTTCTAGAGCAGACATGTCAAACTTGTGAATCACGCAACGTATTGGGACGGTTTTGCCATTGCCAGCAATGGGGTGGATGTGGCTTCCGGATGATGCATCCAGCCCACGGGCCGGCAGTTTGACACCCCTGTTCTACAGATACTCCTAAGTCAGCTGTTGTTTCAGTAGCAGGAGCAGTATGTATTGAAATTGGAGCCCTAGGATGGTTCTCCAACCATTTTATTCTTTTGACTTCCCCCCCCTTCCTTCTTATGAAGAAATTGTAAGGATCCCCATCCAAAAACCTGCCTGTTTTACCTGGTGTTTAAAATCCAGATCACCAGTAGATGGCAGCTTCTGGTCATCTAGGTTTCTCACAGCCAATGACCCCCAGGTATCTGGTTTGGGAGAGCCTTCTAAAACAGGGGTGTCAAACTAAAACAGGGGTGTCATCTTACATACATTAACTCCAGGTGGCTCCAAACTACAACAGTAAAAGGAAATGAAAGACAAAATATAAAGATGACTTCTGATCTTCTTTGCAGTAGTTATAGCATTCAAATTTTAGCTTCTCTAAATTTACATAATCTTCATTCCATAATCTACTCTTTCTAATCATCAAACCCATAAATCTCAAGTTTTCAGCAAAAACTCCATAAAACGTTTCCAGTTGCTAACATATGTAGTTATTGTCTTTTCTCTAATTAAATAGGGCAATTTTGCCATTTTGGGAAAATTTGTAAACTTCATCAACCATTCCTCCAATTGTATATATTTCAGAGTCTTTCCATCTTTGAGCTTACAATTATCTTGCTGTGGCTACCATGTAAAAAAAAATATCTAGTTGTATGTCCATCAGTCCCATTAAGTAAAGCTCTGGTCTCAGCTGAATATTAGTTTTTAAAAATTCTTTGTATTACTGTATATATTTGAACCCTAAAATTTTCAGACTTTTTTACAAGTAGCCAATAAAAAGTCTTTATTTTCATAGAAATATTAATAAACTGCTGAGTGCTGGGCGGTGTGGGAATTCCACAGATGAGCTACTGCTATAAAAATGTATTTCTTTAATAGTCATCCATCCTGTTTCCTGCTTTTTAGAAGGAAATTTGGAAAGTTGAATGTTTACACATATATGTGGGAATACTCCTAAGCATATCTAGTGTGACTTACATCAAAGTCAAAATGGATAGGAGTGCTATTTGTCATTCTATTTTGCAATGTACTTTAGACTTCTGCTGAAGCTGCTATTATTTAAAAATATGATTTGGCTTAAACAAAATGCACTCTTCTCTTGAGATTTTCTGCTGTCATTATTGTCTGCAGAATGAATAAATGAATGAATGATATGAAATGCAGAAGATTGACACTAACCTGCACTACCAACATAAAGAGAAAAATAATAGGCTGCAGAGCACTTTTTCTCACAAGTCACAAGCAGCAATACAAAACTACACGAAAACTTTCTCCCTAAGGATGGTTTTATTTAAGCTAAACTATATGATACAGCCAATCCTAAAACTTCAAAGAGTTGATAAGAATATGCCATAAAGGATATAAATCTATTCAAAAGTGCCAAAACATCCTGTGTTAAAACTAGACTACTATGTTAGCAACCATAGAAAGTATTGATTAAAGCAACTATTCCCAATCTTATGACCTCCACATGGACACCTAGAAAAAGACCATGCAAATGAAGGATTTTGATAGAATCAGCATTTCTGGATGATTGAAGAAGCTATAGTATGTAACGCCACCTGCTTCCGCCCCATTGCTTACCTCTAAAACTAGTTCTAAGGTTAGGAATTGGTGACTCTTAACCAAGACTTTAAACTAAGCATGCAGGCAATTTTGCAGCCCATTCTATCCATAATTCAATAGCATGACTTCCTGCTATAGTAATGCAGGAACTACATGAAAAGTATAAAATAAAACTAAAAAAGATTTCAAAAAAATACTTTTTAAATGGTCGAGCAAAACCCTTTGATTTAAAAAACCCAGAAAATTCCAGCTCCACCTATGTATTCATTACAGCCCCATCCACTTTTCCCATTGCTCCAAAAGTGGGAAATATGCACTCTTTTCAAAGACTTAAATCCATACCTTCACTTGAAGGCTATGGTCCAAAGAAGGAATGGAGGACTGTTGAGAGGAATCATTTGCAATAAAAACTATGTCTGCATGGTCTACAGTGGCTTCTGATGATAGGTGTACTTAACAAAGTCTAGGAAGAATGTATTAAGTGGCCATTTGCCTTTGCGAATAGCCACTTAATACATTCTTCCCAGACTTTGTTAAGTAAACTACTCAGTGCATGCTGGCTGAGGAATTCTGGGAGTTGAAGTTCACAAGTCATAAAAGGGCCAAGTTTGAAGACCCCTGATCTAAATGATGCAACTATTTATATTATATTTCTGTTCCCATAATCTGATTTTTTCCTCCAGACAATAGTTTTGTGCAGTACATTGTCCACCCCTTTAGTTTTTAGCAAGACGTGTCATTTTCCAATAAGACCATTGTTATTAGTGCCTAGTGTTGGATGCCTGAATTTCTTTTGAAATACTTAGTAGTTCATTAACTGATAAGAATCCCCCAAGACTTTCCTATCCCCACTCTGAACAACTCAAGTTTCAAAATTACTTCAGCCTCTGAAGTGCAATACTGTAATTTTCCAAAGGCAGGCTATTCTGAACTCTTCACTGTTTTCATCTTTTAATATACAGATATGCAGTCATGCTAGAATAGATCTAATACAAATGCACAAATGATGCATACTGCCAGTTGACATTTTACACTGGTGTGATCCCAGTGGGATTAATGGATGTACGGTTGTTGAAAGCTGGGATAAGTGAATGATGATTAATCCCAAGTCTACTATTGCTAAAGTACATACATCGGCAGATAAAGTGAATTATCTTGAACATATCTACAGTACTTCTCTAAAAATGCTCAGTTGACAGTACTGAATTTTCAGAATGTTTTATCATACAGCTTCCTGCCAATTATCAGACTATTTGATCTTGATTAAAATTAATTAGCTTTCCACTAAAATAAGTTTCATATTAGACACTTGATCTAAGTTCAGAGAAAGGAGGAAGTACACCACTATGGTGCAGTGGTTAAACTCTCAGGTGAACTAAGAAACCCCAGGTTCAAGTCCTTATGCAACTCTGGAACTTACTGAGTGATTGGGGCCAGTCAACATCTCTCAATCCACTCTATATACTATGGTTGTAATCCGAAGAAAAGATAGGATAAAAACCCATATTCTCTGGAAAGGTAAGAATTAAATATAACAAGGAAATAAACAACTGACTAATGAAACCCACTGGAAGATTGTGTGGTGTGCTCTAAAGATTCATAACCTGAAGACTGAGCCACTGGTATATATACAATATGACAAGCAAGGAATTTATTATTTTATTGCTTTGACAATTATTTTGATTAACAGAAAAATCAGGCATCACTGACAATTCTGTTCCTCAAGGCTCCAAACTGTGATGAAGAGATGGAACTGTTGATTTTTCTTTTTCTGCTGCACCCATTTTCATTTCTTCTCCGTAAAGGATTGATCATCTGCAATGCAGGATGACTTGATTCTGTCAGTTCTCCTGAGTTCAGAATCCTGGAAAGCTGCTGTAGAAGTTACCCACTTCCATGAGTGTTCATGGGAGCTTTATATCTTCATCAGAATGAAGCAAGAAGAATTGTAGCTCCACGCCACAAGCTTGGCCCTGTTCTTATATGCGTGCAATGACACAATAGGTGTGAAACAGGGTGGTACTAGTGTCACAGAATTGCCATGCTGTTTCATTTTGCCCTCGATGGCCCTTGCAGATGCCTCTGTGCCCTTTTAATTTGTGAAAGTTGTGGCAACAGGGAATGAGTGACAATGAGATAGATAGGAAAGAATGAAGCTATTGACTGGAGTGCTATGCATCTATTGCATGGGTCTGTGTATCAACTGAGTGTGAGCTTGTTTCTGGTTGAGGCCCATTTTGCTCTGAATAATAATAATAGTAATAATAATAATAATAATAATAATAATAATAATAATAATAATAATAATAATAATATAGCCAAGATGTTGTAATGGAGTTTGGCTTGGACAAATGTGCCACACTTACTATCAAACAAGGAAAAGTAGTGAAAACTGAAGGAATCAAGATGCCCCACGAAAATAACATTAAGAGTCTTGATGAGGAAGATTACTACAAATACTTGGGTATCCTTCAAGCTGACAACATCAAGCACACTGAAGTCAAGAAAAAGATTAGAGGTGAATACATCAAGAGAGTGAAGATCTTAAAGTCCAAACTCAATGGAGGAAATACCATAAAGGCAATCAACACCTGGGCAATCCCAGTCATTAGGTACACAGCTGGAATAATGGACTGGACTCAAGCAGAACTAAAAGCAATGGATAGGCAGACCAGAAAAATAATGACAATGAATCATGCCCTTCATCCACGCAGTGACATTGATAGACTTTATCTACCAAGGCAAATAGTGGGCGTGGAATGCTACAAGTACATCAGATGGTTGAAGAAGAAAAAATGGCTTTGGAAGAATATCTGAAGAACAGTGATTAAGATGCACTGAAATTAGTATATCAGGAAGGCTTACTGACTACTGGAGAGACCAAACTGGCCTACAAGAAAGACCAAATGAAGAACAGAATAGAGGCATGGAAAGACAAAGCACTACATGGCCAATACATGAAAAAAATAGCTGGGAAAGCAGATAATAATAAAACCTGGCAATGGCTAAGAGCAGAAAAATTGAAGAAAGAGACCGAGGGACTAATTCTGGCTGCACAAGACCAAGCATTAAGGACAAATGCATACAAAGTCAAAATTGAGAAGACAGCAACAGACAGTAAGTGCCGCCTATGCAAAGAAGCTGAAGAAACAGTGGACCACTTGGTAAGCTGTTGCAAGAAGATTGCACAAACTGATTACAAGCAGCGGCATGACAAAGTAGCAACAATGGTGCATTGGAAGATCTGCAAAAACTATCATTTGCCTGTAAGCAAAAACTGGTGGGATCATAAAATAGAGAAAGTCATAGAAAATGATAAAATTAAACTGCTCTGGGACTTCAGAATTCAAACAGACAAGCACCTGCAACATAACACCCCAGACTTAACAATTGTCGATAAGAAGACAAAAAAGTCTGGATAGTGGATGTGGCAGTGCCTGGAGATAGCAAAATAGAAGAGAAAGAACTGGAGAAGATAACAAAATACAAAGACCTACAAATAGAAATAGAAAGATTGTGGCAAAAGCAAGCAAGGGTAGTACCAATAGTGATAGGCTCCTTGGGTTGCAATCCCAAAACAACTGGAGCACCATTTGAACACCATTGGCATTGACAAATTCGCTATTAGTCAATTGCAAAAGGCGGCCTTACTAGGAACTGCTTCCATCCTGTGACGATACCTGTAATACCATCAAACATCCACATCTGCCTATCCCAGGTCCTGGGTAAGGACTCGATAGGTAGACAAAATGCCAAATCCAGTCTAAACATCTGGCTGACTGTGCGATGATTGATAATAATAATAATAAAAAAAAGTTGCAAGGGACCTTGGAGGTCATCTAGTCCAACCCCCTGCTCAGGCAGGAAACCCTATACCATTTCAGACAAATGGTTGTCCAGTCTCTTAAAACTTCCAGTGTTGGAGCATTCACCGCTTCTGGAGGCAGGTTGTTCCACTGGTTAATTGTTCTAACTGTCAGGAAGTTTCTCCTTAGTTCTATGTTGCTTCTCTCCTTGATTAGTTTCCATCCATTGCTTCTTGTCCTGCCTTCAGGTGCCTTGGAAAATAGCTTGACTCCCTCTTCTTGGTGGCAGCCCCTGAGATATTGGAATACTGCTATCATGTCCCCCCTCGTCCTTCTCTTCATTAAACTAGACATACCCAATTCCAGCAGCCTTTCCTTATATGCTTTAGCCTCCAGTCCCCTAATCATCTTTGTTGCTCTTCTCTGTACTCTTTCTAGAGTCTCAACATCTTTTTTACATCGTGGTAACCAAAACTGGATGCAGTATTCCAAGTGTGGCCTTACCAAGGCATTGTAAAGTGGTATTAATACTTCATGTGATCTTGATTCTATCCCTCTGTTAATGCAGCCCAGCACTGTGTTGGCCTTTTTGGCAGCTGCAATACACTGCTGGCTCATATTTAAGTGATTGTCCACTAGGACTCCGAGATCCCTCTCACAGTTACTACTATTGAGCAAAGTACCCCCTCTATTGTACCTGTACAATTAGTTTTTCTTGCCTAAATGTAGAACCTTACTTTTTCCACCATTGAATTTCATTTTGTTAGATAGTGCCCAGTGTTCAAGTCTGTCCAGATCCTCCTATATCCTAAGCCTGTCTTCTGGAGTGTTGGCTATTCCTGCCACCTTGGTGTCTACAAATTTGATGATTTCCCCATCTATCCAAATTGTTGATGAGTTGCAAAGTAGCTGTGCCTTTATGATCCATGCTACAGATGTGGTTGAAAAATCTAGAATGAAGATCTGTAGGCAGTCTGGCAATGATATACAAAAGTCATCCTTAAAAAGTTGTGCAGGTATGAAATAACGACCTATGCCTGAATGTTTTTAAGGTATAAAAAGCCAACCAAAGAGCTACACAGTCTTTTGTGCCTTCTTATATATTTTATTAACTATACTGCATTATTTCAGTTCCTTTGGTTCTGGATGCATATGTGAGGGTAAAATCATATGGATTAGAAAACCTCTATGTAGTCTAACTAGCATATAGAAGATGATCACAGATCAATTCTTCTAGAATGCTGTAGTGAGGAAAAATAGCTTTCATCTTGGTTATAAGGGTATCGATTTTTTTGTTATAAAGTTGCAGTCTTTGGATACCTTGAAGTGGAATCCATGGCTATAAGGAAGGAGCAAGCTTTGAGTTCGAAGATGCCATGGCTGAAACAATTTTGGCTGTCATTGTCTATAAGGGTGGAACAACTGCATACTGTGCAGCTGAATATTCATTGCTTAATGGATTTTTATCTTGAGCAAATCATGGGTATCTGGCTTTAGAAGTATGGCAAATGCATGAATTTTAGCATTTCATTTTTAGTTCCCTGATATATTATGAATTTGAGGTCTACCATCAACATTTTCTATTTGGAATTGGAGGCTATCACAATCAGTTTCTATCTGAATTTGTTCTGGCAAAGGCCAATATGCCTGCAGGTCAGTCTGAATATGTTTCCTTCTGATAAACCTTATATAGCATTGTTGTCTCCAACAAAGTTGAACAGCTCCCAGCACATTTTCTGACACTTATAAATTACTTTCTCTTTCAGAAGAACTTCCATGTCATTTTGTGGGCTGTTCACTGCAATTCTGGAAGTCATGTCACACTACTATAAACATATCTTTGTGCTTAATACGAGCAGTAGAAACATCGTATTTTGTAAGTGTAAGAACGTTCTTTGAAATCAGGCAGAAGGAAATGTTCTGGGATAATACCAGGAGGCAATAGATATGACCAAATTGGATATGACCAAATTGATGATCCTGTTTAAAGTTGTCTCCACCCATTCCCCATATAAGAACAAACCTTGAAATTCAGTGGCTTACAACACATTAAATGATTATTATTTTTTGTATAGTGTAGCACTTGTCACAGAAAGATTATTATCTGATTATGTTTAGGCTAGTGACAGTGTGCACAAATGATTGTCCATCTTGCAAACTTTCAGAATTAGATGGTTTCTGGATTAATTTTCAATTTTTTTCTAGCTCATAGGAAGCTGTTTTTCAGCTATTATGAAAACCATGCTCATCCAAGCATAGGTCAAAAAGCACTCCCTCCCATTACAGCCTATTATGGTACAATAATGGCAGTGGTATTACAGTATAATTCATGTTTTTCTATGTTTATGTACTAATCACATAGAAAAAAATAGTAAATGTAGTTGCTTATCCATAGATGTACAATTGTTTAGGGATCACAAAGCTGGAATGCCCTACCCATAATGTTTTGCTCATGTATTCATAAATATTACCAATAGGCAAAGATTAAACGAATTGAACTTTGTCTCATTGAGTTCCAAATTCTGCCCAGCTGTAGCCAACAAGGGCGCCTAATATTTAACAAGATGAGTATTAATAATGAGCAAGCATTCTCATTCATGAAATAATGGCCTCATCATAATTTAGTGTTTTGTTGTTACTGTTTCAGAAAGCAAACTGACAACAATAGGTCGTTCCAAACTAGATTAGTCTTAGGGCAGAATCATTAATATAGAAAGTTAGTTTAAAAGACTTCTCTAGGTAGACTAAGTTTGGTCTACCTTATTGTATTGTCCAGGTTTGAAAACAAGTCATTAGCACTTACCAAAAATACTCTTCTAAGGTTGATCATGCATTCATATCAATGTATTAGGCTTTACAGTTGTTCCAGTGTGATTCATTTTTCACTGATGAATTGGTTCCACCAAAATCCAACAGGCAATCAATGTTTATTATGAATGTTGGAATGTTATATTTGTAACACTGTTGATTTTATCACACAAGGGTGACTGTACAGGAGCCAGTTAGGCTGGATTATCCTTGAGCCAGTTTGCAATCAGTCAAGTTGAATTTACTACAACACGCTTGTGATCCTGCAGACTATGAAGTAAAGTTAAATTTACCACAATTCATACAAATGGTTATAATCTGAATGTTCATACAGGAAATATTTTGGGACAGGTGATCAAAAAATATTGCTGATCAGGTCTGGTTCTATCTAGAATGCTTGTGGGCTATTGACTCACTTATTAACTATTAGCATAACAAACAGGTCTCAGTCATAGTTATAGAAAAAGAAATAGAAGATGACAAGGAGAAGGGAAAAATTATCATATTCTGTTGTCTTTAATCAAGATAATGGATAACGAGTTTCTTTCTGGAAAAATAATCAGCCATTATTCTCCCACATATGTAGGGAACTGGTCAAAAAACTATTGTACATGAAACACAGTCCCAATAATCTAAAATGTATTGAAACTACAGATTACATTTTCAACCAGCATGACCAATTTCCTAGCTGAGAATTGTAGGAATTGGTTGGCTAGATAAGAAAGGTATCTAGACAAGAGGCCAAATGATGCATGGCAATTGGAAATATAGCATTACTTTAAATAAGTGAGTACTAAGTTGTTTGATATGTAGCATATATAGATAAGCAGAGACACAATATAGCTTTTTGATTATTTTGCATATGTATATAGAATGATTAGTAACTCATGTTTAACCACAGTACAATTCAGAGTCATTTCAAAATTAACTTAAATGCAATCATATGTAACTAAAGCGAAAATGCAATCTACCAAAATTAAGTGTGTTCAGATTGGCTGTTTATGGGTGTTATTTCTCAGTTGAAAAACATATACACAGTATCCAAAATGAGGCCTTTAGCCCTAATGTTAAATGTACTTAATAGTTCATTGTCCTTGCAAGGAAAGACTGTTCTCACTCTTACAAACACCAGACTTTTTAATTTTGTTCCACCCTACATCACAGAATGATCATATATGTAGAAGTTCAGCCTTAAATGAATATGTGTGGTACATTAGTTAAAATTATATTAGTTCAATATTCTTTAGAGGTGGGTTTTTTGTTTTGTTTTATTTTTTTGTAACACTGTCTCAGTTTATTTAATATATACTGGTTATGAAATCAGATGGATTCATAACTGGCTGACCATTACACTTAATTGGTAGTCCTTAATGGAACTACAGCTACATGAAGGGAAGCATGCAGTGGAGTACCCCAAGGCTCTGCCTTAGGCCCACTATTCTTCAACATTTTCATCAATGATTTGGATGAGGGGATAGATGGGGAACTTATCAAATTTGCAGATGACACCAAGCTGGCAGGAATAGCCAACATTCCAGAACAGTGGTAGCGAACCTATGGCACGTGTGCCAGAGGCGGCACTCGGAGCCCTCTCTGTGGGCATATGTGCCATTGCCCCAGCCTTGTCTCCCACATGACCCCTCCTCACCAGCAGCCCCCCTGGAAGAGAGTTGCCTCCGAGCATGGCCCATGTAGAGCAGAACAGCCAAGGATATGGCAGCCAGGCAGTGTAGACAAGACTCTGCCCTCACGCCCCATCACACACAGTTGATGCTGTGGAGCATGGGGAGAGGACGTGGCCACCATGATGCTGCTGGGCTGCCTGGGCAATCTGCAGCGGGCCTTGGAGCCGGTGAGTGGCCCTGCGGGCAGGCAGGGTGGGGGTGGGGCAGAGGATGGAGCAGGGGCAGGGGCAGTTTTGGGGCACTTGGTTCTCTAAAAGGTTCACCATCACTGCTCCAGAAGGATCTTGACAGACTTGAACACTGGGCCCTATCTAACAAAATGAAATTTAATGGTGAAAAAAATAAGGTTCTATATTTAGGTAAGAAAAGTCAAATACACAGATAAATTATAGGTGATACCTGGCTCAATAGTACTAACGGAAAGTGGACAATCACTTAAATATGAGCCAGCAATGTGCTGCAGTTGCCTAAAACAAGGGTCTCCAACCTGTGGTCCACGGCCCAGTGCCGGGCTGTGGCCTCTTGGCCACTGGGGTGCAGAAATGGCTGGCAACTGCACGCATATGTGTGTACAACCCAACTCGCACTAGCAGCCACGTTTGTGTATGTGCGTGGGCATTAGTAGCCCATTTGTGAATGCGTACGGGTGTTAGCCCACTTGTGCATGCGCCAGCACCACTGCCAGTGCCTCTGCAGGTACGCACAGCCCACTTGCGCATGTGCACAGGTGCTAGTGCTACTGTCATAAACATGCACATTTGTGCATGCACGCATGCATGCATGCATATCCCTGCTCCTCCTTTTCCCTCCGGGCTGCCAACCTGGAAAGGCTGGGGAGCTCTGGCCTAAAAAAAACAACACAGTGCTAGGCTGCATTAACAGAGGAATAGAATCAAAATCCCGTGAAGTGTTAATACCACTTTATAATGCCTTGGTAAGGCCACACTTGAAATACTGCATCACGTTTTGATCGCCACAATGTAAAAAAGATGTTGGAACTCTAGAAAGAGTACAGAGAAAAGCAACAGAGATATTTAAGAGACTGGAGGCTAAAACATATAAAGAATGGTTGCTATAATTGGGTATGTCCAGTTTAATGAAAAGAAGGACTAGGGATAACATGATAGCAGTGTTCCAATATTTGAGGGGCTACCACAAAGAAGAGGGAGTCAACCTTTTCTCCAAAGCACTTGAAGGTAGGTCAAGAAGCAATGGACAGAAACTAATCAAGGAGAGAAACAACTTAGAACTAAGGAGAAATTTCTTGACTATTAGAACAATGAATCAATGGAACGGCTTGCCTCTAGAAGTTGTGGGTGCTCCAACATTGGAGTTTTTAAAGAAGAGATTGGACAACAATTTGTCTGAAATGTTATAGGGTTTTCTGCCTAAGCGGGGGGGAGGGAGGTGGACTACCTCCAAGGTCGCTTCCAATTCTGTTATTCTGTTATACTGATTCATTCAACTATATCATCTTGTCGAAGGAAGAAAAACAGAAGATCAGCGAGTAGCATTCAGGAACATCAAAACTCTGGATGCATTTATTCATTCATGAACTATTTTAATTCACTTGTTATTTTCATGTTCTAGAATTTTCTCTCATTTGAG